>NC_057798.1:578081237-578681237 GCF_018294505.1 Triticum aestivum
GACTAGGTCATTGAGCACGCCGGCCATGGCCTCCGGTGAAAACTGGTTCGGCATGGGGGGAGGTGATGGCGGCAAATTTTGGACGGGGGGCGGTGGCTGGCCCTGGCCCGGCGTTGTGCCCGGGGCGGGGGTGATCGGCGCCGACGGGAGGGTCAGCAAGGCCGTGGCGCTCGGCGATGAGGCGGCAACGGTGGTGGAGTTGGTGGCAGCAGCGGTGGGGGAGTTAGTGGGCAGCGGCGGTGGTGGGGGTGGCGGCGGATTTGGTGGCGGCGAGGACATGGTCGAAATCCGGGTACTTGATACCAAATTGGTAGGACTAGGGTTCCTACCAGCTCTGCTCCTTAGGTTGTAGGGGCAGAACAACAGAGGTTGGGGGCGAGGGCGCGAGCTCCGGCACGTCGGCGCCGTCGCGAGGAAGGAGGAGGGCAGCGGCAGTTAGGGCTGGTGGTGGCTAGGGTTCCGGCTCCTCTGGGAGCCGGGCAATAGGATAGAAAATATCTTTATTGCCTAATCTCCAAAAGGTGTTTTACAACTAATATTTATAACCTCGAAACGAATAGCCTAAGATAACTTGTGGGCCAAGCCCCTAACTACTGCCCAGTGGGCCTCCTCCGGTTATACGTTAAACCGGTCATAACACTACGCGGCCATCCAAACTAATCTATATAATGATACCATGTCAAGCTTTTCAAAAGTTGAATACATTTTGAGTTCTTCTGCACAATTTCTCATAACTATAAGCGCTACTACCTATTAGAGGGTTCATGAACGTTGAATTTAATGTGTCCTCACTAATAGTGATTATGAGCACCATGTTACCTTTTGATAATATATTCCATATATTGGTTCTATCCATTCTTCAACCAAGTGAATTAGTTGGCATCTTTACTGTTGTTAAATAGGTTCACATCCTATAGTTATAACTGAATGGCCTCAAAATTTACTTATCTTAGCCATGCGCATCGTCCTATGTAGCTTTACAAATTCAAGCTTTCATATCTTCGTGTTAGGTCATGACAAGTCCGTCTAACCATATTTTCTTCTATTTATATGTTTCTATTGTTTAATTAATGTTTGGTAATGATAATCAATGCTAATCATGCTATTTTTGTGGGTGTTATGTTGTTTTAATGTTAGGTAGTGGGGATATGTTGTAATGATATTCTTGTTTTGAGGGTTTATGCTGTTTTAACCAGCATCTGATGATAGTTGGCTTGGATCGACTATTACTCAGAGTAGTGTTTCTACATATTGGTTATAAAATCATCAAGATATACTATTCTAATGGGGGTCCATTATTTTCATAGCTTTTGAATATAAGGTCTTCTAGTTGATAAGAGGTTCTGTTGTCTTGGAAGCATGTCATTTCGCTGGAGGACCTGAGATGAACTAGCTGTATAGTTGGGCCAGATGGTGTGCATAAAACTACACGTCACAAGATGGTGCTGAAGATATTGCTTGCATCTACTCTGATAACCATGTCAAGAGTTTTCAGAGGTCCGCCATTTTGAGGAAAGGTATTGTTAAGTTGCTACTAGTTATTTCTGCAAGGGCTTATCCCTATCATCCTATAGATAAAAGCTTTATAAATATATGGTGAAAACCAGCTTCTCATGAAAACTCTCGAAATCATGTGTAGAAGTACTAAAAACTTCTAAACTATGCATGTATGAGGAGGTTATTACTTATAAATCACGGAGTTTTCATGGAGAGGGTGGTTTCCACCGGGCACTGGATATCTTCCCGAGGATAAATCATTCTTGGATCTTGATATATTAATTAAGCTGAACTATGTCTATGTTGCTTGATTGAACCTGTCCCAGGATGCTAAAACACTTCTGGCAAGAAACCGATGAAACAGAATACTGAAATAGATGGCACACACATGAGAGGCTTTGTCTAGGCATCTGATGATAGTTGGTTTGAATCGACTATTACTCAGAATAGTGTTTCTACATATTGATCATAAAATCATCAAGATATACGATTCTAATGGTGGTCCATTAATTATCATAGCTTCTGAATATAAGGTCTTCTACTTGATAAGAGGTTCTGCTGTCTTGGAAGCATGTCATTTCACCATGTTTCTGATTCATGTTCGGGCACATGGGCAATACACATTATGTGATCTACAAACAGACACAAAAACATACAAGATAGTTCTAAAGATTATCTTATATTGATATGTTATAGAATTCAACTAGAAGTAACCACACGACTATGCGGCCATCCGAACCAATTTATACAATGCTATACCATGTCAAGGTCTTCAAAAGTTGAATACATTTTTAGTGCTTCTGCACAATTTCTCGTAAGTATAAGCACTACTACTAATTAGTGGTTCATGAACTTAATTTAATATTGTGTCCTCACTAATACTCCATCCGTTCCTAAATATAAGTCTTTCTAGAGATTTCAGCAAGTGACTACATACAAAGCAAAATGAGTGAATCTACACTTTAAATATGTCTACATACATCCGTATGTTGTAGTCCATTTAAAATTTCTAAAAAGACTTATATTTAGGAACGGAGGGAGTAGTAATTATGAGCACCACTAAAATTGATACCTTCTGATAATATTGGTTCTATCCATTCTTCAACCCAGGAATTAGTTGGCATTTTTGTTGTTGCAACATAGGTTCACATCCTATGGTTAAAACTGAATGGCAAATTTACTTGTGTTAGCCATGCGCATCGTATTATATAGCTTTACAAATTCAAGCTTTCCTGTCTTCTTGTTAGGTTACGACAACTCCATCTAACCATATTTTCTTCAATTTATAGGTTTCTACTGTTTAATTTGTTTAATGTTTGGTAATGATAATCAATTCTAATCATGCTCTTTTTGTGGTGGTTATGCTGTTTTAATGTTAGGTAACGAGGACATGCTCTAATGATATTCCTGTTTTGGGTGTTTATGCTATTTTAAGAATCTTCAGAGGGTACCCTAGTACTTCTTACGACAACTATGCCATGCATTATCACTTGCAGATATGTGTCAACCAAAGAGTATGCTAGACATAGGAAATTACAATGCCGTGCAAGGTAGATGGAGATGCTTGATATGTATCATTAGCTCCAAGGGAGGCTCATTACCGTGAACCTGTACGGTTTTGTGCATCCCAAATCCAATATTAAAGAATCCCATCTCTCTTGCCTGCAGACCTTGTTGGTTTGTTTAGTTAACTGAATATGAGGATTAATTTATTTTACTTAATAGGTTGAAGGAAATGATATTAGTGCATAGTAATCTGTTCAAGTCATTTGTGTCTTTCGGTACTCCCGGTTAGAGTAATAGAAACACATAGGGCCAGCAATACTCTATTGGTGAACTGATACATCTACGTACTTCATCTTGATTCCTGAGAACACCAAAATCAAGTGTCTGCCACTGGCATAGCTAAGTCCCCTCTTCAAGATGCATATGATGAAGGTCAGATGTCCCAACTGTTTTAGCGAATCGGCTCACAGGTTGAAGTTCCTCACTAATATATTGCATCTTGAACAATATGTGGATAGCTTGAACTTCTGCATGCCATGTGGATTTTGAAGGCCAGAATGCGCATGCTCAAGGTTGGTAGTGATTCAGGTAGTTGCGGGACTGCTGACTTTGTCAAGCTTAGAGGTGAGTTGCGCGTGTCAGGAATTGAGAATATTACTTGACTGTAAATACTTTTTTTTAGAAAAGGAGGATGACCCCCGGCCTCTGCATCTGGGCGATGCATACATCCACTTTATTAATTATTCTCACAAGACCTTACAAAGTCATACAACAGTAAGACTAAAGCCGCCGTCTAAGCAACAAACTGTCGCTACACCTATCCAGTTGATGAAGGGGCGCAGATAGCCTGGGCCTAATACCAAACAGACATCGCAGCCACTTATAGAAGATAGCATACAGATCAAAGGTAAAAGAAAATCGAGCTCATAAGATCAAAGATAAATACTCCATATATGCTGATGGGGCATCTTTGCTATGTTAGATATCCTCAAACATCATGTGATCACGAGTAACTAGTTATCATTGGTCTTGCTGCCCTCGGGTTTCCTTATTACATTGGAATCATTGCATGCTTAGCTTCCTTTTTACTACCGAGTGCTTGTGAGGATTGTAATGAACTGACTTCTCTTGGTCAATTACTTTATCTTGAACATCTTTCGATCCATCACTCACAGGCAGAGAATGTGAGAATGTGTTGTTTTACAGATATGGTGACACTGGCTAGTGGCTGTGGATTCATCACAACAGAGTCTTTCGTATGCTGGAGAGATACTGAAGTTCACAAACATGGTGTGTTGGGAACAATGGGAGAGGAAACTGAAGCCAAAAAATTCCCTTATCTTCAGCATCTTACCATGAGATGCTAGAACCTGCGGGGCTTCCAAAAGATTCAGACACGGGAAATCGATGAACAAAGAATAATTTGTGAACATCTGCTTTACTCGGCAAGTTTCTCAGCCCTCCAAATTATTAAAATGGAGGGTTTCTGCGGTGTTAATCCTCTCCTGCAGCTGTTATTATTTCATAAAACTTCGAAGTATAGTAGGGTTTACCAGACATCCAGCAATGTGCCTCAGAGGAACCGATGCTATGTTGCATTTACATCTCTTGTTGTGTTTGCCCTGTCGTTTTCTGCGCGGGCCTATTTTACCATGACTAGTCTTTCTTTGAACTTGTTACATAGAGAATGCTCCAGCTTGTTCATCTATTTCAGAGAATCAGCGAACTGGTTTGGGTCCAAATAGGTCATGAGCATGAGATTAATCTTGTTTGCATAGATTAATGATTATGAAGTCGAGTACTCCACACTTACATGTAATACCAGTATATAATTTTGAGAATCATGTAATATTAATATTCTTGAGTACTGGTATGGCAGTGATCTAGATGTGGATATGAATTCAGAATCACAATGGTCTTACTTTAGAGTTGGGACTTGGGATCATAGTATTGGCCAAAAGGGTTTGCAGCCCTCATTTGCGTCACGAACAAGAATGTCCTAAACTAACTTGTGTTTGATGCTATTTTTTGAGATTAAGTCTCGCTCCGGAGTTCATTGCATTGTTTAGCACATACATTTTCTTCTGAATTATGTAAGCATGTTTTGAGATTTGAGCAATACATGCCTAGTAATAAAAAAAACTTTGCATAAGAACAATGTGTACTCAAATTTGAGATTGCAGTTTGACAGAAAAAAATACTCCCTCCGTTCCCTAATATAAGACCTTTTAGTTATTTCAAAATATTGACTACATACATACTCCCTCCGCCCGAACAAGCTTGGCCCTCAAATGGATGTATCTAGCACTACATCCATTTGAAAGACAAGCTTGGGACAAGCTTTTTCGGATGGAGGGAGTACTAAAATAAGTGAACATACATACTAAAATGTGTCTAGATACATGAAAAAGCTAAAAGGTCTTATATTAGGGATCGGAGGGAGTATTTATTTTGCATTTGACCACACATGCATACATTGACAATCAATAATCATAAAAATAATTCAAAGTTCAGAATTACGCAAGATTCACCCACTGGAAATCCATGATGAAAAAGTGAACATCTGCTTAACTCAACAAGTTCTCGGCCCTCCAATTTATTAAAATGGAGGGGCTTATGACCTTCTGTGGCGCTAACCATCTCCTACAACTGTATCAGTTCTTCATCTTGAAACACCAGTACAATGATGTTGCAAGGAATTCAAAGACATGAAAAATCTCCAAATTATCCCCCTCCACAGTTTAAGATTGATAAAACAACCATTACATAAGACCTCTGGTTGTCTGTTGGATCGCTAAACTAGAAATCTAATTGATTGTTATCTAATGTTAACGGTTCTGAAGAACGTCCTTGTTATTATCTTTAGAAGTTTTTATTAATCTTGAGTAATCCACACTGGAATGTAATATTAACATACATTTTTGAGAATCATGTAATGTAAATATTCTTGGGTGTGGGGATAGCAGTGATCTGGATGTGGATGTGATGCGGAAGTGTTACTTAAGAGTCTGCGTCGACTCTTTTGTTTTCTGCTATCTTTTGTCTATAAGACTCTGCTCTGGAAGGAGTTCATTGTATTTTTTGGTGGCTTATGTTTTCTTCTGAATTGTGTATGTAAGAAGCTCTGAGATTGTAGCAGTACATGCTAGTAATAACGAAGAAAACTTTGCACAGGAACAATCTGTACTCAAACTTGAGATTGCAGTTTGACAGAGAAAATATGTGTTTTGCATTTTTTGGCCACACATGCATACATTAGTTGCAGAGTTGCAGTAAACAAGGTGCCTCAGTCTCTCAAATAATGTTTCTATTTTCTCTCAAGAAATAACATATACCCACACACACATGTATAATCATAAAAAGAATCCGAAGTTCAGAAGCGCCCAGCACAACTTCATCACGGCCGCTAAATCTCCAGCCCCTGCGCCGCACTGTTGACCATAGACAGGCCAGCCTCGAGGCGCGCATGCACGCGCTCATCCTCGCGCAGCTCCGACGTGAAGGCGCGCCCCCACCCGTTGCACCACTCGACGGCCTCTCTGGTGGCGGGTTTCGCGGCCAGCAGCCAGTGACGGAGCGCGTGCCGCCACCTGCCGAAGAACTCGGCCTCCAGGAGCCGCACCATGTCCTCCGCCCGCACGAGCGGCGCCCACTTCATGATCACCTCGCAGAACGCGTCGTCATTCTGCTTCGGCGGCGTGATCCGGAGGCTCCGCAGGCGCTGTTCCAGGTGCCGCACGACGCCGATCTCGTCGACGAACTCCTCCCAGCTCCCCTGGCCGAACAGGGCCTTCCACGGCGCCACCAGGTTAAGGTTGGACTTGGAGAGCAAGGCGTGGCCGGCTTCGTCCCATTCCCGCAGTGCCCTCTCGAGCTTGCGTCTCACGGTGACGCACAGGCTCTCCAGCAGTGGACCGGCGAGCGGCATCCACGGGCGAAGCAGGAGGTGACAGCAGTCAGCCTGCCAGGCATCCCGCGGGTCCCATGACTCCACTTCGGCGGTCAGCTCCGGCATGACGACCTCTACGAGGATGCGCTGCACGGCGGGAGGAGGCAGCGTGTCCTTCCACTGCGCCAGGAAGCGGCGCATCCGCTCGGAGTCCGTGGCCTTGAACTCCGATGCCTGGACAGACGGAACCACCGTGTCGTAGACGAGCTCCGCGTACGGCGACATGGCCGACCCATCGTCCAGTGAATTCTTCAGGTGGACGAACACGTCCAGCCACATGGCCGGGTCCCAAAGAGGCTGCCACCTTTGGAGCACCCGGCCAACGAGCGGCGCCACGAGCTCGCCCGCCGTGTTCGCGAGGCAGTACGTCTGGTACTCCTCCGGGAACTTCTTCTTCAGCCTTGTAAACTCCAAGATGAGGCCGCCCGCCGTCAGCTCTCCCGATGCACTTTTCTCGTGCACCAGCGTCACGACCTTGATGATCACCTCCGCCACGTCCACCACCATATGCTCGCCGTCGTCCAGGGCACCATCTTGCAGCTCCCGCACTTCAGCGAGGATTTTCTCGCAGAACTCCCGGCCTTGCTGCCGGGATCCATCGGCGTCGCCCTTCTCCCAGTCGTCGTAGACCACTTGAGAGATTTCGTCCGCGCACTGGTCAGCTCTCCATTTGGTCGGCAAGGTTTCCTGGTCCTTGTTGGGAAGTCCGTTGTCGTGTGATCCTTCTCCCTCAGCGCCGACCGTGCCGAAACCAGCGCTCTCTGGCCGCTTCACCACCTTCACAGGAGATGTGATGCCCTGGCCGTGCTTGCCGAGGCCAGAGCCGGACCCCACCTCGTAGTTCATCAACCTCATCATATTTACCACCGTTGTGTTCTTGAACACCGGGCTCTCAACAACAGGCTGGGGCTTCCATGTCGTTGCCGCCGGATCGTAGTGCTGCCTAGTGTAGCGTTGGTGATGGCGTTGAGGAGACGACGACGGACCTGCAGAGCCGGCGGCGACGAACGGGACGCGTCCGAAGAGGAGATCGCCGGGGCCGCGTGGACGCTTGTGCTGGGGCGACGGACGGCTGCCCGCATCGCCGGACTCAGAGCCCGTGCGGTCGTCGTGGCGGTAGGTGGAGCCGCCGCTCGTCATGGCATTGCTGCACTCGTCAGCGCTAGCGGAGGCCATGAGCACGGAAGTAGGATTGCTTCGCGGGTGGAGAATGGAGATTGGAGAGGGACGGACTGGTGAAACCGTCAAGGAGAGTGTGTGGTGCATTTCCCCGTCGACATTGCTGCCCTTATATAGGAAGTTAGGAACAAAGCTAGTTTGGTAACCTTTAACTGTAAGGAGGCCCCATACTCCGTATGTTATATGCGGAAAGAAACGCAACGAGTTTGGGAACCTTTATCAGTGTTGCTATACACACGACACTGGGTAGCCGATTTGCGCACGATCGCACTGATCCGGCCGTGCATGCGTTGGATAAAGTGGAGGCCAGCGGTTAGATCACGCATCGTCCAACGTTCGGCTGCTATGTATCGGCTGCATAGTCTAGGGATAAGGAAGCGCCTTATTATGTTACTATATATACTAAAATGCGGAAAGAAACACGCGAGCGAATGTGTATGTGTACGCACCCACGAAATATCAATTTCGATTCACGCGGCAGAATTGCGCGCGTGTAGTATGTATCGTGTTTGAATTAGACCATGTTCAAGGGCTGCCTTGTTCGAACACAATGTATTTTCCCCCTACTGAATATGGTGTATGGCTGAATATCCCGCGCAATTCCATCGCTTGCATGACTTATGGAACCGCACTTTCTGAGCATATATAATTGTAGTATAAATGTAAATTGCGAAGACCTAATACAATTGTACATTCATCCCAATTCGTGTTCTTCTTTTCTATACGTATTCCATTGGAGCATCTCCAATAGGTGCCCTATAATAGGGCACCAAAAGGTAGCTCAAGTAAATTTTACAACACACAAAACTGTTTTTTTACAACACCAAAGACTTCCAACTTCAATAGACGCCCTAAAAACAAATTATTATTTTTGAAAGCATATTGCATAAATCAATTCAAACAAACATCTAAGCATTGTATAGATTTAAACCTTAAACACAAAAGTTCATCATACTACTTGATCAAACATAAAAGATCACTAATACTCTACTCATCCGACACATAGTCGGTATCGACTGAATTCCAATACATCGGGGTTTCCTCTTGATCGGAGGTGAACTCCTCCAACGATGTCGCTGAAAGGTTGATCACCGTCGACGGGCCAGACTCATCTTCCTCCTTCACCTCCTTCTTCTTCGTGTGGTATCGCTTCCAGAAGATTTTCACATCGTACTAGACATATTGCGGGTTCTCTCTCGCAAACCTGACCATGGCTTCTGCATCACTCTCATCGGGAACAATGTGGATATACTTCTTCTTCTCCTCCTCCTCATTGACCGGCACAATGGTCACAGCCGGACACATGAACTCCTCTTCCTCCCGGGTTGCGATCTCCAAAAAGTTGAGCCCCTCTCCTGGCCGACCGAACCGCTAAGTGGTGACGTCGTAGGCATGATATCCGCCGTATTGAACATGACGAGCCAGTAGCGATGGTTGTCGCACTGGAATTCGGCGCCGAAGTGGACGAAGCCACGCATCCGCACCCCCTTTAAGCGGGTCTTGCTCTTGAACTTGAGGTTCAGCGGTATGGCATCGGCGGGGGGTACGGTGATGAGGGCAAGGACGAGAGGGCGACGACGCAGAAGTGGTGCGGCATTGGGTGGGGATGGGCGTCAGTGGGTTGGGGACGGATGATGATTGAATCGAGCGTGCGGCTACGGCGGCTGCGTGGAGGTGTTGCGGCGAAACGAGGGTCCCGCGGCGATGAACTGGGCAGATCCAGCATCGGCGGCGTGCAGATTCATGGCGGTGTTGTGGCTGTCACATGGAGTTGGGGTGCGGCTATTTGTTTTACTCCAGCCGCACATGTGTTGCATATTTCCAACACTTGGTTCCCCATTTTGGTGGTGTTGCAAATTTGAAGTAATTTTTTTTACATATAGGGCACCTATTGGAGCATTATTTGGGCCCAAAAAGTGGTCGTGCCTTATCATGTGAAACCTATTGGAGATGCACTTAAGTTGGCCATAAGGAATTTCCCACCTCGTATGCTAAAGCAAACTAAAAATCCTAGTATCTATAAGAACTTGTTTAATTTAGGTTTAAAGATGGAGCCTGCACGTTAACAATTACTTTCCACTCCCTGCCGATCTAGTCTACTGCGCGCAAATTCACTTGTAGAAAAATTCCCTACCTCGGAAGGCTTCCCCAAAAATCTCTTTGATCCAAAGGATTTCTTATGGATTTCGAAGGATTACAATTCTTAAGGAAAATCTCTAGGTAGAATATTTGATCTGTAGGATTCAACACTATAACAATGTTGCGGGAATAGATCTTATCGGGATCATAGAAAACTTGTATTTGCTGTGCAATTCACGCCACCTTGGCCACAACATGAGCAACTGCGTGATACTCCGCCTCGGCACTAGAGCGAGACACGGTGGTCTGTCGTTTAGACGACCAAGAGACGAGGTTATCACCAAGATAAACGCAATATCCAGACGTGAAGCACCTAGTGTCAGGGTCCCAGCCCAATCCGCGTCAGAATAAGCATTAAGTGCCACTGAGGATGAGCTGGAGAGATGCAAGCTGAGATCAAAGGTGCCCTTGATGCAGCAGAGAATGCGCTTGACCAAGTGCATGTGAGGTTCTCGGGGCACATGCATGTACAGACACGCCTGCTGAACCGCATGTGCGATGTCTGGACGGGTCAGGGTGAGATACCGCAAAGCACCTGCGTAACTCTAATGCTCCGTGGGATTGGAAAGAAGAGGGCCATCCTAAGCAGAGAGCTTGCACTTAGTGTCGATAGGGGTGGTCGACGGGTTACATTCAATCATGCATGCGCACTTTAGAAGATCTAGCGCATACTGGCACTGAGAGAGGACCATGCTGGAGGAGGTCCGAGTGACGGAGATGCCGAGGAAAAAATGACAGGGTGCCAAGGTTTGTCATGGCAAACTCTTCATGAAGCTGTTGCGTGAGATGTCGAAGGAGCTGATCCGTGGACGCCATGATGACAATGTCGTCCACATACAAGATGATGTAGGCAAGATCGTGTCCATGCCTGTAGATGAACAAAGAGACATCCGATTTGGAAGCGATGAAGCAGTCGATGTGCAAACCACGTGAAGCATTGGTACCAAGCACGCGACGCCTGCTTGAGACCGTAGAGAGATTTGTGTAAGCGGCACACATAGTCTGGGCAGCGAGCATCGACGAAGCCTGGAGGCTGCTAAAAGTAAACCTCCTCGTCAAGATTGCCATAGAGAAAGGCGTTCTTAACATCGAGCCGGTGGATCGGCCAGGACCGCGAGACAGCAAGGCTGAGAACAATACGGATCGCGGCGGGCTTGACAGCAGGGCTAAAAGTCTCGTCGAAGTCAATGCCCCGTTGTTGAGAGTAGCCACGTACAACCCATCGCGCCTTGTACCGAGCAAGGCTGCCGTCCGAGTGAAACTTGTGTTTGAAGACCCACTTCCCTGGAACAACATGAGCACGAGGAGGATGTGGAACAAGAGACTACGTCCAGTTAGCAACAAGAGCATCAAATTCCTCGTTCATAGCACGACGCCAGTGCGGGTCATGTAGTGCTCCCCGGTATGTTTTAGGAAGAGGAGAAGGACTGGAGTGGGAAACATGAAGGTTGAGACGGTCGACGGGCTGGAAGAGACCATGTTTCGCTCGAGTGGCCATGGTGTGGGTATTAGATGGTGATGGGGGCTGGTGAACTACAACCGGAGGAGACGGGTTGCTAGAGTCCGATGTGGCGCTAGAGGGAGAAGGTGGTGGACCTGGTGGGGTAGAGACCACGGGTGAGTGTGAAACTATGGGTGAGAGAGGAGAGAGCGGGCTGGGACGTGTGATCGTTCGGTCGGACGTGGAGGGAGGCGGAGAGCTGCCATGCATCGCGGGTCGCCGGTGCGCATGCATGGGCAGCTGCGGGCGCAGGGGAAACCCGGGTGGGTGTGTGGGTTGTGGACGCGCAGGGGAGCCGAGTGATTGTGCGGTGCGTAGGGCTGTGTGTGTTGCTACTGTTGCCATGCATGGTAGGAGGCGAGGATACGTGCAGGTTTGGTGTGTGCTGCGTGACTGCGAGGTCTAGTAGGAAATCAAGCACGGCTATGGGATCAGCTGGACGCTCTTGGGAGTAAGAGAAGGGAAATATGGTCTTGTCAAATACCACATGGCTGGATAGGATGACTCGACGAGTGTTAATATCAAGGCAGAGATAGCCTTTGTGGTTGCTTGGGTACTGCCGTGATGGAAGATGAATAGATTGAAAGTTTTCTCGCAAAAAAAAAAGAAGACACAAGCGGTGGATCATGGGAAGAGTTTATTTGTGGCCGTTGCGGACTGGTTGAGATAACATAGACAACCAAATACACGGAGAGCGGCGTAGTCTGGTGGAGTGTTGTGGAGGCGCATGTAGGCTACCGCAAAGCCAATGGATTGGGAGGGACAAATGTTGACGAGATACATTGTTGTGGCAAGGGCTTCGGCCCAGTAGGAGGGTGGCATTGAAGATTGGAAAAGAATCGTATGAACGACGTTGTTGATGGTGTAGATGGCACATTCGGCTTTGCCGTTTTGGGCGGATGTGTAAGGACACGAGAGACGAAGGTGAATGTCATGGGTAGAGAAGAAGTTGGTGACCGTGGAGTTGAGAAACTCGGTCCCGTTGTCGGCTTGCATAGCAACAAGAGGCCGGGAAAACTGTGTGTGTATATAAGCCACAAAGTTAAGTAGAGTATTGGCGGTTTCAGATTTTTGGCGAAGGGGAAACGTCCACATAAACTGGGAGAAATCATCGACAATCATGAGGTAATATTTGAAACCAGAATTGCTCAAAATCGGTGAATACCAAATATCACAATGAATCAACTTAAAAGGTTGGACGCTTATTGAAGTAGACCTAGTGAAGGGCAAGCACACGTGTTTGCCAAGCCGACAAGCATGACATACATGCGTGGATGCTTTATTACATGAGATAAAATAATTCTTGTGAAGTTGGGACATGGCATCCCGTCCCGGGTGACCTAAGCGACGATGCCATAGCTCAGTGGTGGTGGTGGCAAGGAGTCCATGGGTGTGGTGCTTGATGACCCAGATGGAAAGACGTAGAGGTCGCCGAGGCTATTGCGGCGAATAATCACGACCTTGGTGCGAAGGTCCTTCATAGAAAAGCTGAACGGGTCAAATTCAATTGAGCAAAGATTATCAATAGTGAAACAACGAACGGAAAGTAATTTTTTGACAATAGTTGGACTACTAAGACATTGCGAAGAAGAAGAAGAAGAAGAAGAAGAAGAAGAAGAAGAAGAAGAAGAAGAAGAGAGAGAGAGAGAGAGAGAGAGAGAGAGAGAGAGAGAGAGAGAGAGAGAGAGAGAGAGAGAGAGAGAGAGCAGAAGTAGGGAGAGATGTGTCACCGGTGTGGGAGATGGGCAAGGTGGATCCATTACCCACGGTGACAGTAGAAGAAGAGGAGGAAGGAATGAGAGTGTGGAGTATACTAGGGTCGGAGGCCATATGGGCAGTGGCTCCAGAGTCCATGACGCACTCACCGACGGTCGAGGGTGTAGCGGCGTTGTTTAGAGCAGCAAGAAGAGCCGAACAGTCCCACGCTTGTGCACCACCATAGTGAGGAATCAGTGGAGCATTGGTACCGAATGGCTGGTCATGCAGTGGCGCGAGGGAGGTGAAGGCCTGGGCCGGCGGCAGCACTGGAGGGCGCGGCCCAAGGACGCCTGCACTGGAGTTGGCTGTGCGAGGGGGAGCATGGAACTGCTGCCCCGCTTGAATGGTTGCCCTGTTTGGAACTGCTACCCTGTATAGGGATTGAAACAAACCCACGGCCCGATCGACGAAGACACCCCATGCTGGTAGTTGCTGTCATGAGGATCGGAGTGACCGCCACCACTGTACCCACCGCCGGAGTTCCCGCCACTGCCGGACTTCTTCTTCTTCCAGTTGCCGCCATTACGGTTTCCACCAGAGGCGCTGCTCCTGTTGTTGTTTCCGTGCCGAGCACCTTCGCCGCGGTCGGACTTGCAGTAGTGACCAGAGGGGTTGGTGCCACCGGTGTCGTGGGAGGGCGCACCTCCATAGAGGGCGGTCTGGTTCCCAATAGCGACGGAGTTCGTGAGCTGAGTTCCATGTAGAGTGAGCAGGGACCTCGTCTGGCTGAAAGATGGAAGAGGGTCCTGCATAGTCACGACAGTTGTGATGTCGGAGAAGCACAGATTGAGCCCACAGAGGCAGTTGAGGACGAGAGTTTGGTCGGAGACGGGGGTACCGACGTCACTCAGGGCGTCGGAGAGCACCTTCAGACGATGACAGTAGGCGGTGATAGAGAGATCGCCTTGGACGAGGCCACGGAATTACGCCTCGAGATAGACCGTGCGAGTCAACTGATTGTCAAGGAAAAGGTTGGAGATGAGCGTCCAAGCCTCCTGAGTAGTTTGGTCCACCATGATAATGTCCAGAATCTCATCGGAGATGGACCTGTAAAGCCACAAGCGGACAATATAGTCTTCGCAAGTCCAGTCCGGGGTGCGGTCCGCCTGGGCTGTGATGGCGTTGATGTGGGAGAGCATATCGTACTTCCCGAGAAGGACGCAAACCAGCATCCTCCACTTGGTGAAGTTGGAAGCATGGAGGTCCAGGGTGACTGAGACGTGAGAACGTACACTGGCGACGTTCACGGCCGGCAACACAGTAGAGGGTAGGACGACCGAGATCATGGCACAGGTGGTGGTGATGGGGAGCATCGAGGAGGAGAGGGAGCTGCTGGTGTTGGACATGGTGTGGCGGCGACGATGGGGTCAGGAGGTGTGCGACTTGGGAGAGAAGGGGGCTGGATCGTGATGTGGTCTGATCCTCTCCAAACGTGAAAGATCGGCCTCTAGGGATCTACCCTACATCATCTTGGTATCATGAGCCACGTTGATCACGTTTTTGGAGCCCCTACCCCGTGTGTTCTAGCTTGATTTTGTTGTTTTCGTCCTAAATCCAAAAATCCCCACCAAAAATAGCCCCAATTTTTTTTTGTGATTTGTTGGTGTGTTGAAGTTTTGTTGGATTTGATCCACGGATGTGCTTTGCCACGTGTGGATCTAGCTTTCCCGCATCTTCTCCGCAATTTCCATCCACTAAATCGTCCGAAATTTGCCCTGGAGTTGCCCTTTTTCCTATGGTGTTCATCTCGTTCGGCCATGATCTAGGCGCCCGGACATCCGGCCGTGTCCCCCGGACATCCAGTGCCCCGGACATCCGGCCCCTGACTGTAGCAACTCCATCCTCCGCCCCGTTTTCCGCCTTCTTTTCACCCAATTTTGCCCCGGTGCCCACGCATACTTTCGCATACCACCTCCGCTTTCCGCAAGCACCACCACCCTTACCGCTACCACCTTTGACACTTTTTACCCGTTTTGGTCTTTGAGATTTTGGGTTGTGGTTCCCGTGTCCTACTGTGTTTCGGCTATATAGGTACGGTTCGACATCAACATCACCACCGCTCATCTTCGCAAAGGACTCATCATCGCCAAGGATGGTAACTTCGACGACACTTTGTCATCCCATGCCTTTGCTTTGATAACCACATAGCCTTACTTTTATGTTGCTTACCCATCGAGACTAGCCTTTGAGTATTGCCGGCAACGTGACTTGTGCACATTAGTAATCATACTCCATAGCATACATACCATACCATTGTGGTGCATCTCTTGGTATCATCTTTTGTGTCACAAAGTTGTCATCGCATACACAATTGCTACCTTGGTTCGTGAAGTTTTGCATGAGAAAAGAGCTCAAAAGTGAAAGAGCCAAACAAGCTTTTAAGCAAATAGGGAAATATTAGCAAAGAGCTTATAAGCAAGAACCATAGCATCATACTACATTAAGATTGTCATATCCGATCATCTTGGATCATATCACCGAAATACCATACATATAGCATACTTGAGATAGAGGTTGTTGCATTTTTGCCTAGTAGGTTGTGCACAAGTTACGTATCCGCCTATTGTGCAATCGTGCTAGCGTCTCTCTAGTATTGTGCAACAAGAGCATTTTCGTCGACTCCACATTTTGGCTCATTTTTGGTTTGCACAATCCCACTTATCTATTTGCGTGTGTGTTTCCATGTACCCCTACTTGCTTGGTCTACTTGTTGCATTTGCAAATTTGTGAATCTTTTCCAACATTATTGAAGCTCACTTACAATTGCATCAAATTTTGTGCCACCATCCTAACCAAGCTCCACCATAAGCTTTTACTTGTGTAGGTGTGAGAACCGACAAGAATTGGTACCAATTGTGCTATTTCATTGTCCGCGTTTGGGTGATCTTGATCCATCTTCAACATCGGTCAAGGTACATTTGGTATAAGTTCTTCTCCTTCTCCCACTCACATTTTGCTTGCAATGATGGATATGCCAAGTACTTCTACCAACCCTCTCTTCATCGAGCAAGACGACGACATGTCATCATTCGTCACCAAGAGCCACCTCTTTGGTGCACAACGAGCGTTGCATCAAGAGCAACAAGCAATGACCGACCGCATCGACAATCCCACCACCGACTTGCGCCTCTCCAAGAAACGTATAAGAGACTACTTAGACAACAAGCTCGATGCTCACAAGCAAGAGAACGATGCAAGGTTGGACGAGATCCGTGCCTTGTTGGTGAACCACCCTTCTTCCACTTCTTCATACTCAAGACGGAGCCGCTCAAGTCGACACTCCCACGACACCTTCTCCGGCTCAAGTACACCGACATCAAACACTCTTCGACGAGAAGCGCGTCAAGACCTTCATGCATCCCGCAATCCTCTACACGACAATCATCCGCAAGAGCAAGTCGACGAGCAAGTACTTCATCTTCAACCACACCAAGATCCTTTTGCACAAGCTCAAGAACGACAATTTCAGCGTCACCAAGAGGAAGAACATGCACGTCAACATCAAGAGGAACAAGACGCTGAGACTCAACGTCTTCAACAACAACAACATGAAGCACAAGCTCTCGAGGCGCAACGTGCCCTTCAAGAATCAAGTCGAGCCATTGCCAAGCGCAACCGCGATAGACACAATCAAGAGGAAGCACTTCGAGAAGAGATCGAAGAGCGAAACTACCAACCAAGAGTGCAACGTCAAGTTCCCCCACCTCCTCAAGCTCGACAAGTTCCTCCTCAACCTCAAGTTCAACAAGAGCAAGATGATCATGGACTTCCCCCATGCCAAGAGCAACATGAGGTTGATTATCCTCACATCAAGGGCGTCATCATCATCCTCGACCACAACACAGTGAAGAGCAACGCTACGTCAAGCTAAAATTCACCATGCCCAAGTTCAATGGAAGCAATGATCCCAAAGAGTACCTATCATGGGCATTGAAGGTCGACAAAATCTTTTGTTTGCACAACTATGAGGAAGAGAAGAAGATCGCTATGGCATCCATTGAGTTCCAAGACTATGTGCTCATATGGTGGGAACAAGTCCTTGAGTGCCGAGAAGCAAGAGGTGAACCTCCAATCACCACTTGGGCTCAAATGAAAGATATCATGCGAGCACGTTTTGTGCCCACCTACTACAACCGTGATCTCTTCAAGAAACTCCAACTCCTCAAGAAAGGAAAAAAGAGTGTTGAAGAATACTACAAGGAAATGGAGATAGCCATGATACGAGCCAATGTCACGGAAGATGATGAGCAAACTATGGCACGCTTCTTGAATGGCCTCAATCATCCCATCAAGAAGATTGCCGACTTCCAACCCTACTCCAACCTCATTGAGCTCGTGCATCAAGCTACCAAAGCGGAACGTCAAGTGCAAGATGACTTCAAGTACGCCAAGTACTCATCCAAGATCTACGGCTTCTCCAACACCCAAGCTTCAACGACTCCTCCAACTTCTACTTCAACCAAGCCATCTACAAGCAACGCCGACAAGTCAAGTTACAAGAAAACTTCGACCACATCAAGTCACCCTCCTCCTACTACAAGCAACTTCAAGCCGCGCGCTTCATCATCTACTCCAACCGATGAGACCGTCAAGACAAGATCCTTCAAGTGTTTCACTTGCAGCGGCCGAGGCCACAAGTCTTTCCAATGCACCAACAAGCGCACCATGATCCTCAACGATGATGGAACCTATGACTCCATGAGTGAAGAGGAGATGGAAGCCCTTGAGCAAGTGGCCATGCACCGACGCGTGAACGAAGATGAAGACGATCAAGTCTTTTGTGATGAGGATTCGAGCCCCGCTCTTGTTGTCTCCAAAGTCTTGACTATTCAACATCAACAAGATGAAAACCAAAGATGCCACATCTTCCATACAAAGGCCGGCATCAATGGAAGGTCCGTCAAGTTCATCACCGATGGAGGTAGTTGTCACAACTTGGCAAGTGAAGAACTATGCTCCAAGCTACAATTGGTCAAGATGAAGCACCCGCACCCCTACAAAGTCCAATGGCTAAGCGACTCCGGCACTATACGAGTTGAGCATACGGTCCAAGTCTCCTTCAAAATTGGCACATATGAGGACACTTTGGAGTGTGATGTCGTCCCGATGTCCGTTTGCCACCTCCTTCTTGGTCGATCATGGCAATTTGACCGTGGCGTCATCCACAACGGGCGTACCAATCGCTATAGCTTCAAGATGAAAGGGAAGGAGTATGTGCTACGACCTATGTCTCCTAGTCAAGTGATAGCCGACAAGCAAGCCACCCATCATGGAGAGAAGAGTGAGAAAGTGATCCACCAAAAAGAGAGTGAGAGCCACAAGCCAACACCGAGCGCCTCCACGATGAGCAACAAGAAAAACTTCGTCCTATTTGCCACCAAAAGTGAGATGAGAGAAGTGTGTGAGAACCCATCAAGTGTTATGCACTTTGTCCTTGTGTGCAAGGATGGGGAACCAAAAACTAACACCTCTCACGGTCTACCTTTAGTGTTTTCTTCTCTTTTGCAGGAATTCCAAGATGTCTTCCCCGATGAGCTACGTCCGGGACTACCTCCACTACGAGGCATTGAGCACTGAATCGACCTCATCCCCGGAGCACCTCTACCAAACAAAGCTCCATACCGCGTCAACCCCGAAGAAACTAAGGAAATCCAACGACAAGTACAACAACTAATTGACAACGGACATGTACATGAAAGCTTAAGCCCTTGTGCCATTCCCGTTATACTTGTGCCCAAGCAAGATGGTAGTTTTCGCATGTGCTCGGATTGTAGACCTATCAATGCTATTACCGTCCGTTACAGGCATCCCATTCCTCGCCTAGATGATATGCTTGATGAACTTAGTGGTGTCACCATTTTCTCAAAAATTGATCTTAAAAGTCTCTATTATCAAATCCGCATACAAGAAGGTGATGAATGGAAAACCGCTTTCAAAACCAAATTTGGCTTGTACGAGTGGTTGGTTATGCCTATGGGGTTATCGGAAGCGCCTGGTACTTTCATGCGTCTTATGCATTTTGTGCTTCGTCCTTACATTAGAGTGTTTGTTGTGGTTTACTTCGATGACATTCTTGTTTTTAGCAAATCCATGAAAGAGCATCTAAATCATGTTAGGGCTGTTTTGCAAACCCTTCGCAAGGAACGTCTTTATGCCAACATAAAAAAGTGCACATTTGGTGTTAACAAGCTTGTTTTCTTGGGTTTCGTTGTTTCTTCCAAGGGTGTCCATGTTGATGAATTTAAAATTAAAGCAATTAAAACTTGGCCCCAACCCACCAATTTGCAACAAGTGCGTAGCTTTCTTGGCCTTGCGGGTTTCTATCGTCGCTTTGTGAAAGACTTTAGCACCATCGCCGCACCTTTGCATGCTTTGAGTAAGAAAAATGCTCCTTTCGTTTGGGGACCTTTGCAATCTACCGCTTTTGATGAACTCAAATCGTTGCTTACTCATGCTCTGATTCTTGCTTTGCCCAACTTTGACAAAACTTTTGAGGTTCATTGTGATGCAAGTGGTACCGGAATTGGCGGAGTGATGCAAGAAAAATCCATTGCATACTTTAGTGAAAAACTCTCCGGTGCTCAACTTAACTATCCCATCTATGACAAAGAATTGTATGCTTTAGTGCATGTGCTACATGTTTGGGAACATTATCTTAGACCTCATGAGTTTGTCATCCGTACCGATCATGAAACGTGTAAGTACTTAAAAGGCCAAACTAAGTTGAACAAGCATCATGCCAAATGGAGTAAATTTACTGAATCTTTTCCCTATGTGATCAAGTACATTAAGGGTAAGGAAAATGTAGTTGTGGATGCCCTTTCCCGCATATGCACACTTGTCACTAAACTTGAGTTGAATGTTATTGGCTTTGAGCATATAAAAGACTTGTATGCGAATGATCCTTCCTTTACTACTCCTTATGCTAAGTGTTTGACGCATACCTCTTGGAAACGATATTACATCAAGGATGATTATCTTATGAGAGCTAACAAACTTTGAATTCTCGAGTCTTCTCTTTGTTTGCTCCTTTTGCAAGAGGCTCATGGAGGCGGACTCATGGTACACTTTGGACGCGACAAGACATTCGCCACGCTCTCCAAGAACTACTTTTGGCCCAAGATGTTCCGCGATGTCTCACGCTTCACCAACTGATGCTCTACATGTCGCAAAGCTAAGTCTAAAGCTCAATCCCATGGTCTTTACATGCCTCTTCCTATTCCTTATCAACCTTGGGAAGACATTAGCATGGATTTTGTACTTGGTTTGCCTAGAACTTAAAATGGAAAGGATTCCGTGTTTGTTGTTGTGGACCGATTCTCTAAAATGGCTCATTTTATCCCATGAAACAATATAGACGATGCTTCACATATTGCGAATATCTTTTGTAGGGAAATCTTGCGTCTACATGCAGTACCCAAAACGATCGTCTCGGACCGTGACGTCATGTTCTTGAGTTACTTTTGGAAGATGCTATGCGCCAAGCTCAGAATCAAGCTCTTGTTCTCGTCGGCATACCATCCTCAAACCGACGGCCAAACAGAGGTGACGAACCATACACTCTCCACTCTACTTTGTGTGTTGATCAAGAGGAACATCAAGGAGTGGGAAGAGTGTCTACCCATCACCGAGTACGCCTACAACCGTGCAAGACATTCGACTACCGGAAAGTCCCCCTTCGAGGTCGTCTACGGCTTCAACCCGTTGTCCCCATTGGACATTCTACCTCTTCCTCTACAAGAGCGCACCAACATCGACGCGAGTGCACAAGCAAGCTACCTCAAGAAGATGCATGAAGATACAAGACACACCATCGAGCGCCAAGTACAACGACTCGCGACCAAGCTCAACGTCAACAAACAACCCATGATATTCAACATTGGCGATCTCGTGTGGCTACACCTTCGCAAGGACCGCTTCCCCAATGAACGCAAGTCCAAACTCCTACCTCGAGCCGATGGACCATTCAAGGTGCTAGCATGCTACAACAACAACGCCTACAAGATCGACCTCCCACGAGACAAGTACAACATAAGTGACATCTTCAACGTCAAAGATCTCTCCCCGTACCATGGTGATGAGGATTTCGATTTGAGGTCGGATCTTTCCCAAGGGAGGGGAGATGATGCGGAGCATCCTTTGGTCAAACCCATGAACCTACCATCATCTCACCAAGCACCAAGAGGACCCATGACAAGAGCACGAGCTAGAGCTCTCGAGATCGAGGTGACTTCTCTCCTTAGTGATTTCCCATATGATCCTCTCGAGACATGGCTACTACCTAAGTCCGGAATGTTGTGCATGATTAGGTACCAAGAGGACCCTCCCGAGGATGCACATGAAGATGATCAAGCCCCCAAGTCCACGGATGAAGAGAACGTACGGAAGAAGGCGAGGACAGCTTCCAGGCCCCGGACATCCGGCCATGGCCCCCGAACATCCGGCCCCTGGAGATCTCCCCCGCAACCAAGGGCCAGCTGCTACAGCGTCCGGACATCCGGCCCCAGCCCGGACATCCGACCCCTGCCCCAGAAATACGGCATCGGCTATCCAGAGAGCACCGGAAAGGACCAGCACAACCCGGACATCCGGCCATCACCCCGGACCGGCTCCTCCCGAAGCCCTGAACATCCGGACCCTTGCCCGGACATCCGGCCCCTCCTATCCAGAGAGCACTGACACCGACTCCACCAGCCCGGACATCCGCCCCCCTAGCCCAGACATCCGGCGTCTCGGGAAGGCCCGAACATCCGGCCCGTCGCCCGGACATCCGCCCCCTGCCTGCGTGAAGCACATCTGGGCCGTGGCCCGTGTACCCCTTCGCCCGGCCCCTAGACTATATATACTCCTCCTCAATCCTCTTTTTAGGGTCAGCGTGGATTTAGCTCATTTGTGAGATAGAGCCTCGCTCATCCATCCGGATCTACTCCTCGTGAGGGACTGACACCTCTTCGGAGAAGATCCACCTGGATTCAAGACCTCCATCCGGAGAAGACCATCATCAAGACCTCCTCATGGAGAAGAACCAGTTACCCTTTGTATCGTCCCTTATTGGATTTGGATCTTGTATTACCTCGTGCTTCGATGATGTAGCGCATGTGTGACTTTATTCTTGTTGGTTGAGTGTTTCTCTTGTGTTTTTCCTTCGTTCCCCTCCTCGTGTTCTTCGTGTTCCTCATAGGGATCCTCTCTAAACGTGAAAGATCGGCCTCTAGGGATCTACCCTACATCATATTCCATATATTGGTTCTATCCATTCTTCAACCAAGTGAATTAGTTGGCATCTTTACTATTATTAAATAGGTTCACATCCTATAGTTATAACTGAATGGCCTCAAAATTTACTTATCTTAGCCATGCGCATCGTCCTATATAGCTTTACAAATTGAAGCTTTCATATCTTTGTGTTAGGTTATGACAAGTCCGTCTAACCACATTTTCTTCTATTTATATGTTTCTATTGTTTAATTAATGTTTTGTAATGATAATCAATACTAATCATGATATTTTTGTGGGTGTTATGCTGTTTTAATCTTAGGTAATGGGGATATGCTGTAATGATATTCTTGTTTTGAGGGTTTATGCTGTTTTAACCAGCATCTGATGATAGTTGGCTTGGATCGACTATTACTCGGAATAGTGTTTCTACATATTGGTTATAAAATCATCAAGATGTACTATTCTAATGGGGGTCCATTATTTTCATAGCTTTTGAATATAAGGTCTTCTAGTTGATAAGAGGTTCTGCTGTCTTGGAAGCATGTCATTTCGCTAGAGGGCCTGAGATGAACTAGCTGTATAGTTGGGCCGGATGGTGTGCGTAAAACTACACGGCACAAGATGGTGCTGAAGATATTGCTTGCATCTACTCTGATAACCTTGTCAAGAGTTTTCGAAGGTCCGCCATTTTGAGGAAAGGTATTATTAAGTTGCTACTATTTATTTCTGCAAGGGCTTATCCCTATCATCCTATAGATAAAAGCTTTATAAATATCTGGTGAAAACCAGCTTCTCATGAAAACTCTCGAAATCATGTGTAGAAGTACTAAAAACTTCTAAACTATGCATGTATGAGGAGGTTATTACTTATAAATCACAGAGTTTTCATGGAGAGGGTGGTTTCCACCGGGCACTGGATATCTTCCCGAGGATAAATCATTCTTGGATCTTGATATATAAATTAAGCTGAACTATGTCTATGTTGCTTGATTGAACCTATCCTAGGATGCTAAAACACTTTTGGCAAGAAACTGATGAAACATAATACTGAAATAGATGGCACACGCATGAGAGGCTTTGTCTAGGCATCTGATGATATTTGATTTGAATCGACTATTACTCAGAATAGTGTTTCTACATATTGATCCTAAAATCATCAAGATATACGATTCTAATGGTGGTCCATTAATTATCATATCTTCTGAATATAAGGTCTTCTACTTGATAAGAGGTTCCGCTGTCTTGGAAGCATGTCATTTCACCATGTTTCTGATTCATGTTCGGGCACAAGGGCAATACACATTATGTGATCTACAAACAGACACAAAAACATACAAGATAGTTCTAAAGATTATCTTATATTGATACATTATAGAATTCAACTAGAAGTAACCACACGACTATGTGGCCATCCGAACCAATTTATACAATGCTATACCATGTCAAGGTCTTCAAAAGTTGAATACATTTTTAGTGCTTTTGCACAATTTCTCGTAAGTATAAGCACTACTACTAATTAGTGGTTCATGAACTTAATTTAATATTGTGTCCTCACTGATAGTAATTATGAGCACCACTGAAATTGATACCTTCTGATAATATTGGTTCTATCCATTCTTCAACCCAGGAATTAGTTAGCATTTTTGTTGTTGCTACATAGGTTCACATCCTATGGTTAAAACTGAATGGCAAATTTACTTGTGTTAGCCATGCGCATCGTATTATGTAGCTTTACAAATTCAAGCTTTCCTGTGTTCTTGTTAGGTTATGACAACTCCATCTAACCATATTTTCTTCAATTTATAGGTTTCTACTGTTTAATTTGTTTAATGTTTGGTAATGATAATCAATTCTAATCATGCTCTTTTTGTGGTGGTTATGTTGTTTTAATGTTAGGTAACGAAGACATGCTCTAATGATATTCCTGTTTTGGGTGTTTACGCTATTTTAAGAATCTTCAGAGGGTACCCTAGTACTTCTTACGACAACTATGCCATGCATTATCACTTGCAGATATGTGTCAACCAAAGAGTATGCTAGAATAGAGGAAATTACAATGCCGTGCAAGGTAGATGGAGATGCTTGATATGTATCATTAGCTCCAAGGGAGGCTTATTACAGTGAAACTGTACGGTTTTGTGCATCCCAAATCCAATATTAAAGAATCCCATCTCTCTTGCCTACAGACCTTGTTGGTTTGTTTAGTTAACTGAATACAAGGATTAATTTATTTTACTTAATAGGTTGAAGGAAATGATATTAGTGCATAGTAATCTGTTCAAGTCATTTGTGTCTTTCGCTACTCCCGGTTAGAGTAATAGAAACACATAGGGCCAGCAATACTCTATTGGTGAACTGATACATCTACGTACTTTATCTTGATTCCCGAGAACACCAAAATCAAGTGTCTGCCACTGGCATAGCTAAGTCCCAAGTTGCATATGATGAAGGTCAGATGTCCCAACTGTTTTAGCGAATCAGCCCATAGGTTGAAGTTCCTCACTAATATATTGCATCTTGAACAATACGTGGTAGCTTGAACTTCTGCATGCCATGTGGAATTTGAAGGCCAGAATGCGCATGCTCAAGGTTGGTAGTGATTTAGGTAGTTGCGGGACTACTGACTTTGTCAAGCTTAGAGGTGAGTTGCGTGTGTCAGGAATTGAGAATATTACTTGAGTGCAAATACTTATAGAAGATAGCATACAGATCAAAGGTAAAAGAAAATCGAGCTCATAAGATCAAAGATAAATACTCCATATATGCTGATGGGGCATCTTTGCTATGTTAGATATCCTCAAACATCATGTGATCATGAGTAACTAGTTATCATTGGTCTTGTTGCCCTCGGGTTTCCTTATTACATTGGAATCATTGCATGCTTAGCTTCCTTTTTACTACCGAATGCTTGTGAGGATTGTAATGAACTGACTTCTCTTGGTCAATTACTTTATCTTGAACATCTTTCGATCCATCACTCACAGGCAGAGAATGTGAGATTAATGTGTTGTTTTACAGATATGGTGACACTGGCTCGTGGCTGTGGATTCATCACAACAGAGTCTTTCGTATGCTGGAGAGATACTGAAGTTCACAAACATGGTGTGTTGGGAACAATGGGAGAGGAAACTGAAGCCAAAAAATTCCCTTATCTTCAGCATCTTACCATGAGATGCTAGGAACCCGCGGGGCTTCTAAAAGATTCAGACACGGGAAATCGATGAACAAAGAATAATTTGTGAACATCTGCTTTACTCGGCAAGTTTCTCAGCCCTCCCAATTATTAAAATGGAGGGTTTCTGCGGTGTTAATCCTCTCCTGCAGCTGTTATTATTTCATAAAACTTCGAAGTATAGTAGGGTTTACCAGACATCCAGCAATGTACCTCAGAGGAACCGATGCTATGTTGCATTTACATCTCTTGTTGTGTTTGCCCTGTCGTTTTCTGCGTGGACCTATTTGACCATGACTAGTCTTTCTTTGAACTTGTTACATAGAGAATGCTCCAGCTTGTTCATCTATTTCAGAGAATCAGCGAACTGGTTTGGGTCCTAATAGGTCATGAGCATGAGATTAATCTTGTTTGCATAGACTAATGACTATGAAGTCCAGTACTCCACACTTACATGTAATATCAGTATATAATTTTGAGAATCATGTAATATTAATATTCTTGAATGCTGGTATGGCAGTGATCTAGACGTGGATATGAATCCAGAATGACACTGGTCTTACTTTAGAGTTGGGACTTGGGATCATAGTATTGGCCAAAAGGGTTTGCAACCCTCATTGGGGCACGAATAAGAATGTCCTAAACTAACTTGTGTTTGATGTTGTTTGATGCTATTTTTGTCGAGTAAGTCTCGCTCCGAAGTTCATTGCATTGTTTGGAATCTTACTTTTTCTTCTTAATTATGTAAGCATGCTTTGAGATTTGAGACATGCCTAGTAATGAAGAAAACCTTGCATAGGAACAATCTGTACTCAAATTTGAGATTGCACTTTGACAGAAAAAAATATGTATTTTGCATTTGACCACACATGCATACATTAGTTGAAGACTTGCTGGAAATAAGATGTCTCAATCGTGCCTCTATATTCTCTCAAGAAATAATAATCATAAAAGAATTCGAAGTTCAGAAGTACGCAAGATTCATCTACTGGAAATCCATGATGAAAAAGTAAACATCTGCTTAACTCAACAAGTACGCACGAATAAGAATGTCCTAAACTAACTTGTGTTTGATGCTATTTTTTGTAGATTAAGTCTCCATCCGGAGTTCATTGCATTGTTTGGCACCTTACATTTTCTTCTAAATTATGTAAGCATGCTTCGAGATTTGAGCAATACAGGCCTAGCACTGATGAAAACTTTGCATAGGAACAATATGTACTCAAATTTGAGATTGCAGTTTGACAGAAAAATATGTATTTTGCATTTGACCACACATGCATACAATAGTGGAAGACTTGCAGGAAATAAGATGTCTCGATCATAATGTCTATATTTTCTCAAGAAATAATAATCATAAAAAGAATTCAAAGTTCATAAGTACGCAAGATTCATCCACTGGAAATTCATGATGAAAAAGTAAAGATCTGCTTAACTCAACAAGTTTCTCGGCCCTCCAATTTATTAAAATGGAGGGGCTTATGACCTTCTGTGGCGCTAACCATCTCCTGCAACTGTATCTGTTTTTCATCTTGAAACACTAGTACTATGATGTTGCAAGGAACTCATAGATGTGAAAAATATCCAAATTATCCCCACTCCCCCTCCACAGTTTGCGATTGATAAAACAACCATTACATAAGATAAGACCTCTAGTTGTCTGTTCGATCGCTAAACTGGAAATCTAATTGATTGTTATCTAATGTTAACGGCTCTGAAGAACGCCCTTGTTGTTATGTTTAGAAGTTTTATTAATCTTGAGCAATCCACACTGGCATGTAATATTAACATACATTTTTGAGAATCATGTAATGTAAATATTCTCGAGTGTGGGCATAGCAGTGATCTGGATGTGGATGTGATGCGAAAGTGTTACTTAAGAGTCTGCCTCGATCTCTTTTGTTTTCTGCTATCTTTTGTCTATAAGAGTCTGCTCTGGAAGGAGTTCATTGCATTGTTTGGTGACTTATATTTTCTTCTGAATTGTGTAAGAAGCTCTGAGATTGGAGCCATATATAGATGCCTAGTAATAATGAAGAAAACTTTGCATATGGGAAAAATCTGTACTCAAACTTGAGCTGCAGTTTGACAGAGAAAATATGTGTTTTGCATTTGGCCACACATGCATACATTAGTTGCAGAGTTGCAGTAAACAAGGTGTCTCAGTCTCTCAAATGATGTTTCTATTTTCTCTCAAGAAATGACATATACCCACACACATGTATAATAATCATAAAAAGAATTCGAAGTATCACGGCCAGTCATGAGCTGCCTCCTCACGCGCCGCTAAATCTCCAGCCCCTGCGCCGCACTGTTGACCATAGACAGGCCAGCCTCGAGGCGCGCATGCACGCGCTCATCCTCGCGCAGCTCCGACGTGAAGGCGCGCCCCCACCCGTTGCACCACTCGACGGCCTCTCTGGTGGCGGGTTTCGCGGCCAGCAGCCAGTGACGGAGCGCGTGCCGCCACCTGCCGAAGAACTCGGCCTCCAGGAGCCGCACCATGTCCTCCGCCCGCACGAGCGGCGCCCACTTCATGATCACCTCGCAGAACGCGTCGTCATTCTGCTTCGGCGGCGTGATCCGGAGGCTCCGCAGGCGCTGTTCCAGGTGCCGCACGACGCCGATCCCGTCGACGAACTCCTCCCAGGTCGCCGGGCTGAACAGGGCCTTCCACGGCGCCACCAGGTTAAGGTTGGACTTCGAGAGCAAGGCGTGGCCGGCGTTGTCCCATTCCCGCAGCGCCTTCTCGAGCTTGGGTCTGACGGTGACGCACAGGCTCTCCAGCAGTGGACCGGCGAGCGGCATCCACGGGCGAAGCAGGAGGTGACAGCAGTCGGCCTGCCAGGCATCGCGCGGGTCCCATGACTCCACTTCGGCGGTCAGCTCCGGCATGACGACCTCTACGAGGATGCGCTGCACGGCGGAAGGAGGCAGCGTGTCCTTCCACTGCGCCAGGAAGCGGCGCATCCGCTCGGAGTTCGTGGCCTTCCACTCCAAGGCCTGGACAGCCGGAACCACCGTGTCTTCGACGAGCTCCACGTACGGCGACATGGCCGACCCGTCGTCCAGTGTGTTCCTTAGGACGACGAACACGTCCAGCCACATGGCCGGGTCCCAAAGAGGCTGCCACCTTTGGAGCACCGGGCCAATGAGCGGCGCCACGAGCACGCCCGCCGTGTTCGCGAGGCAGTACGTCTGGTACTCCTCCGGGAACTTCTTCTTCAGCCTTGTAAACTCCATGATGAGGTAGCCCGCCGTGAGCTCTCCCGATGCACTTTTTTGGTGCACCAGCGTCGCGACCTTGATGACCACCTCCGCCGCGTCCACCACCATATCCATATGCTCGCCGTCGTCCAGGGCACCATCTTGCAGCTCCCGTACTTCAGCGAGGATTTTCTCGCAGAACTCCCGGCCTTGCTGCCGCGATCCATCGGCGTCGCCCTTCTCCCAATCGCTGTAGACCACTTGAGAGCTTACGTCCGCGCACTGGTCAGCTCCCCACTTGGTCGGCACGGTTTCCGGGTCCTTGTTGGGAAGTCCGTTGTAGTATGATCCTTCTCCCTCAGCGCCGACCGTGCCGAAACCAGCGCTCGCTGGCCGCTTCACCACCTTCACAGGAGATGTGATGCCCTGGCCGTGCTTGCCGAGGCCAGAGCGGGACCCGACCTCGTAGTTCATGCGCCTCATCATATTTACCACCGTTGTGTTCTTGAACACCGGGCTCTCAACAACAGGCTGGGGCTTCCATGTCGTTGCCGCCGGATCGTAGTGCTGCCTAGTGTAGCGTTGGTGATGGCGTTGAGGAGACGACGACGGACCTGCAGAGCCGGCGGCGACGAACGGGACGCGTCCGAAGAGGAGATCGCCGGGGCCGCGTGGACGCTTGTGCTGGGGCGACGGACGGCTGCCCGCATCGCCGGACTCAGAGCCCGTGCGGTCGTCGTGGCGGTAGGTGGAGCCGCCGCTCGTCATGGCATTGCTGCACTCGTTAGCGCCAGCGGAGGCCATGAGCACGGAAGTAGGATTGCTTCGCGGGTGGAGAATGGAGATTGGGATTGGAGAGGGAGGGACTGGTGAAACCGTCAAGGAGAGTGTGTGGTGCATTTCCCCGTCGACATTGCTGCCCTTATATAGGAAGTTAGGAACAAAGCTAGTTTGGTAACCTTTAACTGTAAGGAGGCCCCATACTCCGTATGTTATATGCGGAAAGAAACGCAACGAGTTTGGGAACCTTTATCAGTGTTGCTATACACACGACACTGGGTAGCCGATTTGCGCACGATCGCACTGATCCGGCCGTGCATGCGTTGGATAAAGTGGAGGCCAGCGGTTAGATCACGCATCGTCCAACGTTCGGCTGCTATGTATCGGCTGCATAGTCTAGGGATAAGGAAGCGCCTTATTATGTTACTATATATACTAAAATGCGGAAAGAAACACGCGAGCGAATGTGTATGTGTACGCACCCACGAAATATCAATTTCGATTCACGCGGCAGAATTGCGCGCGTGTAGTATGTATCGTGTTTGAATTAGACCATGTTCAAGGGCTGCCTTGTTCGAACACAATGTATTTTCCCCCTACTGAATATGGTGTATGGCTGAATATCCCGCGCAATTCCATCGCTTGCATGACTTATGGAACCGCACTTTCTGAGCATATATAATGCTTGTAGTATAAATGTAAATTGAGAAGACCTAATACAATTGTACATTCATCCCAATTCGTGTTCTTCTTTTCTACACGTATTCCCTTGGAGCATCTCCAACAGGTGCCCTATAATAGGGCACCAAAAGGTAGCTCAAGTAAATTTTACAACACACAAAACTGTTTTTTTACAACACCAAAGACTTCCAACTTCAATAGACGCCCTAAAAACAAATTATTATTTTTGAAAGCATATTGCATAAATCAATTCAAACAAACATCTAAGCATTGTATAGATTTAAACCTTAAACACAAAAGTTCATCATACTACTTGATCAAACATAAAAGATCACTAATACTCTACTCATCCGACACATAGTCGGTATCGACTGAATTCCAATACACCGGGGTTTCCTCTTGATCGGAGGTGAACTCCTCCAACGATGTCGCTGAAAGGTTGATCACCGTCGACGGGCCAGACTCATCTTCCTCCTTCACCTCCTTCTTCTTCGTGTGGTATCGCTTCCAGAAGATTTTCACATCGTACTAGACATATTGCGGGTTCTCTCTCGCAAACCTGACCATGGCTTCTGCATCACTCTCATCGGGAACAATGTGGATATACTTCTTCTTCTCCTCCTCCTCATTGACCGGCACAATGGTCACAGCCGGACACATGAACTCCTCTTCCTCCCGGGTTGCGATCTCCAAAAAGTTGAGCCCCTCTCCTGGCCGACCGAACCGCTAAGTGGTGACGTCGTAGGCATGATATCCGCCGTATTGAACATGACGAGCCAGTAGCGATGGTTGTCGCACTGGAATTCGGCGCCGAAGTGGACGAAGCCACGCATCCGCACCCCCTTTAAGCGGGTCTTGCTCTTGAACTTGAGGTTCAACGGCATGGCATCGGCGAGGGGTATGGTGATGAGGGCAAGGACGAGAGGGCGACGACGCAGAAGTGGTGCGACATTGGGTGGGGATGGGTGAGGGAGTCCTGGATTAGGGGGTGTCCAGATGGCCGGACTATGACCTTTGGCCGGACTCCCGGACTATGAAGATACAAGATTGAAGACTTCGCCCCGTGTCCGGATAGGACTTTCCTTGGCGTGGAAGGCAAGCTTGGCGATATGATATGAAGATCTCCTCCCATTGTAATCGACTCTATATAACCCTAGCCCTCTCTGGTGTCTATATAAACCGGAGAGTTTTAGTCCGTAGGACGAACAACAATCATACAATAGGCTAGCTTCTAGGGTTTAGCCTCTCTGATCTCGTGGTAGATCAACTCTTTTACTACCCATATCATCAATATTAATCAAGCAGGAGTAGGGTTTTACCTCCATCGAGAGGGCCCGAACCTGGGTAAAAACATCATGTCCCTTGTCTCCTGTTACCATCTGCCTAGACGCACAGTTCGGGACCCCCTACCCGAGATCCGCCGGTTTTGACACCGACATTGGTGCTTTCATTGAGAGTTCCTCTATGTCGTCACCCTTAGGCCCGATGGCTTCTTCGATCATCAACCACGACGCGGTCCAGGGTGAGACTTTTCTCCCCAGACATATCTTTGTATTCGGCGGCTTCGCACTGCGGGCCAATTCGCTTGGCCATCTGGAGAAGATCGAAAGCTACGCCCCTGGCCATCAGGTCAGGTTTGGAAGCTTAAACTACACGGCCGACATCCGCGGGGACTTGATCTTCGACGGATTCGAGCCACGGCCGAGCGTGTCACGGATTCTAGCTCTGCCGCCGGACAGCGCCCAGAGCGCCGCTCAGGTGTCCGCTCCGACCGTTAGCTCGGAGCCGACTGCGCCAATCGGGGACGGACGGTTGGACGCCGCCCCAGGAGCCGCAATCTCTACGGCGATAGAGCCGAATACCAGCCTAGTCCTTTGCAAGGCCTGTGACTCCAAGGTGCCGGACTCCGTTCCGGACTCCAAATCCGCACCCCTTCCGATCGAACCCGGTTGGGCTCCGATCATGGAGTTCACTGCCGCGGACGTCTTTCAGCACTCGCCCTTTGGCGATATCCTGAATTCACTAAAGTCTCTCTCTTTGCCAGGAGAGCCCTGACCGGACTATGGTCAGCATGGTTGGGATGCGGACGACGAAGAAATTCGAAACCCACCCACCACCCACTTTGTAGCCACTCTCGACGATCTAACCGACATGCTCGACTTCGACTCTGAAGACATCGACGGTATGGACGCCGATGAAGGAGACGACCAAGAACCAGCACCTATAGGGCACTGGAAGGCCACCTCGTCATATGACATATACATGGTGGACACCCCCAAAGCAGGGGATGGCGATGAAAAAACGGAGGATGACCCCTCCAAGCAACCCAAGCGCCGACGTCAGCGGCGCCGCTCTAAATCCCGCCAAAGCAAAAACGGCGAGTCCGGCACCGGAGACATCAACACCCCGGACAGTGCCGAAGACAACCCCCTCCAGCAGGATTCAGCGTAGGAGGATGGAGGAGCCAGCCCTCATGAGAGAGCGGCAGACAGGGAGGTCGAGGACGACAATTATATGCCTCCCTCCGAAGACGAGGCAAGCCTCGACGATGAAGAATTCGTCGTGCCAGAGGATCCCGTCGAACAAGAGCGTTTCAAACGTAGGCTTATGGCCACGACGAGCAGCCTCAAGAAAAAACAGCAGCAGCTTAGAGCTGACCAAGACTTGCTAGCTGACAGATGGACTGAAGTCCTGGCGGCCGAAGAGTATAAACTCGAACGCCCCTCCAAGAGTTACCCAAAGCGCAGGCTGCTACCCCAACTAGAGGAGGAAGCAACTAAACCTACATCACCAGCGTACGATGCGCCCGATCGACCACCCCGTGGCCGCGACAGAGAGGCCTTTCGGTCCTCAACCCAAGCCGCACCCCGGCGCCGCTCCAAGAATACCAGAGCATGGGGAAACGCAACAGACTTGCGAGACATATTGGAGGATAAGGCAAGGCAAACAAGATCGATCTACGGATCGCGTGAGCGCCCTACGTCACGTGACGATAACCGTCATGCCGGATATGATAAATACGGCCTGGCCGAATACCATAGACAAAGCTCATCCGAGCTACGTCGCGATATAGCCCAGTACAGGGGCGCCGCACACCCACTATGCTTCACAGATGAAGTAATGGATCATCAAATCCCCGAGGGTTTTAAACCCATAAACATCGAGTCATACGATGGCACAACAGATCCCGCGGTATGGATCAAGGATTATCTCCTTCATATCCACATGGCCCGTGGTGATGATCTACACGCCATCAAATACCTCCCGCTCAAGCTTAAAGGACCAGCTCGGCATTGGCTTAACAGCCTGCCAGCAGAGTCAATTAGTTGCTGGGAGGACCTGGAATCCGCATTCCTCGACAACTTCCAGGGCACTTATGTGCGACCACCAGACGCCGATGACCTAAGCCACATAATCCAGCAGCTAGAGGAATCAGCCAGACAATTCTGGACACGGTTCCTAACCAAGAAAAATCAAATAGTCGACTGCCCGGATGCCGAGGCCCTTGCAGCCTTCAGGCACAACATCCGAGACGAATGGCTTGCCCGACACCTAGGACAGGAAAAGCCGAAATCTATGGCAGCCCTCATGACACTCATGACCCGCTTTTGCGCGGGAGAAGACAGCTGGCTAGCTCGTAGCAATAACATAACCAAGAGCCCTGGCAATTCGGATACCAAGGATAACACTAGCAGGTCACGTCGCAACAAGCACAAGCGCCGCATTAACGATGACAATACTGAGGATACCGCAGTTAATGCCGGATTCAGAGGCTCTAAACCCGGTCAGCGGAAGAAGCCATTCAAAAGAAACCCTCCGGGCCCATCCAGTTTAGACCGGATACTCGATCACTCATGCCAGATACACGGTACCCCCGAACAACCAGCCAACCACACCAACAAGGATTGTTGGGTGTTCAAGCAGGCAGGCAAGTTAAGTGCCGAAACCAGAGACAAGGTGCTGCGTAGCGATGACGAGGAGGAGCCCCGGCCGCCGAACAACAGAGGACAGAAGGGCTCCCCCCCCCGCAAGTACGGACGGTGAACATGATATACGCAACCTGTCGGTGTCAAAACCGGCGAATCTCGGGTAGGGGGTCCCGAACTGTGCGTCTAGGCGGATGGTAATAGTAGACAAGGGACACAATGTTTTACCCAGGTTCGGGCCCTCTTGATGGAGGTAAAACCCTACGTCCTGCTTGATTGATATTGATGATGTGGGTATTACAAGAGTAGATCTACCACGAGATCAAGGAGGCTAAACCCTAGAAGCTAGCCTATGGTATGATTGTTGTTCGTCCTATGGACTAAATCCATCTGGTTTATATAGACACCGGAGAGGGCTAGGGTTACACAAAGTCGGTTACAATGGTAGGAGATCTACATATCCGTATCGCCAAGCTTGCCTTCCACGCCAAGGAAAGTCCCATCCGGACACGGGACAAAGTCTTCAATCTTGTATCTTCATAGTCTTGGAGTCCGGCCGACGATGATAGTTCGGCTGTCCGGACACCCCCTAGTCCGGGACTCCCTCAGTAGCCCTGAACCAGGCTTCAATGACGATGAGTCCGGCGCGCATATTGTCTTCGGCATTGCAAGGCGGGTTCCTGCTCCAAATAATTTATAGAAGATTGTGAACACTAGGATAGTGTCCGGCTCTGCAAAACAAATTCCACATACCACCGTAGAGAGGATAATATTTACACAAGTTCAATCTACTGACGTATTTTGTGGCGTGGCGTCATACCACAGCCAAGTCTTTATTCGAATCGTTTTTTATTATACCACCTCTGCACGTTCAGTGAAGCGGTTTCCTTGGCACGTCTTGTCAAAGCAGAGATCGTGTTCCCCTTATTCCGGGATTCCCATCAATACGGACGTGGGTAACCCAACCGCGCCCGTTACCACGCCCCCTCCATCGAAGGCGGGTTCCAAACGGTCACAGGGACGGCTCTTGGTATTCTTCCTCTTTATAATGAGACCAAGGCCCGTTCTTTTTCTCCAATGCTCAATCGAATCCGCCCCTCGCCCCGAGTTCCAACACCCAGGGCTCCAGATTCGGGTACTTTCGACCTTCGACAATGTCTGGCTCCGACCTACGAGGTCGGTGGATGCCTTCCTCCATCACGGAAGAGGACGTGCTAAAGCTGAGAGATGCCAGGTACTTAACCTACGAGATTTCGCATAGGTTGCTTGCCCGAGGGCAAGTTATTCCTACTCCCGAGCCCGGCGATAGCATCGTGTTCGTGCCTCACTTCCGTCGGGGTTTAGGATTCCCGATGGATCCCTTCGTGAGGGGGCTCATGTTTTACTATGGGCTGGAATTCCACGATTTGGCTCCGGAGTCCATCCTCCACATCTCATCTTTCATTGTCGTCTGCGAAGCCTTCCTCCGCACTACCCCTCACTTCGGCTTGTGGCTCAAAACCTTCAACGTGGAGCCGAAGATGATTGAGGGGCGTCAGGCAGAGTGCGGCGGGGCGGTTATAAGTAAGAGGGCCGATGCTCCATGGCCCAAGGGCTCCTTTCAGGAGGAGCTCGGCTTGTGGCAACAGGAGTGGTTCTATATCACCGCTCCCAGGGGCAGCAGGCAGAGGCCGCCGTCCGCCTTTCGCCCATGCCCTCCACAACGGCTGATGTCATGGGTCAACAAAGGGCCCGACTGGGGGCCGTCCAAAGACGTCCCCCTTTTGCAGGGCTGGATTCGAGACCTCCAAGAAAGGGAGATCAATCTGGTCGTAGTGACACAGGTTATGCTGATTCGGCGCCTTCTGCCCTGCAAACATCGCCCTTTCCGCCTGTGGGAATTTAATCTGGAGGGACCACGAGCTCTCCAACACTTCATGGGTTTGACACCCGTGGAGATGTACAAACTGTTCTTCGGATCGCAAGAGATGCGTCCGGACTTGACCGAGGACGCTGGCCTAAGCTACAATCGCCCGGATTCTCAAGTAAGTAGCCCTGTGTTCGGACACATTGTCCATTCATCTATCATGGGTTTGCCTTTTAACCAGCTATCCCTTGGACATGAGTGGATAGCACAAGCAAAACTGATACGGTGTCCAGCCCCCCTCCCTGAGACCACGCCGAATCCCGTATTAATCAAAATGTTGGAAGTTGCACCCTCGGAGGATGGCGAAGGGGGGCACAGGGAAACTACCACCTCTGCCAAGGAGGCTTTCAGTAAGGGGGGAATCGAGAATCCCTCCCTTCAGGGGGAGAAGAGGACCGCTTCCGAAGACCCGGAGGCCAAGGCCTCAAAGCGGGGAAAGAAATCTGCACTGGAAGGTCCTGTGCCGGGAAGAGCCCCGGCCGCACAGTCTCCCCAAAGGAATCAGCCCTCCAGCGAGCCATAAGTAAAAAAGGGGAAGTTTTGTAGTAGGGGACATTCCTACTTTATTTTTGAGGGTAACCAAAGTTTTCACCTTGTAGTTCGGATCTCAGCCCTTCTCAGCAAAGCTCATCTTTGGGGGACCTTCGTCCATAGATGATGGAGAGCGAAACGCCTCCATCTGCCGCCCCGTAGGGCGGGGCGGATGATCCTGAGGTGTCGTCACGGAGGGTCTCCCCAAATCCGGCGGGGCCGGGGAGTTTGGCACCCACTGGAGTACGACCGGTGGAGCTGCAGGATTTGCTCGAGAGGGCGTCTATCTCAGAAGATCACCGCACTTTAATGAGTATGGTGATTGAAAGGATCTCATCCGCCGAGAGCGGGTTGCATGAGGCCGTCGGAAGTTTGCTGACGGGGTTTGAGGTACGCAAAAAATGACATACCTTTTGACAGTTTTGCACATAGAGTGTGCCATGTATAGATAGTAGCCCCTGAGACTTGGGATGCTGTCGAAAGCGACAGCGTGCCGAGGATCATAGTCTTAGTTATAGAATGTCGCCTTTCCTATGCAGGTGGCGGAACATTCGGTGGCCAGCCGGACTGATGGAGTTGCCGAGCTGAAGCGGCAACTTAATGTTGCGGATGCGGACATCGCGCTGGTCAATAAACGACTTGACGAGTCACAAGGTAGGTGGTTTCTCCGCGGTCACCTAGTGAGGGAGCTAATGCCCGTTCCTTACAATTAGTATGCTTGATGCAGATGGTGTCGCTGCTGTGGAAAACCTTCGAGCAGAGCTTGCTCGAGCCAAGGAGCAAGCCAGGAAAAGTGATGCGGCTGCCTCGAAGGGAGCGGAGGAATTAAAAGCCGAAAAGGCTGCTCACTGCCAAAGCAGGGAGGAGATGGCCGGAACGGCCGTGAAATTAAAATATGCTACCGACCGCTATGAGGTTCTTGAAAGAGAATGCCGAGCGGAGCAAGAGGACCTGACGAAGGCCGCCGCCGAAGCCAAGGATGCCCGTTGCGCGATGCGGGCTATGAAGGAGGAACTACGTCAGGCCGGAGACATTGCGGCTGGAAAGCCCTTTCTGCTGCGTAGGAAGTTCACGGATCCGAAGTATGCTCAGTTGGGCCAATTGTGTGGTGCGGAGGATCCTTATCTGGATTTGGCGGCAAGTGCGGCGGACGCAGTCGTGCACTTCCGAAGCCAGAAGGATCACAAAATGGAAGAGCTTTTCTGGTCTCAATTCCATAGTCCGGAGCGTCCGCTTCCGTTGTCCGATCGGTTGGCTGAGTGGGCTGAGCTGAATAGATTGTCCGAACTTGCCATGACGGATGTGGTGGCTCATCTGTAGCCAGAAAGGCCCAAGCCGAAGAGTTATTTTGGTTTGTTGCAGCAATTCCCTGAGGCGGTGCCACATATCGAGGCGATGCAGCGGTCGGCATGCATAGAGGGTGCACGGATGGCTCTCGCCCGTGTTAAGACATACTGGGCGGAGATGGATGCTACCGATGTTGCATCCCGAGGTTCGGACAAAAGCCGATTACTCGCCGAGCACTATTTTGAGGAAGTCCTGTAGGGCGCTCGTTTAATAGAGTCGTAGTGCTTGAAAGATGTTATGTTCAAATGACATATATGATTCGTGGGATCATATTTATAATGTAACGACTTTTTATACTTGTGCGTTCAAGTACTGGACTATCTCCTGTGTGACCGTATATGTGTGTATAACCTGAAAGATGGCAGTCTTTGGCTTCAGCCCCCACGCACATGGTGCAGGGGTGTTTGCAAAAAAAGCGCTTTTTCACACTTAATCCAACGTCTTGGTCCTTTGAAGGAGGTGATAGCATAGCAAACTAGGCAACCGGACTATAATGCTTTATCACTTTCACTTAGCCATAGGAGCTCGATGGTGGGGCTACTATATAGCCCCTAGAGGCACCGCGCTATCCGAACTCAGGGCACGTATGTGCCTGACCGGGAAGCGGTCCTTTGTCAAAGTGGAGGAATTCTAAACATTCCAGTAGTCGATCGAGTGGTTGACCAGTCTCTCGCTATATCATGACAGTCAGTTTTCGGCTTTCTCTACTGAGGTGCTCGCCCGGCCGAACCGGGGCACAATCGCAGTAGTTCTCCTGGTGCGGCATTAGCCGATGGAGCGGAATGTAAGGCAGCAAAACACAGGAGCCGGGCAAACCCAACATTTGACCAAAGACATGATTCGGAGCTGATGCATATAAGGCCTAACTCGAGACGCCGAACACTCCCTGAGGTATTCGGTCTTTATGATACCGGGCAGAACAATGCCCTAAGCCCCTAGTGTCCAGGTACGGGCGAGAACTTCTGACGCGGCCGATGCCAAAACGCCAGCCTCCTTCTTGGTTATGGTAGTAAACCGGGGGATGCGTATCAACAAGAGACAGTAAGAAAGGTTTACACAGGGTCTTAATCTGAAAAGAATCCTTGCAACGGGTCCCTGCTGCACGTCTGCGCCTGTGTCTCCGTTGTCCTGTATCCTGGACGGGTGTAGCACGTGCTTCATCTGAAAAAGAGAAGAACTTAGTTTTGGAAAAAATATCGTGCAAAAGATGTATTTAAAATAAAGTATGATTTGGAAGATGAATAAAGTTGAGATTTATTGGTTCTCATCGTTTACACGTGCAGCCCCTTGTAAAGAGGTATGCGGCTGGGAAGCCCCTTGTTTATTTATGCCGGACTCGCCTAACCGTGTCCGAGGTCTGAATGATCTGTTTTTAGGGGCTTTTGACCAGCAAGGTCGGATTAGTGTGTGGCTGTCAAGGCAGTCTCACATTTTCCGTGGTCGAGGAACACTTGGAGTTACTCTTTAATGAGATTATGCCACGTGGACCGGGCATTTTAAGCGTAAGAGACGCGTAATGCGGTACTGCGTTAAAGCGGGCGAAAGCTTCACGTCCCAGTAGTGCTTGATGGCTACTTTTGAATGGGGCGATATGGAAAGTGAGCTTTTCGCGACGGAGGTTGTCGGATGAACCAAACACAACCTCTAGCAGTACAGAGCCTGTGCAATTGGCATAAAGACCTGGCGTCACTCCTTTGAAGGAAGTGCTGCTACAGTGAATTTTGTTAGGGTCTATCCCCATTCCGCAGATGGTGTCCTGGTATAGCAGGTTTATATCGCTGCCGCCATCCATTAGGACTTGTGTGAATTGTAGTCCATTGATTATGGGATCCACTACCAAAGCAGCCCCTCCTGCGTTTTGAACACTTCTGGAGTAATCCTGATGGTCGAAAGTAATTGGTTTAAACATCCAATTTCGGGACTCTGCTGGGGTGGAACATGCGGCGCGTGTTTTAGCAGGTGCCGCACTATTTTTCCTTGTGATCACATGAAGTGAGTTCACTGTTTTGACTTCTAGTGGGAAAGTCTTATGTTTCCAGGTGTGCTGCTTGTGGGGTTCGTCGTCTTCGCTTGGTGTGTCGAGCCCCTTATGTTCGGTGTTAAGTCGGCCGGACTGCTTGAAGACCCAATAATCTCTATGGGTATGGTTTGCAGGCTTCCCGGGGGTACTATGGATTTGACACATCCTATCCAAGATTTTATTTAGGTTGGATAGCTCATCACTGTTGTCCTTAAGAGGCAGTGTTTTATTATTCGACCGAGAGCTTTTGAATCCGGTGTTGACTGCCGTGCTATTTGGGCCATTTTCCTTATTCCGGCGCTGATCTTTTCTGCGTCGTGATTTCCCATTTCCATCCCGGACCTCGGATGTACTTGGGTCACTGGTACTGCATCTTGCCAGCCAGCTATCCTCCCCCGTGCAAAAGCGGGTCATGAGGCTTATTAGCGCGGTCATTGTTCTTGGCTTTTCCTGGCCGAGGTGTCTGGCGAGCCATTCGTCTCGGACGTTATGTTTAAAAGCTGCTAAGGCTTCGGCGTCCGGACAGTCGACTATTTGGTTCTTTTTGGTGAGGAACCTGTTCCAGAATTTGTGTGCTGACTCTCCGGGCTGTTGAGTTATGTGACTTAAATCGTCTGCATCCGGAGGGCGGACATAAGTCCCCTGAAAATTTGCTCGAAACGCATCCTCAAGCTCTTCCCAACTTCCAATGGTATTTTCTGGGAGGCTTTTGAGCCAATGCCGAGCTGGCCCTTTGAGCTTGAGGGGTAGGTATTTTATGGCATGGAGATCGTCTCCTCTGGCTATATGTATGTGTAGGATATAATCCTCAATCCAGACTCCGGGGTCTGTTGTTCCATCATATGCCTCTATGTTGACGGGTTTGAATCCCGCTGGAAATTCATGATCCAGTACCTCATCGGTGAAACATAGTGGGTGTGCGGTGCCCCTATATTTAGGTGTGCCGTTGCCAAACACTCGGCGGGTTGTGTTGCTCCCTGGAGTCTTCTTTTTTGGCCCATAGATGGACCTGACCGGGCCATCCTTTTTGCGAGGATCCTTATGTGGATCGTGTGCCGGCTGTTGTGCGGCGCCGCTTGCCGCTCTTAGCCTGTCATCTGGTCGTCTATCCGGCCAGGCGGCTTCTTTCTTTTTTGACTGTGGGGGCTCTACGGCCTCCTCGTCAAATTCGGGCAACAGCTTGCGCTTCGGGTAGCTCTTTGTTTGGTGACTATTGCCGTATTTATCTGCGGTATTCAGTACTTTGCTCCATCTTATTCTGAGTGCGTCCTCCGCTGTTTTGAGCTTCCGCTTTTGATTCTTCATACTTCTTGCAGTGGCGACAAGCCTTTTATGAAGGTTCTTATGCTCCGGTGATGTGTCCGGCGTGACATCGTCTGCACTGTTGTTTTCGCCGGGGATGGGTTGCTTGTTCGGTTCATCCTATTCGGATGGTTGCTTGTCCGGTTCATCCTGTTCGGATGGTAGTTTGGTGGCATGTTCGTCTTCCACGGCTTCGCCCTGCTCTAAGACTGGGTCGGTATGGGTGCCGTTGTTATCGAGGCGGTACTTCGGGCGGCGCTTGCGTCGCTGTTTTGGTTGTTTGTCGGGGGAGTTGTCCTTCACCACGTCCCGTTGTTCCTCGTTATCGCTTCCCTTTGGAGTATCCACCATGTATACGTCGTGCGTTGAGGTGGCTTTCCAGTGCCCAGTAGGCGCTGGTTCTTGGTCGTCTCCGGCATCGTCGTCCATACCGTCGTTGTCTTCGGAGTCGAGGTCTAGCATGTCGGTTAAATCGTCGACAGTGGCTACTAAATGGGTGGTGGGTGGGCCTTGAATTTCTTCGTCGACCGCATCCCAACCGTCCTGACCACAGTCCGGCCAGGGCTCTCCTGATAACGAGAGATACTTTAGCGAACTCAAGATGTCGCCAAAAGGTGAGTGTTGAAAGATGTCCGCAGCGGTGAACTCCATGATCGGTGCCCAATCGGATTCGGTTGAAGGGGGCGCGGGAGGCTCGGAGTCCGGCGAGGAGTCCGGCACCTCGGAGTCACGAGCTTCACAAGGGACAAGGTCAGTGTTCGGCTCCATCATCATAGAGGTTGCAGCCCCCGAGGTGGTGTCTAGCCACCCGTCCTCGATCTGTGCAGCCGACTCCGAATCGAGGGTCAGAGCGGGCTCGTGTGCGGCCTCCAGGGCAGTGTCCGGCTGCAGAGCTAAATCATGCCCATCGTGACAGTGCGGCGCGCTCGGCTGTGGCTTGAATCCATCGAAGATCAAGTCTCCGCGGATGTCAGCCATGAAGTTCAAACTTCCAAATCTGACCTGACGGCCAGGGGCGTGGCTTTCGATCTGCTCCAGACGGCCAAGCGAATTGGCCCGCAGTGCGAAGCCACCGGATACGAAGATCTGTTCGGGGAGAAAAGTCTCACCCTGGACCGCGTCGTTGTTGATGATCGAAGAAGCCATCGAGCCTATCGGTGACGACAAAGAGGAACTCTCAATGAAAGCACCAATGTCGGTGTCAAAACCGGCGGATCTCGGGTAGGGGGTCCCGAACTGTGCGTCTAGGCAGATGGTAACAGGAGACAAGGGACACAATGTTTTACCCAGGTTCGGGCCCTCTTGATGGAGGTAAAACCCTACGTCCTGCTTGATTGATATTGATGATGTGGGTATTACAAGAGTAGATCTACCACGAGATGAAGGAGGCTAAACCCTAGAAGCTAGCCTATGGTATGATTGTTGTTCGTCCTATGGACTAAAGCCATCCGGTTTATATAGACACCGGAGAGGGCTAGGGTTACACAAAGTCGGTTACAATGGTAGGAGATCTACATATCCGTATCGCCAAGCTTGTCTTCCACGCCAAGGAAAGTCCCATCCGAACACGGGACGAAGTCTTCAATCTTGTATCTTCATAGTCTTGGAGTCCGGCCGACGATGATAGTTCGGCTGTCCGGACACCCCCTAGTCCGGGACTCCCTCACAACCCATATCCCCAAAAGGGAGCGAAAGCATGCTCTCAAGTACATCTATGCGTTGGAGCCAGTCGCCCCAAAGTTCAACCCATGGTCCTCATGCCCGACCACTTTTGATCGAAGGGACCACCCCACTAGCATTCGTCACGGCAGATTCGCCGCATTGGTCCTAGACCCAATCATTGACGGATTTCACCTCACTAGAGTCCTCATGGACGGCGGCAGTAGCCTGAACCTGCTTTATCAGGATACAGTGCGAAAAATGGGTTAGATCCGTCAAGGATTAAACCCACAAAGACAACCTTTAAAGTCGTCATACCAGGTGTAGAAGCCAGCTGTACAGGCTCAGTTACACTTGAAGTGGTCTTCGGATCCCCGAATAATTTCCGAAGAGAAGAGTTAATCTTCGACATAGTCCCATTCCGCAGTGGCTATCACGCCCTGCTCAGAGGAACCGTATTCGCAAAATTCAATGCGGTGCCGCACTACGCATACCTCAAGCTCAAGATGCTAGGCCCTCGCAGAGTCATTACGGTAAATGGAAACACCGAACGCTCTCTCCGAATGGAGGAGCACATGGCGGCCCTGCCGGCGGAAGTACAGAGCAGCCTCTCAAGGCAACTCTCCAATCCGGGTGTTAAACGTCCGGACAACGTCAAGCGCGCCCGAAGTAACCTACAACAAAACCGGCTGGCACGTCCCGAGCAAGCATAGCAGTGCGGCCCCAACCCCAGCCCTCGCCAGATGGTTATATCGGTACCACGCGTACATAATTACACTTTGGAAATACCATGGGCATAAGGGGAGGGGCACAACTACGGCACGCCCAGAATGCGGCTCAACCGCACTTAGGGGCTCCCTATTCCGCCGTTTCCTTTTTTTATATACTTTCAGGACCCAACTATTCAGAAGGCATGTCTGGCAATACACTCACCGAACACACAATGCAACAGCCAGGGAGAGAACAAGCCACGTCAAAATGTCCAGGTGGTCTCTATAACGAGCTAAATACCTGTTTTACTTAAAGTCCCGCAGCTTGCCCCTGGAGGGGGACATGTCAAATAATCCCATCTCTTGCTTATCGCACTATTTGTATCGTTCTGCTTTCATAGCAGCCCTTTTTAATAAACAATACATAGCTCTTATCTATTATTGTATTCATTTATTTTTATACAAATATGTTTAGTCATGACATTATGCAACCGTACACTTTGGTACGACCAATACACCAGGGGTTTAAGCACCCCATAACATGGTGTGAGAAGACCGAACACTCTCATGAGTGCGGCACCCCGAACTTATAGCACTATATGCATCGGCTCCAAATCATGTCTTGGGTCAATAGTTGGGTTTGCCCGGCTCCCATGTTTTGGTACCTTACATTCCGCAATGTTGGCTAAGGTAGCGCTGGGAGAACTACTGCGATTGTGCCCCAGTTGAGCTGGGTTAACACCTCAGTAGAGAAAGCTAAAAATGACCGTCATGATAGTGCGAGAGACCGGTCGCTGTTCGCGAGGTTTTTTGAGTCCCTAAAGACTTATGCCGCTTAGAGCGAGGAGACGGATTTATCTGGCCTAGGCGTGGATAGCGCCCCGAACTCGATATTCTGAATACTAGGGGCTTCACCAAAATTTAAAATTATAGAATTCTATGGCTAAGTGAGAGTGATAAAGCATTATAAGTCCGATGGCCTTGTTCGCTGTGCTAAGAGCCTCCCTAGATGGACCCAAGAATGGGAACAAGAGCGCTCAGGTTTATCCTGAACACCCCAGCACTCGTGGCATGGGGGTAGAAGCCGACGACTTGCATCTCTCAGATTTAATAAACGGCCGCACAGAAGGTAATATTTTAAATTAACAAGCGTTGCTTAGCGCATATGAACAAAGTTTTCAGCATACAAGATAACAAATGCGAATCTACTCAAAAATTACATCTTTGGAGCATTCACCCGCTATAAGGCGGGCACCCTTCAGGACGCCCTTATAATACATCTCGGGCGTGCGATACTCCTTGCCCGGCGGTGGCGCGTCCGTCAATAGCTTCTCAGCGTCCAGCTTGCCCCAGTGCACTTTAGCACGGGCGAGGGCCCGACGGGCACCTTCAATACAGTTGGATCGCTTGATGACTTCAATCCATGGATAAGCGTCCACCAGCCGCTGCACCAGACCGAAGTAACTCCCAGGCATGGATTCTCTAGGCCATAGCCGAACTATGAGGCCCTTCATGGCCTGTTCGGCCACCTTGTGGAGCTCGACCAGCTGCTTCAGCTGGTCACTCAGGGGCACCGGATGTCCGGCCTTAGCATATTGAGACCAGAACACCTTTTCCGTCGAGCTCCCCTCCTTGGCTCGGTAGAATGCGGCAGCATCGGACACACTACGAGGCAGATCGGCGAACGCTCCTGGAGAGCTTCGGATTCGGGTAAGTAACAGATAATTCACTTTTACATGCTTGCTTTGCATAAAGAATGCCTTACCCGCCGCTATTTTCTTTATCGCCTCGATCTCCTGGAGGGCCTTCTGGGCTTCGGCCTTAGCGGTTTTGGCACTCTCAAGAGCCAAGGCGAGCTCGGACTCTCGAGTCTTCGAGTCACGCTCCAAACTCTCGTGTTTTTCCACGAGAGCCTGGAGCTCTTGCCGCACCTCCGCCACCCGCGCCTCCTGCTTCTCTCGCTCGGTGCGCTCCAAGGCCGCACTTTTTTCGGCCTTGGACACCGCTTCCTTCAGGGTCGCCACCTCGGTCGTGGCCCCTGCAACATTCGCGTTGGTCCTATCATTATTTGCAACCAGGTATTTCTATATACATTTACATACGGTATTACATACCGTCCTTGTCCCCGAGCTGCTTCTTGGCATGGCCAAGCTCGTTCTCGGACCGCTCGAGACTCTCCTTCAATGCAATGACCTCCGCAGTCAGTGCGGCAGAGGTCAGCAGCGTAGCCTGCATTCCCATATTGACATATTTATGTTAGACTCCTGCATAATATCTTTTTAGATCCTCAGCTCGGCTTTTCTTTCCGAATACCAAACTGAGCATCAGGGGCTATTGTCTATGCGGTAAAATTTTTATATGTTTTGAATACATACCTCAAAGCCTGTTAACAGGCTTGTACAGGCTTCTGTCAGCCCGCTCTTGGCGGACTGAACCCTCTGGATCACCGCACTCATAACAGTGCGGTGTTCCTCGTCAATGGAGGCGCCGTTAAGCGCCTCCAGCAAATCGTCCGGTGCCTCCGGTTGGACGGAGGCCGCCGGCGTCATAGGCGTGCCCTTCTTGTGAAGGCGCCGCCTACCGGTCTCTGGAACCGTTGATGGTTCCGGAGCAGTGTCCGGCCCAGGGCCGGACTTAGATCCCTCTGGGGCTTTACTCCCTTTGGGCCTGGAGTCCGGGAGGTCGCCTTGCGGCGCCTCCAGGACCACCTCCTCCTGGTTTAGTCCCTTTTGGGACTCCACCTCGGCATCGTCCGCAGGGAGCAGGGAGGAAGCCATCGAAAGTGAAGCACTATTCACGTCCGACGAATCCAGGGAGCCGCTTGACGAATCGCCGAGCTGAGCCTTGGGCGGACTGCATGATTGAATTCGGCGTCAGAAAATACCGAATAATAGAGGAGCGCCATAAGTTATTCTGGTATCCAGACACTTACGATTTTGCCAGGGGCTTGACCCTGGATGGCCATTCCTCCCCGCCGTCTTAGGCATCGGAGGCGTAGTCCGGTAGAAGAGTCTTCCCCTTCTTGGACCCTCCGGCCTCCCCAGTTGGGGTGGCCTTCCTTTTCTTTCCTCCCCCCGCTGGAGGGGGAGAGGCTTCTTCTTCTTCCTCCTCCTCGTCCTTAGAGGCGGAGGGTGCTTCGGGGTTGTCAGGCGATGAATCCGACACCACCAGGCGCCGGGAACTCTTTCGAGTCCCCGTGGCCTTCTTCTTGGCCTTCTTCTCCGGCACCACGTGGGGTGCCGGAACCAGCAGCCCCGTCAATCGGGCGTCCGCTGGGTCTTCGGGCAAAGGAGCCGGACAGTTGATCTGTCCGGCCTTCTTCTGCCAGTCCTGTTAAAGGGATGGGGGTTTAGATCCCGCATAGAATCAAATCTATGGAAAACAAATACCCCGTAAGGGGAAAATTAAGCTCACCGCGCTGGCTTGGCGCTTGGCGCAGAATCCACGATCCTCGGTGACGGGAGGGGAGACCTCGGAGCTCTTGAATAGCACCTTCCAGGCATCCTCGTGCTTTTGTTGAAGAGCCGGGACAGAGTCTGGTGCTGGGCCGGGTCGAACTCCCACAAGTTGAAAGCCCGTCGTTGACACGGGAGAATCCGGCGGAAGAGCATGACCTGGACTACGGTGACAAGTTTAACCTTCCTGCCGATCATGTGTTTGATGCAGGTTTGAAGTCCGGTCACTTCTACCGAATTACCCCACAACAGTCCCGTCTCTTTCCAAGATGTGAGCCGTGCGGGGATGCCATATCGGAATTCGGGGGCCTCTGCCCATTTAGGGTCGCGCGGCTCGGTGATATAGAACCATCCCGATTGCCACCCTTTGATGGTCTCTATGAAGGCGCCCTCGAGCCATGTAACGTTGGCTATCTTGCCCACCATAGCGCCTCCGCACTCTGCTTGGCAGCCTCCCATGACCTTCGGCTTGACACTGAAGATCTTCAGCGATAGGCCAAAGTGGGGCTGGATGCGGAGGAAGGCCTCGCACACGACGATAAACGCTGAGATGTTGAGGATGAAGTTCGGGGCCAGATCGTGGAAGTCCAAGCCATAGTAGAACATGAGCCCCCAGACGAATGGGTGAAGAGGAAAGCCCAGTCCGCGGAGGAAATGGGGGAGAAATACAACCCTCTCATGGGGCCTAGGGGTGGGGAGGAGTTGCCTCTCATCTGGAAGCCGGTGCGCGATGTTGTCAGACAAGTATCCGGCCTTCCTCAACATTTTGATTTGCCCCTCCGTGATGGAGGAGGCCATCCATCTGCCTCCCGCTCCGGACATGATTGGAGAAGGTTGAGGTGGGAAGTGCGGACTTGGGCGTTGGAGCTCGAGTGCGCGGGGATGGATAAGTAAAGGAGGAAGAAGGCGTAAATGGAAAGGGTAGATCCTTGTCCCCTTATATGGGCGGCCGAAACTACAAGCCCCCACCAGCCTAATAAAACTCGCTTATCTCCCAAGCGCCGCGGTTAATGGCATGGTTGGGTTACCCACGCCCGTATTGATGAGAATCCTAGAATAAGGGGACACAATCTCTGCTTTGACAAGACGTGCCAAGGAAACCGCCTCGCTAAACGCGCTGAGGTGGAACAGTAAAATGATTCGAATAAAGACTTGGCAGGGGCATGATGTCACGCTGCAGAATACGTCAGCAGATTAGATTTGTGCAGATATTATTCTCTCTACGGTGGTATGTGGAACTTATTTTGCAGAGCCGGACACTATCCTTGTGTTCAACATCTCTTATGAAGTATTCGGAGGAGGAACCCGCCTTGCAATGCCGAAGACAATTTGTGCATCGGAATCATCGTCATTGAAGCCTGGTTCAGGGGCTACTGAGGGAGTCCTGGATTATGGGGTGTCCGGATGGCCGGACTATGACCTTTGGCCGGACTCCCGGACTATGAAGATACAAGATTGAAGACTTCGTCCCGTGTCTGGATAGGACTTTCCTTGGCGTGGAAGGCAAGCTTAGCGATATGATATGAAGATCTCCTCCCATTTTAACCGACTCTATGTAACCCTAGCCCTCTCCGATGTCTATATAAACCGAAGAGTTTTAGTCCGTAGGACGAACAACAATCATACCATAGGCTAGCTTCTAGGGTTTAGACTCTCTGATCTCGTGGTAGATCAACTCTTGTACTACCCATATCATCAATATTAATCAAGCAGGAGTAGGGTTTTACCTCCATCAAGAGGGCCCGAACCTGGGTAAAAACATCGTGTCCCTTGTCTCCTGTTACCATCTGCCTAGACGCACAGTTCGGGACCCCCTACCCGAGATTCGCCGGTTTTGACACCGACAATGGGCGTCAGTGGGTTAGAGAGGATGACAATTGAATCGAGCGTACGGCTGCGGTGGCTGAGTGGAGGTGGTGCGGCGAAATGAGGGTCGTGCGGCGATGAATTGGGCAGATCCAGCATCGGCGGCGTGCAGATTCACGGCGGTGGTGCAGCTGTCACATGGAGTTGGGGTGCGGCTATTTGTTTTACTCCAGCCGCACATGTGTTGCATATTTCCAACACCTGGTTCCCCATTTTGGTGGTGTTGCAAATTTGAAGTAATCTTTTTACATATAGGGCACCTATTGGAGCATTATTTGGGCCCAAAAAGTGGTCGTGCCTTATCATGTGAAACCTATTGGAGATGCACTTAAGTTGGCCATAAGGAATTTCCCACCTCGTATGCTAAAGCAAACTAAAAATTCTAGTATCTATAAGAACTTGTTTAATTTAGGTTTAAAGCTGGAGCATGCACGTTAACAATTACTTTCCACTCCCCGCCGATCTAGTCTACTGCGCGCAAATTCACTTGTAGAAAAATTCCCTATCTCGGAAGGCTTCCCCAAAAATCTCTTTGATCCAAAGGATTTCTTATGGATTTCAAAGGATTAAAATTCTTAAGGAAAATCTCTAGGTAGAATATTTGATCTGTAGGATTCAAAACTATAACAATGTTGGGGGAATAGATCTTATCGGGATCATAGAAAACTTGTATTTGCTGTGCAATTCACGCCACCTTGGCCACAACATGAGCAATTGCGTGATACTCCGCCTCGGCACTAGAGCGAGATATAGTGGTCTGTCGTTTAGACGACCAAGAGACGAGGTTATCACCAAGATAAACGCAATATCCAGACGTGAAGCGCCTAGTGTCAGGTGTTGGGGAACGTAGCAGAAATTCAAAAATTTCCTCTGAGTCACCAAGATCCATCTATGGAGAAACTAGCAATGAGGGGAAGGAGAGTGCATCTACATAACCTTGTAGATCGCTAAGCGGAAGCGTTCAAGAGAACGGGGTTGAAGGAGTCGTACTCGTCGCGATCCAAATCACCGGAGATCCTAGTGCCGAATGGACGGCACCTCCGCGTTCAACACACATACAGCCCGGTGACGTCTCCCATGCCTTGATCCAGCAAGGAGAGAGGGAGGGGTTGGGGAAGACTCCATCCAGCAGCAGCACAACGGCGTGGTGGTGGTGGAGGAGCATGGCAATCCCGCAGGGCTTCGCCAAGCACCGCTGGAGAAGAGGAGAACTTGGGAGAGGGGGAGGGCTGCGCCAGAACTTGGGTGCGGCTGCCCTCCCACCCCCCACATATATATAGGGGCAAAGGAGAGGGGGGCCGGCCCGCTCAGATCCAATCTGAGGAGGGGGCTGCGGCCAGGGGGGTTGCCTTGCCCCCCAAGGCAAGGGGGGCACACCCCTTTAGGGTTTCCCCCAAGCCCTAGGCACCTTGGGCCTTGGTTGGGGGGCGCACCAGCCCACCTGGGGCTGGTACCCTCCCACACTTGGCCCATGCAGCCCTCTGGGGCTGGTGGCCCCACTTGGTGGACCCCCGAGACCCTCCCGGTGGTCTCGGTACATTACCGATAGCACCCGGAACTTTTCCGGTGACCAAAACAGGACTTCCCATATATAAATCTTTACCTCCGGACAATTCCGGAACTCCTCGTGACGTCCGGGATCTCATCTGGGACTCCAAGCAACATTCGGTAACCACATATATCTATTCCTTATAACCCTAGCGTCATCGAACCTTAAGTGTGTAGACCCTACGGGTTCGGGAACCATGCAGACATGACCGAGACGTTCTCCGGTCAATAACCAACAGCGGGATCTGGATACCCATGTTGGCTCCCACATGTTCCACGATGATCTCATCGGATGAACCACGATGTCAAGGACTCAATCGATCCCGTATACAATTCCCTTTGTCTAACGGTATTGTACTTGCCCGAGATTCGATCGTCGGTATCCCGATACCTTGTTCAATCTCATTACCGGCAAGTCTCTTTACTCGTTCCATAAAACATCATCCCGTGATCAACCCCTTGGTCACATTGTGCACATTATGATGATGTCCTACCGAGTGGGCCCAGAGATACCTCTCCGTTTACACGGAGTGACAAATCCCAGTCTCGATTCGTGCCAACCCAACAGACACTTTCGGAGATACCTGTAGTGCACCTTTATAGCCACCCAGTTACGTTGTGACGTTTGGTACCCCAAAGCATTCCTACGGTATCCGGGAGTTGCACAATCTCATGGTCTAAGGAAATGATACTTGACATTAGAAAAGCTTTAGCATACGAACTACACGATCTTTGTGCTAGGCTTAGGATTGGGTCTTGTCCATCATATCATTCTGCTAATGATGTGATCCCGTTATCAACGACATCCAATGTCCATGGTTAGGAAACCATAACCATCTATTGATCAACGAGCTAGTCAACTAGAGGCTCACTAGGGACATGGTGTTGTCTATGTACCCACACATGTATCTGAGTTTACCATCAATACAATTATAGCATGGATAATAAATGATTATCATGAACAAGGAAATATAATAATAACTAATTTATTATTGCCTCTAGGGCATATTTCCAACAGTCTCCCACTTGCACTAGAGTCAATAATCTAGTTCACATCGTCATGTGATTAACACTCACACGTCACATCGCCATGTGATCAACATCCAAAGAGTTTACTAGTGTCATTAAACTAGTTCACATCATCATGTGATTAAGACTCAATGAGTTCTGGGGTTTGATCATGTTTTGCTTGTGAGAGAGGTTTTAGTCAATGGGTCTGCAACTTTCAGATCCGTATGTACTTCGCAAATCTCTAGGTCATTCTGTAAATGCTGCTTCCACGCTCCACTTGGAGCTATTCCAAATGGTTGCTCCACTATATGTATCCGGTTTGCTACTCAGAGTCATCCGGATAGGTGTTAAGCTTGCATCGATGTAACTTTTTACGTCGAACTCTTTATCACCTCCATAACCGAGAAACATGTCCTTTATTTACTCCAAGGACTATTTTGACCGCTGTCCAATGATCCATTCCTGGATCATGCTTGTACCCCTTGACCGACTCATGGCAAGGCATGCTGCCGGTGCGGTACACAACATAGCATACTATAGAGCCTATGTCTGAAGCATAGGGGACGACCTTCATCCTTTCTCTCTCTTCTGTTGTGGTCGAGCTTTAACTCTTAACTTCATGCCTTACAACTCAGGCAAGAACTCCTTCTTTGACTGATCCATCTTGAACACCTTCAAGATCATGTCAAGGTATGTGCTCATTTGAAAGTATTATTAAGCATTTTGATCTATCTTATAGATCTTGATGCTTATTGTTCAAGTAGCCTAATCCAGGTTTTCCATTGAAAAACACTTTAAAAATAACCCTATATGCTTTCTAGAAATTCTACATCATTTCTGATCAACAATATGTCAACAACATATACTCATCAGAAATTCTATAGTGCTCCCACTCACTTCTTTGGAAATACAAGTTTGTCATAAACTTTGTATAAACCCAAAATCTTTGATCATCGTATCAAAGTGCATATTCCAACTCAGAGATGCTTACTCTAGTCCATGGAAGGATCGCTGGAGCTAGCATACCTTTTAGCATCCTTAGGATCGACAAAACCTTTCTGATTGTATCACATACAACCTTTCCTTACGAAAACTAGTAAGGAAACTCGTTTTGACATCCATCTGCCAGATTTCATAAATGCAGCTAATGCTACCGACGGACTTAAGCATCGCTACGGATGAGAAAATCTCATCGTAGTCAACTCCTTGAACTTGTGAAAAATTCTTCGCCACAAGTCGAGCTTCATAGATGGTGACATTACTGTCCATGTCCGTCTTCTTCTTAAAGATCCATTTATCTCAATGGCTTGCCGATCATCGGGCAAGTCCACCAAAGTCCATGCTTTGTTCTGATACATGGATCCTATCTCATATTTCATGGCTTCTAACCATTTGTCGGAATTTGGGCCCACCATCGCTTCTCCATAGCTCGTAGGTTCATTGTTGTCTAGCAACATGACCTCTAAGATAGGATTGCGTACCACTCTGAAGTAGTACGCATCCTTGTCACCCTACGAGGTACGGTAGTGACTTGATCCGAAACTTCATGATCACTATCATAAGCTTCTACTTCAGTTGGTGTAGGCGCCACAGGAACAACTTCCTGTGCCCTGCTACACACTAGTTGAAGTGACGGTTCAATAACCTCATCAAGTCTCCACCATCCTCCCACTCAATTCTTTCGAGAGAAACTTTTTCTCGAGAAAGGACCCATTTCTAGAAACAATTACTTTTGCTTCCGGATCTGAGATAGGAGGTATACCCAATCATTTTGGGTATCCTATGAAGATGTATTTATCCGTTTTGGGTTTGAGCTTATCACGATGAAACTTTTTGACATAAGCGTCGCAGCCCCAAACTTTTAAGAAACGACAACTTAGGTTTCTCCAAACCATAGTTCAAACGGTGTCGTCTCAACGGAATTACGTGGTGCCCTATTAAAGTGAGTGCGGTTGTCTCTAATGCCTAACCCATGAACGATAGTGGTAATTCGATAAGAGACATCATGGTACGCACCATATCTAATAGGGTGCAACTATGATGTTCGGACACACCATCACACTATGGTGTTCCAAGCGGTGTTAATTGTGAAACAATTTCCACAATGTCTTAATTGCGTGCCAAAGCTCGGAACTCAGATACTCATCTCTATGATCATATCATAGACATTTTATCCTCTTGTCACGATGATCTTCAACTTCACTCTGAAATTACTTGAACCATTCAATAATTCAGACGTGTGTTTCATCAAGTAAATATACTCAGTATCTACTTAAATCATCCATGAAGTAAGAACATAACGATATTCACTGCATGCTTCAGCACTCATTGGACTGCACACATCAAAATGTGTTACTTCCAACAAGTTGCTATCTTGTTCCATTTTACTGAAAACGAGGCTTTTCAGTCATCTTGCCCATGTGGTATGATTTGCATTTCTCAAGCGATTCAAAATCAAGTGAGTCCAAACGATCCATCTGCATGGAGTTTCTTCATGCGTATACACCAATAGACATGGCTCGCATGTCTCAAACTTTTCAAAAACGAGTGAGTCCAAATATCCATCAACATGGAGCTTCTTCATGCGTTTTATACCAATATGACTTACATGGCAGTGCCACAAGTAAGTGGTACTATCATTACTGTCTTATATCTTTTGGCATGAAAATGTGTATCACTACGATCGAGATTCAATAAACTATTCCTTTAGGTGCAAGACCATTGAAGGTATTATTCAAATAAATAGAGTAACCGTTATTCTCCTTAAATGAATAACCGTATTGCGATAAACATAATCCAATCATATCGATGCTCAACGCAAACACCAAATGACAATTATTCAGGTTTAATACTAATCTTGATGGTAGAGGGAGCATGCGATGTTTGATCACATCAAACTTGGAAACACTTCCAACACATATCGTCATCTCACCTTTAGCTAGTCTCCGTTTATTCCGTAGCTCTTTTATTTCGAGTTACTAACACTTAGCAACCAAACCGGTATCTTAATACCCTGGTGCTACTAGGAGTACTAGTAAAGTACACATTAACATAATGTATATCCAATATACTTCTATCGACCTTGCCAGCCTTTTTATCTACCAAGTATCTAGGGTAATCCTGCTCTGGTGGCTGTTCCCCTTATTATAGAAGCACTTAGTCTCGGGTTTAGGTTCAACCTTGGGTTTCTTCACTTGAGCAGCAACTGATTTGCCGTTTCATGAAGTTCCCCTTATTGCCCTTGCCCTTCTTGAAACTAGTGGTTTCACTAACCATCAACAATTGATGCTCCTTCTTGATTTCTACTTTCGCGGTGTCAAAACATCATGAATATCTCAAGGATCATCATATCTATCCCTGATTTGTTATAGTTCATCATGAAGCTCTAGCAGCTTGGTGGCAATGACTTTGGAGAAACATCACTATCTCATCTGGAAGATCAACTCCCACTCTATTTAAGTGATTGTTGCATTCAGACAATCTGAGCACAAGCTCAACGATTGAGATTTTCTCCCTTAGTTTGTAGGCTAAGAAAATCGTGGGAGGTCTTATACCTCTTGACGTGGGAACGAGCTTGAAATCCCAATTTCAGCCCTCGAAACATCTCATATGTTCCGCGATGTTTCGAAAACGTCTTTGGTGCCTCAACTCTAAACTGTTTAATTGAACTATCATGTAGTTATCAAAACGTGTATGTCTGATGTTCGCAACATCCACAGACGACGTTTGGGGTTCAGCACACTGAGCGGTGCATTAAGGACATAAGCTTTCTACTGTCCGCATAATCGCTACTGTCAACTTTCAACTATATTTTCTCTAGGAACATATCTAAACAGTGGAGCTAAAGCGCGAGCTTACGACATAATTTGCAAAGATCTTTTGACTATGTTCAGGATAATTAAGTTCATCTCATGAACTCCCACTCAGATAGACATCCCTCTAGTCATCTAAGTGATTACATGATCCGAGTCAACTAGGCCGTGTCCGATCATCACGGAGACGGACTAGTCATCATGGGTGAACATCTTCATGTTGATCGTATCCTCCATACGACTCATGCTCGACCTTTCGGTCTCTTGTGTTCCCAGGCCATGTTTGTACATGCTAGGCTCGTCAAGTTAACCTAAGTGTTTCGCGTGTGTAAATCTGGCTTACACCAGTTGTATGTGAACGTAAGAATCTATCACACCCGATCATCACGTGGTGCTTCGAAACGACGAACTTTCGCAACGGTGCACAGTTAGGGGGAACATTTTCTTGAAATTTTAATGAGGGATCATCTTATTTACTACCGTCGTTCTAAGAAAATAAGATGTATAAACATGATAAACATCACATGCAATCAAAAAGTGACATGATATGGCCAATATCATTTTGCTCCTTTTGATCTCCATCTTCGGGGCTCCATGATCATCATCGTCACCGGCATGACACCATGATCTCCATCATCATCATCTCCATCATCGTGTCTCCATGAAGTTGTCTCGCCAACTTATTACTTCTACTACTATGGCTACCGGTTAGCAATAAAGTAAAGTAATTACATGGCATTGTTCAATGTCATGCATGTCATACAATAAATAAAGACAACTCCTATGGCTCCTGCCGGTTGGCATATTCATCGACATGCAAGTCGTGATTCCTATTACAAGAACATGATCAATCTCATACATCACATATCATTCATCACATTCTTCTTGGCCATATCACATCACATAGCATACCCTGCAAAAACAAGTTAGACGTCCTCTAATTGTTGTTTGCATGTTTTACGTGGCTGCTATGGGTTTCTAGCAAGAACGTTTCTTACCTACGCAAAAATCACAACGTGATATGTCAATTGCTATTTACCCTTCATAAGGATCCTTTTCATCGAATCCGATCCGACTAAAGTGGGAGAGACTGGCACCCGCTAGCCACCTTATGCAACAAGTGCATGTCAGTCGGTGGAACCTGTATCACGTAAGTGTACGTGTAAGGTCGGTCCGGGCCGCTTCATCCCACAATGCCGCCGAATCAAGATTGGACTAGTAATGGTAAGCATATTGAACAAAATCAATGCCCACAACTACTTTGTGTTCTACTCGTGCAAAGAATCTATGCAATAGACCTAGCTCATGATGCCACTGTTGGGGAACATAGCAGAAATTTAAAATTTTCCTACGAGTCACCAAGATCCATCTATGGAGAAACTAGCAACGAGGGGAAGGAGAGTGCATCTACATACCCTTGTAGATCGCTAAGCGGAAGCGTTCAAGAGAATGGGGTTGAAGGATTCGTACTCGTCGTGATCCAAATCACCGGAGATCCTAGTGCCGAACGGACAACACCTCCGCGTTCAACACAAGTACAACCCGGTGATGTATACCATGCCTTGATCCAACAAGGAGAGAGGGAGAGGTTGGGGAAGACTCCATCCAGCATCAGCACAACAACGTGGTGGTGGTGGAGGAGCGTGGCAATCCTACAGGGCTTCGCCAAGCACCGCGGGAGAAGAGGAGAACTTGGGAGAGGGGAAGGGCTGCACCAGAACTTGGGTGCGACTGCCCTCCCACCCCCTGCATATATATAGGGTCAAAGGAGAGGGGGCCCGGCCCCCTCAGATCCAATCTGTGGAGGGGGCGGCGGCCAGGGGGGTTGCCTTGCCCCCCAAGGCAAGGGGGGCGCACCCCTTTAGGGTTTCCCCCAAGCCCTAGGCGCCTTGGGCCTTGGTGGGGGGCGCACAAGCCCACCTGGGGCTGGTCCCCTCCCACACTTGGCCCATGCAGCCCTCTGGGGCCGGTGGCCCCACTTGGTGGACCCCCGGGACCCTCCTGGTGGTCCCGGTACATTACCGATAGCACCCAGAACTTTTCCGGTGACCAAAACAGGACTTCCCATATATAAATCTTTACCTCCGGACAATTCCAGAACTCCTCGTGACGTCCGGGATCTTATCCGGGACTCCGAACAACATTCAGTAACCACGTATATCTATTCCCTATAACCCTAGCGTCATCGAACCTTAAGTGTGTAGACCCTACGGGTTCGGGAACCATGCAGACATGACCGAGACGTTCTCCGGTCAATAACCAACAGCGGGATCTGGATACCCATGTTGGCTCCCACATGTTCCACGATGATCTCATCGGATGAACCACGATGTCAAGGACTCAATCGATCCCGTATACAATTCCCTTTGTCTAACGGTATTGTACTTGCCCGAGATTCGATCGTCGGTATCCCGATACCTTGTTCAATCTCGTTACCGGCAAGTCTCTTTACTCGTTCCGTAACACATCATCCCGTGATCAACCCCTTGGTCACATTGTGCACATTATGATGATGTCCTACCGAGTGGGCCCAGAGATACCTCTCCGTTTACACAGAGTGGCAAATCCCAGTCTCGATTCGTGCCAACCCAACAGACACTTTTGGAGATACCTGTAGTGCACCTTTATAGCCACCCAGTTACGTTGTGACGGTTGGTACACCCAAAGCATTCCTACGGTATCCGGGAGTTGCACAAGCTCATGGTCTAAGGAAATGATACTTGACATTAGAAAAGCTTTAGCATATGAACTACACGATCTTTGTGCTAGGCTTAGGATTGGGTCTTGTCCATCAAATCATTCTGCTAATGATGTGATCCCGTTATCAACGACATCCAATGTCCATGGTTAGGAAACCGTAACCATCTATTGATCAACGAGCTAGTCAACTAGAGGCAAACTAGGGACATGGTGTTGTCTATGTACCCACACATGTATCTGAGTTTCCTATCAATACAATTATAGCATGGATAATAAACGATTATCATGAACAAGGAAATATAATAATAACTAATTTATTATTGCCTCTAGGGCATATTTCCAACATCAGGGACCCAACCCAAGCCGCGTCAGAATAAGTAGTAAGTGACACTGAGGATGAGCTGGAGAGATGCAAGCTAAGATCAAGGGTGCCCTTGATCCAGCGGAGAATGCGCTTGACCAAGTGCATGTGAAGTTCTCGGGGCACATGCATGTACATACACGCCTGCTGAACCACATGTGCGATGTCTGGACGGGTCAGGGTGAGATACCGCAAAGCACCTGCGTAACTCTAATGCTCCGTGGGATTGGAAAGAAGAGGGCCATCCTAAGCGGAGAGCTTGCACATAGTGTCGATAGGGGTGGTCGACGGGTTACATTCAATCATGCATGCGCACTTTAGAAGATCTAGCACATACTGGCACTGAGAGAGGACAATGCCGGAGGAGATCCGAGTGATGAGATGCCGAGGAAAAAATGACAGGGTGCCAAGGTTTGTCATGGCAAACTCTTCATGAAGCTGTTGCGTGAGATGTCGAAGGAGCTGATCCGTGGACGCCGTGATGACAATTTCGTCCACATACAAGATGATGTAGGCAAGATCGTGTCCATGCCTATAGATGAACAAAGATACATCCGATTTGGAAGCGATGAAGCCAAGTCGATGTGCAAACCACGCGAAGCATTGGTACCAAGCACGCGACGCCTGCTTGAGACCGTAGAGAGATTTGTGTAAGCGGGACACATAGTCTGGGCAGCGAGCATCGACGAAGCCTGGAGGCTGCTAAAAGTAAACCTCCTCGTCAAGATTGCCATGGATAAAGGCGTTCTTAACATCGAGCCGGTGGACCGGCCAGGACCGCGAGATAGCAAGGCTGAGAACAATACGGATCACGGCGGGCTTCACAACAGGGCTAAAAGTCTTGTCGAAGTCAATGCCCCGTTGTTGAGAGTAGCCACGTACAACCCATCGCGCCTTGTACCGAGTAAGGCTGCCGTACGAGTGAAACTTGTGTTTGAAGATCCACTTCCCTGGAACAACATGAGCACGAGGAGGATGTGGAACAATTGACTACGTCCGGTTAGCAACAAGAGCATCAAATTCCTTGTTCATAGCACGACGCTAGTGCGGGTCATGTAGTGCTCCCCGGTATGTTTTAGGAAGAGGAGAAGGACTGGAGTGGGAAACATGAAGGTTGAGACGGTCGACAGACTAGAAGAGACCATGTTTCGCTCGAGTGACCAAGGTGTGGGTATTAGATGGTGATGGGGACTGGTGAACTACAACCGGAGAAGACGAGTTGCTAGAGTCCGATGTGGCGCTAGAGAGAGAAAGTGGTGGACCTAGTGGGGTAGAGACCACAGGTGAGTGTGAAACTATGGGTGAGAGAGGAGAGAGCGGGCACTACCGGAATCGCACCCTATGCCGACGGCCAGGGCCGTCGGCATAGCCCTGACTAGCCGTCGGCGACATATTCGTCGGTGTAGCCAGGATGACCATCGGCATAGGAAGGCCGTCGGCATAGACCCTAAACCTACGGTGGCCGTACATCTATGCCGACGGCCCTGGCCGTCGGCAACGTTATCGCCTAATGGCGGCCGCCGTCAAGTGCTGTCCAGTACCTGCTTGCCATGTGGCAGGTCTATGCCGACGGCCCAGCCGTGGGCATAGTTCCAAACTAAGCCGACGGGTGGACCGTCGGCATAGAACTACCACGTGGCTAGCAGGCGTCACCCCTAAGGCAGGTCTATGCCGACGGCCCAGCCGTCGGCATAGATCCAAACTAAGCCGACGGCCAGGTTGTCGGCATAGCCCTGCCACACGGCAGCCACTGGGAGCTCCTGGGGCAGGTCTATGCCGACGGCCTAGCCGTCGGCTTAGGTTCGGCATAGACTTGCCATGTGTCAGCCACTGGGAGCCCACGCCACGTCTATGCCGACGGCCTTGCCGTCGGCATAGTTTCTGTCTGTTTTTTTTTTCTGTTTTTTTTCAGCTCAATTCATTTGAATATATACATACAACATATATAAGAATCATACAACAATATATGCATCACGTAACAATAAGGAGCAGCATCATACAACAAATTCATCATCACACATCATAAGAAGCATCGCAAAGCATGAACATATAAGTATCATCACCACCAAGCATATAAGAATCTCACAAACAACAATAAGATAAGAAACATCACAAGCATATAAGTATCATCACCACCAAGACCGCCACAATGTGACCCAAAGGCGTAAGCGCCAGGACGTCGAGCACCGCGGAGGTCATCACCGCCAAGATCGCCGAAGCCCAGGTCGTCACTACTAGCGGCAACAGTACCGCCAAGACCGCCTCCACCTCTGCCTCCGCCTCCGTGGATCGGAGTGGTCGGGCTCCATGACTCAGGAGTGCTGCGAAGACCACCGCCAACGGTTGATCCACCGGTTCCATGGATGTTGAAAAGACATATTAATGGGATATATGACTGTGTTGAAAGGTATGATATGCTTTGAGTGAATAGATTGGGGATGAACTAACCGGCGAGGGGCCAGCATTCTGTGCCACAAACTCCTCAAAGGCCAGAAACGTTGGTTGTGCTGGAGGACCCTCTGCTGATGGCCATTGAGGACACCTGTCGGCTGCCATTTACTGAAAAGCATGCTGCATCTGGCGATCCCTCTGCTGATGGTATGCATGTCGTGCCACGCCATGGTCTCCTGGCATGTGTACTCCATGTAGGCCTACAGTATGACAAGATGGAACTCATAAAACTACTAAATGCGGAAAATAAAGTGAGCAATGAAGATAAGAGGGAAAATACTTACAGTTTGCCGCTCCTGAAAGAGGGATTGTGACGGTGCACTGCTCATGGATGTGCTCGTGCGCTGGCTCAGGCTCGGGTCGATCCGACGGAGTTGTGTGTAGGAGATAGTAGGAGTGATCACAGCATCGAGAACCGCCTCCCAACCGTGCTCCTTCGGCCCCATGCCCACCACCACCCTTTCGTCCAGATCCGCCGCAATGGGGTCAGGTGTGTCAGGATGTAACCTCAGATACCCATCAGAGTAGGCCTTCTTCCTATGCGCGGTCTTCTTGCCATAGTACTTGGCTCGCTAGGCTTGGGGTCCTTCCGCGTATGGGCGATCTCCCACGCCTGCATGTGTGAGAGTGGCCGCTTCAGTTTCTCCTCCTGCACCACCAAACAGAGGTTAGTCATACATAAAGAATTGATGGTAAATAGAAGAAGAAGAATGTTTAATGGGGTTAGTCATACATTAACTGTCTTGTGGAGATAGTGGTTTTAGTTTACCTGAGCATGTACTCCCTCCTTCCCTCGTCTAGCCTTGTTTTTGACTCTCATAGCCGCCCAGGCTCTAGCCTCATCACACCAAAGATCCACCAATGCCGCCCAGGACTCGTCTTTTCCATAACACCAATTTGGACACGCCTACATTGTGAAAGCATAATGGCATGTCAACACGAAACGGTGAAATGTACCACAAGGTAATGAAAGCATAATGAAAAATCTTTTATACTTACCTTCAATAACTCGTCCCTCTCCAAGGTAATGCCCATCCTCCGCGCCTCTTCCTTGGTCATCTTCACAGCAAGATAGTCGTGATAGTATGTCGAGATGGCCACATAGCGCACCTCGTACTGCATCTGGCGGGCCTTCTTCTTACATTGGCGTAGCACGATCTGGTCCGCTCTGGCCCTTTGCTCCGGAAGAACTCGATAGAATTTCTACAATAATGCATGAAACAAGAATGGAAGAAGCCATGAGTTAAATCATTCATGAAACTAGAATGGACTTGTGCTTCTGAAGATAACTCACCCAGAAAGTGGTGATCACGGCCTTGGCATGCGTCCCATGGTCTGCGTGGAGGGCTGCTTCCCAGTGCTCCCAACTCGTGGCCAAGACCCGATGGTCCGGGTGCCTGACTGGATCCGGACAGTACAACCCCAGCCAGTGTTACTTCAGCAAGACGGTGATGAGGCCGTTGGGAATACGGAACCCTTTAGAATATCTCTAGTTGCTGCAAAAGAATAAACTATTAGCATGTGACAAGCAAAATAAATAACAACTAGAATGAGCATGTGACAAGCAAAATAATGAAATTATTATAAAGTGGCTCTTACTCTTTCCCCGTGGGCTCAATGAGCCACTTCTGCTCCTTAGTAGTAGGAACCTGCTTTGGTAGCTTTGCGTTACCACGCAGCAACCCCTTGTTGTCAACCCCCTCCCCGCCACCACCATCATCCCCGCCACCACCCTCCTCCTCGCCTGCCTCCCCCTTCCCAACCTCCTCCTCATCCTCCTCCTCCTCGCCCGCCAAAGTTGTGCTTAGGGTGGGCAGCGGCGGTGGTCGGCGGCAGCGGTAGGAAGAGGGGTCGGGGTCGGGTGCGGTTGGGAGAGGGAGAGAAATGAGTGGAGGAGGAGGGTGGCCGAGGGGATAAGGTGGCCCTATGCCGACGGCATGGACGTTGGCATAGGCTCGGCCCACATGTCAGCAGAGCGGGGGGAGTGGATAATGTGTCCTATGCCGACGGCATGGCCGTTGACTTAGATGGGAGGCCTATGCCGACGGCCAGGCCGTAGGCTTATATGCAAACCACAATTTTTTTAAGAAATAGTCCCACCCCGCTAAGGGAAAAGCAATTTGACCTGTTTAAATAGTTCACCAATCCATACGTTATAAGCTCCGGTATTCATTAGACTTATATGAAGAAAACGGACAATTATTGTGAAACTTTCAGTGCCCGGGCAGCCGGCCCGGTGCCCGGGCACTAAAGGTTTCACAGTGATAGTACGTTTTCAATGATGAATACTAGAGTTTTTAATCAATTCAATTATTACATTTTTAGATTTTTAGTTTACCGTGTCCGAAGAGGCGGCACGCGTCTCCGGGGTGTGCCCCCTCTCACAGACGGTGCCACCGCTAGCACCTGGAGGGGGGAAACGGACGCGTCGGGTCTACACAAAAGGGATCTTACTGTGGCTTTTGCACGGATGTTGCTCCAAAGTGTTCCTATGGGCTGACCTAACACGACCGGGTGGAGAGTTCCACTGGTCAAAGCCCGTCCATGCAGAGTCAAAGGGCTAGATCACGTGGTCAACCGCTACAGGGTTAGGCAGGATGGGGGCCCTGGGGTAGCAATGCCACCGGAACATCGCACCGGGACCTCATACATGCCGTACGGTGTGGTGGCATGTCCGAATAGGCGACACACGTCTCCAGGGTGTGCCCCCCCTCACGGACGGCACCGCCACTGGCACCTGGAGGGGGGAAACGGACGCGTCATGTCTACACGGAGGGGATCTTGCTATGGGACTGGCCTGGATGTTGCTCCAAAGTGTTCCTATGAGCTAACCTAACACAACCGGGTGGAGAGGTCCACTGGTCAAAGCCCGTCCATGCAAAGTCAAAGGGCTAGATCCCGTGGTCAAACACTACAGGGTTAGGCGGGACAGGGGCTCTTGGGGGATAGCAATGCCACTAGAGTGTCGCACCGGGACTTTATATATGCGGGGTGTTGTGGTGGCATGTCCGAAGAGGCGACACACGTCTCCGGGGTGTGCCCCCCCTCACGGACGACGCCACCACCGGCACCTAGAGGGGGGAAACGGACGCGTCTGGTCTACACGAAGGGGATCTTGCTGTGGGCCTGGCCCGAATGTTGCTCCAAAGTGTTCCTATGGGCTGACCTAACACAACCGGGTGGAGAGGTCCACTGGTCAAATCCCGTCCGTGCAAAGTCAAAGGGCTAGATCCCGTGGTCAAACGCTACAGGGTTAGGCAGGACGGGGCCCCTTGGGGGATAGAAATGCCACCGGAGCGTCGCACGGGGACCTCATACATGTGGGGTGTTGTGATGGCATGTCCGAAGAGGCGGCACACGTCTCCGGGGTGTGCCCCCCTCATGGACGGCACCGCCGCCGGCACCTGGAGGGGGGAAACGGATGCGTCGGGTCTACACGAAGGGGATCTTGCTATGGGCCTGGCCCATATGTTGCTCCAAAGTGTTCCTATGGGCTGACCTAACACAACCGGGTGGAGAGGTCCACTAGTCAAAGCCCGTCCATGCAAATTCAAAGGGCTAGATCTCGTGGTCAAACACTACAGGGTTAGGCGAGACGGGGGCCCTTGGGGGGTAGCAATGCCACCGGAGCATCGCACTGGGACCTCATACATGCGGGGTGTTGTGGTGGCATGTCCGAAGAGGCGGCACGCATCTCCGGGGTGTGCCCCCCTCACGGACGGTGCCGCCGCCGGCACCTGGAGGGGGGAAACAGACGCGTCAGGTCTAAAGGGAGGGGATCTTGCTGTGGGCCTGGCCCGGATATTGCTCCAAAGTGTTCCTATGGGCTGACCTAACACAACCGGGTGGAGAGGTCCACTGGTCGAAGCCCGTCCGTGCAAAGTCAAAGGGCTAGATCCCATGGTCAAACGCTACAGGGTTAGGCGGGACGGGGGCCCTTGGGGGGGGGGGGGGGGTAGCAATGCCACCGGAGCATCGCACCGGGACCTCATACATGCGGGGTGTTGTGGTGGCATGTCCGAAGAGGCGGCACGCGTCTCGGGGTGTGCCCCCTCTCACGGACGGTGCCACCGCTAGCACCTGGAGGGGGGAAACGGACGCGTCGTGTCTACACAAAAGGGATCTTACTGTGGCTTTTGCACGTATGTTGCTCCAAAGTGTTCCTATGGGCTGACCTAACACGACCGGGTGGAGAGTTCCACTGGTCAAAGCCCGTCCATGCAGAGTCAAAGGGCTAGATCACGTGGTCAACCGCTACAGGGTTAGGCAGGATGGGGGCCCTGGGGTAGCAATGCCACCGGAACGTCGCACTGGGACCTCATACATGCCGTACGGTGTGGTGGCATGTCCGAATAGGCGACACGCGTCTCCGGGGTGTGCCCCCCCTCACGGACGGCACCGCCACTGGCACCTGGAGGGGGGAAAGGGACGCGTCATGTCTACACGGAGGGGATCTTGCTGTGGGACTGGCCTAGATGTTGCTCCAAAGTGTTCCTATGGGCTAACCTAACACAACCGGGTGGAGAGGTCCACTGGTCAAAGCCCGTCCGTGCAAAGTCAAAGGGCTAGATCCCGTGGTCAAACACTACAGGGTTAGGCAGGACAGGGGCTCTTGGGGGATAGCAATGCCACTAGAGTGTCGCACCGGGACTTTATATATGCGGGGTGTTGTGGTGGCATGTCCGAAGAGGCGACACACGTCTCCGGGGTGTGCCCCCCTCACGGACGGCGCCACCACCGGCACCTAGAGGGGGCAAACGGACGCGTCTGGTCTACACGAAGGGGATCTTGCTGTGGGCCTGGCCCGAATGTTGCTCCAAAGTGTTCCTATGGGCTGACCTAACACAACCGGGTGGAGAGGTCCACTGGTCAAAGCCCGTCCGTGCAAAGTCAAAGGGCTAGATCCCGTGGTCAAACGCTACAGGGTTAGGCAGGACGGGGCCCCTTGGGGGATAGCAATGCCACCGGAGCGTCGCACGGGGACCTCATACATGTGGGGTGTTGTGATGGCATGTCCGAAGAGGCGGCACACGTCTCCGGGGTGTGCCCCCCTCATGGACGGCACCACCGCCGGCACTTGGAGGGGGGAAACGGACGCGTCGGGTCTACACGAAGGGGATCTTGCTATGGGCCTGGCCCATATGTTGCTCCAAAGTGTTCCTATGGGCTGACCTAACACAACCGGGTGGAGAGGTCCACTAGTCAAAGCCCGTCCGTGCAAATTCAAAGGGCTAGATCTCGTGGTCAAACACTACAGGGTTAGGCGGGACGGGGGCCCTTGGGGGGTAGCAATGCCACCGGAGCATCGCACTGGGACCTCATACATGCGGGGTGTTGTGGTGGCATGTCCGAAGAGGCGGCACGCATCTCCGGGGTGTGCCCCCCTCACGGACGGTGCCGCCGCCGGCACCTGGAGGGGGGAAACAGACGCGTCAGGTCTAAACGGAGGGGATCTTGCTGTGGGCCTGGCCCAGATATTGCTCCAAAGTGTTCCTATGGGCTGACCTAACACAACCGGGTGGAGAGGTCCACTGGTCGAAGCCCGTCCGTGCAAAGTCAAAGGGCTAGATCCCATGGTCAAACGCTACAGGGTTAGGCGGGACGGGGGCCCTTGGGGGGGGGGTAGCAATGCCACCGGAGCATCGCACCGGGACCTCATACATGCGGGGTGTTGTGGTGGCATGTCCGAAGAGGCGGCACGCGTCTCCGGGGTGTGCCCCCCCTCACGGACGGCACCGCCGCCGGCACCTGGAGGGGGGAAACGGACGCGTCGGGTCTACACGGAGGGGATGTTGCTGTGGGCCTGGCCCGGATGTTGCTCCAAAGTGTTCCTATGGGCTGACCTAACACAACCGGGTGGACAGGTCCACTGGTCAAAGCCCGTTCATGCAAAGTCAAAGGGCTAGATCCCGTGGTCAAACGCTACATGGTTAGGCGGGACGGGGGCCCTGGGGGGTAGCAATGCCACCGGAGCGTCGCACCGGGACCTCATACATGCCGTACGGTGTGGTGGCATGTCCGAAGAGGCGGCACGCGTCTCCAGGGTGTGGCCCCCCTCATGGACGGCGATGACACGGTAGTAGACGTTCTGCGGTAACGATGCAGCGTGAATATTATTGAATACTCGGAGCGCGATAAAATCATGAGTTATTTACACGATGTGGGCACATGTGCTGTAGGACAGATGGTAATTTTTCATAATTTTTGGTGATGGAGAAGTATCTGAACACTTCCCTTTATGCGGAGTGCTCTCCGCGTTTCTACGACTATGGCCAGCGGCCTCCAGGGGCTCACATGCCGCCAAATCTTGCGTAGACGGCTTCTCACAAGTCTGGAAGTGTTGTGGCGGTTACAAATGCCCAACACGCGTCTCCGGGGTGTGCCCCCCTCACGGACGGTGTGCCGGGTGCCTACGCCTGCCACCATGCGTCCACAACCGTATGAGGGCCCACCGCAACACCTGGCAGCATTGCTACTCCCCCAGGTACCCCGTCTCGTCTAACCCTGACACAAACGACCACCAGGTCTAGCCCTTTGATTTTCGCCGGACAGGGTTTGACCGGTGGACCTTTTCACCCAGTTGTCATAGCCCAACCCATAGGTAGACCCCCCAACACCGTCCCGACCCAACCCACCCCAAGATTCCCTCCATGTTGGCCCGACGTGGCCGTTTCCCCCTCCGTGACACGGTGGCAGCGACGCCCGTGAGGGGGACACACCCCGAAGCCGCGTGTCGGGTTCTTGAGCCTGCCACCAGGCTTCCACAACCGTAGGAGGGCCCATCGCGACACCTGGTGGCATTGCTACCCCCCAGGTACATTGTCCTGTCTAACCCTGACACAAGCGACCGCCGGGTCTAGCCCTTTGACTTTCGCCGGACGGGGTTTGACCGGTGGACCTTTTCACCTGGTTGTCATAGCCCAGCCCATAGCTACACCCCCTACACATTCCCGGCCCAACCCACCCCAAGATTCCTGATACGTCTCCAACGTATCTACTTTTCCAAACACTTTTGCCCTTGTTTTGGACTCTAACTTGCATGATTTGAATGAAACTAACCCGGACTGACGCTGTTTTCAGCAGAACTACCATGATGTTGTTTCATGTGTAGAAAACAAAAGTTCTTGGAATGTCCTGAAAATCCTCGGAGGCACTTTTTGGAAAATATAAAAAATACTGGAGAAAGAATCAAGACCAGGAGGCCCACACCCTGTCCACGAGGGTGGGGCGCGCCCTCCCTCCCTGGGCGCACCCCCTGTCTCATGGGCCCCCTGAGGCTCTGCCGACCTCAACTCCAACTCCATATATTCTGTCTCACGGAGAAAAAAATCAGAGAGAAAGTTTCATTGTGTTTTATGATACGGAGCCGCGGCCAAGCCCTAATCTCTCTCGGGAGGGCTGATCTGGAGTCCGTTCGGGGCTCCGGAGAGGGGGATTCATCATCGTCGTCATCATCAACCATCCTCCATCACCAATTTCATGATGCTCACCGCCGTGCGTGAGTAATTCCATCGTAGGCTTGCTAGACGGTGATGGGTTGGCTGAGATTTACCATGTAATCAAGTTAGTTTTGTTAGGGTTTGATCCCTAGTATCCACTATGTTCTGAGATTGATGTTTCTATGACTTTGCTATGCTTAATGCTTGTCACTAGGGCCCGAGTGCCATGATTTCAGATCTGAACCTATTAGTTTTCATGAATATATGTGTGTTCTTGATCCTATCTTGAAAGTCTATAGTCACCTATTATGTGTTATGATCCGACAACCCCGAAGTGACAATAATCAGGATACTTCTCGGTGATGACCGTAGTTTGAGTTGATGTATTCACTATGTGCTAATGCTTTGTTCCGGTTCTCTATTAAAAGGAGGCCTTAATATCCCTTAGTTTCCGTTAGGACCCCACTGCCATGGGAGGGTAGGACAAAAGATGTGATGCAAGTTCTTTTCCATAAGCACGTATGACTATTTACAGAATACATGCCTACATTACATTGATGAATTGGAGCTAGTTCTGTGTCACCCTATGTTATAGCTATTACATGAGGAATCACATCCGACATAATTATCCATCACTGATCCAATGCCTACGAGCTTTTCGCATCTTGTGCTTCGCTTATTTACTTTTCCGTTGCTATTGTTACTATTACTACAAAACCCAGAAATATTACTTTTGCCACTGTTACCTTTATTATCATACTACTTTGCTACTAAATACTTTGCTGTAGATACTAATTTATCCAGGTGTGGTTGAATTGACAACTCAACTGCTAATACTCAATAATATTCTTTGGCTCCCCTTGTGTCGAATCAATAAATTTGGGTTGAATACTTTACCCTCGAAAGCTGTTGCGATCCCCTACACTTGTGGGTTATCAAGACTAATTTCTGGCGCCGTTGCCGGGGAGCATAGCTCTATTCTCTGAGTCACTTGGGATTTATATCTATTGATCACTATGAAGAACTTGAAAGACGACAGAACCAAGATTTTGCCCTCAACTATGAGGGGAGGTAAGGAACTGCCATCTAGCTCTGCACTAGATTCTCCTTCTGTTATTAGTAAACTTGCGACACCTAAACCTGCTACTGCTATAAACTCTGATATGTCGCATGTTATTGATGATGCCACTTCTGCTTTGCATGATACTTATGGTGAAACTACTCCTGTGCGTGATACTACTTTGCCATTAGGTGAATTTCTTGATGAACAACTTGCTAGGGCTAGAGAGAATGAAATTATTGAAGATGCTATTATTGATGATAGTGATAATGAAAATTCTCCCAATGTTTATGAATTGCCTGTTGTTCCTGAGGGTTATGTTATGAATGAAGAAGCTGCTAGAGCTATCTTTGCTTGCAATGATAGATATGATCTTAAGAAATTATTAGCTAAATGGAAGCAGCAGTCTCTTAATGCTAGAATGAAACCTGACCCTACTTTTGCTACTTCACCTATCCGTGTTACCGATAAGGATTATGAATTCTCTGTTGATCCTGAAATTATTACTTTAGTTGAATCTGATCCTTTTTATGGCCTTGAATCTGAAACTGTTGTGGCACATCTTACCAAGTTGAATGATATAGCTACCCTGTTTACTCATGATGATAAATCTCGCTATTATTATATCCTTAAGATATTTCCGTTCTTGTTAAAGGGTGATGCTAAGACTTGGTATAATTCTCTTGCTTCTGGTTGTGTGCAGTCCCAAGGATATGATTTATTACTTCTCTGCTAAATATTTCCCTGCTCATAAGAAACAAGCTGCCTTGCGGGAAATATATAATTTTGTGCAAATCAAAGAAGAGAGTCTCCCACAAGCTTGGGGGAGGCTTCTCCGGTTACTTAATGCTTTGCCTGATCATCCTCTCAAGAAAAATGAAATACTTGATATCTTTTATAATGGACTAACTGATGCTTCCAAGGACTACTTGGATAGTTGTGCTGGTTGTGTTTTCAGGGAAAGAACAGTCGACGAAGCTGAATTACTATTGAATAATATGTTGACTAATGAAAATAATTGGACTCTTCCTGAGCCAATTCCTGAGGCAATTCCTAAACCAATTGAGCCACCTCCTGAGCCTATTCCTAAACCCACTCCGAAGAAGAGAGGTGTTTTATTTCTCAGTCCTGAAGATATGCAAGAGGCAAACAAATCAATGAAAGAAAAAGGTATTAAAGTAGAAGATGTTAAGAATTTACCACCTATTGAAGAAATACATGCTCTTAATATACCGCCTGTTGAAGAACCACATTGTCTTGATAACCCGACACATGTAGTAAAGGTAAATTCTCTCTATAGATATGATAAAGTTGAAATCCCCTCTACTAAATTTCATAGCCCATGCTTAGATGAATTTGATGACTTTATGGCTAGACAAGAAAGTTTTAATGCTTATGTTGGTAGTTAAGGAATAATGCTTTCGAGATAGGACGCGTGAGCGATAATATGGCTAGAGTTAAAGGTGAACTCAAACTCATTAGCTAATATGCTTCTATGGTTGTTACTAAAGCTGAGCAAGTACTTAAAGCTCAAAATGATTTGCTTGATGAATTAAATAATAGAAATGACTTTGCTGTTAGAGTGGCTACTAGTACTGGTAGAATGAATTAGGAACCTTTGTATCCTGAAGGCCACCCTAAGAGAATCGAGCAAGATTCTCAGAGAAATAATTTAGAGGCACCTAATTCTTCTAAAAAGAAGAAGAAGAAAAATGATAGAACCTTGCATGCTTCTAGTGAACCTACTGTAGACACACCTGAGAGTCCCAATGATATTTCTATTTCTGATGCTGAAACACAATTAGGTGATGAACATGAACCTAGTGATAATGTTAATGATAATGTTCATGTTGATGCTCAACCTAGCAAAAACAATGATGTAGAGATTGAACCTGCTGTTGATCTTGATAACCCACAATCAAAGAATCAACGTTATGATAAGAGAGATTTTGTTGCTAGGAAGCACGGTAGAGAAAGAGAACCATGGGTTCAGAAACCCATGCCCTTTCCTCCTAAACCATCCAAGACAAAGGATGATGAGGATTTTGAGTGCTTTGCTGAAATGATTAGACCTATTTTCTTACGTATGCGCTTAACTGATATGCTCAAAGTAAATCCTTATGCTAAATATATGAAGGATATCATCACAAATAAAAGAAAGATACCTGAAGCTGAAATTTCCACCATGCTTGCTAATTACACTTTTAAGGGTGGAATACCAAAGAAACTTGGAGATCCCGGGGTACCAACTATACCATGCTCCATTAAAAGAAATTATGTTAGAACTGCCTTATGTGATCTTGGAGCCGGAGTGTTATGCCTCTCTCCTTATATCGTAGACTTGAATTGAATAAGTTGACACCTACTGAAATATCTTTGCAAATGCCTGATAAATCAACTGCTATACCTGTCGGTATTTGTGAGGATGTGCCTGTTGTGGTTGCAAATGTCACTATCTTAATGGACTTTGTTATTCTTGATATACCCGAGGACGATAGTATGTCGATTATCCTTGGTAGACCTTTTTTGAATACCGCAGGGGCTGTTATTGATTGCAACTAAGGCTATTTCACTTTTCATGTTAGTGGTAATGAGCATACGGTACACTTTCCAAGGAAACAATCTCAAGTTCATAGCATCAATTCTATTGGAAAAGTTCCAACTATTATTATTGCAGGTTTTGAATTTCCTCTCCCTACTGTCAAGAAAAAGTATGATATTCTTATTGTTGGGGATTTTCATATCCCCGTTGAGGTAACTTAGTGTTATTCGAATTTCTCCGGTTCCGTGTATTCAGAATAAGTTTGTTAACAAGACTTGATCAACCTTGTTAGTGGATTCATTTTTATGATCATTAGATGGATGAAACTAGAAGGCACAACCTTCGGTACCCTCTTTTTACTTTCTGTTATTTAGAATAAATAAAGCAAAAATAGTATTATCTGTCTGTTTTCTGAAATTATCCGTGCATTAAAAAATATCCCGAAAATAAAAGTGCTCCAAAGGCCCTACAAATTTAGTATGATTTTTATGGAATATTTGAGGAGTTTAGGCACTGAAATCACTACAGGAGGGGCAACCACCAGGCCACGAGAGTGGAGGGCGCGCTCACCTACCCTGGGCGCGCCCCCCTATCTCGTGGGCCCCTAGTGGCCCCCTCCACTTATGCCAGCACCCACACACTTCATCTTCTACCCAAAAAAACCCCATCCAGCTCAAGCACGAGTTCTAGCTAATTTTGCTGCGATTTTTGATCTCCTTGCTCAAAGCTCCATTGACAAAACTGCTTTGGGAAATTGTTGCTTGGTATGTGACTGCTCCATTGGTCCAAATAGTTTTTGTTCTAGTGCTTTATTCATTGTAAATTTTTGCTGCATAGGTGACCATGTTCTTGAGCTTGCATGTTGAATTTATGAGGTCCCAAGCAATTCTAATGCATGATATAGGCTCTAGGCACTTGTAGGAGTAGTTGCTATCAATCTTGTTTAGTTCTATTCACTCTTACTTTTAAGTTACTAAAATTTCAGAATTATTTCAAAAAAAGAATTATGTCTAGGAGAATGTACCAAGGTGGTTCCTCGGTAAAGAAAGGACCCAGAATTGCTATGCGTGAGCAAGATGTTGAAATACCGAGGGACATAGATGTACGAGCTTGTGAGTGGCCATCCGATGATTTTATGGTCGAAGCAGGCTTTAAGGAGGAATTTGACGCATATGTGCGTAATGCTGAGCTGGAGGACTTATTACAAGATAAGTGTCCTTAGTACTATCAATTGACTGATTCCTTTGTGTGGAGGTTTAAATGTAACTGTACACGTAATTCTCCTAGTGTTCTATTTGATATTTATGATACATCTTATACCTTGGACTTCGAGGATTTTACAACTGCTTGCAAACTTCCGCAGTGGGGTAATATTAATGATCCTCACAAATCTGAATTTAGAGACTTCCTTGCTGGTATTACTGTGGGAGAATCTAGGGACATAGCACAAGCTACCATAGGGAGCATTCATTTTCCTGCTATACATTATTTTGCTCTCTTCATTTGTAGATGCATTAACGGTAAAGATGAAGCATGCCATATGTGTGTCCCTGATCTTTGTGTCCTCAAGAGTATTGTGTTAGGTTATAAAGGTTATAACTTGGGGGCAATAGTTGGACGTAGGTTGCAGAAGAATGTTAGAGCTGGAGATTTATTTGGAGGAATTTATGCAACCCCTGTGGCTAATTATCTTGGTATAGCCCCGCGAGAGGGGTATGTGATGATACCTCCTGCTTATTTAGATTATGATGCTATGGCCAATCATCATTTTCTTAGGAGGAATGAACAATTCATCAATTATCGACTAATCTATAATAGACGCAACGTCGTCCATGTTACTCTTCCTGCTCCCCTCCTTTTTGATTATCAAGCAAAAGGAAGATATGTTGTTACTAGGGAGGAAGCAGATGAACACGAGGGGAGAGCGGAGGCAGCTCGCCAACATGGAGCAGCGCAGGAGGCGGTTGCTGCTGCATCTCAGTACGACCCCAGCTACAACTATGGATATCAGCCAGGCGGTCCTTGGTACTAGATCAACTTAGGACAAAAGCCTAAGCTTGGGGGAGTACGTATTTCTCACCGACTTTACATTCATGTTCACGCATTAGTCATTGGTGCTCATACTCTTTCATTGTATTATCCATGCTAGTTTAATTTTCTTTTTCACTTTCTTCTTGTGTGTTTGATAAACTTTAAGAAAAACCAAAAAAATCAGTTAGTTTAATTTACATGCTTGTAGTAGAATTAAAATGAAAACCCAAAAAGATTTCTCGTTCTTCTTTTATTTGTTGGGAGCTTTCCCATGTAAATAGTTTTATATTCTTTTCTTTCCTTTGGGGGTCGAGAAGACCATACTGAAAATGCTTAGTGACTGTCATATGCATGATTGTTTATTTAACTTAGAGCCCATATTATCTTGTCTTCTCTTTTGAGTTGAATGCTTGCAGATTCCAGCTTAGTCCAATGCACGTGCACTATTATTATTATACACATCATCCGGTTGTGCAAGTGAAAGGCAATAATGACTATATATGATGGACTGATTGGGATGATAGAAGCTGGTATGAACTCGACCTCTCTTGTTTTGGTAAATAAGATGAGTTCATCGTTTCTGATTCAGCCTATTATGAAGTAAACATATTTGTAATGACATTTAGAGATTATAGTTGCTTGTGCCATGCTTGATTAGCTATGAGTTATAATGGTTTACCTTGCGTGCCAACATGCTATTAGAATGATTATGATGTGGTATGATCGGATGGTATCCTCCTTTGAATGAATTGAGTGACTCGACTTGGCACATGTTCACGCATGTAGTTGAAACAAATCAACATAGCCTTCACGACATTTATGTTCATGGTGGATTATATCCTACTCATGTTTGTACTTGGTGTGAATTAGTTTTAATGCATGTTTATGACTGTTGTCGCTCTCTCAGTTGGTCGCTTCCCAGTGTTTTGCTAGCCTTCACCTGTACTAAGCAGGAATAATGCTTGTGCATCCAAACTCCTTAAACCCTAAAGTTTTTCCATATGAGTCCACTATACCTTCCTATATGCGGTATTTACCTGCCGTTCCAAGTAAATTTGTATGTGCCAAACTCCAAACCTTCAAATGAAATTCCGTTTTGTATGCTCGAGCAGCTCTTGTTTCAACTAGGGCTGCCTATATCTTCGATGCTAGGTGGGTTATTCTCAAGAGGAGTGGACTCCGCTCCTCATTCACGAGAAAGGGCCGGTAACCGGGATGCCCAGTCCCATGATCCAAAAAGATCAAAGCAAATCAATATAATTAAACAAAACTCCCCCAGGGCTGTTGTTAGTTGGAGGCACTCGTTGTTTCGAGCAAGCCATGGATTGATGCTTGTTGGTGGTTGGGGGAGTATAAACCTTTACCATTTTGTTTGGGAACGGCCTATAATGCATGTAGTATGGAAGATACATCCATCTCATAGTTGTTGCGTTGACAACAAAAGTATGCCGCTCAAAATGTTATTCAATCTCTGTTTTAAAATCGAGCTCTGGCACCTCTACAAATCCCTGCTTCCCTCTGCGAAGGGCCTATCTATTTACTTTTATGTTGAGTCACCACCCTTCTTATTAAAAGGCACCCGCTGGAGAGAACACTGTCATTTGCATTCATTATTATTGGTTTATATTGGGTATGACTTGACTGGATCTCTTTTACCATGAATTACAATGTTTAGTCAGTCCTTGATCTTTACAGGTGCTCTGCATTTATGTTTTGCGGTCTTGGAAAGGGCTAGCGAGATACCATTTTGTTATATCATATTGTGATTGTTTTGAGAAAGTGTTGTCATCCGATTTTTATTATTATGGCTTGCTAGCTGATTATGCTATTGATATGAGTAATTGTGAGACCTAAGTGTTATTGTGAGTATGGTTAGTTCATAATATTTGCTGAAACCTGAATGCTCGCTTTGCATGCTTACAACAACAAGAGCAAACAGAGTTTGTAAAAGTTTTTCTTTATCACTTTCAGTTTATCAAGTGAATTGCTTGAGGACAAGCAAAGGTTTAATCTTGGGGGAGTTGATACGTCTCCAACGTATCTACTTCTCCAAACACTTTTGCCCTTGTTTTGAACTCTAACTTGCATGATTTGAATGAAACTAACCCAGACTAACGCTGTTTTTAGCAGAATTGCCATGATGTTGTTTCATGTGTAGAAAACAAAAGTTCTCGGAATGTCCTGAAAATCCTCGGAGGCACCTTTTGGAAAATATAAAAAATACTGGTGAAATAATCAAGACCAGGGAGCCCACACCCTATGCACGAGGGTGGGGGGCACGCCCCCTATCTCGTGGGCCCCCTGAGGCTCCACCGACCTCAACTCCAACTCCATATATTCTGTCTCGCGGAGAAAAAAGTCAGAGAGAAAGTTTCATCGCGTTTTACGATACGGAGCCACCGCCAAGCCCTAATCTCTCTCGGGAGGGCTGATCTGGAGTCCGTTCGGGGCTCTGGAGAGGGGGATTCGTTGCCGTCGTCATCATCAACCATCCTCCATCACCAATTTCATGATGCTCACCGCCGTGCGTGAGTAATTCCATCGTAGGCTTGCTGGACGGTGATGGGTTGGATGAGATTTACCATGTAATCAAGTTAGTTTTGTTAGGGTTTGATCCCTAGTATCCACTATGTTCTGAGATTGATGTTGCTATGACTTTGCTATGCTTAATGCTTGTCACTAGGGCCCGAGTGCCATGATTTCAGATCTGAACCTATTATGTTTTCATAAATATATGTGTGTGCTTGATCCCATCTTGCAAGTCTATAGTACCTATTATGTGTTATGATCCGACAACCCCGAAGTGACAATAATCGGGATACTTATCGGTGATGACCGTAGTTTGAGGAGTTCATGTATTAACTATGTGCTAATGCTTTGTTTCGGTTCTCTATTAAAAGGAGGCCTTAATATCCCTTAGTTTCCGTTAGGACCCCACTGCCACGGAGGGTAGGACAAAAGATGTCATGCAAGTTCTTTTCCACAAGCACGTATGACTATTTATGGAATACATGCCTACATTACATTGATGAATTGGAGCTAGTTCTGTGTCACCCTATGTTATAGCTATTACATGAGGAATCGCATCTGACATAATTATCCATCACAGATCCAATGCCTACGAGCTTTTCACATCTTGTGCTTCGCTTATTTACTTATCCGTTGCTATTGTTACAATTACTACAAAACCCAAAAATATTACTTTTGCCACTGTTACCTTTATTATCATACTACTTTGCTACTAAATACTCTGCTGCAGATACTAAGTTATCCAGGTGTGGTTGAATTGACAACACAACTGCTAATACTCAACAATATTCTTTGGCTCCCCTTGTGTCGAATCAATAAATTTGGGTTGAATACTTTACCCTCGAAAGCTGTTGCGATCCCCTACACTTGTGGGTTATCAATTCCCTCCGTGTCGGCCCGACGTTGCCGTTTACCTCCTCCGGGACATGGCGGCAGTGATGCCCATGAGGGGAGGGGCACACCCCGGAGCCGCGTGACGGGTGCCTGCACCTGCCACCACGCTTCCACAACCGTAGGAGGGCCCACCGTAACACCTAGCAGCATTGCTACCCCCAAGGTACCCCGTCCCGTCTCCCCTCCCCGTAACACGACGGATGCGACGCCCGTGAGGGGGCAATCGATATATATCGAGATATGTTTTCTGTACATAAGGCACATTTAAGTTAATCTAATTATTTTGGAAAAAATAAAAAGGAAAAAAGAGAAAATAAATAAAATATGAAAAAATATTAGAAATCTATGCCTACGGCTATGCCGTCGGCATAGCTACAGCCACGGAAGGGTAGAGCCCTGGATCGATGATGTGGCGTATGGCATGGATCGATAACGTGGCACCGTCCATGGGCCAGACCTATGCCGACGGCAAGGCTGTTGGCATAGATATGCCACCCCACGGACCGGTGAGCGTTTCGGATCGTTGACATGGCGGATCATGCAGATCGACGACGTTAGCGTAGCTATGCCGACGGCCTTGCTGTCGGCATAGCTATGCAGACGACCACTGTTAGGCCCCGTTTCATGCCGTCAAAGGACGTCGCCGCCCGGGTAGCTGGGCCCATAGATACGCCGACGACCGCCTGTATGTCGACGGCCGCTGTAGGCATATTGACTGGGATGCCAACGACTGATCTGTGCCGATGGCCCCTGTCGGCATAGGTTTGTGTATGCCGACGGATTTTCTACGCCGACGGCTTGACCTGGGCCGTCGGGATACATCCATCTATGCCGACGGGGGCCGTCGGCATAGATTTGGCCGTCGGCAATTGGGTAAATTCTGGTAGTGGGGCTGGGAGGTGTGATCATTCGGTCGGACATGGAGGGAGGCAGAGAGCTGCCATGCATCGCGGGTCGCCGGTGCGTATGCATGGGCAGCTATGGGCACAGGGGAACCCGGGTGGGTGTGTGGGTTGTGGACGCACAGGGGAGCCGAGTGATTGTGCGGTGCGTAGGGCTTTGTGTGTTGCTACTGTTGCCATGCATGGTAGGAGGTGAGGATACATGCAGGTTTGGTCTGTGCTGCGTGACTGCGAGGTCTAGTAGGAAATCAAGCACGACTATGGGATCAGTGATACGTCCATTTTGCATCATGCTTCTATATCGATACTTATTGCATTATGGGTTGTTACTTCACGTTATGTCACAATATTTATGGCTATTCTCTCTTATTTTACAAGGTTTACATGAAGAGGGAGAATGCCGGCAGCTGGAATTCTGGGCTGGAAAAGGAGCAAATATTGGAGGCCTATTCTCCGCAATTCCACAAGTCCTGAAACTCCACGGAATGTCTTAAAACAAATAAAGAAAAATCATCGCTAAAGATGAAGGCCAGGGGGCCCACACCCTACTCACGAGGGTGGGGGGCGACCCCCTGGGCGTGCCCCCCTACCTCGTGCCCCCCCTGGTGGCTCTCCGATGCCCGTCTTCTCCTATATGAAGTCTTTCGATGAGAAAAAAATAGTAGGCAACCTTTCGGGACGAGACTCCGCCGCCACGAGGCGGAACCTTGGCGTAACCAATCTAGGGCTCCGGCAGAGCTGTTCTGCCGGGGACACTTCCCTCCAGGAGGGGTAAGCCATCACCATCGTCATCACCAACGCTCCTCTCATCGAGAGAGGGCAATCTCCATCAACATCTTCACTAGCACCATCTCATCTCCAAACCCTAGTTCATCTCTTGTATCAAGTTCTTGTCTCCAAGTCCGGGATTGGTGCTAGTAGGTTGCTAGTAGTGTTGATTACTCCTTGTAGTTGATGCTAGTTGGTTTATTTGGTGGAAGATCATATGTTCAGATCCTATATGCACATTATTACCCCTCTGATTATGAACATGAATATGCTTTGTGAGTAGTTACATTCGTTCCTGAGGACAAGGGGGAAGTCTTGCTATTAGTAGTCATGTGAATTTGGTATTCGTTCGATATTTTGATAATATGTATGTTGTCTAACCTCTAGTGGTGTTATGTGAACGTCGACTACATAACACTTCACCATTATTTGGGCCTAGAGGAAGGCATTGGGAAGTAATAAGTAGATGATGGATTGCTAGAGTGATAGAAGCTTAAACCCTAGTCTATGCGTTGCTTCGTAAGGGGCTGATTTGGATCCATATGTCTCATGCTATGGTTAGGTTTACCTTAATACTTTTGTTGTAGTTGCGGATGCTTGCAATAGAGGTTACTCATAAGTGGGATGCTTGTTCAAGTAAGAACAGCACCCAAGCACCGGTCCACCCACATATCAAATTATCAAAGTACCGAACGCGAATCATATGAGCGTGATGAAAACTAGCTTGACGATATTCCCATGTGTCCTCGGGAGCGCTTTTCCTATTATAAGAGTTTGTTCAGGCTTGTCCTTTGCTACAAAAAGGATTGGGACACCTTGCTGCACTTTATTTACTTTTGTTACTTGTTGCTCGCTACACTTTATCTTATCACAGAACTATCTGTTATCACTTATTTCAGTACTTGCAAAGAATACCTTGCTGAAAACCGCTTATCATTTCCTTCTACTCCTCGTTGGGTTCGACACTCTTACTTATCAAAAGGACTACGATAGATCCCCTATACTGGTGGGTCATCAAGACTCTTTTCTGGCGCCGTTGCCGGGGAGTGAAGCGCCTTTGGTAGGTGGAATTTGGTAAGGAAAAATTTATATAGTGTGCTGTGCTGAAATTTTCTGTCACTTGTTATTATGGAAAGTAATTGTCTGAGGGGCTTGTTCGGGGTATCTTCACCCCGTCCAGTAGAGCAAAGAGTTGCTCCTCAACCTACTCAACCTACTGAACCTATTGAAAATGAAACTCCTTTTTTGAGATTCCTTCGGTTTGATGGAAAAACTGCTAGCTAACACTTTTACAGGAGATGGAACAAAACATCCTGATGAACATCTACGCTATGTGGATGATGTTTGTGGACTATTTAAGCTTGCAGGTATACCCGATGATGTTGTTAAGAAGAAGGCCTTCCCTTTATCTTTGAAGGGAGACACATTGGTATGGTACAGGCTATGTGATGATATGAGATCATGGAACTATAAAAGATTGAAATTGGAATTTCATCAAAAGTATTACCCTATGCATCTTGTTCATCGTGATCGCAATTATATATATAATTTTTGGCCTCGCGAAGGAGAAAGCATCGCTCAAGCTTGGGGGTGTCTTAAATCAATGTTATATTCATGCCCCAATCATGAGCTCGCAAGAGAAGTGATTATGCAAAAAATTATGCTCGGCTTTCTGAAAACAATCGCACCATGCTCGATTCTTCTTGTGCTGGCTCTTTTATGATGAAGACTATTGAATTTAGATGGAATTTATTGGATAGAATTAAACGCAACTCTGAAGATTGGGACCTCCACGAAGGTAAGGAGTCAGGTATGATACCTAAGTTTGATTGTGTTAAATCTTTTATGGATACCGATATTTTCCGAAAGTTTAGCACTAAATATGGACTTGACTCTGAGATAGTAGCTTCTTTCTGTGAATCTTTTACTACTTATGTTGATCTCCCCAAGGAGAAGTGGTTTAAATATCATCCTGCCATAGAAGTAAAAGTAGCTGCACCTATTAAAGTTGAAGAAAAGACTGTCACGTATAATGATCCTATTGTTCCCACTTCTTATGTTGAGAAACCACCTTTCCCTGTTAGAATGAAGGATCATGCTAAAGATTCAACTGTTGTTCGTAAAAGCAATATTAGAACTTATACCCCTCCTGAGCAAGTCAAAGTAGAACCCAATATTGCTATTGTTAAAGACCTCTTGTCTGATAATATTGATGGGCATGTTATTCAATTCTGTGGTGAAGCTGCCAGAATTGCTAAGCCTTGTGAGAGAGATAAACATAGACCTGTGGTAGGCGTGCCTATTATTTCTGTTAAAATAGGAGATCATTGTTATCATGGCTTATGTGATATGGGTGCTAGTGCTAGTGTAATACCCATTGATTTATACAGAGAAATTATGCATGATATTGCACCTGCTGAGTTAGGAGAAATTGATGTTATAATTAAACTTGTCAATAGAGATACTATTTCACCAGTGGGAATTGTTAGAGATGTTGAAGTCTTGTGTGGGAAAACCAAATATCCTGCTGATTTTCTTGTTCTTGGTTCTCCACAAGATAGCTTTTGTCCCATTATATTTGGTAGACCCTTCTTGAATACTGTTAATGCTACGATAGACTGCAAAAGAATGTTGTTACCGTTGGCTTGGATGATATGGTTCATGAGTTTAGTTTTTCTAAATTTAGTAAACAACACCGTGAGGAAGAATTGCCTAGTAAGTATGAAATTATTGGTCTTGCTTCTATTGTTGTACCTCCTAGTGATCCTTTAGAACACTATTTGTTAGACCATGAAAATGATATGTTCATGAATGAAAGAAGGGAAATAGATGAAGTATTCTTTAAACAGGAACCTATTCTGCAACACAATTTGCCTGTTGAAATTCTAGGGGATCCTCCTCCACCCAAGGGTGATCCCGTGTTTGAGCTTAAACCGTTGCCTGATAATCTTAAATATGCTTATCTTGATGAAAAGAAAATATATCCTGTTATTATTAGTGCTAACCTTTCAGAGCATGAGGAAGAAAGATTATTGAAAACTCTAAAGAAGCATCGTGCTGCTATTGGATATACTCTGGATGATCTTAAGGGCATCAGTCCCACTCTATGTCAACATAAAATAAATTTGGAAGCTGATGCCAAACCAGTTTGTGATCCTCAACAACGTTTGAATCCTAAAATGAAAGAAGTGGTAAGAAAAGAAATACTCAAGCTTCTGGAGGCAGGTATAATTTATCCCATTGCTGATAGTCAGTGGGTAAGTCCTGTCCATTGTGTCCCTAAGAAGGGAGGTATTACTGTTGTCTCTAATGATAAAGATGAATTGATTCCGCAAAGAATCATCACAGGTTATAGGATGGTAATTGATTTCCGTAAATTAAATAAGGCTACTAAGAAAGATCACTACCCCTTACCTTTTATTGATCAAATGCTAGAAAGATTATGCAAACATACACACTATTGCTTTCTAGATGGTTATTCCGGTTTTTCTCAAATACCTGTGTCGGCTAAAGGTCAATCAAAGACTACTTTCACATGCCCTTTTGGTACTTTTGCTTATAGACGTATGCCTTTTGGTTTATGTAATGCACCTGCTACCTTTCAAAGATGCATGATGGCTATATTCTTTTACTTTTGCGAGAAAATTTGTGAGGTTTTCATGGACGACTTTTCCGTCTATGGTTCCTCTTTTGATGATTGCTTGAGCAATCTTGCTCGAGTTTTGCAGAGATGTAAAGAAACTAATCTTGTCTTGAATTAGGAAAAGTTCCACTTTATGGTTAATGAAGGTATTGTCTTGGGGCACAAAGTTTCTGAAAGAGGTATTGAAGTTTATAAAGCCAAGGTTGATGCTATTGAAAAAATGCCATGTCCCAAGGACATCAAAGGTATAAGAAGTTTCCTTGGTCACGCCGGATTTTATAGGAGGTTAATTAAGGACTTCTCAAAAATCTCTCGGCCTCTAACTAATTTATTACAAAAAGATGTACCATTTGTCTTTGATGATGATTGTGTAGAAGCATTTGAAATACTTAAGAAAGCATTAGTCTTTGCACCTGTTGTTCAGCCACCTGATTGGAATTTAGCCTTTGAAAGTATGTGTGATGCTAGTGATTATGCTGTAGGTGCTGTTCTAGGGCAAAGAGTTGATAAGAAATTAAATGTTATCCATTATGCCAGTAAGACTCTAGATAGTGCTCAAAGAAATTATGCTACTACCGAAAAGGAACTTTTAGCAGTCGTGTTTGCTTGTGATAAGTTTAGACCTTATATTGTTGATTCCAAAGTTACTATTCACACCAATCATGCTGCTATTAAATATCTTATGGAGAAGAAATATGCAAAACCTAGACTCATTAGATGGGTTCTCCTGCTGCAGGAATTTGATTTACATATTGTTGATAGAAAGGGAGCTGAGAACCCCGTTGCAGACAACTTGTCTAGGTTAGAGAATGTTCTTGATGACCCACTACCTATTGATGATAGCATTCCTGATGAACAATTAAATGTCATAAGCACTTCTCGTAGCACTCCATGGTATGCTGATTATGCTAATTATATTGTTGCTAAATTTATACCACCTAGCTTCACATACCAACAAAAGATAAAGTTTTTCTATGACTTGCGACATTACTTTTGGGATGACCCACATCTTTATAAAGAAAGAGTAGATGGTGTTATTAGACGTTGTGTACCTGAGCATGAACAGGAACAGATCCTACGCAAGTGTCACTCCGAAGCTTATGGAGGACACCACGCTGGAGATAGAACTGCACATAAGGTATTGCAATCCGGTTTTTATTGGCCTACTCTCTTCAAGGATGCCCGTAAGTTTGTTTTGTCTTGCGATGAATGTCAAAGAATTGGTAATATTAGTAGACGTCAAGAAATGCCTATGAATTATTCACTTGTTATTGAACCATTTGATGTTTGGGGCTTTGATTATATGGGACCTTTTCTTGCCTCTAATGGATATACTCATATTAGTTGTTGTTGATTACGTTACTAAGTGGGTAGAAGCTATTCCAACTAGTAGTGCTGATCATAACACCTGTATTAAAATGCTTAAGGACGTTATTTTTTCGAGGTTTGGAGTCCCTAGATATCTTATGACTGATGGTGGTTCACACTTTATTCATGGTGTTTTCCGTAAGATGCTTGCTAAATACGACGTTAATCATAGAATTGCATCTCCATATCACACGCAGTCTAGTGGTCAAGTAGAGTTGAGTAACAGAGAGCTCAAATTAATTTTGCAAAAGACTGTGAATAGGTCTAGAAAGAATTGGTCCAAGAAACTGGCTAACGCATTATGGGCCTATAGAACTGCATACAATAATCCTATGGGTATGTCTTCGTATAAAATGGTTTATGGAAAAGCTTGTCACTTACCTCTCGAACTAGAACATAAGGCATACTGGGCTATTAAAGAGCTCAACTATGATTTCAAACTTGCCGGTGAGAAGAGGTTATTTGATATTAGCTCGCTTGATGAATGGAGAACCCAAGCTTATGAAAATGCCAAGTTGTTTAAGGAAAAAGTCAAAAGATGGCATGACAAAAGGATACAAAAGCATGAGTTTAATGTAGGTGATTATGTATTGCTATACAACTCTCGTTTAAGATTTTTTGCAGGAAAACTTCTCTCCAAATGGGAAGGTCCCTACGTTATCGAGGAGGTCTATCGTTCCGGTGCCATAAAAATCAACAACTTCGAAGGCACAAATCCAAAGGTGGTAAACGGTTAAAGAATCAAACACTATATCTCAGGTAATCCTATAAATGTTGAAACCAATATTATTGAAACCATAACCCCGGAGGAATACATAAGGGACACTTTCTAGCCCGTTTCAGACTCCGAAAAGGAATAGGTATGTGTTACGGTAAGTAAACCGACTCCAAAACAATTTTTAAGGCAATATTTCTTTGTTTTGGAATATTTAGAAAAATAGAAAAATAAGTGGCAGTCCGGGAAGGACACGAGGGTGGAGGGCGCGCCCTACCCCCTGGGCGCGCCCCCTACCTCGTGAGCACCTCGTGTGCTCTTTGGACTCCGTTTCTTGCACGATACGTATTTTGGTCGGTAAAAATTAATTATATATACCCCCGAAGGTTTTGACTCTCGTATCACGCAAATATCCCCTGTTTTCGTTTCGAGCTGTTCCTGCTGCAGATTTGAACAAGATGTCGTCCCAAGATTCGGAGGGGGAGAGCTACGTACCTGATTATATTGCAAATCCAAGAGTATATGGGACGTGGAACGCTATGGCTGGGCCACGGAAGAAGAAGAAGACCATGATTCAAAGAGGAAGGAGGAGACAAGCTCTGATGAAGAGGACTACCCACTGCCTCAACCTGGTGATATGCATGTGGAGTTCAAGAAGTCAAGCCTCCCTAAGGTCCAATCTATCCCACCATGTTTTTTGCAGGACAACAAGGCAACACTATGCAAGAAGATATTGAAACTTGAGCTCGAGAATGAGGATCTGAGGGAGGAAAATTTTAGCCTCAGGCGAAAGCTAGAGAAGAAAAGTGCAACAACTCCTACTTCACCACCCTCGGAGAAATAATCACATGGGTATGGGCACTCCCCTTGGCAACTGCCAAGCTTGGGGGAGGTGCCCTGGTATCGTATCACCATCACAACTCCTATCTTTACCGTTTTTCTTAGCTCGATTCTATTTAGTAGTATCTTGATTTAGTAGAATAAAGTCATGGCATGATCTAGTCTTGAGTTTTGCTTTATGATCCTTCTCTGTAATCGAGTCTGTGAGCTATATAATAAAGATTAGTGTTGAGTCAAGGGCTTGAGTGTTTTTCCATGATCTTGGGTGATTAGAAGAAAAAGAATAAAAAGAATCAAAGAGTTCATATTGATCTTAGTGAAATTAATGACTTCACATAGAAAGAGTATGATAATTAAAAGTTGTTGGGAATTGGCAAATATAGCTTTGGTCATGATTGCAATTAATAGGAAGTAATAAGGAAAGAGAGGTTTCACATATAGATATATTATCATTGACATCTTTTATGATTGGGAGTACTTATTAAAATATGACATGCTAAAGAGTTGATGTTGGACAAGGAAGACAACATAATGAGTTATGTTTTCTTACATCCGAGATAAAGTATGTTGTCATGGATCCTCTAACGTGTTGAGCTTGCCTTTCCCCCTCATGCTAGCCAAATTCTCATTACCAAGTAGAAATACTACTTGTGCTTCCAAATACCCTTAAACCAGTTTTGCCATGAGAGTCCACCATATCTACCTATGGATTGAGTAAGATCCTTCAAGTAAGTTGTCATCGGTGCAAGCAATAAAAATTGCTCTCTAGATATGCATGACTTATTAATGCAGAGAAATAAGCTTTGTATGAACTTTTTGTGGACGCAATAAAAGCGATGGACTGCATAATAAAGGTTCGCATACAAGGGGCAATATAAAGTGACGTTCTTTTGCATTAAGATTTTGTGCATCAACCCTAAACGCGCATGACAACCTCTGCTTCCCTCTGTGAAGGGCCTATCTTTTATTATTTTCTTCTACCTTATGCAAGAGTCACGGTGATCTTCACCTCTCCTTTTTCATTTTATCCTTTGGCAAGCTCAGCATGTTGGAAAGAACATGATATATATATCTAATTAGATGTGGGGGAGCATGAATTATTACTGTTGACATTACCCTTGAGGTAAAAGGTTGTGGGGCAAAACTATAAGCCCCTGTCTTTCTCTGTGTTCGATTAAAACTCCGTAACCACAAGTATCGCGTGAGCGCTAGCAATTATGAAGGACTAATGATAGTTGAGTATGTGGACTTGCTTTTTAAGCTCTGACATAGACACTTCCTGATGTTATGATAAATTGCAATTGCTTCAATGACTGAGGTCATAATTTGTTGGTGCTCAACAAGGCTTCTGATTCATGCTTTTTTTGCTTTGTGAACTGATCATCACTTGAACATAAGTAATCATATGACAAAATCTTTATATGTTATTGTTATGAAAATAATCATGATGCCTTCATGTCTGTATTTTATTTTTATCGACGCCTCTACCTCTAAACATGAGGACATATTTATTGTTATCAGCTTTTCGCTTGAGGACAAGCGAGGTCTAAGCTTGGGGGAGTTGATACGTCCATTTTGCATCACGCTTCTATATCGATATTTATTGCATTATGGGCTGTTACTTCACATTATGTCTCAATATTTATGGCTATTCTCTCTTATTTTACAAGGTTTACATGAAGAGGGAGAATGCCGGCAGCTGGAATTCTGGGCTGGAAAAGGAGCAAATATTGGAGGCCTATTCTGCGCAACTCCAAAAGTCCTGAAACTCCACGGAATGTCTTAAAACAAATAAAGAAAAATCGTCGCCAAAGATGAAGGCCAGGGGGCCCACACCCTGCTCACGAGGGTGGGGGGCGCGCTCCCCTGGGCGCGCCCCCCCTACCTCGTGGCCCCCCTTGTTGCTCTCCGATGCCCGTCCTCTCCTATACGAAGTCTTTCGATGAGAAAAAAATAGCAGGCAACCTTTCGGGACGAGACTCCGCCGCCATGAGGCGGAACCTTGGCGGAACCAATCTAGGGCTCTGGTAGAGCTGTTCTGCCGGGGACACTTCCCTCCGGGAGGGGGAAACCATCACCATCGTCATCACCAACGCTCCTCTCATCGGGAGAGGGCAATCTCCATCAACATATTCACTAGCACCATCTCATCTCCAAACCCTAGTTCATCTCTTGTATCCAATTCTTGTCTCCAAGTCCGGGATTGATGCTAGTAGGTTGCTAGTAGTGTTGATTACTCCTTGTAGTTGATGCTAGTTGGTTTATTTGGTGGAAGATCATATGTTCAGATCCTATATGCACATTATTACCCCTCTGATTATGAACATGAATATGCTTTGTGAGTAGTTACGTTCGTTGCTGAGGACAAGGGAGAAGTCTTGCTATTAGTAGTCATGTGAATTTGGTATTCGTTCGATATTTTGATAAGATGTATGTTGTCTAACCTCTAGTGGTGTTATGTGAACATCGACTACATAACACTTCACCATTATTTGGGCCTAGAGGAAGGCATTGGGAAGTAATAAGTAGATGATGGGTTGCTAGAGTGACAGAAGCTTAAACCCTAGTTTATGCGTTGCTTCGTAAGGGGCTGATTTGGATCCATATGTCTCATGCTATGGTTAGGTTTACCTTAATACTTTTGTTGTAGTTGAGGATGCTTGCAATAGAGGTTAATAATAAGTGGGATGCTTGTTCAAGTAAGAACAGCACCCAAGCACCGGTCCACCCACATATCAAATTATCAAAGTACCGAACGCGAATCATATGAGTGTGATGAAAACTAGCTTGACGATATTCCCATGTGTCCTCGGGAGTGCTTTTCCTATTATAAGAGTTTTTTCAGGCTTGTCCTTTGCTACAAAAAGGATTGGGCCACCTTGCTGCACTTTATTTACTTTTGTTACTTGTTGCTCGCTACACTTTATCTTATCACAAAACTATCTGTTACCACTTATTTCAGTACTTGCAAAGAATACCTTGCTGAAAACCGCTTATCATTTCCTTATGCTCCTCATTGGGTTCGACACTCTTACTTATCGAAAGGACTATGATAGATCCCCTATACTTGTGGGTCATCAATCAGCTGGACGCTCTTGGGAGTAAGAGAAGGGAAATATGGTCTTGTCAAATACCACATGGCTGGATAGGATGACTTGACGAGTGTTAATATCAAGGCAGAGATAGCCTTTGTGGTTGCTTGGGTATCCTAAGAAGACACAAGCAGTGGATCATGGTGAGAGTTTATTTGTGGCCGTTGCGGACTGGTTGGGATAACATAGGCAACCAAATACATGGAGAGCGGCATAGTTTGGTGGAGTGTCGTGGAGGCACATGTAGGCTACCGCAAAGCCAATGGATTGGGAGGGACAGATGTTGACGAGATACATTGTTGTGGTAAGGGCTTCGGCCCAATAGGAGGGTGGCATTGAAGATTGGAAAAGAATCGTATGAACGACGTTGTTGATGGTGTAGATGGCACGTTCGGCTTTGCCGTTTTGGGCGGATGTGTAAGGACATGAGAGACGAAGGTGAATGCCATGGGTAGAGAAGAAGTTGGTGACCATGGAGTTGAGAAACTCGGTCCCGTTGTCGGCTTGCATAGCAACAAGAGGCCGGGAAAACTGTGTGTGTATATAAGCCACAAACTTAAGTAGAGTATTGGCAGTTTCAGATTTTTGGCGAAGGGGAAACGTCCACATAAACTAGGAGAAATCATCGAGAATCATGAGGTAATATTTGAAACCAGAATTGCTCAAAATCGGTGAATACCAAAGATCACAATGAATCAACATAAAAGGTTCGACGCTTATTGAAGTAGACCTAGTGAAGGGCAAGCACACGTGTTTGCCAAGCTGACAAGCATGACCGACATGCGTGGATGCTTTATTACATGCATGAGATAAAAGAATTCTTGTGAAGTTGGGACATGGCGTCCCGTCCCGGGTGACCTAAGCGTCGATGCCATAGCTCAGTGGTGGTGGTGGTGGCAAGGAGTCCATGGGTGTGGTGGTTGATGTCCCAGATGGAAAGACGTAGAGGGCGTCGAGGCTATTGCAGCGAATAATCACGACCTTGGTGCAAAGATCCTTCATAGAAAACTTGAACCGGTCAAATTCAATTGGGCAAAGATTATCAATAGTGAAACAATGAATGGAAAGTAATTTGTGACAATAGTTGGAACTACTAAGACATTGCGAAGAAGAAGAAGAAGAAGAAGAAGGAGAGAGAGAGAGAGAGAGAGAGAGAGCGGAAGTAGGGAGAGATGTGTCACCGGTGTGGGAGATGGGCAAGGTGGAACCATTACCTATGGTGACAGTATAAGAAGAGGAGGAAGGAATGAGAGTGTGGAGTATACTAGGGTCGGAGGCCATATGGGCAGTGGCTCCAGAGTCCATGGCGCACTCACCGACGGTCGAGGGTGTAGCGGCGTTGTTTAGAGCAGCAAGAAGAGCCGAGCAGTCCCACGCATGTGCACCACCATAGTGAGGAATCACTAGAGCATTGGTACTGGATGGCTGGTCATGCAGTGGCGCGAGGGAGGTGAAGGCCTGGGCCGGCGGCAGAACTGGAGGGCGCGGCCCAAGGAGGCCTGCACTGGAGTTGGCTGTGCGAGGGGGGCCTGGAACTGCTGCCCCGCTTGAATGGTTGCCCTGTTTGGAACTGCTACCCCGTATAGGGATTGAAACAAACCCATGGCCCGATCAACGAAGCACCATGCGCTGGGAGTTGCTGTCATGAGGATCGGAGTGGCCGCCGCCACTGTACCCGCCGCCGGAGTTCCCGCCACTGCCGGACTTCTTCTTCTTCCGGTTGTCGTCATTACAGTTTCCACCAAAGGCACTGCTCCTGTTGTTGTTTCCGTGCCGAGCACCGTCGCCGCGGTCGGACTCGCAGTAGTGACCAGGTGGGTTGGAGCCACCGGTGTCGTGGGAGGGCGCACCTCCATAGAGGGCGGTCTGGTTCCCAATAGCGACGGAGTTCGTGAGCTGAGTTCCATGTAGAGTGAGCAGGGACCTCGTCTGGCTGAAAGATGGAAGAGGGTCCTGCATAGTCACGATAGTCGTGATGTCGGAGAAGCACGGATTAAGCCCACAGAGGCAGTTGAGGACGAGATTTTGGTCGGACACGGGGGTACCGACGTCACTCAGGGCGTCGGGGAGCGCCTTCAGACGATGGCAGTAGGCGGTGGTAGAGAGATCGCCTTGGACGAGGCCACGGAATTCTGTCTCGAGATAGACCGTGCGAGTCAACTGATTGTCAAGGAAAAGGTTGGAGATGAGCGTCCAAGCCTCCTGAGTAGTTTGGTCCACCATGATAATGTCCAGAATCTCATCGGAGATGGACCTGTAAAGCCACAAGCAGACAATATAGTCTTTGCAAGTCCAGTCCGGGGTGCGGTCCACCTCGGCTGTGATGGCATTGATGTGGGAGAGCATATTGTACTTCCCGAGAAGGACACAAACCATCATCCTCCACTTGGTGAAGTTGGAAGCATGGAGGTCCAGGGTGACCGAGATGTGAGAACGTACACTAGTGACATTCACAGCCGGCGACGCAGTAGCGGGTAGGACGACCGAGATCATGGCACCGATGGTGGTGATGGGGAGCATCGAGGAGGAGAGAGAGCTGCCGGTGTTGGACATGGTGTGGCGGCGGCGATGGGGCCAGGAGGTGTGTGACTTGGGAGAGAAGGGGGTTGGATCGTGATGTGGTCTTATACCAAGAAAACTTGTATTTGTTGTGCAATTCACGCCACCTGAAGGGCGCCTTGTATTCACATATATAGGGATTACATGCCTTGCTAATCAAGGCGAATCAGAGAGATCCTAGTCGAGATATACAACAAGTATTCAGTAGGATTACATTCCTATTACATGTGATATGAACAAAAGGAAAGACTTTAACAAACATATCTAGTCTATGCCATCTCCAAATACTCACAAAAGGAACGACTCCTTCTCAATAGGGTGAGGATAATGAGGACATCCCAACCATCAACGATCCAATCATAAGAAGTTGCGCAGTGCAAATAAATGATCAGGTGAACGCTAACTTAAGTTTATCATTTGACCGTGAAAACATGGTTGTGCCTTCACCTCCTTTGTTGTTGGTTGAACTCAGGTGCAATGTCGAAGAAGGCCAAACACATATCAGTCCGTGCAAAACAATTTTGTACGGTGAAAAAACAAAGTTAGGAGTTCATGAAGAAACGAGTTGTCTGCTGAAGAAACATTGTTCCAATTCCGATGAAACAATGTTTTGCACGAGTTTAGATATCCCAACTTGCGAAAGGTTCCCAGAACTCGAGTTTGTTGATGAAGGAAACATTGTTCGACCCTAGTGAACAATGTTTGGTCAGGAACTGCCAACCACCTCCGATGAGAGTTTTCCAGAAGCTACATCTTTAAGTCTCGAAGCCAATTAGTCAAACCAAAGTTGGTTCACATTCACACCTAAGCCGGTTCCAAAGCTAGTTTGTTTTCACACCTATCCAGGGGGTTGTCCCGATTATAAATAGGCCCGCTCTTCCCTTCGTTGGGGACTTTTTCCATTTCTATCAAAGACCAAAGACATAGACTCCTCCTGAGATTGGAGAGCTCTTGTTATCCTTATTCTTGTGATTCCTTCAGAAATTGCTCCTAATTCATGCTCCATGATTAGATTGTGTTGTGTGGATTAGAGTTCATGGTTTCCCTTGCGGATTGCACCTATATCATGCTCAACGACTTGAGCGTGGTTGTGTGGGGTAGTATTACGTGTTGTGGATCGGCGAATGTTCGGATTCCAGGCTTCGGTGAGCATCCTCCTCATTGTTCGAAATATGCCCTAGAGGCAATAATAAATTGCTTATTGGTATTATATTTCCTTGTTCATGATAATCATTTATTATCCATGTTATAATTGTATTGATTGGAAACTCGAATACATGTGTGTATACATAGACAACAACATGTACCTAGTGAGCCTCTACAGAACTAGCTCGTTGATCAAAGATGGATATGGTTTCCTAGCCATAGACATGAGTTGTCATTTGATAACGAGATCGCATCATTAGAAGAATGATGTGATGGACAAGACCCAAACTATAAACGTAGCATATGATCATATCAAGTTTATTGCTATCATTTTCTACATGTCGATTATATGTTCCTATGACCAAGAGATCATGCAACTCACTGACATCGGAGGAGTACCTAGTATGTACCAAACGTCACAACGTAACTGGGTGACTATAAAGGTGCTCTACAGTTATCTCTGAGGGTGTCTGTTGGGTTGGCATGGATCAAAACTGGGATTTGTCACTCCGTATGACAGAGAGGTATCTCAGGGCCCACCCGGTAATACAACATCACAATAAGCTTGCAAGCAATGTGACTAATGGGTTAGCCACATGATCTTGTATTACAGAGCGAGTAAAGAGACTTGTCGGTAACGAGATTGAACTAGGCATGGAGATGCCGATGATCGAATCTCGGGCAAGTAACATACCGACGGACAAAGGGAACTACATATAGGATTAGATGAATCCTTGACATTGAGGTTCGACTGATAAAGATCTTCGTAGAATATGTAGGAACCAATATGGGCATCCAGGTCCCGCTATTTGTTATTGACCATAGAGGTGTCTCGGCCATGTCTGCATAGTTCTCGAACCCCCAGGGTCTACACACTTAACGTTTGGTGCCGATTTAAGTATAGTTGAGTCATTATGGTGGTTACCGAAGATTGTTCGGAGTCCCAGATGAGATCCTGGACGTGACGAGAAACTTTGGAATGGTCCGAAGGTGAATATTGATATATAGCACAAAAGGTATCAGAGTCTGGAAGTGTTCCAGGGGCACCAGGTTATGGCCAGGATGACCGAAAGTGGTTTCGGGGGCCCACGGGAAGTGTTGGGGGCCTCATGGGCCAAGGGGAGGGGGCACACCATCCCACTAAGGGGATGTGCGCACCCCCTCACCCCATCCCACATAGCCAGAGGAGGTGGGGGTGCCCCCTAGGGCTAGCGCCCCCTTTGCCTTGGGGGCCAAGCCTCCTAGGGAGAGGCACCCAAACCCATCTAGTGTTTCCCCCTTGTGGCCACCGCCCCCCCTCCTAGGGGAACCCTAGGGCACCCCTCCCTCCACCCATCCCCCTATATATAGAGGAGGGGAGAGAGGGCATCCGTACCCATCCACGCCATAGCGCTGCCCTTCCTCTCCCTCCTAGTCCATCTTCTTCTCCGCGAGGCTTGGCGAAGCCCTGCTAAGATTTCTCCACCACCACTGTCATCACGCCGTCGTGCTGCCGGAGGACTCGAGCTACTATTTCACCACCGCTCACTGGATCAAAGAGGAGAAGGCGTCATCAAGTCGTGCATGTGTTGAACGCAGAGGTGCCATCCGTTCGACACTTGGATCGGAGTTCGCGAGAAGGATCGTGATTGGATCTCAAAGACATTCAACTACATCAACCGTGTTTCTCAACGCTTCCGCTTAGCGATCTACAAGGGTATGTAGATCTAGTCTCTCCTCTCATAGATGGTCATCTCCTAGATTGATCTTGGTGATCGTAGGGAGTTTTTTGTTTCCCATGCAATGTTCCCCAACAGTGGCATCATGAGCTAGGTCTATGCCTAGATGACATCACGAGTAGAACACAAAGGAGTTTGTGGGTGTGGATATTCATATTGCTTCCTTCCTTAGTCTTATTTTGATTCAGTGGTATTGTGGGATGAAGCGGCCCGGACCAACTTTACATGTCCACATACATGAGACTGGTTCCATCGACTGACATGCAACTTGATTGCATAAAGATGGCTGGCGGGTGTGTGTCTTTGCCACCTTAGTTGAATCAGATTCGACAAAGGAGGTCCTTGTAGAGGGTTGAATAGCAACTTGAATATCACCATTGTGGCTTTGTGTAGGTAAGAACATTTCGTACTAGTCACTCATAGCAGCCACGTAAAACATGCAACAACAAAGTAGAGGTCGTCTAACTTGCTTTTGCAGGGTGTGATGTGATATGATATGGCCAATGATATGATGAGATATATTTGATGTATGAGATGATCATGTTTGTCTTTAATAATTGTATGACTTGCGTTCCAATCATTATGCGCTATGTAATGCTTTACTTTATCACTAAACCATAGCAATGGTGGTAGAAGCATGATTGGCGTGACAACCCTGATGGCGACACGATGATCAAGATCATGGTGTCTTGCCGGTGACTATGGAGATCATGCCAGTGCTTTGGAGATGGAGATCAAAAGAACAAGACGATGGCCATATCATGTCACTTATGATTTGCATGTGATGTTAATCCTTTTATGCATCTTATTTTGCTTAGGACGACGATAGCATTATAAGGTGATCCCTCACTAAAATTTCAAGATAAATTGTGTTCTCCCCAAGTGTGCACTGTTGTGAAAGTTTGTCGTTTCGAAGCACCACGTGATGATCGGGTGTGATAAACTCTACGTTCACATACAACGGGTGCAAGCCAGTTTTGCACATGCAGAACACTTGGTTAAACTTGACGAGCCTAGCATGTACATACATGGCCTTGGAACACAAGAGACTGAAAGGTCGAGCATGAGTCATATAGTATATATGATCAACATGGAGATGTTCACCATTGAAACCACCTCATCTCACGTGATGACCGAACTTGGGTTGGTGAATTTGGATCATGTTACACTCGGACAACAAGAGGGATGTTGATTTGAGTGGGAGTTCTTAGGCAATATGATTAATTGAACTCCTAATCATGAACAATAGTCTAAGTTGTCTTTGCAAATTATGTTGTATATCAATGGCTCACGCAGTAGCTCCCCTGAATTTCAATGCATTCCTAGAGAAAGCTAAGCTGAAAGATGATGGAAGCAACTTTGTGGATTAGGCCCATAATCTGAGGATTATCCTCACGACTGCCCAAAAGGTTTATGTCCTTGATGCACCGCTTGGTGCACTACCCCTCCTGTGTCTGTGGACGTTATGAATGCCTGGCGGTCGCGTGTTGATGACTACTCCATGGTTCAGTGTGCCATGTTATATGGCTTAGAACCGAGACTTCAAGGGCGTTTTGAATGTCATGGAGCATATGAGATGTTCCAGGAGTTGAAGTTTATTTTTGTGAAAAATGCCCGGATCAAGAGGTATGAGACCTTTGATAAGTTCTATACCTGCAAAATGGAGGAGAACAGTTCTGTCAGTGAGCACATACTCAAAATGTCTGGGTATTACAACCGTTTGGCTGAGTTAGGAGTTGAGCTCTCGCCTAAGCCAATTACTGACAGAGTTCTTCAATCACTACCGGCTAGCTACAAGAGCTTTGTGTTCAACCATAACATGCAAGGGATGACTAGGTCAGTCTCCAAGTTGTTCACGATGCTGAAAGTCGCGGAAGTAGACATCCAGAAGGAGCATCAACTATTGATGGTCAATAAAACCACTAGTTTCAAGAAGAGCAAGGGAAAGAAGGGAAACTTCAAGAAGGGTGGCAAAGCAGTTACCCCTCTCGTGAAGAAACCCAAGGCTGGACCCAAGCTGGAAACTGAGTGCTTATATTGCAAGGGACCTGCCCACTGGAAGCGGAATTGGCCCAAGTATCTGGCCAACAAGAAGGGGGCCAACAAAGGTATATATCATATACATGTTATTGATGTGTACCTTACCAGCTCTCTTGTAGTGCCTGGGTATTTGATACCGATGCGGTTGCTCACATTTGCAACTCTAAATAGGAACTACGGAATAGATGGAGGCTGGCAAAGCAAGAAGTGACGATGCACGTGGGAAATGGTTCCAAGGTTGACGTGATCTCCGTCGGCACGCTCGCTCTTTGATTACCATCGGGATTAGTAATGAACCTGAATAATTGTTATTTAGTGCCTGCATTGAGCATGAACATTATATCTGGATCTTGTTTAATGCAAGACGGTTACTTATTTAAATCAGAGAATAATGGTTGTTCTATTTATATGGGTAATATCTTTTATAGTCATGTACTCGTTGTGAGGGGTTTATTCTTATTGAATCTTGATAGCGATGATACACGCATTCATAACATGGATGCCAAAAGATGTAGAGTTGATAATGATAGTACCATTTTCTTGTGGATGGGGGCATATTGGTGTAAAGCGCATGAAGAAACTCCATGCAGATGGACTTTTGGAGTCACTTGATTTTGAATCACTTTACACATGTGAACCATGCCTTATGGGCTAGATGACTAAAACCCCGTTTTTCGAAACAATTGAACGGGCAAGTGACTTGTTGGAAATCATACACACTGATGTGTGTGGTCCGATGAGTGTTGACGCGCGTGGTGGATATCGTTACTTTCTCACCTTCACCGATGACTTGAGTAGATATGGGTATATTTACTTAATGAAGCATAAGTCTGAAATGTTTGAAAAGTTCAAGCAATTTCAGAGTGAAGTTGAGAATCATCGTAACAAGGATATCAAATTCCTATGGTCTGATCGAGGGGGGGGGGAGTATCTGAGTTATGAGTTTGGCAATCACTTAAGACAATGTGGAATTATTTCACAGTTGACGCCACCTAGAACACCACAGCATAATGGTGTGTTCGAAAGTCGTAATTGTACCTTATTGGATATGGTGCATTCTATGATGTCTCTTGCCGATCTGCCACTATTGTTTTGGGGTTATGCGTTAGAGATAACTGCATTCACTTTAAATAGGGCACCATCTAAGTCCATGGAAACGACACTGTATGAACTATGGTTTGGCAAGAAACCTAAGTTGTCATTTCTTAAGGTTTGGGGCTGCGATGCTTATGTCAGAAGGCTTCAACCAGAAAAGCTTGAACCCAAAGCGAAAAAATGCGCCTTCATAGGATCCCTTAGATCTTCTTTCTCCAATCTTGGATTAGGGAAGAAGGAGATATTCGCGACTACTGGCGATTTCATACCCAAAGGAGACAGCTGGGTATACCTTCTATCTCAGATCCAAGGGCAAATTGTTTATCACTAAGAACGGGTCCTTTCTCGAGAAAGAGTTTCTCTCAAACAAACTGAGTGGGAGGAAGATAGAACTTGATGAGGTTGTTGAACCTGTACTTCAACTAGAGAGTAGCACAACGCAGAAAGATGTTTCTGTGGCACCTACGTCAGTTGAAAATGAAGCCAATGATAGTGATCATGAAGTTTTGGATCAAGTTACTATCAAACCTCGTAGGTCGACACGGATACATACTACTCCTGAGTGGTACAGTAACCCTATTTTAGAGGTCATGTTGTTGGACAAAGATGAACCTAGCAGCTATGGAGAAGCGATGGTGGGCCCGTATTCCAGCAAATGGTTAGAGGCCATGAAATCCGAGATGGGATCCATGTATGAAAACAAAGTGTGGACATTGGAAGTATTACCTGAAGGGAGAAAGGCCATTCAGAATAAATGGATCTTCAAGAAGAACACAGACGCGGATGGTAATGTCACCATCTATAAAGCTCGACTTGTGGAAAAGGGGTTTTCACAAGTTCAAGGAGTTGACTATGATGAGACTTTCTCACCATAGTGATGCTTAAGTCCGTTAGAATCATGTTGGCAATAGCTGCATTTTTCGATTATGAAATCTGGCAGATGGATGTTAAAACAACATTCCTTAATGGTTTCCTTAAGGAAGAGTTGTATATGAAGCAAACAAAAGCTATTGCCGATCCAGAGAATGCTGACAAAGTGTACAAACTCCAGAGGTCCACTGATGGACTGGTGCAAGCATCTCGGAGTTGGAATCTTCATTATGATGAGGTGATCAAAGCGCTTGGGTTTATACAAGTTTATGGAGATGCTTGTATTTACAAGAAAGTGAGTGGGAGCTCTATAGCGTTTCTAATATTATATGTGGATGACATATTGCTGATTGGAAACAATATAGAACTTTTGGAAAACGTGAAGGAATATTTGAACAAGAGTTTTTCAATGAAGGACCTAGGAGAAGCTTCTTTCATATTAGGCATCAAGATCTATAGAGATAGATCGATACGCTTGATAGGACTTTCACAAAGCATGTACCTTGATAAGATTTTGAAGAAGTTCAAAATGGATCAATCCAAGAAGGGGTTTGAGGGAGTCCTGGATTAGGCGGTGTCCGGATGGCCAGACTATGACCTTTGGCCGGACTCCCGGACTATGAAGATACAAGATTGAAGATCGCCTCCCATTGTAACAGACTCTATGTAACACTAGCCCTCTCCGGTGTCTATATAAACTGGAGAGTTTTAGTCCGTAGGACGAACAACAATCATACCATAGGCTAGCTTCTAGGGTTTAGCCTCTCTGATCTCGTGGTAGATCAACTCTTGTACTACCCATATCATCAATATTAATCAAGCAGGAGTAGGGTTTTACCTCCATCGTGTAACGCCCCGAGACCGATGCTTCAGAAGACTTCCAGCTATTCCGAGTTTTGCCATGTGTCTGTTGTGCTTGCTCTTTTATTTTTTGCATTGCATCATGTCATCATGCCATCATGCCATTTAATTTTTAAAACTCATCTAAAAAAATTGCATAGATCTTTTGATCTATTTAAACCGAGGGAACTCACAGGGTGACTTCTCTTTATAACATATCCTCCAATATTAGGGAGCTATATTAAATATTCCACTATTTCGGAATCACCAAAACACACTTACAAAATAATTTCGTTCCTTTTATGCTTCAAGTTTGGTCTCCAACCTTGCCAATATTTATTTCATCATTTTCTGGAGCTCCACCAAAAATCCGAACATTTTTGGACCTTCCCAAATCTCACTTCCTATTCAAATCATTTGAATTTAAATCAAATGAGTTTGAATTTAATCTTTCAATCATGGCCTTTCTATTTTTCTTGGGACAAACTCATTTTTGCGAGTCCGGAAAAATTATCCCCATGTTCTACTTCTTCCCCTAACCCCTCTTTCTTTTCTTTCCTATCTCTGTTTTGTTTTTATTTTCCTTAGAGAGGGAGAAGAGAGCCTTGCAGCCCAGCCGGCCTCTTAGGCCCGGCCAACCTAAGCCGGCCCAAGGCCCAGCCGGTGCCCCTCTAACCCTAGCCGCAGCGCCCGATCCCCATCTCTCCCTCTCGTCTCCCTCTCCTCCCTCGCGCCGCCAGAGGAGCCCATCTCCTCGATCTTCCCCTTCCCCTTCTTTGCGCCCCATCTCTCGCTCGATCCCGCATGCAGGAGCCCCACGCCCGATCCCCATCATCGCCGTTGTGCCCCGTCCACCAGGAACCGCAGCTCGCCGCGCCCTGCTTCTCCTCCCCTTGCTCCCGCGCTCCGCCCTCGCCGAAGAAGAGAGCCAGGCCGGAGCCCCGTTGGCCTCCTCCGCGAGCTCGCCTTCCCGCACGGCCATGGTGCCGCCGGCCTCCTTGGTTCGCCCGCGCCCTGCTGCCGTTGCTTTTCTCGCGTGCCGTCCCCGACTCATTCGCCTTGCCGACCCCGCTCCTCTCGGTCCCTTGCCTCGTCGCCCGAGTTCCTGCTCCCTTCGTCCATGGTGCCGCTGCCTCGCCCGAGCTCTCCGCTCGACCAGGAGCTCGTCAACTCCGGCGCGTGCCCCAGCCTCAACCTCCTTCCCTGCGCGGGAGATGCTCTCCTCCATCACCCACCTCGCGCCGGCCCCTTCTCCTTCGCGCCCGAGCCTTGCCGCTGCCTGCGTCCGTCCACCACTTGCAGCTGCCGGAGCAGGACCTCCTCGTCGTGGCTCTGCCTCCACTAGCAGCCTCCTGCTGCCTGTCATCTCCATGGCCTTGAGCAGCCCAAGACCCGGGCGTTCTAGCCCTTGCACATCACTGTTGACCCGAGGAGACCACCACCAAGTTCCTGATGGATGCGCAAAGTCCCCAGCGAGACCTGTTTTCGTCAAGTTTGACTACACGGCTATGACCTCGGAGTTGGACCGCAAGCGCCAAGTACCCCACCGGCAAGACCACACGGACGCTTGAACGACTACAGGACCGGAACGCCTACTACATGGATACGCCAAGTTCCGCTTTGAACATGTACGGCTACATGACGACCCGCCGAGATCCCGTGAACGTCTACTTCAACTACCGTCGCCACGTGACCAACTACTTCCCTCGACGTTTTTGAACCGCCCCGAAACGCACGCTTCGAAGATATAACCACCGAGATGACCGACCGTGATGAGATGCCCTTGCATGTATGAGATGTACGATATGTTTGCACCGTGTCCGAATTGTCGCTCTTTGCCATGCCACCGACACGTGGGAACCCGGTAGTCGGGAGCACCCCACCATCCTTGCATGACATGCTCACGTCACACTTCTCGTTTGCATCGGTATCTCACTCGAGTTATCGGGATCGGAATGTTGCCGTGGCACCATTTTCGTTATCATTGCCGTGGCACCATTTTCGTTATCGTTGCCGTGGCACCATTTTCGTTATCGTTGCTGTGGCACCCCTTTTGTTCCGCCATGGTGACCAAATGCTCCCTATCATATTAGATGTCAACATTTTCATAAAATTGCATAAACTTGTATATGTCATCCGCATCATGATAACAACATTTAAATGTTTAAAATTGTGTTTGCATTAAACTACTAAATGGTATGGGGATTTTCCGGAATTGTTGTTTGTTGTTTCCGGCCTCATTTAAACTTGCTTAAATTGTTAGTTTAATTATGCTTCACCTCTTGCCATGTTTAACAACATTTAATATTGATGAGTAGCATAAACGAGAGAGAACTAAATAATTGTTGTGGTGTTCCGTCAATATGCAACTCGTTGCATATTGAGCTCCACTTAACTTGTAGTGTTGTTTGTGCACTATTGCCATGCCATGCCTCATTAAACCGGACATGCATCATACTTGATTGTGCATCATGCCATGATTATGCTTGTGTGTTTACCATGTTGTTTGCTTCTTTCCGGTTTGCTTCTCTCGTTAGCTTCGGTTTCGTTCCGGAGTTGTGAGGATTCGTTCGACTACGTCCGTTTGTCTTCTTCATGGACTCGTTCTTCTTCCTATCGGGATTTCAGGCAAGATGACCATTACCCTTGATATCACTTCTATCTTTGCTTGCTAGTTGCTTCGTTCTATCGCTGTGCTGCGTTACCTATCACTTGTTTACCATGCCTCCCATATTGCCATGTCAGCCTCTAACCTTTTCACCCTTCCTAGCAAACCGTTGTTTGGCTATGTTACCGCTTTGCTCAGCCCTCTTATAGCGTTGTTAGTTGCAGGTGAAGTTGAAGATTGCTCCAGGATGGACAGGATTATGTTGGGATATCACAATATCTCTTATATTATTAATGCATCTATATACTTGGTAAAGGGTGGAAGACTCGGCCTTATGCCTGGTGTTTTGTTCCACTCTTGCCGCCCTAGTTTCCGTCATACCGGTGTTATGTTCCCGGATTTTGCGTTCCTTACGCGGTTGGGTGATTTATGGGACCCCCTTGACAGTTCGCTTTGAATAAAACTCCTCCAGCAAGGCCCAACCTTGGTTTTACCATTTGCCACCTAAGCCTTTTTCCCTTGGGTTCTGCAGACTCAAGGGTCATCTTTATTTTACCCCCCCCGGGCCAGTGCTCCTCCGAGTGTTGGTCCGAACTAGAGCCACTTGCAGCGCCACCTCGGGGAAACTTGAGGTCTGGTTTTAGTTGTACGTAGTGTTCATCCGGTGTGCCCTGAGAACGAGATATGTGCAGCTCCTATCGGGATTTGTCGGCACATCGGGCGGCTTTGCTGGTCTTGTTTTACCATTGTCGAAATGTCTTGTAAACCGGGATTCCGAGTCTGATCGGGTCTTCCTGGGAGAAGGAATATCCTTCGTTGACCGTGAGAGCTTGTGATGGGCTAAGTTGGGACACCCCTGCAGGGTATAATCTTTCGAAAGCCGTGCCTGCGGTTATAGGCAGATGGGAATTTGTTAATGTCCGGTTGTAGATAACTTGACACTTGACCTCTTTAAAATACATCAACTGTGTGTGTAGCCGTGATGGTCTCTTTCCGGCGGAGTCCGGGAAGTGAACACGGTTTTGGGTTATGTTTGACGTAAGTAGGAGTTCAGGATCACTTCTTGATCATTGCTAGTTCACGACCGTTCCGTTTGCTCTCTTCTCGCTCTTAATTGCGTATGTTGGCCACCATATTTGCTTAGTGCTTGCTGCTACTCCACCTCATTACCACTTCCTACCCATAAGCTTAAATAGTCTTGATCTCGCAGGTTTTGAGATTGCTGAGTCCTCGTGACTCACCAGATACTATCACAACAGTTGCAGGTGCCGATGATACCAGTGCAGGTGATGAAATCGACCTCAGATGGGAGCGCAAAGAAGATCTTAGTTGTTGCTATGTTTTGTTTATTGTTGTTCAGTAGTGGAGCCCAGTTGGGACGATCGGGGATCTAGCAGTTGGGTTATCTTCTTTTCTTTTGGCTTCGTCCATAGATGGACTATATGTGTGTACTCTGAATGATGTATGATTTATTTATGTTCTTTGTGTGAAGTGGTGATTGTAAGCCAACTCTTTATCCCATTCTTGTTCATTACATGGGATTGTGTGAAGATGACCCTTCTTGCGACAAAACCACAATGCGGTTATGCCTCTAAGTCGTGCTTCGACACGTGGGAGATATAGCCGCATCGTGCGTGTTTCAAGTTGGTATTAGAGCCATCCCCGACTTAGGAGCCCCCTGCTTGATTGTTTGCTGGCGTTGTTGAGTCTAGAAGAAAAATGTTTTGAGTCTTAGGATTATATATATCGGAGAGTAGGATTCTTTTTACTCCTAAGTCCCTTCGTCGCTCTGGTGAGGTCTCCTGACGTAGATGTTTTGACTTTCCTCTCCTCAAATTTCACTAAATTTTTTTAGGATCACGCGGGTATCTTGGAATCGTTCCGATGGTTTTGTGACGAGAACATTGTTCTTGGTGCCTCCTGTCTATTTATGTGGCTTTGACTCGGGGAGTTGAGCTCCGAGGTGTTGTCGTCACAATTTTATCATTGCAGTTCTGGAATACCTGAGTTTTGCCGACATCGAAAATCTCTTTTATGCAGTTGTTGGTGAGATAACCTCGACCACCCAGTACTGGGGCGGAGTTCGGGAGTATTGCCATAACTCGTATAACGGATGCTTTTCGAAGGTTGAGGTACACGATTTCCGAAGGTTTCTTGGTTATGTGTTGACGGATGGATACAACTTGGATGTAGGAACTGTTAGTTTTGGGTGAGATATATATTGCTTCCCCTGTATCCCCAACACCAGATTGCATAACCAGAAAGTTTCGGGAGTTTTATAGGTGGGAATTCAAGTAGCTCCTAGAATATCTTTTCGACAGATGCATGATATGAGATTGGGGTTCGACGTCTAGTGGTCCGCCTTTCCACGGTCGTTTTTACATTGGTCTCATTGTGTCTTAAAGAACCCTTGGCTATGCTGGTCCGGGGACACTTCGTATGTCATGTGCACTGCCTTGTACATGATGGTGCTGTACACTCGAGCCCGTGTGGGCCCCACCACGAAAACTTCGGACGGAATCTCTATCATATGTTTGTACCGGCTTATTCTGCAAGCCAAATCCTTTGTTTTGTTTTATTTGTGGTATTCGAGTTGCTTTGAAGTCAAATGTTGAATCCATACCTTCCCTAAATGGTGTTCTCATATTTCTATGTGAGTGCTAATCCTTCTTGATCATCGAGGTTGTCATGTTAATTCTTTTCCTACTGGCGTGCTTCTCTTCAAGTGGATCAGATCATTTCAACATCCGCAAGATCATTTCTAAGTTTTCTCAACGGTGTTTGTTTCATCCGTACCAAGTTGTCTTTGTTTTCCTGCCCTCCCACCCTTTCTTTTCTTCAAGGACTCATATATTTTAATCATGTATCCATTTATTCATGTGAAGTCACGTCACCCTTTTCAATTAATGTTTTGATCCGGTGATCCCTCATGAAGATACTAACGGAGTTTCAAGTTCATCATTTTTCATTCTTTTCTTCTCCGATGGATTCAATTCAAGCTTTGTCGATCATATCATTTCCTCGTTTCAAATGCTATCCCATGCCAGTGCCTCTCATAATTGTTCACCTCTCTCTATTATCTGGAGTGCTCAAGATATCTTGGAAGATTCGTGTTTCCATTCTCAATCCGTTCAAGATATTTCGAGGTTGTTATCTCATTCAAGTCATTTAATTCAACTGGCGCAATCCCCCCTTTCAAACAATCGTTCAATGGTGTATCTTTTAGTGGGCCCTAACCCACAGGTCTTTTCCCAGGATCTTACCTGACTCTTCTAATTATCACGATCGATTCCCAAATTCTTTTCGAAGTTTGATGTAAGAATGAATTATCATCAGTCATATGTCCTTCTCCAAGATCTTTCAAATTCTTTTCATTGTTGGTTCAACCTTTTGTAATTTTCATCCCGGAGTGCCTCAACAATTTTGGTGGTTCTCGTCATCATTCTCAGCATGTGCAGACCGAAGAAGGATTTCTCCTAAATCTTGGTCCGTTCTCTTGAAGGTTCGTGGTTCTAGCTTCATGCCATCCTCTCATAATTGCTTTCAATTGTGAGAATTCTTTTCACCCATACGGAGCATTTCATGAGTTGTTTCCATTTCTTTCCTCCGAAAGCCAATCATCTCAGAATTATTCATTCTTAGCTTTCAGCTATCGTTCTCCAAATTTTGCCGGTGCATCGTCCAAATATCCTCTAATCAATTCATGATCTCTTCGTTCTCTTATATCTAAATCCCCTCAAGTATCTTCATTCGTTTTTCCCATTCTTCCCGGTGATTTGTGCCTTTGCTACGTTCATTTTCTATTCTTTCGGTGGTTCGTTCAACATTTCATTTCCTTCGTTATCATATCAAGTATTCGTTGTTTCCAAATCCCACCGGTAGTTCCATCAATACCTTCTGAAGTTTGCGCCATATCTATCTTAATCCTCTCCACGAGAATAAGTAGTATGTCAAATCCATTGCTTGTCATCAATTTAATTTGATGAAGGATAAACATACAATAAATCTTATTCTTATTTCCTCGAGGCGATTCAATTCTTTTCTTTCGGAGATTGTTCATGTTGAAGTAATTCTTGATTTCATTTGTTCTTCTTTCTTTCTGGAGTTCCAAGTTTTCTCGGTTATATCATCGCGAAGCTCCATCTAAATCATTGCAAGGATTCACCTTGTGTTTTCAACTTCCCCTTCTTTCTATCATCCTTTTATTACCGGAAATATCCATGGAGGCTCTACATGGTGGTTATTCAAGGATTCTTTTCATTCTTCAATTGTTCTTCAAGATTTCTCTCGAAGTTATGATCTACCGAGCTATACTCAAAATTTAAACATGGTGCTCAACACATGTTTTGTTTTGAGGCATTCAAGCATTCTTCATCTTGCATTCTGAAGTGCAATTCCTTCTATCTTAGTTTTCGAGATGGTGTTATGTCACTGTTGACAATTTCCTTCATGTTTCATGATTCATATGTTGTCGAGAACGAGATATTTTAAATCCATCAATCTCTCTGTTGGAGTTATCTTGGTATAGATTTCACCTAAAGCCTTCCCTAAGGAATGTTATATTGTGGTGCTTATCAATGATCCAAGTTTTCTCCTATCCTCTCGGCAAAAGCAGTTTTCATCCCTTCGTTGATCTCAAACAAGCAATTGTTTCCGTTAGTGGCCGGTTGTCACCTCATAATTTTGAGATGTTTTCCATAAGCCCACTACAAGCTTATTTGTTTCATTGTTGGTTTTTCCCAACAACCCCGTTGTAACCTTCTTGGAAGGGTGCTTTCCAAGCTCATTTGTGGCAGAAGTTGGCATTTTCTTCTCCATTCTGTTATTCCAATGATCTATCTTCTATTCTTTCTTCCGGAGGCAATGTGATGTTACTCTTTTCACTAATCTTCTCGAATTGAGGATCGTGTTCTTTTCGTGCTTATCCATCTAACCGGAGTGTTCTGTCATCTCTTCAAGTTCTTTTCATCTTATCAAGTCATGCGTCTCTTTTCAATCGGAGTGGTGTCCGAATTTGTTCTTCCTTTGTTCCGTGTTTATCTTGTTTCAACCAGAGCGGGTTCAATTCCTTCTTCTTCATTGAACTCGTCATTCATAGCTTTGCAACCTCTAAGGTTCAAATGGCATTCCTTGTTTCTATTTGTTCTACCGCAGTGCTCTCAATCATGTTCAACTCCGTTGTGCTCTTTCTTTCAACTTTTCAACCTCTCAAGGTTCTTTGGTTTCACTCTGTTGTCGAAGAATCAACTTAGTTTTACCTCTTCTCTTCCTCTTCCGTTTTCCCTCCGGTGCCATCCTAGATCTCGGGACGAGATCCTCTTGTAGTGGTGGAGTGTTGTAACGCCCCGAGACCGATGCTTCAGAAGACTTCCAGCTATTCCGAGTTTTGCCATGTGTCTGTTGTGCTTGCTCTTTTATTTTTTGCATTGCATCATGTCATCATGCCATAATGCCATTTAATTTTTAAAACTCATCTAAATAAATTGCATAGATCTTTTGATCTATTTAAACCGAGGGAACTCACAGGGTGACTTCTCTTTATAACATATCCTCCAATATTAGGGAGCTATATTAAATATTCCACTATTTCGGAATCACCAAAACACACTTACAAAATAATTTCGTTCCTTTTCTGCTTCAAGTTTGGTCTCCAACCTTGCCAATATTTATTTCATCATTTTCCGGAGCTCCACCAAAAATCCGAACATTTTTGGACCTTCCCAAATCTCACTTCCTATTCAAATCATTTGAATTGAAATCAAATGAGTTTGAATTTAATCTTTCAATCATGGCCTTTCTATTTTTCTCGGAACAAACTCATTTTTTAGAGTCCGGAAAAATTATCCCCATGTTCTACTTCTTCCCCTAACCCCTCTTTCTTTTCTTTCCTATCTCTGTTTTGTTTTTATTTTCTTTAGAGAGGGAGAAGAGAGCCTTGCAGCCCAGCCGGCCTCTTAGGCCCGGCCAACCTAAGCCGGCCCAAGGCCCAGCCGGTGCCCCTCTAACCCTAGCCGCAGCGCCCAATCCCCATCTCTCCCTCGCGCTGCCAGAGGAGCCCATCTCCTCGATCTTCCCCTTCCCCTTCTTTGCGCCCCATCTCTCGCTCGATCCCGCACGCAGGAGCCCCACACCCGATCCCCATCATTGCCGTCGTGCCCCGTCCACCAGGAACCGCAGCTCGCCACGCCCTGCTTCTCCTCCCCTTGCTCCCGCGCTCCGCCCTCGCCGAAGAAGAGAGCCAGGCCGGAGCCCCGTTGGCCTCCTCCGCGAGCTCGCCTGCCCGCACGGCCATGGCGCCGCCGGCCTCCTTGGTTCGCCCGCGCCCTGCTGCCGTTGCTTTTCTCGCGTTCCATCCCCGACTCATTCGCCTTGCCGACCCCGCTCCTCTCGGTCCCTTGCCTCGTCGCCCGAGTTCCTGCTCCCTTCGTCCACGGTGCCGCTGCCTCGCCCGAGCTCTCCGCTCGACCAGGAGCTCGTCAACTCCGGCACGTGCCCCAGCCTCAACCTCCTTCCCTGCGCGGGAGATGCTCTCCTCCATCACCCACGTCGCGCCGGCCCCTTCTCCTTCGCGCCCGAGCCTTGCCGCTGCCTGCATCCGTCCACCACTTGCAGCTGCCGGAGCAGGACCTCCTCGTCGTGGCTCTGCCTCCACTAGCAGCCTCCTGCTGCCTGTCATCTCCATGGCCTTGAGCAGCCCAAGACCCGGGCGTTCTAGCCCTTGCACATCACTGTTGACCCGAGGAGACCACCACCAAGTTCCTGATCGATGCGCCAAGTCCCCAGCGAGACCTGTTTTCGTCAAGTTTGACTACACGGCTATGACCTCGGAGTTGGACCGCAAGCGCCAAGTACCCCACCGGCAAGACGACACGGACGCTGGAACGACTACAGGACCGGAACGCCTACTACATGGATACGCCAAGTTCCGCTTCGAACATGTACGGCTACACGACGACCCGCCGAGATCCCGTGAACGTCTACTTCAACTACCGTCGCCACGTGAACAACTACTTCCCTCGACGTTTTTGAACCGCCCCGAAACGCACGCTTCGAAGGTATAACCACCGAGATGACCGACCGCGATGAGATGCCCTTGCATGTATGAGATGTACGATATGTTTGCACTGTGTCCGAATTGTCGCTCTTTGCCATGCCACCGACACGTGGGAACCCGGTAGTCGGGAGCACCCCACCATCCTTGCATGACACGCTCACGTCACACTTCTCGTTTGCATTGGTATCTCACTCGAGTTATCGGGATCGGAATGTTGCCGTGGCACCATTTTCGTTATCATTGCCGTGGCACCATTTTCGTTATCGTTGCCATGGCACCATTTTCGTTATCATTGCCGTGGCACCCCTTTTTTTCCGCCATGGTGACCAAATGCTCCCTATCATATTAGATGTCAACATTTTCATAAAATTGCATAAACTTGTATATGTCATCCGCATCATGATAACAACATTTAAATGTTTAAAATTGTGTTTGCATTAAACTACTAAATGGTATGGGGATTTTCTGGAATTGTTGTTTGTTATTTCCGGCCTCATTTAAACTTGCTTAAATTGTTAGTTTAATTATGCTTCACCTCTTGCCATGTTTAACAACATTTAATATTGATGACTAGCATAAACGGGAGAGAACTAAATAATTGTTGTGGTGTTCCGTCAATATGCAACTCGTTGCATATTGAGATCCAGTTAACTTGTAGTGTTGTTTGTGCATATTGCCATGCCATGCCTCATTAAACCGGACATGCATCATACTTGATTGTGCATCATGCCATGATTATGCTTGTGGGTTTACCATGTTGTTTGCTTCTTTCCGGTTTGCTTCTCTCGTTAGCTTCGGTTTCGTTCCAGAGTTGTGAGGATTCGTTCGACTACGTCCATTTGTCTTCTTCATGGACTCGTTCTTCTTCCTATCGGGATTTCAGGCAAGATGACCATTACCCTTGATATCACTTCTATCTTTGCTTGCTAGTTGCTTCGTTCTATCGCTGTGTTGCGTTACCTATCACTTGTTTACCATGCCTCCCATATTGCCATGTCAGCCTCTAACCTTTTCACCCTTCCTAGCAAACCGTTGTTTGGCTATGTTACCGCTTTGCTCAGCCCTCTTATAGCGTTGTTAGTTGCAGGTGAAGTTGAAGATTGCTCCAGGATGGACAGGATTATGTTGGGATATCACAATATCTCTTATATTATTAATGCATCTATATACTTGGTAAAGGGTGGAAGACTCGGCCTTATGCCTGGTGTTTTGTTCCACTCTTGCCGCCCTAGTTTCCGTCATACCGGTGTTATGTTCCCGGATTTTGCGTTCCTTACGCGGTTGGGTGATTTATGGGACCCCCTTGACAGTTCGCTTTGAATAAAACTCCTCCAGCAAGGCCCAACCTTGGTTTTACCATTTGCCTACCTAAGCCTTTTTCCCTTGGGTTCTGCAGACTCAAGGGTCATCTTTATTTTACCCCCCCCCGGGCCAGTGCTCCTTCGAGTGTTGGTCCAAACTAGAGCCACTTGCGGGCCACCTCGGGGAAACTTGAGGTCTGGTTTTACTCGTAGTTGTTCATCCGGTGTGCCCTGAGAACGAGATATGTGCAGCTCCTATCGGGATTTGTCGGCACATCGGGCGGCTTTGCTGGTCTTGTTTTACCATTGTCGAAATGTCTTGTAAACCGGGATTCCGAGTCTGATCGGGTCTTCCTGGGAGAAGGAATATCCTTCATTGACCGTGAGAGCTTGTGATGGGCTAAGTTGGGACACCCCTGCAGGGTATAATCTTTCGAAAGCCGTGCCTGCGGTTATAGGCAGATGGGAATTTGTTAATGTCCGGTTGTAGATAACTTGACACTTGACCTCTTTAAAATACATCAACTGTGTGTGTAGCCGTGATGGTCTCTTTCCGGCGGAGTCCGGGAAGTGAACACGGTTTTGGGTTATGTTTGACGTAAGTAGGAGTTCAGGATCACTTCTTGATCATTGCTAGTTCACAACCATTCCGTTTGCTCTCTTCTCGCTCTTATTTGCGTATGTTAGACACCATATTTGGTTAGTGCTTGCTGCTACTCCACCTCATTACCACTTCCTACCCATAAGCTTAAATAGTCTTGATCTCGCGGGTTTTGAGATTGCTGAGTCCTCGTGACTCACCAGATACTATCACAACAGTTGCAGGTGCCGATGATACCAGTGCAGGTGATGCAATCGAGCTCAGATGGGAGCTCAACGAAGATCTTAGTTGTTGCTATGTTTTGTTTCATGTTGTTCAGTAGTGGAGCCCAGTTGGGACGATCGGGGATCTAGCAGTTGGGTTATCTTCTTTTCTTTTGGCTTCGTCCGTAGACGGACTATATGTGTGTACTCTGAATGATGTATGATTTATTTATGTTCTTTGTGTGAAGTGGCGATTGTAAGCCAACTCTTTATCCCATTCTTGTTCATTACATGGGATTGTGTGAAGATGACCCTTCTTGCGACAAAACCACAATGCGGTTATGCCTCTAAGTCGTGCTTCGACACGTGGGAGATATAGCCGCATCGTGGGTGTTACACATCGAGAGGGCCCGAACCTGGGTAAAAACATCGTGTCCCTTGTCTCCTGTTACCATCCGCCTAGACGCACAGTTCGGGACCCCCTACCCGAGATCCGCCGGTTTTGACACCGACATTGGTGCTTTCATTGAGAGTTCCTCTCTGTCGTCACCCTTAGGCCCGATGGCTTCTTCGATCGTCAACCATGACGCGGTCCAGGGTGAGACTTTTCTCCCCGGACAATCTTCGTATTCGGCGGCTTTGCACTGCGGGCCAAATCGCTTGGCCATCTAGAGCAGATCGAAAGCTACGCCCCTGGCCATCAGGTCAGGTTTGGAAGCTTAAACTACACGGCTGACATCCGCGGGGACTTGATCTTCGACGGATTCGAGCCACGGCCGAGCGCGCCGCACTGTCACGATGGGCATGATCTAGCTCTGCTGCCGGACAGCGCCCAGAGCGCCACTCAGGTGTCCGCTCCGACCGTTAGCTCGGAGCCGACTGCGCCAGTCGGGGACGGACGGTTGGACGCCGCCCCAGGAGCCGCAATCTCTATGGCGATAGAGCCGAATACCAGCCTAGTCCTTTGCAAGGCCCATGACTCCAAGGTGTCGGATTCCGTTCCGGACTCCGAATCCGCACCCCTTTCGATCAAACCCGGTTGGGCTCTGATCATGGAGTTCACCGCCGCGGACGTCTTTCAGCACTCGCCCTTTGGCGATATCCTGAATTCACTAAAGTCTCTCTCTTTGTCAGGAGAGCCCTGGCCGGACTATGGTCAGCATGGTTGGGATGCAACAACGAGAAATTCGAAACCCACCCACCACCCAGTTTGTAGGCACTGTCGACGATCTAACCGACATGCTCGACTTCGACTCCGAAGACATCGACGGTATGGACGCCGATGAAGGAGACGACCAAGAACCAGCACCTATAGGGCACTGGAAGGCCACCTCGTCATATGACATATACATGGTGGACACCCCCAAAGCAGGGGATGGCGATGAAAAAACGGAGGATGACCCCTCCAAGAAGTAACCCAAGCGCCGACGTCAGCGGCGCCGCTCTAAATCCCGCCAAAGCAAAAACGGCGAGTCCGGCACCGGAGACATCAACACCCCGGACAGTGCCGAAGACAACCCCCTCCAGCAGGATTCAGCGCAGGAGGACGGAGGAGCCAGCCCTCATGAGAGAGCGGCAGACAGGGAGGTCGAGGACGACAATTATATGCCTCCCTCCGAAGACGAGGCAAGCCTCGACGACGACGAATTCGTCGTGCCAGAGGATCCCGTCGAACCAGAGCGTTTCAAACGCAAGCTTATGGCCACGGCAAGCAGCCTCAAGAAAAAATAGCAGCAGCTTAGAGCTGACCAAGACTTGCTAGCTGACAGATGGACTGAAGTCCTGGCGACCGAAGAGTATAAACTCGTACGCCCCTCCAAGAGTTACCCAAAGCGCAGGCTGCTACCCCAACTAGAGGAGGAAGCAACTAAACCTACATCACCAGCGTACGGTGCGCCGATCGGCCACCCCAGGGCCGCGACAGAGAGGCCTTTCGGCCCTCAACCCAAGCCGCAACCCGGCGCTGCTCCAAGAATACCATAGCATGGGGAAACACAATAGACCTGCGAGACATATTGGAGGATAAGGCAAGGCAAACAAGATCGATCTACGGATCGCGTGGGCGCCCTACGTCACGTGACGATAACCATCACGCCGGATATGATAAATACGGCCTGGCAAAATACAACAGACAAAGCTCATCCGAGCTACGTTGCGATATAGCCCAGTACAGGGGCGCCACACACCCACTATGCTTCACAGACGAAGTAATGGATCATCAAATCCACGAGGGTTTTAAACCCGTAAACATCAAATCATATGATGGCACAACAGATCCCGCGGTATGGATCGAGGATTATCTCCTTCATATCCACATGGCCCGTGGTGATGATCTACATGCCATAAAATACCTCTCTCTCAAGCTTAAAGGACCAGCTCGGCATTGGCTTAACAGCCTGCCAGCAGAGTCAATTAGTTGCTGGGAGGACCTGGAATCCGCATTCCTCGACAACTTCCAGGGCACTTATGTGTGACCACCAGACGCCGATGACCTAAGCCACATAATCCAGCAGCCAGAGGAATCGGCCAGACAATTCTGGACACGGTTCCTAACCAAGAAAAATCAAATAGTCGACTGTCCGGATGCCGAGGCCCTTGCAGCCTTCAGGCACAACATCCGAGATGAATGGCTTGCCCGGCACCTAGGACAGGAAAAGCCGAAATCTATGGCAGCCCTCACGACACTCATGACCCGCTTTTGCGCGGGAGAAGATAGCCGGCTAGCTCGTAGCAATAACACAACCAATATCCCTGGCAATTCGGATACCAAGGACAATGCCGGCAGGTCACGTTGCAACAAGCACAAGCGCCGCATTAACGGTGACAATACTGAGGATACGGCAGTTAATGCCGGATTCAGAGGCTCTAAACCCGGTCAGCGGGAGAAGCCATTCAAAAGAAACCCTCCGGGCCCATCCAGTTTAGACCAGATACTCGATCGCTCGTGCCAGATACACGGCACACCCGAACAACCAGCCAACCACACCAACAGGGATTGTTGGGTGTTCAAGCAGGCAGGCAAGTTAAGTGCCGAAACCAGAGACAAGGGGCTGCGTAGCAATGACGAGGAGGAGCCCCGGCCGCCGAACAACAGAGGACAGAAGGGCTTCCCCCCGCAAGTACGAACGGTGAACATGATATACGCAACCCATATCCCCAAAAGGGAGCGGAAGCATGCTCTCAAGGACGTCTAAGCGTTGGAGCCAGTCGCCCCAAAGTTCAACCCATGGACCTCCTGCCCGATCACTTTTGATCGAAGGGACCACCCCACCAGCATTCGTCACGGCGGATTTTCCGCATTGGTCCTAGACCCAATCATTGACGGATTTCACCTCACTAGAGTCCTCATGGACGGCAGCAGCAGCCTGAACCTGCTTTATCAGGATACAGTGCGAAAAATGGGTATAGATCCGTCAAGGATTAAACCCACAAAGACAACCTTTAAAGGCATCATACCAGGTGTAGAAGCCAGCTGTACAGGCTCGGTTACACTTGAAGTGGTCTTCGGATCCCCGGATAATTTCCGAAGCAAAGAGTTACTCTTTGACATAGTCCCATTCCGCAGTGGCTATCACACCCTGCTTGGACGAACCGCATTTGCAAAATTCAATGCGGTGCCGCACTACGCATATCTCAAGCTCAAGATGCCAGGCCCTCGCGGAGTCATTACGGTAAATGGAAACACCGAATGCTCTCTCCAAACGGAGGAGCACACGGCGGCCCTAGCGGCGGAAGTACAGAGCAGCCTCTCAAGGCAACTCTCCAATCCGGGTGTTAAATGTCCGGACAACGTCAAGCGCGCCCGAAGTAACCTACAACAAAACCAGCTGGCACGTCCTGAGCAAGCATAGCAGTGCGGCCCCAACCCCAGCCCTCGCCAGATGGTTATGTCGGTACCACGCGTACATAATTACGCTTTGGAAATACCATGGGCATAAGGGGAGGGGCACAACTACGGCACGCCCAGAATGCGGCTCAACCGTACTTAGGGGCTCCCTATTCTGCTGTTTCCTTTTTTATATACTTTCAGGACCCAACTATTCGGACGGCCTGTCCGGCAATACACTCGCCGAACACAGGATGCAACAGCCAGGGAGAGAACAAGCCACGTCAAAATGTCCAGGTGGTCTCTATAATGAGCTAAATACCTGTTTTACTTAAAGTCCCGCAGCTTGCCCCTGGAGGGGGACATGTCAAATAATCCCATCTCTTGCTTATCGCACTATTTGTATCGTTCTGCTTTCATAGCAGCCCTTTTTAATAAACAATAGATAGCTCTTATTTATTATTGTATTCATTTATTTTTATACAAATATGTTCAGTCATGACATTATGTAACCGTACACTTTGGTACGGCCAATACACCAGGGGCTTAAGCACCCCATAACATGGTGTGAGAAGACCGAACACTCTCATGAGTGCGGCACCCCGAACTTATAGCACTATATGCATCGGCTCCGAATCATGTCTTGGGTCAATAGTTGGGTTTGCCCGGCTCCCATGTTTTGGTACCTTATGTTCCGCAATGTTGGCTAAGGTAGCGCTGAGAGAACTACTGCGATTGTGCCCCAGTTGAGCTGGGTTAACACCTCAGTAGAGAAAGCTAAAACTGACCGTCATGATAGTGCGAGAGACCGGTCGCTGTTCGCGAGGTTTTTCGATTCCCTAAAGACTTATGCCGCTTAGAGCGAGGAGCCGGATTTATCTGGCCTAGGCGTGGATAGCGCCCCGAACTCGGTCTTCCGAATACTAGGGGCTTCGCCAAAATTTATAATTATAGAATTCTATGGCTAAGTGAGAGTGATAAAGCATTATAAGTCCGATGGCCTTGTTCGTTGTGCTGAGCGCCTCCCTAGATGGACCCAAGAATGGGAACAAGAGCGCTCAGGTTTATCCCGAACACCCCAGCACTCGTGGCATGGGGGTAGAAGCCGACGACTTGCATCTCTCAGATTTAATAAACGGCCGCACAGAAGGTAATATTTTAAATTAACAAGCGTTGCTTAGCGCATATGAACAAAGTTTTCAGCGTACAGGATAACAGATGCGAGTCTACTCAAAAATTACATCTTTGGAGCATTCACCCGCTATAAGGCGGGCACCCTTCAGGACGCACTTATAATACATCTCGGGCGTGTGATACTCCTTGCCCGGCGGTGGCGCGTCCGTCAATAGCTTCTCAGCGTCCAGCTTGCCCTAGTGCACTTTAGCACGGGCGAGGGCCCGACGGGCACCTTCAATACAGACAGAGCGCTTGATGACTTCAATCCATGGACAAGCGTCCACCAGCCGCCGCACCAGACCGAAGTAACTCCCAGGCATGGCTTCTCTGGGCCACAGCCGAACTATGAGGTCCTTCATGGCCTGTTCGTCCACCTTGTGGAGCTCGACCAGCTGCTTCAGCTGGTCGCTTAGGGGCACCGGATGTCCGGCCTCAGCATATTGAGACCAGAACACCTTTTCCGTCGAGCTCCCCTCCTCGGCTCGGTAGAATGCGGCAGCATCGGACACACTACGGGGCAGATCGACGAATGCTCCTGGAGAGCTCCGGATTCGGGTAAGTAACACATAATTCACTTTTATATGCTTGCTTTGCATAAAGAATGCCTTACCCGCCGCTATTTTCTTTATCGCCTCGATCTCCTGGAGGGCCTTCTGGGCTTCGGCCTTAGCGGTTTTGGCACTCTCAAGAGCCAAGGCGAGCTCGGACTCTCGAGTCTCCGAGTCACGCTCCAAACTCTCGTGTTTTTCCACGAGAGCCTAGAGCTCTTACCGCACCTCCGCCACCCGCGCCTCCTGCTTCTCTCGCTCGGTGCGCTCCAAGGCCTTACTGTTTTCGGCCTTGGACACCGCTTCCTTCAGGGTCGCCACCTTGGTCGTGGCCCATGCAACATTCGCGTTGGTCCTATCATTTTTTGCAACCAGGTATTTCTATATACGTATACATACGGTATTACATACCGTCCTTGTCCTCGAGCTGCTTCTTGGCACGGCCAAGCTCATTCTTGGACCGCTCGAGACTCTCCTTCAATGCATTGACCTCCGCAGTCAGTGCGGCAGAGGTCAGCAGCGTAGCCTGTATTCCCATATTGATATATTTATGTTAGACTCCTGCGTAATATCTTTTTAGATCCTCAGCTCGGCTTTTCTTTCCGAACACCAAACTGAGCATCGGGGGCTACTGTCTATGCGTTAACATTTTTATATGTTTTGAATACATACCGCAAAGCCTGTTAACAGGCTTGTACAGGCTTCTGTCAGCCCGCTCTTGGCGGACTGAACCCTCTGGATCACCGCACTCATAACAGTGCGGTGTTCCTCGTCAATGGAGGTGCCGTTAAGCGCCTCCAGCAAATCGTCTGGTGCCTCCAGTTGGACGGAGGCCGCCGGCATCATAGGCGTGCCCTTCTTGTGAAGGCGCCGTCTACCGGTCTCTGGAACCGTTGATGGTTCCGGAGAAGTGTCCGGCCCAGGGCCGGACTTAGATCCCTCTGGGGCTTTACCCCCTTTGGGCCTGGAGTCCGGGAGGTCGCCTTGCGGCGCCTCCAGGACCACCTCCTCCTGGTTTAGTCCCTTTTGGGACTCCACCTCGGCATCGTCCGCAGGGAGCAGGGAGGAAGCCGTCGAAAGTGAAGCACTATTCACGTCCGACGAATCCAGGGAGCCGCTTGACGAATCGCCGAGCTGAGCCTTGGGCGGACTGCATGATTGAATTCGGCGTCAAAAAAATACCGAATAATAGAGGAGCGCCATAAGTTATTCTCTTGCAATTTTGCCAGGGGCTTGACCCTGGATGGCAATTCCTCCCCGCCATCTTCGGCATCGGAGTTGTAGTCCGATAGAAGAGTCTTCCCCTTCTTGGACCCTCCAGCCTCCCCAGTTGGGGCGGCCTTCCTTTTCTTTCCTCCCCCCGCTGGACGGGGAGAGGCTTCTTCTTCTTCCTCCTCCTCGTCCTCAGAGGCGGAGGGTGCTTCGGGGTTGTCAGATGATGAATCCGACACCACCAGGCGCCAAGAACTCTTTCGAGTCCCCGTGGCCTTCTTCTTGGCCTTCTTCTCCGGCACCACGTGGGGTGCCGGAACCAGCAACCCCGTCAATTGGGCGTCCGCTGGGTCTTCGGGCAAAGGAGCCAGACAGTTGATCTGTCCGGCCTTCTTCTGCCAGTCCTATTAAAGGGATGGGTGTTTAGATCCCGCATAGAATCAAATCTATGGAAAACAGATACCCCGTAAGGGGAAAATTAAGCTCACTGCGCTGGCTTGGCACTTGGCGCAGAATCTGCGATCCTCGGTGACAGGAGGGGAGACCTCGGAGCTCTTGAATAGCACCTTCCAGGCATCCTCGTGCTTTGTGCCAAAGAGCCGGGACAGAGTCTGGTGCTAGGCCGGGTCGAACTCCCACAAGTTGAAAGCCCGTCGTTGACACGGGAGAATCCGGCGGAAGAGCATGACCTGGACTACGGTGACAAGTTTAACCTTCCTGCCGATCAGGTCTTTGATGCAGGTTTGAAGTCCGGTCACTTCTGCCAAATTACCCCACAACAGGCCCGTCTCTTTCCAAGACGTGAGCCATGTGGGGATGCCAGATCGGAATTTGGGGGCCGCTGCCCATTTAGGGTCACGCGGCTCGGTGATATAGAACCACCCCGATTGCCACCCTTTGATGGTCTCTATGAAGGCGCCCTCAAGCCATGTAACGTTGGCTATCTTGCCCACCATGGCGCCTCCGCACTCCGCTTGGCGGCCGCCCACGACCTTCGTCTTGACACTGAAGATCTTCAGCCATAGGCCAAAGTGGGGTTGGATGCGGAGGAAGGCCTCGCACACGACGATAAACGACGAGATGTTGAGGATGAAGTTCGGGTCCAGATCGTGGAAGTCCAGGCCATAGTAGAACATGAGCCCCCGGACGAACGGGTGAAGAGGAAAGCCCAGTCCACAGAGGAAATGGGGGAGAAATACAACCCTCTCATGGGGCCTAGGGGTGGGGATGAGTTTCCCCTCATCTGGAAGCCGGTGCGCGATGTCGTCGGACAAGTATCCGGCCTTCCTCAACTTTTTGATTTGCCCCTCCGTGACGGAGAAGGCCATCCATTTGCCTCTCGCTCCGGACATGATTGGAGAAGGTTGAGGTGGGAAGTGCGGACTTGGGCGTTGGAGCTCGACTGCGCGTGGATGGATAAGCAAAGGAGGAAGAAGGCATAAATGGAAAGGGTAGATCCTTATCCCTTTATATGGGCGGCCGAAACTACAAGCCCCCGCCAACCTAATAAAACTCGCTTATCTCCCAAGCGCCGCGGTTAATGTTGCGGTTGGGTTACCCACGCCCGTATTGATGAGAATCCCGGAATAAGGGGACACGATCTCTGCTTTGACAAGACGTGCCAAGGAAACCGCCTCGCTAAACGCGCTGAGGTGGAACAGTAAAATGATTCGAATAAAGACTTGGCCGGGGCGTGATGTCACGCTGCGGAATATGTCAGCAGATTAGATTTGTGCAGATATTATTCTCTCTACGGTGGTATGTGGAACTTATTTTGCAGAGCCGGACACTATCCTTGTGTTCAACATCTTTTATGAAGTATTCGGAGGAGGAACCCGCCTTGCAATGTCGAAGACAATTTGCGCGTCGTACTCGTCGTTATTGAAGCCTGGTTCAGAGGCTACTGAGGGAGTCCTGGATTAGGGGGTGTCCGGATGGCTAGACTATGACCTTTGGCCAGACTCCCGGACTATGAAGATACAAGATTGAAGACTTCGTCGCATGTCCGGATAGGACTTTCCTTGGCGTGGAAGGTAAGCTTGGCGATATGATATGAAGATCTCCTCCCATTGTAACCGACTCTATGTAACCCTAGCCCTCTCCGGTGTCTATATAAACCGGAGAGTTTTAGTCCATAGGACGAACAACAATCATACCATAGGCTAGCTTCTAGGGTTTAGCCTCTCTGATCTCGTGGTAGATCAACTCTTGTACTACCCATATCATCAATATTAATCAAGCAGGAGTAGGGTTTTACCTTCATCGAGAGGGCCTGAACCTGGGTAAAAACATCGTGTCCCTTGTCTCCTGTTACCATCCGCCGGTTTTGACACCGACAGGGTTCTTGCCTGTTTTGCAAGGTGGGAAGTTGAGTAAGACTCAATGCCCGGCAACTACAGAGGATAGAGAAAAGATGAGTGTTATCCCTTATACTTCTACCATAGGCTCTATTATGTATGCGATGTTGTGCACAAGACCAGATGTCAGCCTTGCCATAAGTATGGCCTGAAGGTTTCAAAGTGATCCAGGAGTGGAACACTTGACGGCGGTCAAGAATATCTTTGAGTACCTAAAAAGGACTAAGGAAATGTTTCTCGTTTATGGAGGTGATCAAGAGCTCTTCGTAAAGTGTAACATCGATGCAAGCTTTGACACTGATTTGGATGACTCTAAGTCTCAAACCGGATATGTATATATTCTAAATGGGGGAGCGGTAAGCTGGTGCAGTTCCAAGCAAAGCATGGTAGCTGATTCTACATGCGAAGCGGAGTACATAGCTGCCTCAGAGGCAGCGAAAGACGGTGTCTGGATGAAGCAGTTCATGACAGATCTTGGAGTTGTGCCTAGTGCACTGGACCCAATGACTCTGTTCCGTGACAACACTGGTGCCATTGCTCTGTCCAAGGAACCAAGGTTTCACAAGAGGACCTGACACATAAAGTGACGCTTCAATTCCATCCGCGATGCGATCAAGGAGAAGGACATAAACATTTTCAAAGTACATACAGATCTGAATGTTGCAGATCTGTTGACTAAACCTCTTCCACGGGAAAAACATGATCGACACCAGGACTCTATGAGTGTTAGATTCATTACCATGTAATACTAGATTATTGACTCTAGTGCAAGTGGGAGACTATTGAAAATATGCCCTAGAGGCAATAATAAAGTGGTTATTATTATATTTCCTTGTTCATGATAATCATTTATTATCCATGCCATAATTGTATTGATTGGAAACTCAAATACATGTGTGGATACATAGACAACAACATGTCCCTAGTGAGCCTCTACAGAACTAGCTCGTTGATTAAAGATGGCTATGGTTTCCTAGACATTGACATGAGTTGTCATTTGATAACGGGATCGCATCATTGGGAGAATGATGTGATGGACAAGACCTAAAATATAAATGTAGCATATGATCATATCAAGTTTATTGCTATTGTTTTTTGCATGTCGAGTAAATGTTCCTATGACCATGATATCATGCAACTCACTGACACTGGAGAAGTACCTTGTGTGTACCAAATGTTGCAACGTATCTGGGTGACTATAAAGGTGATCTACAGGTGAAAGATCGTGGATGTCGCCTAGAGGGGGGGTGGATAGGTGCTTTAAAATAGTTACGGTTTAGGCTTGAACAAATGCGGAATAAACCTAGCGGTTATTTTGTCAAGCACAAAACCTACAACAACTAGGCTCACCTATGTGCACCAACAACATATGCTAAGCAAGGTAAACTACTAGGTGATAGCAAGATATATGAAAAGAAACAATATGGCTATCACAAAGTAAAGTGCATAAGTAAAGGGCTCGGGTAAGAGATAACCGAGGCACGCGGAGGCGATGATGTATCCCGAAGTTCACACCCTTGTAGATGCTAATCTCCGTTTGGAGCTGTGTGGAGGCACAATGCTCCCCAAGAAGCCACTAGGGCCACCGTAATCTCCTCACGCCCTCACAGAATGCAAGATGCCATGATTCCACTAAGGGACCCTTGAGGGAGGTCACCGAACCCGTACAAATGGCAAACCTTGGGGGCGGTCACCGAACCCGTACACTTTGGAAACCCTTGGGGGCGGTCACCGGTACCCGTCAAATTGCTCGGGGCGATCTCCACAACCTAATTGGAGACCCCGATGCTTGCCCGGAGCATTACACCACAATGATTGAGCTCCGAACACTGATAGTCTCCAATGTATCTATAATTTATGAAGCATTCATGCTATTATATTATCTGTTTTGGATGTTTATGGTCTTTATTATACACTTTTATATTATTTTTGGGAATAACCTATTAACCGGAGGCCCAACCCAAATTGTTGTTTTCTTGCCTATTTTAGTGTTTCGACGAAAAGGAATATCAAACAGAGTCCAAACGGAATGAAACCTTCGGGAAAGTTATTTTTGGAACGGAAGCAATCCAGAGGACTTGGAGTGCACGTAAGGGAAGCTTCGAGGTGGCCACGAGGCAGGGAGGCGCGCCCACCTCCCCTGGGCGTGCCCCCTGACCTCGTGGGCCCCTCGTGGCTCCCCTGACTGACTTCTTTCACCTATATATCTCCATATACCCTAAAAACATCGGGGAGAAGAATAGATCAGGAGTTACGCCGCTGCAAGCCTCTGTAGCCACCAAAAACCTCTCGGGAGCCCATTCCGTCACCCTGCCGGAGGGGGAATCCATCATTAGTGGCCATCTTCATCATCCCGGCACTCTCCATGACGAGGAGGGGGTAGTTCACCCTCGGGGCTGAGGGTATGTACCAGTAGCTATGTGTTTGATCTCTCTCTCTCTTGTGTTCTTGAGGTGATACGATCTTGATGTATCATGAGCTTTGCTATTATAGTTGGATCTTATGATGTTTCTCCCCCTCTACTCTCTTGTAATGGATTGAGTTTTCCCTTTGAAGTTATCTTATCGGATTGAGTCTTTAAGGATTTGAGAACACTTTGTGTATGTCTTGCCATGCTTATCTGTGGTGACAATGGGATATTCATTTGATCTACTTGATGTATGTTTTGGTGATCAACTTGCGGGTTCAATGAACTTATGCATAGGGGTTGGCACACATTTTCGTCTTGACTCTCCGGTAGAAACTTTGGGGCACTCTTCGAAGTACTTTGTGTTGGTTGAATAGATGAATCTGAGATTGTGTGATGCATATCGTATAATCATGCCCACGTATACTTGAGGTGACAATGGAGTATCTAGGCGACATTAGGGTTTTGCTTGATTTGTGTCATAAGGTGTCATTCTAGTATGAACTCTATGATAGATCGATCAGAAAGAATAACTTTGAGGTGGTTTCGTACCCTACAATAATCTCTTCGTTTGTTCTCCGCTATTAGTGACTTTGGAGTGACTCTTTGTTGCATGTTGAGGGATAGTTATATGATCCAGTTATGTTATTATTGTTGAGAGAACTTGCACTAGTGAAAGTATGAACCCTAGGCCTTGTTTCCTAGCATTGCAATACCGTTTGTGTTCACTTTTATCATTAGTTACCTTGCTGTTTTTATATTTTCAGATTACAAAAACCTATATTTACCATCCATATTGCACTTGTATCACCATCTCTTCGCCAAACTGGTGCACCTATACAATTTACCATTGTATTGGATGTGTTGGGGACACTAGAGACTCTTTGTTATTTGGTTGCAGGGTTGTTTGAGAGAGACCATCTTCATCCTACGCCTCCCACGGATTGATAAATCTTAGGTCATCCACTTGAGGGAAATTTGCTACTGCCCTACAAACCTCTGCACTTGGAGGCCCAACAACGTCTACAAGAAGAAGGTTGTGTGGTAGACATCAAACACCACCAACTGTCTAGGGCGCCCAAGCACCCAAGAGGAACAAGCTCTAGGGTACCAATCACCCAAGATTAACAAGCTCTAGGGTACCAATCACCGATGCAACTAATGCAATGGCAAGGGCACACAGAGTGCCCAAGTCCCTCACTCTCAAATCGCACCAAAGCAATGAAAGCTATGGAGGAAAAAGAGAGGAAGAACAAGAAGGAGAACACCAAGAACTCCAAGATCTAGATCCAAGGGGTTCCCCTCACATAGAGGAGAAAGTGATTGGTGGAAATGTGGATCGAGATCTCCTCTGTCTTTTCCCCCCAAAACTAGCAAGAATCCATGGAGGGATTGAGAGATAGCAAGCTCGAAGACGGTCAACAATGGGGGAAGAACACGAGATCAAAGGATAGAGCTCAATGGGGAAGAAGACCCCCTTTTATAGGTGGGGAAATCCAATTGTTATCCCCATTCTCAGCCCGCAGTGGCGGTACTACCGCTCTAGCGAGCGGTACTACCGCTGGCTGCAGCGGTACTGCCGCTCGGCCCAGCGGTACTACCGTTGGGACCTTGCATAGTGCCTAAGGGAGAGGAATAGAGAGGAGGGCCATTGAGCGGCACTAGTAGCGGTAGTAGAGGCGGTACTACCGCTTACAAGCGGTACTACCACTCCTACTACATCTGCTACATCCGCTGAACCCAACACGAGACCTGTAGGTCTTGAGTCGAGGCGGTACTAGCGCAGAACCAGAGCCATACTACCACCTGTGGCGGTGGGCAGTACTACCGCTATGAAATAGTGGTACTACCGCTTATGGCTTTCAGCGGTACTGCCACTCCGGGGCCGCGGTACTACCACTGGCGCCTCCCTTATGCCACTTCCAAGCAAAACAGATGCTCCAGGAAAACCAGAACTGCCACAACTTCTGCAAATGAGCTCCGAAATGAGCAAACTCAAGCTTGTTGGATAGATGACGACGAGTAGCATCCAACGGTTATAGTAAGAAGAGGCAAGGGAGGTATGCCAAACAAATAAAGGAGTGAAACCTCCAAAAGAGAAGAACCGACATAACCTCCAACATCGAAAACATCATAGAAGATGCATGTGAACTCCGTTTCCGATGAACTCGAGCTTGTCATGAAAATGACCATAAGCTCCAAAACTCACAAGGAGAAGAACCAATAAAGATGATGGTAGGATGTAATTGTTTGATCTCTCTACGACCGATAGGATCAAGCTACTCATCGAGAGCTCCCCCCCTGATAGTATGGCAATCGATCCTATAACCCGGTCTCCCAACTACCACCATGAGACCAGTAAAATAGAAAACCTATCAAGGGCAAACTTGTGCCTTCCACATAGTCCACTTGCGCTAGATGATGACGATCTTGACTCCCTCAAGTTGGACAACCTTCCTTGATTGTGTTGGCTCAATGAAGACTAGTTGATTGCTCCCCATACTCCACTATGGGTGAGCCAATCTTTGGCACATCTTCACAAGTCCATTGACACCACAATGGATGGCAAGCTTCAAGGATGATCTCTTCGTGATGCTCCACTTGAACTTACACACCGCAATCTTGATGACGATCACCACTTGATGTCATCCTGCATGGGTTGTATGATATTTCATCTTGATGCAAACCCATGGAAACAAACCTAACCCCACATAGAACTCACACGTAGATCATGGGTTAGTAGACAAAGCATAATGGACAATGCTTACCATACCATGGGATCACTTGATCCCTATTGGTACAGCTTGTACGCTTTGTGTGTTGATCAACGTGATTCACTCTTGACTTAGTCTTGATCAACCTTGTATCGTGTCTTCTACATGACCACTCTTTGGATAATTCCTTGAATAGCACATTGGTCAACATATAAACTCCTTGAAACCAACAAATGGACTTCAAGAAATTTGTATGGACAAATCCTTCAAATATAACTCAAGACAACCATTAGTCCATAGAGATTGTCATCAATTACCAAAACCAAACATGGGTCCACCACATCTTCTTTCAACAAGTATCTCCGAGGGTGTCTATTGGGTTGAAATGGATCAAGATTGGAATTTTTCAATCCGTATGACAAATAGGTATCTCAGGGCCCACTGTCGGTGTACTAGAGTAGGGGTACCCTAGTATCCCGAACTTGTGCACGGGCAGTTGCAGCACCCCGCGGCAAGGCTTGTCGGGTGACCACCAAGGTCCTCCATGGTTCCTTTGGAGCCATTCAAGAACAAAGTATTTAAGCCAAGGAGACAAGGCCCCGGCAAGAGGAGCTTGCCTGGAAGGCCAACCGAGGCATCTCAAGGACCTTGCCGCGACATGCCACGCGTCCCGGCAAGGCCCGGCGAGCGACAAGCTTCCGGACGCGACAAGACAACGGCCGCGGCAAGGCGCTTGCCGCGGCAAGCTACCACTCTGTACCCGCGCTCCAGCACATCCACCAACGTGTCGCCCTGGGGCCTTTCCAGGCGCGCGTGGCAGGAGGCTGTGCAGCCAGCGGTGCGTGGTGGCAAGCGACGCTGACAAGACTGCTATCGTGGCGAGTGGTGGCGTCCCTGACGGTCCTTTTTGCACTGTTTGGGTGACGCAGACGGGCATTTAATGCCTTTCTCCCCTACCATCAGGGTTAGGTATGATACACTGTACAGGTTGTTGTACCAAGCGCAATCCCTTTTCCATTTTTACCCTTATCTACGTTGCCACCTATTGGTGACCCCTTCAGCATATAAAAGGAGGCCCATGCGCAACGTAGAGGGAGGTTTGAAAGGAGAAAACACTCATGCTCGGTCTGGTTAGCAGCTAGAGTGTACTATAGCACTCAGCGCTCCCGAGCAAGAACTCAATACACACAGACATGCAGCAGTAGGAGTGTTATCTCTCCGGAGAGCTCCGAAGCTGGGTAAACTTCTCGTGTGCTTCACCTCGATCCGCTCTTCGTGCGGTCTCCGACCCCCGCCGAACCGAAAGGGGCTCGGTCCGCCGGTACCATAGGTGTTCATGGATCAGCTTCCCCGACATCTTTGGCGCGCCAGGTAGGGGGCGTCGAGGTTGTGTGAACCTGATCCGGCGTTCACACGAGCTAGATCTTCATCTTCTTCATCGACATGCCACCGAAGAAGAAGGCTTCGGCGGCAACTGTTCCGTCCACGTTGATCCCACCACCACCGGAGCAATCGGGTGGTGGGGTAGACGCCGGCGGAAGAACGGACATCGACGAGGGAGCTCACGGTGCTCCCAGGTCCAAGGACAAGGCCGCGCAAACCTCGGCGTCCGTACATGCACCGCGCCCATCTCAGGAGGCGCAGGACCGACAGCGTCATGGTATTCGCAGTACCATACGTTTGTTAGACCAAGATCGAGCTGGTGGATCTCGGGGTGCTCAAGACCAGCATGCACGCCAACATGCTGGCATGAGCGAGGCACGGTCGCCTGGACGGGATACTGCTCCTTCCAACATAGTTAGAAGTCCGAGCATATCCCGCTCCTCGCACCATTCGCCACTGCCGCCCACCACTCCAGCAGAAGCTTTGGCACGAGCTCAACTGCTCCTGGATTACCCTCCATCGGCAGACAAGATCGATCAATGGAGGGCCACCATTCAGAGTCTCATTGGCTTCGCCAACGGTGACACTCCGCGGCAGCCGAGTACATCGCTGCCGCGGCACGACTGCCAGGCACGAGCCAATGGCGACGAAACTGGTGGGGGTGCAACCACCAAGCACTCTCCACCCCGAAGGCCAAGATCGCCGACTCGCCGGATCCACCTCGACAGTGATTCCACCGCGTCATCAGATCCACGAGCTCGTCGCGATCAGCGCCAAGTTCTTCACGAACGACAGCAAGAAGACGCTCGCACTCGCATCGAGCGCCAAAGAGAAGCGCGGCGTCAATCGAACCAGCGCGCTGGGCCCTCTGTCGACATGCATGCACCAGGGGAACCAGGCGACTTGCCATACGCGGTAGGTTGCCCTGCGTTCACTCGTGAGCTGCGGCAAGTCCAGTGGCTCAGCACGAAGAATTTCAAGCCAGACGTACCAGAGAAGTACGACGGCAAGTCGCATCCGTCGGAGTTCCTCAGCATCTACACCATCGCGGTGCAAGCTGCCGGGGGGCGGGATGACAAGATCCTTGCCAACTACTTCCCGCTGGTACTCAAGCCCAACGTCAGATCCTGGCTCATGCACTTGCCGGATAACTCCATATCCTCTTGGGCAGACCTATGCCATCAGTTTGTCGGTGCCTTTACAGGCGGCCACAAACCTCACGGCCAAGAGAGCGACCTTCATCTGCTCACCCAGAAGGAAGGAGAGCCCCTGCGCAAGTACATTCAGAGATTCAGCCATGTACAGCACAACATCCCAGATGTCCACCCTGCCGCGGTAATCAGCGTGTTCCATCAGAACGTGCGAAACCGCAGGATGCGGGAGGAGATGGCAATTTGCAAGATCAGAGACGTCAGTGAGCTATATGCCCTGGCAGACAAGTGTGCACGTGCTGAGGAAGGGAGGAAACTCCCCGGAGAGACCACAAGAGCAGGAGGATCTAATAGTGAGGAGGCTGCCCCAGCAAAGAAAAACCGGCGGCGGAACAACAAGAAGAAGAAAGGCAGAGATGTGCTATTCGTTGAACAGTTCGGCAATGGAGGTGGCGCCAAGAAAGCCAAAGCTGGTAGCTCCGGCGAGGAGATTGCCGCAGGAACCAACTACCAGGCTATGGCGGTCGCCGACAAGCAGGACGGCACCAACAAGCAGTACTGCAAGATACACCGCACCAAGGGCCATGACCTCCAGAGCTGCAAGAAGGTCGAGCAGCTTGTCGAGCAGCAAAAGGCTGAATACGAGCGACGCGACAAGGAGAAAGCCCAGGAAGGTGCTGGAGGAGCCAGCAAGAAATGCCCCGGCCGAGGAGGACGCCGCGGCAAGGCCAAGCAGCAGCAAGGAGACAGACCTCCCCGCAGCCGCGACAAGGATGAAGATGACAACGACGATGAAGATATGGATGATGACGAGACCGATGAGCAGGAGTTCCAGAAAGCCACAGAGGTCCTGTGCGTTGACGGCGGTGCTTCTCTGCATACTTCACACCGCCAGCTCAAGCAGTGGGTGCGGGAAGTCAATGCGGCAGAACCACCCGTCGAGTCACGCAAGCCTCTGAAATGGTCCAGCACGCCTATCGTCTTCGATATTGAGGACCACCCTGATCGCATAACTGTGGTCGGGTGCTTCCCGATGTTGGTTTCACCAACTATCCGCAACCTCAAGGTCACTAAGATGCTAGTTGACGGCGGGGCCGGCTTGAACCTGATCTCCTCAGCGGTACTCCAGAAACTCCAGATCCCTGATGGCGAGCTCGAAGAGACCGGCACATTCCAAGGAATCAATCCGGGAAGAAGCAAGCCAAAGGGAAAGATCACGTTGCCGGTGACATTTGGCAGCGAGTTGAACTTCAGGACTGAGAGGGTCACTTTTGACGTTGCTGACTTTCCATTGCCTTACAATGGGATACTAGGCCGTCCAGCACTCGCCAAATTCATGGCAGCCTCTCACTATGCATACAACATGCTGAAGATGCCAGGCCCGATAAGTGTCATCTCTGTCCCTGGCGACAAGAAGGATGCTCTTATCTGCGCCGACAAGATCTACCGGGAAGCAGCAGCCGCAACAGATCGCAAGTCACTTGCCGTTGAAGCTCCCGGGGCGAAGAAGAAGACCAAGTCCGGCAAGAGTTCTGATGCCCACTCCGGCAAGCGCACCTCTTCGGAGTATTGCGCTACCGTCGAGGATGCACCATCGAGCTCCACCGGCAAGTGTAAGAAGACAATGGCAGCTCCACCAGATACCAAGAAGGTGTCCGCCAAGGAGGATGGCACTGGTGGTACCTTCACCATCAGTGCCACTCTCGACCCTAAATAGGAAAGCGCGCTTGTTGCTTTCGTGCGGGCGAACGTTGACGTATTTGCGTGGCAATCGTCTGACATCCCCGGTGTTCCCAGGAAAGTAATCGAGCACCATATTGCCGTTTGTCCTCATGCGCGGCCCGTCAACCAGAAAGTCAGGAAACAGGCAGTGGAGCGCCAAGAATTCATCGCAGAAGAAATCAAGAAATTGGAAGCAGCAGGCCTTGTCAGAGGAGTGCTCCATCCTACGTGGTTGGCCAATCCTGTAGTCGTGCGCAAGGCAAACGGGAAATGGAGGCTTTGTATCGACTTTATCGATGTCAATAAAGCTTGTCCCGAAGACCCATTTCCCTTGCCGCGCATCGACCAGATTGTTGACTCCACGGCCAGATGTGACTTGCTTTCGTTTCTTGATGCATACTCAGGATACCATCAGATCTTCATGGCAGAAGAGGATGAGGAGAAGACCGCATTCATCACCCCATGTGGCACATACTGTTTCGTACGGATGCCTTTCGGTTTAAAGAATGCTGGTTCAACATTTGCAAGGGTAGTCCATGACGCTTTTGAGCCGCAAATACACAGAAATGTGGAAGCCTACATGGATGACATAGTGGTCAAGAGCAAGAACAAGGCGACTCTGATTCAAGATTTAGACGAAACCTTTGCAAATCTGCGCAAGATCATCCTCAAGCTTAACCCCGAGAAGTGTGTGTTTGGAGTCCCCTCCGGCAAGCTTCTCGGGTTCTTCGTGTATCAGCGGGGAATTGAAGCCAATCCCGACAAAATCAAGGCCATTGAGCAGATTGAAGCACCAAAGCGCGTCAAGGATGTACGAAGACTTGCCGGTTGCGTAGCTGCTCTCAGCAGGTTTATCTCCAGGTCTGCTGAGCGCGCCTTGCCATTTTTCAAAATATTGAAAAAGGCAGGTCCAATGAAATGGACTCCGGAGGCGGAGGCTGCGCTGCAGGACTTGAAGAGATACCTGTCCTCCACTCCAACACTTGTCGCACCTAAGGCACAAGAGAAGTTGCTATTGTATATAGCGGCAACCAATCAAGTGGTTAGTGCTGCGTTAGTAGCGGAGAGGGAGGCGGATGATGAGCCAGCAACCACGGCAGATGCATCCAGCGACAAGCAGGGGACTTCACCGGCAAGCTCTGGTCCCGACAAAGATGGATCTGCGCAGGAGCGTGAGAAGATGCAGAAAAGAATGGTGCAGCGCCCAGTTTACTTTGTCAGTTCCCTTCTGCAGGGGGCCAGGTCAAGGTACTCTGGTGTGCAGAAATTGCTTTTCGGCCTTCTCATGGCCGAGAAAGCTGCGCCATTACTTCCAAGCACGTGAGATCACTGTCGTCACTCGTTTTCCGCTGAAGAGGATATTGCAAAATCCAGAAGCAACAGGCAGGATTGTCGAGTGGGCAATGGAACTTTCAAGCTTTGGCCTCAAGTTTGAGAGCACTTCAACTATCCAAAGCAGAGCATTGGCGGAAATCATAGCAGAATGGACGCCAACACAAGATGAAGAAATTCCAGAAACGAGCATCCCCGTCAAGGAGGCAAGCAAAGAGTGGCTGATGTACTTTGATGGTGCCTTCTCGCTGCAAGGCGCCGGTGCGGGCGTGCTACTTGTTGCACCCACCGGAGAGCACCTCAAGTACGTAGTCCAGATGCACTTTCCCAAGGAGCAAGCAACGAACAATACTGCAGAGTATGAAGGTTTGCTTGCCGGTCTCAGGATCGCGAGACCTTGGGATCAAGAAGCTCATTGTCAGGGGTGACTCACAGCTTGTCGTCCGCCAAGTGAACAAAAATTATCAGAGTCCATTGATGGAAGCTTACGTTGATGAAGTAAGAAAGCTAGAAGAGCACTTTGACGGCCTACAGATGGAACATGTTCCGAGAGCTCAGAACGACATTGCCGATGGCCTGTCGAAGTGCGCCGCACTTAAGTTAGCTGTGGAACCAGGGATCTTTGTGCTCAAGCTGACTCAACCATCTGTAACGCCATCAACTGGACAGAGCAAGAAGAGGAAGTTGATTTCTGGTGACTATTTTCCGGCAAAGCTCCCCGAAGCCGCCGCCAAGAAGGTCCTCAAAATCAACACGAAGGGTGCTGAGGAGCAGTCTGCTCCGGCAAGCCCTAGGGTTTGTTCCGTTGAAGCAGACGCTCCCGACAAGTTTTGCTCCGGCAAGCTTGTCGGGGAACATCAAGCTCCGGCTGAGCCGCAGGTTCTCGCCGTAGAAGCAGATGTTCCCACAGCAGCAGATGTGCCTTTAGTCCTTGTTGTCGACCCGCAAGCTCCAGCATGGGCACAACAGATTGTCCGTTTCCTTTAGACAGGTGAACTTCTCGAAGAGCAAGAAGAAGCGGAAAGAGCAGCCCGGCAGTCAAGTATGTACCAGTTTGTCGACAACACACTGTACAGAAGAAGACTCAATGGTGTGAAATTGAAGTGTATTCACCGGGAAGACGGACAAAAGCTGTTGGCGGAGATACATGGAGGCATATGTGGTCACCACATTGGCGCAAGAGCACTTGCCGGCAAAGCGTTCCGGCAAGGTTTCTTTTGGCCGACAGCCCTCCAGGATGCAACTGCACAAGTAACCAAGTGTGAAGCGTGCCAGTTCCATTCCAAGAAGATACACCAGCCAGCTCAAGCTCTCCAGATAATCCCTTTATCCTGGCCATTTTCGGTCTGGGGGCTCGACATCCTCGGCCCCTTTCCCCGAGCTGTCGGGGGCTTTGAGTACTTGTACGTTGCAATCGACAAGTTCACAAAGTGGCCGGAAGTGGAAGCAGTGAGGAAGGTGACAGCACAGTCAGCAGTCAAGTTCTTCAGGTCGATTGTTTGCCGCTTCGGGATCCCTAACAGGATCATTACCGACAACGGCACACAATTCACGAGCCGCACCTTCATGCAGTACGTCCAAGATCTTGGCGCCAAGGTCTGCTTCGCTTCTGTTGCTCATCCGAGAAGCAACGGTCAAGCAGAGAGGGAAAATGCTGAAGTGCTGCGCGGGCTCAAGACCAGGACTTTCGATAGGCTGCGCAAGTGCGGAAAGAACTGGATTGAGGAGCTGCCGGTGGTTCTTTGGTCGATCAGGACGATGCCAAATCGAGCCACTGGCCAGACACCTTTCGCTCTAGTCTATGGAGCAGAGGCAGTTCTCCCCATGGAACTTGGATACGGGTCACCTCGAGTGCTCGCTTATGATGAGCTTGAGCAAGAGCAGTTGCGACAAGATGGCGCGCTGCTCCTTGAGGAGGACCGTCTTCAGGCTGCTGTACGAGCTGCTCGATACCAGCAAGCTTTGCGCCGCTACCATAGCCGCAAAGTTAATGCCGGAAGTCTCGAGGAAGGCAACCTTGTTCTTCGGCGCGTTCAGTCCGCCAAGAATTCCAACAAGTTGACGCCAAAGTGGGAAGACCCTTACCGGGTGAAATGAGTCACTAGGCCTGGCGCTGTCCGCCTTGAGACCGAAGATGGCATTTCGGTGAGCAACTCCTGGAACATTGAGCATCTTCGTAAGTTTTACCCGTAGGGAGCGGTTGCCGGAACCTGTTCCGACAACCACCTTTTGTACAAGTCTTGCCAATATTGCATGTAATCCTTTGTACAAAGCCGGGCGCAGACCCCGTGCATAAGTAAAGCTCATGTGCTCCGCACATCTTATCAATTTCATGCTTTCTACTATTTTTTGGCATGCGTTATCTGATACTTTGTGCAGCGCCTGCCCCCGGTAAGCAATAACGAGCCCTGAGGCTCCGTATTTTTATTTTCTCTTCTTTCTTTTTCTCAAAAAGGAAAGGAAGGTTCCCTCGCCCACAAGTTTTCCAGGGGGAAAGGAGAAGATAATGGTGTGGACCAGGCATCGTTCAAGGAAGTTTCGCCTTGCCGGGAAGCAAACGACAGAAAAGCTAAGTTGCTAAAGTTTGAGCAATCAGTTTTAAAATTTTTAAGTTATCTTCCTCGAACGACCGTGCTTTGTATGGAAAACCTGTGCGCGGAGGAACCAACTCGTAGCTAGTTGCGCCCTTACTTTGTTTCGAGTCTGCTCAACAACTTAAGTGAGCTGCGACTAGTTGCGACAAGGTTTCTTGTCGGAAGCGGCACCGCCAGCAGGCTGCTGACGTCCCGCACTCAGCGCTTGCGGCCCAGGTGCCTGCACCGACAAGTTCCCTAAAAGCATAGGGCAAAAACATACAAAGGAAGGAATCAAGTAAAGGAAATAACACAGCAATTGCTACGCAAAATAGAGTCATATTACAAGATAGCTTGTCGCAGCTCTAATAGATTGTTCTCATAACATGACCAGCAACGACAAGAAAAAGAGAAAATGGGCGGCCTAATCTACGCGATCGCCCTCAACCCTCTTGATCCCGCTCACCTTGTCCACAATGGGTGCGACAAGGGCCTTGAGCGCTTCCAGATCAGCATCCGGCGGCAGGGACTTGAGGACGTTGGTGAGGTTGAGGACTGGGTTGCGGAAAGCCACCTTCACCAGCACCTTTTGAAGAGCTCCCGCATCGATCTTGCGCGACTCGTCGGCCAGCTGCTTTGGGATCTTCTCCCTGAGTCGCTGGAGGGCCATCGCCACGCCTTTGAAGAACAAGCTGAGCTTGGTGCTGGGTTGGAGGTGCTCATCGGAGGAATACCCGAGATCCTCCATCCCCAGCTGCACCAGCTCCCCGTCGATGGCTACGGCAACATTCACGAGACCCTCGGTCCAGTGCTCCACAGTCTCCCTGAAAGCATTCTGGGCGGCAGCAGCACTCGCCAGCAGCGCCTCGTCGGCCTTGATCTTCTCCTTCAAGGGCACCTCCTGCTCCCTGGCGCCGTCCAGCGTCTTGGTCAAAGTGGCCAGCTTCAACTCAAGATCTGCATTGGAGTCCTTGGCGGCGCTTAGCTCTTTGTTCCTCTCAGCGAGACGACCTTGCAGCTCACCATGAGCGGCGGCGTCCTTCTCGCGCTCATGCTTGAGCACGGCAAGCTCCTCGCCGCTCGCCTTGAGATCGGCCTCCAGCTGCGCCATCTTCATCTCCAGCTCCTTCTTGGCGGCCTCGGCAGCTGCGGCAGCATCCTCTGCTTCCTTGAGAGCCCCGCCAATTGCTTGCTTGCGCGTGGCAAGCTCCTCCTCGTGGCTGTCAAGGTTGACCTTCCGCTGCGCCAACTCGCCTTCCTGCGCAGATAGCTTTTCGGCAACAAGCCGCTGTTGCTCTTCAACTTCAGCCTTCTCGAGGAGGAAGGCTTTCCGCTCCTCGGCGACTTGCTGCCGCTCCTCTGCCAGGGATCGGAGAGCTTCCTGCCTGAGACCCCGAAGCTCCTCCACGCGCTTCTCGATGTCCACTCCCGCCTTCGCGACAAGCGCTTCTTGGGATTCCAGCTTGGCCTGTCGGGTGCGGTAAAGCGACAACAGCTTCCGCAACAGCCGCTCCTCCTCAGGCTCGTCGCTGCTGCTGCTTGGCGTGTCGACCAGCGTCAGCCCAGCGGAGGTGAGCACCTCTCCATCCAAGATCTCTCCTTCGACCGGCGCCCTGGAGCTTGACGCCCAGGGGAGCTTGATGAAGATGCCATCGCCGGCCTTCAAATAGGCACCGGACTGGGGCTCTTCGGAGCCTGGCGCTGCAGCAGCGGCGGATGGATCGGCGGTTGGCGTAGCGCCTGACGCTCCTGCGGCCTCGGGGCCGTCAGTACGATCGCCGGATCCCTCGCCAGCTTCTGCGGCGGCAGCTTTGGCGGCCTCTTCGCCGGCGGGATCATCAGCGCTGGCTTCTCCTTCGGTGGCAACAGCGTCGTCGGTATTGCTGCACGCATTCTCCTCGCCGGCGACCTCGGTTTCCATCGGCTCCGTGGTAGATGGATCTGACGAACAGAAAAAGGAGAAAAGTCAAGCGAATATGCAAAAGGAAAATCAGAAGAAGAAGAACCCAAGGGAAGTTTTCAAGCAAGAGGATTACCTGTACTAGGATCAGCAGTCGTGGTCTCAACCACCGGAGGGTCACTGGTGCTGTCCCTTGCCGGAGAACTGTCCCTTGCCGGACAATTCTCCCTTGCCGGAGAACGCTCCCTTGCCGGGGAATCCTCCCTTGGCGGTGTAGTCGAAGCAGATGGCATTTCGGGAGCGGCTTCCGGGCACTCCTGGTGAGGCTGCTCTGCTCCTACACAAACCAACAGTCAGATATCAGCAAAGAAAGATCACCCATGCGCGCCTTACAGCAGGAAGTAAACCATATACTTACGCTGGGGGTTGCGCTGGGGGCTGCTTTGGGGAATAGTTGCCGGGTCCGGCAAGGTGGTCTCGGACACGCCCCCTGCTGTCGCGGTGGGTTCGTCCTCGATGACAATCACCGGGACCTTGGCTCTCTTCGCCGCTCTCTGGGCCAGAGTCCTGAAAAGGAATAGGTTTGGAGTAAAGCAAATCAGACACGAGACAAAAATAGCAAGAATTGAAGAACTACAAGTACAGCAAAGAGTCTTACTCTTCTTCTTCCTCATCAGAGCTGAGCGCGGAGAGATCGAAGTCTGGCTCGCCTCCGGTGCGGCGAGGCTGAGGAGTAGGTTCCCTTGTCCGCTTGGCAGGAGCAGTAGTGGTGGACCGGGAAGACCCCGCTCCAGTTGCTGCAGCGGCGTGATGCGCTCCCGTGGCAACAGTGCTTGCCGCGGTAGAGCGTGTCGCGCGGCATGGCGGCTGTTGATTCGTCTGCCGCCCCGCTATCTCCGGCCTTGCGGAGACGCCTTCTTGGTGGAGCTGGGGGCTCCGCTTGCGGCGAGCTGGCTAAAGGTGGGGAGGAGGAGGAGCCGATCTTCAACGAGTCGCTCGCACCCTCGGCGGACTCGCTCGACTCAGCTTCAGGCCCGACAAGCTCTTCCTCGCCGGCAAGCTCCTCTCGCTAGACAAGGCTTGCCGCCTCTGCTGCCTCTGCCTCCTCCATGGTGAATCCGAACTCGCCCACGGCAGCTGCTGCCGCCGCCTCTTCCAGCCTGGTGGCGATGCGCTGCATCTCCGCATCGGTGGTGTCGCGGGTGAGGCTCTTCTGTTCATCGGAGTGGACCGGCACTTCTACCAAGCCGTCAAAGAAATCCCGCACGACGTCGTCTGCAGGCTCTTGCCAAGTTGGGACAATTCCATGCGAATCACACAGCGGCATCATTGCACGAATGCGGTCGAGTGAGGAGTTGTTGCACAGCGGAACGACACCCCTCGGCAACATGAACGCTTCGGGATGCTGAGGATCACGCTTGAACAGTTCCAGGATCATCGCGTCCAGTTCCAGGACGGTGAAGTTGAAGTTGAGGCCCGGGCGCAGCCACATGATATCCGCCGCATTCTGGAACTCCCAGGCGGGTCTCCTCCTCTCCTGCAGGGGGGCGATGCGGCGGCGAAGAAAATCTGCGCCAACGGCGCCTACGGTGAGCCCGGCAAGCCTGAGGCGTAGGATCTGGGTGACGGCAATCTTCAGCCTATCATCTTCCGGGGCCACGTTGCTCCAATAGTTACCGCGCGCTATTGGGGCTTGGCGCTGGGCGGTAAATGGCTGCGGGTTCTCCTCGACAATCCAGCACCATTCTGCTCTCCATTCCTCCCACTTGCTGCGGAGCTCTCCCTCCAGATAAGCTTCCTTCTTGCCAGCTCTCGAGATCCAGGCGATTCCGCCGGATAAAGGCTCCCCTCTCGCAACTCGGGGCATAAAGAAGTGGCAGAAAAGAGCTACATTTGGATGGACTCGGACAAAATTTTCGCAGAGATGTGCGAAAACTGCCATGGTCAGAACAGCATTGGGGGTGAAGTCAAGGAGGCGGAACCCGTAGGTGTTCATAAAATCGCAGAAAAATTCAGGGAAAGGCGGGCAAAGCCCGCAGTAGAAGAACAACGCGAAGAAAGGGGATCCGTTCGGAGCCAGTTCCGAAGCAGCGGCTGGGAGTACCTTCGTACGCGGATGCGCTCACGTCTCCGTTGACCAGAAGAGGTAGTAGTACTCCCTCAGCTCCTTCGCGGCGAGCTAGGGGGGGAGATCGCCCGCTCCTTTCGCAGCGCCGCGAGCCGCTGTGCCTCGGCCGACTTCACGACCTTCCCCTTGTTGGCTTTCAGAGCCATGGCGGAGGTGGTGGGGGAGATCGATGGCGTAGGTGATGCTGGTGGCGATGGGGGGCGGAGCGCTGCTCTCTTTCAGCTTTGGGAAGAGGGGGGAGTGGCGGAGATTGTTGAGATTGGAGTAGCAACCGGTGAGATGGGCGAACTGCCCCTATTTCCCCTGCTTATAAAGAGGGGGGGCGGACGTTCTGTTCTTCCGAATAAAGAAACCACCCACGATCTCTCCCACGACGCCGCATTCGAGGCGTGCCGTTCGGGGAGGACGCAGTGGATACGGAGTAAGATATGGCGTAACCCAGGCCGCGCGTGCCCGTGCCCTATTTTGGGCCTGGCCCAACAGCACTCGGCACCGTGTGTGGCCCAGGCCCGGGGGCTCCTGTCGGTGTACTAGAGTAGGGGTACCCTAGTATCCCGAACTTGTGCACGGGCAGTTGCAGCACCCTGCGGCAAGGCTTGCCGGGTGACCACCAAGGTCCTCCATGGTTCCTTTGGAGCCATTCAAGAACAAAGTATTTAAGCCAAGGAGACAAGGCCCCGGCAAGAGGAGCTTGCCGGGAAGGCCAACCGAGGCATCTCAAGGAACTTGCCGCGACGTGCCACGCGTCCCGGCAAGGCCAGGCGAGCGACAAGCTTCCGGACGCGACAAGACAACGGCCGCGGCAAGGCGCTTGCCGTGGCAAGCTACCACTCTGTACCCGCGCTCCAGCACATCCACCAACGTGTCGCCCTGGGGCCTTTCCAGGGCGCGTGGCAGGAGGCTGTGCAGCCAGCGGTGCGCGGTGGCAAGCGACGCTGACAAGACTGCCATTGTGGCGAGCGGTGGCGTCCCTGACGGTCCTTTTTGCACTGTTTGGGCGACGCAGACGGGCATTTAATGCCTTTGTCCCCTGCCGTCAGGGTTAGGTATGATACACTGTACAGGTTGTTGTACCAACCGCAATCCCTTTTCCATTTTTACCCTTATCTATGTTGCCACCTGTCGGTGACCCCTTCAGCATATAAAAGGAGGCCCATGCGCAACGCAGAGGGAGGTTCGAAAGGAGAAAACACTCACACTCGGTCTGGTTAGCAGCTAGAGTGTACAGTAGCACTCAGCGCTCCCGAGCAAGAACTCAATACACACAGACATGCAGCAGTAGGAGTGTTATCTCTCTGGAGAGCTCCGAAGCTGGGTAAACTTCTCGTGTGCTTCGCCTCGATCCGCTCTTCGTGCGGTCTCCGCCCCCCGCCGAACCAAAAGGGGCTCGGTCCACCGGTCCCATAGGTGTTCGTGGATCAGCTTCCCCGACACCCACTCGGTAATACAACATCACAATAAGCTTGCAAGCAATGTGACTAATGGGTTAGCCACGGAATCTTGTATAACGGAATGAGTAAAGAGACTTGTTGGTAAGGAGATTGAACTAGGCATGGAGATGCCGACGATCGAATCTCGGGCAAGTAACATACCGATAGACAAAGGGAACTACATGCGAGATTAGCTCAATCCTTGACATCAAGGTTCGACTGATAAAGACCTTCGTAGAATATGTAGGAACCAATATGGGCATCCAGGTCCCACTATTGGTTATTGACCGTAGAGGTGTCTTGGTCATGTCTGCATAGTTCTCGAACCCGCAGGGTCTATGCACTTAACATTTGGTGACGATATAAGTAGAGTTGAGTCATTATGGTGGGTACCAAATGTTGTTCGGAGCCCCAGATGAGATCCGGACATGGCGAGGAACTCCGAAATGGCCCGGAGGTGAAGATTGATATATAGGACGAAGGGTATTGGAATCTGCAAGTGTTCCAAGGGCACCCGGTTATGGCTAGGATGATCGAAAGGGGTTTCGGGGGCCAAGACAAGTGTTGGGGGGGCTCATGGGCCAAGGGGAGAGGGCACACCAGCCCACTAAGGGGTTGTGCGCACCCCCTCACCCCATCCCACGTAGCCATAGGAGGTGGGGGCACCTCGTAGGGCTGCCGCCCCCTTTACCTTAGGGTCCAAGCCTCCTGGGGGGAGACGCCCAAACCCATCTAGGTTTTCCCCCTTTTGGCCGCCCCCCTAGGGGAACTCTAGGGAGCCCCTCCCTCCACCCTTCCCCTATATATAGAGGAGGGGAGAGAGGGCAGCCATACCCATCCATGCCACGGCGCTACCCTTCCTCTCCCTCCTAGTCCATCTTCTTCTCTGCGAGGATTGACGAAGCCCTGTTAAGATTTCTCCACCACCACCATCATCACATCGTCGTGCTGCTGGAGGACTCGAGCTACTACTTCACCACCACTCACTAGATCGAGGAGGTGAAGGCATCATCAAGCCGTACGTTTGTTGAATGTGGAGGTGCAATTCGTACGGCACTTGGTTCGGTGTTCGCGGGACGGATCGTGATTGGATCGCGAAGACGTTCGAGTACATCAACCGCGTTTCTCAACGCTTTTGCTTAGCAATCTACAAGGGTATGTAGATCCAATATCTCCTATCGTAGATGGTCATCTCCTAGATTGATCTTGGTGAGCATAAGAATATTTTTGTTTCCCATGCAACGTTCCCCAACACTCGTTGGGGCATAATCTCTTATTTTCCGTTTTCCGGCTGCTTCCAGCTAGTTATCCCCATCCACTTATCGATCCTACGCCGTGAAGATCGGACCTCCCCTTGTTCACCCTCTTCTCCGAAGACGTTGGCGCATCATCTGGTATTCATAGCAAGGTTTACACGGTAGGATCTATGAGGGAGTCCTGGATTAAGGGGTCCTCGGACAGCCGGACTATATACTTTGGCCGGACTGTTGGACTATGAAGATACAAGATTGAAGACTTCGTCTCGTGTCCGGATGGGACTCTCCTTTGCGTGGAAGGCAAGCTTGGATATTCGGATATGTAGATTTCCTTCTCTGTAACCAACTCTATGTAACCCAAGCCCCCTCTAGTGTCTATATAAACCGGAGAGTTTAGTCCATAGGACAAGGATAATCATAATCATAGGCTAGCTTCTAGGGTTTAGCCTCTACGATCTCGTGGTAGATCAACTCTTGTAATACTCACATCATCAAGATCAATCAAGCAGGAAGTAGGGTATTACCTCCATCGAGAGGGCCCGAACCTGGGTAAAACATCGTGTCCCCTGCCTCCTGTTACCATTTGCCTTAGACACACAGTTCAGGACCCCCTACCCGAGATCCGCCGATTTTGACACCGACATTGGTGCTTTCATTGAGAGTTCCACTGTTTCATCGATCTAAGGCTTGATATACCCTTCGATCATCTTCAACGATGCGGTCCAGGAGGAGGTTTTCCTTCCCAGACAGATCTTCGTATTTTGCGACTTCGCACTGCGGGCCAACTCGCTTGGCCATCTGGACAGATTGATAGCTACGCCCCTAGCCATTAGGTCAGGTTTGGAAGCTTAAACTATACTGCCAACATCCACAGAGACTTGATCTTCGATGGGTTCGAGCCCATGCCAGGCGCGCCGAACAGTCACGACGGGCATGACTTTGGTCTACTGTCGGACAGTATCCGGGAGATCGCGCCTGCGATGGCGCTGGGAATCAATCCGGAGCAGATCGTGCCTTCCGAGGGCGGGTGGATGGACCCCGCCACGGAGGCCGCACACTCATCGGCGTCGGAGCCGAACACTGATCCCACCTCCTGTGAGGGTGGTGTAATCGGACCCTTAGACTCGTCTCCGGCTACAGGATCCGAACCACGTGCGTCCGTGTGTAGGACCTTGAGAAGAGGTGTCTAGAGGGGGGTGAGTAGACACTAAGAGCCAACGTTGTAGTTTTTAACCTTTTTAAAGTTTAAGTGGAGTTTAGGCACAAGTTTAACACTCACAACACATATCAAGCAAGCATGCAAAGAGTATATGAGCAGCGGAAAGTAAAGCATGCAACTTGCAAGAATGTAAAGGGAAGGGTTTGGAGGATTCAAACGCAATTGGAGACATGGATGTTTTTGGCGTGGTTCCGATAGGTGGTGCTATCGTACATCCACGTTGATGGAGACTTCAAACCACGAAGGGTAACGGTTGCGTGAGTCCATGGAGGGCTCCACCCACGAAGGGTCCACGAAGAAGCAACCTTGTCTATCCCACCATGGCCGTCGCCCACGAAGGACTTGCCTCACTAGCGGTATATCTTCACGAAGTAGGCGATCTCCTTGCCCTTACAAACTTCTTGGTTCAACTCCACAATCTTGTCGGAGGCTCCCAATTGACACCTAGCCAATCTAGGAGGCACCACTCTCCAAGAAGTAACAAATGGTGCATTGATGATGAACTCCTTGCTCTTGTGCTTCAAATGATAGTCTCCCCAACTCTCAACTCTCTCTCATAGGATTTGGATCTGGTGGAAAGAGGGTTTGAGTGGAAAGCAACTTGGGGAAGGCTAGAGATCAAGATTCATATGGTAGGAATGGAATATCTTGGCCTCAACACATGAGTAGGTAGTTCTCTCTCAGAGATAGGATGTTGGAAGTGTAGGTTCAGTCTGATGGCTCTCTCCATGAATGAAGAGGAGGTGGAGGGGTATATATAGCCTCCACACAAAATCTAACCATTACACACAATTTATCAAACTCGGTGGGACCGAATCAACAAACTCGGTCGGACCGATTTAGTAAATTTAGTGACCGTTAGGATTTTCGGTGGGACCGAAATGCAACTCGGTAGGACCGATACGGTTAGGGTTAGGGCATAATGTAATCTCGGTGAGACCGATTACACAAACTCGGTAAGACCGATTTTGGTAATAAGCTTTCCAGAGAGTTGGTCAGGCAAACTTGGTTGGACCGATTATTCAAACTCGGTGGGACCGATTTTGATAATAAGTCAACCAGAAAGTTTGCATTGTAATCTCGGTAGTACCGATTGCTCAAAATTGGTGATACCGATTTTTATAATGGACATACACAGAGAGATTACAATCCCGTCTCGGTGAGACCGAGATCCCTATCGGTGAAACCGATTTTCCTAGGGTTTGTGGCAGTGGCTAAGACATCCAAAGCTCGGTGGCACCGGATAGGAAGAATCAGTGGGGCCGAGTTTGACTCTGGGTTTAGGACATATGTGTGGAAGTGGGAAAGTAGTTGAGGGTATTTGGAGCATATCACTAAGCACTTGAAGCAAGAGGCTCATTAAGGAACACCTCATCCCTCCTTGATAGTATTGGCTTTTCCTATAGACTCAATGTGATCTTGGATCACTAAAATGTAAAATGAAGAGTCTTGAGCTTGAAGCTTGAGCCAATCCTTTGTCCTTAGCATCTTGAAGGAGTTCCCACATCCTTTAGTCCATGCCACTCCATTGTTGAACTTATCTGAAACATACTAGATAAAAGTGTTAGTCCAACAAGAGATATGTTGACATTAATTACCAAAACCACCTAGGGAGCACTCGTGCTTTCAATCTCCCCCTTTTTGGTAATTGATGACAACATACATCAAAGCTTTAGATAAAGATATAAAGAACAACAAGTAAAGCTTTGGAAAGACATGTAACAAGCATAGGCTCCCCCTATATGTATGCAATCATGCGAATATGGAATAGAGAAGCATGTGATAGCATAACCATGATAGAGCAGGCAATGTGTTACATGTATCTTGGCCATATGCATCAGAGCAAAAAGTATTAAAGGAAATACCTTCATGCCCATGAGTCCTTCTTGCAAACAGTATGTACATCAGCAAGAATTCCTCATACACATGATTGTGATGCATATACTTACCTTGTAGTCTTGAGTTGGCTTAGGATGTAATGAACATGCGTAAACAAGGTTAGATAACACAGATACATCTACTAGCCAGAGCAAACAGAAGAAACCACAAGAATACCAAGACTGGGATGACATGTAGAGAGTGAGTACTAAGTACTACATTGGATTTGACATGTTCCCAAGAGTAAAGATATGCAATGAATTTGATTGATTTCTTTCCCATAGATGTCTTGCTCCCCCTGAATCTAGCATAGGATACTGGGAGAAGATAGGGAACAGAAAATTATATCTGAAAGATATAAATGAACAGTGTTAATGCAAACTAATGCAAATAAGCACATATGAATATATGAACATGTCTCTCCCCTCAAGAAGACATGTGGCATCTCTCCTCTTGAACACCAAGCATCTGGGATCCTTGAGAAATACTTTTTACTAGTATTCTCTCCTCCTGGAGATCTCTCTCTCTCTCTCCCTGAAGGATCTCTCTCCCCCTGAGAAGGTGATACTCTTTCTCTAAATGATAAGCTTTGATGTGATCTCTCTCTCCCCCTTTGACACCAGTTTCCAAGAAGGGCTTGATACTCCCTCTGGAATTTGTCGTGAATGGGTTCGATCCTTGAGTCACAACATAAAGCAATGATAAAGAATGTGATGCTTGTAGAGGACAAGATTCATTGAGTGGAGCTAGATCAGAAGAAACACAGAATAAGTGGCAAACTGATTTTCCTGTTGTGAAATCGGTGGCACCAAGTTGTAGGCTTCAGTTGCACCGAAAGGATTGGTTGGACCGAAAACAACGGTGAAACCGAGTTCATACAGAGAAAACACTTGTCACCTCAGCTCACTAGACTAGTAAGATCTCACAAAGATTTGCAAGGAATTTACTGAAAGATATGCAAGGAATTAGATGCAGAAAATGCAGAGCAAACAGAAAGAAATCTAGATGAAGTTTTTTTTGAAAGGGGAAACTCATATGCATGAGACAAATGCAAAAACACAGAAGAGAATACAAGAGAACTTCATCAAGAGATGGTCGGCGACAAAGTCACCTATGTTAGAGTATATTGACTTAGGAGTCAAGTGAGATCACTTGATCATAGGCCATACTCATCGTTTAAGCTCAAAATGGGGTTGCCATTTTTTGTTTAAGCATCTTGATGTATTCACATCTTGTCGAGTTGCTTTAACTCATGTCTTGGAGTAAAGCTTCTCTAAGATGGAATAACATACCTTGGTTGGTGGTGTTGTCCATGTAGTTGAACTTGTGTGGGTTGCTCAAGGTTGATGTAGCTCATCAAGAATTTGGAGCACCACTTGGAATTTGAGTCCATCTACCTACATGGGTTAGTTCGTGCAAGGAAGAGCACTTGTGTATCCAACAATGACAATCATGAAGCTCAACATAGAATTTGTCAAAGGATATGTTTGAATGGTTTTTGTGCTTCCTTGTCTTCAACCACCATAATGTAGAGACTTGGTGATGTAGAGATTGCTCAAGATATGAGTAGGTTACAACCTCATGGAATTTGATTCAACCAAGTACCTACATGGGTTAGATAATATGCAAGATACAAATATATCCAAGACATAAGATTTTCATCATAAGAGAGATATCAAGGATTACTCATAAGCTCATGTCCTGCATGTAGCCAATGGAGTTTCTACTCCAAGTTTGAAGCATCAATGATGTTCAATTCTCCTCTTAACCTGCAAAACACTTTCTCATCAAGAGGTTTAGTGAATATATCCGCTAATTGCTTTTCGATGCGAACATGCTTAAGATCAATGTCACCCTTAGCAACATGATCTCGAATGAAATGATGACGAACTTCAATATGCTTAGTTCGAGAATGTTGCACAGGATTATGACCAATTTTGATAGCAATTTCATTGTCACAAAGAAATGGAACATGTTTCACATATATCCCATAATCTTTAAGAGTTTGGGTCATCCAAAGCAATTGAGCACAACATGAACCAGCGGCAATGTATTCCGCTTCGGCAGTGGATAAGGATACCGAGTTTTGTTTCTTGGAGGACCAAGACACAAGAGATCTACCAAGAAATTGACAAGTACCCGAAGTGGACTTTCTATCAACATTGTCTCCGGCATAGTCCGAGTCGGAGTAGCCAACAAGATCGAAAGAGGCCCTCTTAGGATACCAAATGCCAAAATTTGGTGTATGGATTAAGTATCTCACTATCCTTTTCACGGCCTTAAGATGACATTCTTTAGGAGCAGCTTGATATCATGCACACATGCACACACTTAGCATAATATCGGGACGTGAAGCACATAGATATAACAATGAACCAATCATAGAGCGATAAACCTTTTGATCAACCGGTTCATCATCTTTGGTCAAATCAAGATGTCCACTAGTAGGCATGGGTGTAGACATACCTTTGCATTCTTGCATATCGAACTTCTTGAATAAGTCCTTGGTGTACTTCGTTTGAGAAACAAAAGTAACTTCCTTAGTTTGCTTGATTTGCAACCCAAGAAAGAATTTGAGTTCACTCATCATAGACATCTCAAACTTCTCCGACATTAGCTTCCCAAACTTTTCAGTAAAATGAGGGTTAGTTGAACCAAATATAATATCATCAACATAGATTTGGCACACAAAATAGTTCACCATTAACCCTTTTAGTAAAAAGAGTAGAACCAATTTCCCCAATTTCAAAGCCTTTTTCAATAAGGAACTTGGTCAAGCATTTATACCATGCTCTAGGAGCTTGTTTAAGACCATAAAGAGCTTTGTGAAGTTTGTAAACATGATTGGGTTTCTTAGGATTGACAAAGCCGGGAGTTTGCTTAACATAAACTTCCTCCTCTATTTCACCATTTAGAAAAGCACTTTTAATGTCCATTTGGTACAAGGTGATATCATGGTGATTACCATAGGCAAGTAAGATGTGAATGGACTCAAGTCTAGCAACGGGGGCGTAAGTCTCACCATAGTCCATACCTTCAACTTATGTGTAGCCTTGGGCAACGAGACGTGCTTTGTTGCGAACTACTTGTCCATCTTCATCTTGCTTGTTGCGAAACACCCATTTGGTACCGATGATGTTGTGGTTGTTGTCGGGCTTCTCAACCAATGTCCAAACTTGGTTCCTCTCAAAGTTGTGTAGCTCTTCATGCATAGCATTTATCCAATCCGGATCTTCCAATGCTTCTTCAACCTTCATAGGTTAAACGCTAGAGATGAAAGAATAGTTTTCACAAAAGTTAGCTAAACGAGTTTTAGAGCGAGTGATTCTCTCGGTTTGAATGTCATTGTAGATTTGCTCGACGGGATGATCTTCAGCAATTCTTGCTCGAACTCGTGAAAGCTTTTGCTTGGGTCTTCGTTGAACATCTTCTTCATCTTGTTCTTCTTCTTGGCCTTCTTCATTGTTGGCGTTGTCGTTCTCTTGTCGTGGTGGAGAAGGAGGTTGTTGATGTTCATCTTGATGCACTTCCTCGTTTTCTTCATCTTGGTGTGTCCCACTTGTGGATGCTTCCGTATCAACTCTTGGTTCACCTTGTCGTGAAGTAGATGCTTCCACTTGGATGGACGAGGTACTCTCCTTCACCTCCATTGGACGGACCTTGCCAATAGACAAGTCTCGGATTGCTTCCGAAGGATCTTTGTCTCCTACATCAATTGGCAATTGCTCTACTTGCGAGCCGTTAGATTCATCAAACTTCACATCTACCGTCTCTTCAACCTTTCGGGTGAAATTGTTGTAGACACAGTAAGTGTGAGAGTTTGAGCCATAACCTATTAGGAAACCTTCATCAGACTTAGGAGCAAATTTAGAACAACGATGCTTATCAAGAATGTAGCACTTTGAGCCGAACACTCGAAAGTATCCAACTTGGGGTTTGTTACCGGTGAGGAGCTCGTATGCCGTCTTGCCGAGTAGCTTGTGAAGATACAAGCGATTTGTTGCATGACAAGCTGTCTCAACCGCTTCTGCCCAAAAGTGCTTTGGTGTCTTGTACTCATCAAGCATCGTTCTCGCCATTTCGATGAGCGTCCGGTTCTTCCTCTCAACAACTCCATTTTGTTGAGGTGTGTACGTAGCCGAGAACTCGTGTGAAATCCCTTCTTCGTCAAGAAAGGTGTCCACATTTGCGTTCTTGAACTCCGTTCCATTGTCGCTGCGAACCTTCTTAATCTTCACTTCAAATTGATTTTGGGCCTTCCTAGCGAAGTTTTTGAAGATCTTTTGGACCTGCAATTTATCATCGAGAAAGAACACCCACGTAAATCTGGAAAAATCATCAACTATAACTAGACCAAAAGAATTTCACCGAGACTCTTGTAAGAGTTGGGACCAAAGAGATCCATATGAAGTAGCTCGAGTGGCCTCCTTGTGGTCATAATGTTCTTCACGGGATGCCTTCCTCCAACCTGTTTACCTGCTTGACAAGCACTGCAAAGTCTATCCTTATCAAATATGACATCATTAACTCCAAGGATATGATTTCCCTTAATAAGCTTGTCAAGGTTTTGCATACCAACATGACCTAATTGTCTATGCCATAACCATCCTTTTGAGGATTTAGCAATGAAGCAAGTTTTAGGTTGAGCCTTTTTAGTGAAATCAACAATGTATAGATCACCTCCATGTATACCTGTAAAGACCATTTTATGATTGTCTCTACGAAACACTTGGCAATCTACTTCAGTAAATAGAACATTGAAACCGAAATCAGCAAGTCTAGATACTGAAAGTAAGTTGTAACCAAGAGATTCGACGAGCATAACATTTTGTATGGAGCTATCATGTGATATGGCCACCTTACCGAGGCCAACCACCTTACCCTTTGAGTTGTCACCGAAAGTGACATACTTTCGAGGACTATCATTATCAGCAAGCTCACGAAACATGTCTTTATCTCCGGTCATGTGATCGGTACATTCACTATCAAGAACCCATTCCTTTCCTCCTGACATATATCCCCGAAGATTTGCCATAAGACCAAAGTGTCTCATTGCATCATCAAGATCGAAGTCACTATCATCATCCTCATCATAGTATCCATGTTCACCATCGTCGTGTGGTGGATCAAATCCTAGAGAGGGTGATTCGTTAGAGTGAGTTTGACAATGATCTTGTCTATGAATTTTTATAGCTTCGGAAATAATATCACTAATAATACCAATATTTCCTTTGGCACGCATAAGGTTTGTAAGCTCAAATAGACGATCACCAAACATAGGATCACTAGTATTCATCTTACTCAAAGCAATAGACTTATGGAGAATTTCATCAAGATTTTTCAAGGAATAATCTGGAAATCATTTCTCAAGAAATTTCCATATAGTATAGGCACACTTAAAAGTAGGCAAACATCCAATCAAGTTTCTAGGCAATCCTCGAATGATAAGTTCGGCAGTTCTAAGATTCCTAACCATGTCAATTGACTCATCATGGGTTGGATGCATAGGGTCAACATAAGGTGCACAAGGGCTAACAATGTACTTGTTCAAATGATATTGATTGAAAATTACAAGCATCTCATTTTCCACTCATGAAAATACTCTCCATCAAGAATAGGCACTCTATGTCTAAGACTCCCCAAAGTAGACTCATCCATCTTCCTCCAATGGTGATTAAACCAAGGCAATGGAGACCAATGCTCTGATACCACTTGTAGGACCTTGAGAAGAGGTGTCTAGAGGGGGTGATTAGACACTAAGAGCCAAAGTTGCAGTTTTTAACCTTTTTAAAGTTTAAGTGGAGTTTAGGCACAAGTTTAACACTCACAACACATATCAAGCAAGCATGCAAAGAGTATATGAGCAGCGGAAAGTAAAGCATGCAACTTGCAAGAATGTAAAGGGAAGGGTTTGGAAGATTCAAACGCAATTGGAGACACGGATGTTTTTGGCGTGGTTCCGATAGGTGGTGCTATCGTACATCCACGTTGATGGAGACTTCAACCCACGAAGGGTAACGGTTGCGTGAGTCCATGGAGGGCTCCACCCACGAAGGGTCCACAAAGAAGCAACCTTGTCTATCCCACCATGGCCGTCGCCCACGAAGGACTTGCCTCACTAGTGGTATATCTTCACGAAGTAGGCGATCTCCTTGCCCTTACAAACTTCTTGGTTCAACTCCACAATCTTGTCGGAGGCTCCCAATTGACACCTAGCCAATCTAGGAGGCACCACTCTCCAAGAAGTAACAAATGGTGCGTTGATGATGAACTCCTTGCTCTTGTGCTTCAAATGATAGTCTCCCCAACTCTCAACTCTCTCTCATAGGATTTGGATCTGGTGGAAAGAGGGTTTGAGTGGAAAGCAACTTGGGGAAGGCTATAGATCAAGATTCATATGGTAGGAATGGAATATCTTGGCCTCAACACATGAGTAGGTAGTTCTCTCTCAGAGATAGGATGCTGGAAGTGTAGGTTCAGTCTGATGGCTCTCTCCACGAATGAAGAGGAGGTGGAGGGGTATATATAGCGTCCACACAAAATCTAACCGTTACACACAATTTATGAAACTCGGTGGGACCGAATCAACAAACTCGGTCGGACTGATTTAGTAAATTTAGTGACCGTTAGGATTTTCGGTGGGACCGAAATGCAACTCGGTAGGACCGATATGGTTAGGGTTAGGGCATAACGTAATCTCGGTGAGACCAATTACGCAAACTCGGTAAGACCGATTTTGGTAATAAGCTTTTCAGAGAGTTGGTCAGGCAAACTCGGTTGGACCGATTATTCAAACTCAGTGGGATCGATTTTGATAATAAGTCAACCAGAAAGTTTGCATTGTAATCTTGGTAGTACCGATTGCTCAAAATCGGTGAGGCCGATTTTGATAATGGACATACACAGAGAGATTACAATCCCATCTCGGTCAGACCGATTTGCCTAGGGTTTGTGGCAGTGGCTAAGACATCCAAAGCTCGGTGGCGCCGGATAGGAAGAATCAGTGGGGCCGAGTTTGACTCTGGGTTTAGGACATATGTGTGGAAGTGGGAAAGTAGTTGAGGGTATTTGGAGCATATCACTAAGCACTTGAAGCAAGAGGCTCATTAAGCAACACCTCATCCCTCCTTGATAGTATTGGCTTTTCCTATAGACTCAATGTGATCTTGGATCACTAAAATGTAAAATGAAGAGTCTTGAGCTTGAAGCTTGAGCCAATCCTTTGTCCTTAGCATCTTGAAGGACTTATCTGAAACATACTAGATAAAAGTGTTAGTCCAACAAGAGATATGTTGACATTAATTACCAAAACCACCTAGGGAGCACTTGTGCTTTCACCGTGCCTATCGAATCAGATTGGGCACCCGTCACGGAGTTCACCGGCGCGGATATTTTTCAGCACTCGCCCTTGGGTGATGTGCTGAACTCAGTAAGGTCTCTTTCCTTGTCAGGAGATTCTTGGCTGAACTATGTCTGGCTCGAGTGGGGAGTGGACGACGAAGAAATTCATCCCCCACCCACCAACCACTTTATAGACACTATCGATGACTTAACCGACGTGCTTGACATCGACTCCGAAGACATCGACGGTATGGACGACAATGCAGGAGAAGAACAGGAACCACCGCCTATAGGGCGCTAGAAAACCACCTCATCATATGATATCTATATGGTGGACACCACTAAAGGAAACAATGGCGATGAGGCAACATAAGATAACCCCTTGGGGAAGCAATCTAGACACCAGCGTCATCGGCGCCTATCCAAGCCCCGCCATAGCAAAAATAGTGATACCGGCACAAGAGATAACAATCCGGATGGTGCCGAAGACGAAGACAATCCTGCCCAGCCAGGCTTCGAGCAAGCCGAGCAAGAGGATGGGCAAGCTAGCCCTAAAGAACAGGCAACTAATGGAGAATCAGAGGACGATAACTACATGCCTCTCTCTGAAGACGAAGTGAGCCTTGGCAATGAAGAATTCATCGTGCCTGAGGATCCCGTCGAGCAGGAGCGCTTCAAATGCCGGCTTATAGCCACTACAAAAAACCTGAAGAAAAAGCAGCAACAGCTTCAAGCTGATCAAGATCTGCTAACTGGCAGATGGACCGAGGTCCTGGCTGCCGAGGAATACGAACTCGAGTGCCCTAGCAAAAGCTACCCAAAGTGCAGGCTGCTACCTCAACTCGAGGAGGAGGCTTTAAAGCCCACACTACCAGCGCATGATGCGGCTGACCGGCCACCCCATGGCCATGACAAAACGGCAGACCAGCCCGAAATCCAGACCGCACCCCGTGGCCTATCAAACAATAACACTAAGGCCTGGGGCTACACGAAGTACCTGCGAGATGTATTGGAAAACAAAGTCGGACAGCCAAGATCGATCTACGGATCACGGGGGCGTGCCACAAGACGTGATGATGACCGTCATGCCGGATACAATAAACCAAAGTCTGGCCGGGCCAAATACAATAGACCGGATTCATTTGAAACACGTTGGGATGTAGCCTGGCATAGAGGCTCCGCACACTCCCTATGCTTCAGTGATGAAGTTATGGATCACGAATTCCTAGAAGGGTTTAAACCCGTAAACATTGAATCATATGATGGCACAACAGACCCCGCGGTATGGATCGAAGATTTTCTTCTCCACATCCACATGGCCCACGGCGATGACTTACATGCCATAAAGTACCTTCCACTTAAGCTCAAAGGACCGGCTCGGCATTGGCTAAATAGCCTGCCAGCAAGCTCCATTGGCAGTTGGGAGGATCTGGAAGACACGTTCCTCGATGACTTCCAGGGCACTTACGTGCGACCAACGGATGCTGATGACCTAAGTCACATAACCCAGCAGCCTAGAGAGTCAGCCAGGAAATTCTGGACTCGGTTCCTAACTAAAAAGAACCAAATTGTCGATTGTCCGGATGTCGAAGCCTTAGCGGCCTTCAAGCACAACATCCACGACGAATGGCTCGCCCGACATCTCGGTCAAGAGAATTGGAAGTCCATGGCAGCCCTCACGACACTCATGACCAGCTTCTGCATGGGCGACGATAGCTGGCTGGCTTGCAGCAACATCACACCCAAAAACTCAGGCGATTCAGACGCCAGGGATAGCAACGGCAAGCCGCGACAGAATAGACACAAGCATTGCAATAATGGTGACAATGCCGAAGACACGACAGTCAATGTCGGATTCAGAGGAATTAAACACGGACAGTGGAAAAAGCCTTTCAAAAGAAACAGTCCGGGCTCGTCCAGTTTGGACCGCATACTCAATCGCTCATGTCAAATTCACGGCACCCCCGATAAACCAGCCAACCACACCAACAGGGAATGCTGGGTGTTCAAACAGGTCGGCAAGTTGAATGTGGAAAACAAGGAAAAGGGGCTGCATAGCAACGACGATGAGGAGCCCCGACCGCCGAACACGGGAGGACAGAAGAAATTCCCTCCCCAGGTGAAAACAGTGAATATGATATACGCAACCCATATCCCCAAGCGGGAACGGAAGCGTGCACTAAGGGACGTCTATGCGATGGAGCCAGTCGCCCCAAAATTCAACCCATGGTCCTCTTGCCCGATCACTTTCAATCGCAGGTACCACCCTGCCAGTATCCATCACGGCGGTTCGGCTTCATTGGTCCTTGACCCCATCATCGACGAATTCCATCTCACATGAGTCCTCATGGATGGTGGCAGGAGCCTTAACCTGCTCTATCAGGATACAGTGCGCAAAATGGGCATCGACCCCTCAAGGATGAAGCCCACAAAAACCACCTTCAAGGGTGTCATACCCGGTGTGGAGGCCTGTTGTATGGGCTCAATCACATTGGAAGTGGTCTTCGGATCTCCGGACAATTTCCGAAGCGAGGAGTTAATCTTCGACATCGTCCCCTTCTGCAGTGGCTATCATGCACTGCTCGGACGAACCGTATTCGCCAAATTCAATGTGGTACCGCATTACGCATACCTCAAGCTCAAAATGTCGGGACCTCACGGGGTTATTACAGTTAATGGAAACACAGAGCGCTCGCTTCGCATGGAGGAGCACACCGCGGCCCTCGCGGCGGAAGTACAAAACAGCCTTCTTAGGCAAACAGCCAATTCGGCGATAAAGAACCCGGATACCGTCAAGCGAGTCCGGAGTACTCCACAACAGGATCGTCCGGCACGTCCAGAGCTCGACTAGCAATTCGGCCTCCGCCCTAGTCCTAGTCAAGTGGCGAAATTTGTGCCGCGCATACACAACTACACACTTAAAATACCCTGGGCATTCGCAGAGGCACGACCATGACACGGTCCATAATGCGGTTCGACCACCCCAGGACCCACGCATCCTTGGACCCCTTTTTCCTTTTAGGTCCCTATCTTCAGGAGGCTCTTCCAAAAGACCGACTATTGGACACATAGCGGGACGGACACACCAGGAGGACAAGAAGCTTTGGCGTACGAGGGAATCCTCAGGTGGTCTCTGATAATGATTGTTATACCTGTTTTACATACCCGCATACCGCCCGCTCCTGGTCAGGATGTGTCAAACAGTCCTATTATGCTTATCGCACTACTTGTATATGTACGCTCTGACGTATCATTTGAATAACAAGGGAAAATAGTATACAACGTCAGCTTGCTATTACGTCTATTTACCCCTTTTTTCTTTACTGCTTATTTATTATACTTGTGCATTTTGGCATGACCAGTTTGCCAGGGGCTTCAGTACCCCATAACCTGGCAAGACAAGTCCGAACACTTTCGACAGTGCGGCACCCCGAACTTTTAGCATTATATGCATCAGCTCCGAATCATGTCTTGGGTCAATACTTGGGTTTGCCCGGCTCCCATGTTTTGGTACCTTACGTTCCGCTATATCGGCTAAGGTAGCGCAGGGAGAACTACTGCGATTGTGTCCTAGTTCTTCCAGACGAGCACCTCAGTAGAGAAAGCCGAAAACTGGTTGTCATGATAAAGCGAGAGCTGGTCGCTATTCGAGAGGTCTCAAATCCTTAAAGATTTTTTCCACTTCAGGCGAGGAATCGGCCTTGTCCGATTTAGGCGTGTATAGCGCCCCGTGTCTGACTTTCCAGATACTAGGGGATTCGCCAAAATTTAAAATTGTAGACTTCTATGGCTAAGTGAGGGCGATAAAGCCGTATAGTCCAATTGCCTCGTTCGTGGCGCTAAACACCTCCTTAAAAGGACCAAAAACATGGATAAAGAGTGTTTATACTTATCCCGAACACCCCAGTACTAGTTACATGGGGGCGGAAGCCGACGACTGGCCAACTCTCAAGATTTTTTAAACGGTCGCACAAAAGGTAATATTTTAAATTAACAAGCGCTACATAGAGCACATGAACTGGTTTTCATAATATAGGATGAAATGAGTACATTCATTCAAATATCACATCCTTTGTACATTCATCCGCCACAAGGCGGGCACCCTTAATGACATTGTCATAGTACTGTTCGGGGGTGGTGATGCTCCTTGCCCTTTGGTGGCCCCTCTATCACCAGCTTCTCGGCGTCCACCTTCCCCCAGTGCACCTTCGCATGGGACAAGGCCCTGCATGCACCCTCAATGCAGACGGACCGCTTAACGACTTCAAGACGCGGACAGGCATTCACCATCCGTTTGACAAAGCCGAAGTAGCTGTTGGGCAGGGGCTCGCCAGGCCACAACCGGACTATGAAGTCCTTCATGGCCAGTTCAGCAGCCTTGTGAAGTTCGACCAATTGCTTTAGCTGGTCGCTGAAGGGCACCGGATGTTCGGCCCTAATATACTGGGAGCAAAATAGCTTCTCCGCCGAGCTCCCCTCCTCAGCCCGGTAGAACTCTGCGGCATCAGAGATGCTGCGCGACAGATCTACGAATGCTCCTGGAGAGCTCCGAATTTGGGTAAGTAAAAGGAAAGTCTCCTTCACATGCTTGCTTTGCATAATGAAAGACTTACCCGCAGCTATCTTCTTGGCCGCCTCAATTTCCTGGAGGTCCTTTTGGGCTTCGACCTTGGCGTCTAGTGCGCTCTGACGGGCCTTCGCAAGCTCCAACTCTTGCGTCTTGGAGTCACGCTCCAAGGACTCAATTTTTTTGACGAAGTCTCGAAGCTCTTGCTGGACCTCATCAACTCGCGTCTCTTGTTTTTCGCGCTCGGTGCGCTCCTTGGACGCTTTGTTTTCGGCCTCAGATAGCGCCTTCTTAAGGGCCGCCACTTCGTTTCGTGGCCCCTAGCAAAATTTATCATGCTTCTATTAGCATCCACGATTTTTTCCTTTACATAACATTCAGACGGGGTATTGCTTACCTTTGTTCTCCTCGAGCTGCCTCTTCATGAGGCCGAGCTCTTCTTCGGCCCGCCCCAGGCTCTGCCTTAGTCCAGAGACCTCCGCAGTGGCGGCGGCGGTGGCCAGCAGCGAATCCTGCTTATTCACATAGACATAATATGATTAGACTCCTGGGAATAATATTCGATCCTCTGTTCGACTTCTCTTCCCGAACACCAAACAGAGCATCAGGGGCTACTGTCTACACTGTGATACTTTCTCATAATTCAAATTACTTACCTCAAAGCCTGTCAGGAGGCTGCCGCAGGCTTCGGTCAATCTGCTTTTGGCGGACTGAACCTTCGCAATCACCATACTCATAAGAGTACGGTGTCCTTCATCAAGGGAAGCGCTCTGAAGTGCTTCCACCAAGTTATCCGATGCCTCTAGATGGACAGAGGTCATCGGCACAAACGGCTCGCCTCCCTTGGTGGTTGGCTGCCTGCCTGAATCCGGAACCACTGGAGGTCCCGGCGCAGTATCCGATTGGGGGCCAAGCCTGGTGCGGCCCCCCTCATCCGAATCCATGGGGATCTTCCCCCCCATGAGCCCGGCATCAGGAGTCTCACCTTGAGGCGTCTCCAGGACTACCTCCTCCTGGCCCGGTATCCTCTGAGATAACACCTCGGTGTCATCTCCGGGCCGGGGAGTGGAAGCCGTCGGGAGCGAATAGCTATTCATCTCCGTCAAGCTCAAGGACCCATCCGAGGAAGATAAATCAATGTGGGCTTTGGACGGACTTCACAAGCAAATTTTGACATAATAAAGCCATGAAGCTAAAACATGCAAGAAGTATCCTAGCATACGAATACTTACGACTTTGCCAGGGGCTTGGCCCTGGGTAGCCACTCCTCCTCGCTATAGGCGGCAGTGGTGGAATGGTCCGGAGGGAGCGTCCTTCCCTTCTTGGACCCTTCGGCCTCCCCGGAAGGGGCGGCCTTCCTTTTCTTCTCCCCCTCGGTTTGGGGGAGAGGGTTTTCTTCCTTCTCCTCCTTGTTGTCATTAGAGGAGTGCGCCTCGGTGTCTTCGAACGAGGAGTCCAGCACCACCTTGCGCCGGAAACTTTTCCTGGTCCCCATGGCCTTCTTCTCCGGCACCTCATAGGGCGCCGGGACCAGCATCTCCATCAAGAGAGCGGTTGCTAGATCTTCAGGCAACGGAGACGGACAGTCAATCTGCTCCGCCGTTGCCACATATTCCTGTTAGATCAGTACGGTGTCTTAAGTTCCTCCCATGAATATACTGAGGAAAGGCACATCTTGTGAAATGTAGAATGCTTACCGCATTGGCGTGGCGCTTGGCGCTGAGTCTGCGGTCCTCAGAAGTGGGAGGAGGAACTTCGCTGGCCTTGAACAACACCTTCCAGACGTCTTCATGCGTCATGTCGAAGAGATCTTGCAGTGTCTGGTGTTGGGCCGAGTCGAACTCCCACGGGTTGAATGCCCGTCTTTGACACGGGAGAATCCGGTGAAATAGCATGACCTGGACCATGTTAACAAGCTTGATATTCTTGGTTATCATGTTCTTGACGCAGTTCTAGAGTCCGGTCAGCTCCGCGGATGCGCCCCAGGCTAGGCCCTTCTTCTTCCAGGAGGTGAGCCGCACGGGGATGCCGGATCGGAATTCGGGGCCGCCACCCAGTTGGTGTCGCGTGGCTCGGTGATGTAGAACCACCCCGATTGCCAGCCATTCATGGTCTCCACAAAGGAGCCTTTGAGCCAGGTGACGCTGGGCATTTGCCCACCATGGCGCCTCCACACTCCGCCTGCTGGCCGACCACTATCTTCGGCTTCACGTTGAAGATCTTCAGCCACAGGCCGAAGTGGGGCCTGATGCGGAGAAAAGCCTCGCACATGACGATAAATGCCAAGATGTTGAGGATGAAATTAGGGGGCAGATCATGAAAATCCAGCCCGTAATAGAACATGAGACCGCGAACAAATGGGTGGAGGGGGAATCCCAGTCCACGGACGAAGTGGGCGAGGAGCACGACCCTCTCATGGGGTCCCGGAGTCTGGATGATCTGCCCTGCGTCCGGAAGCCGGTGCATGATGTCTGCGGCCAAGTATCCGGCCACCCGGAGCTTTGTAATTTCCTCCTCCTTGACGGAGGAGGCCATCCACTTGCCTCCCGCTCCGGACATGTTTGACTGTGCGGAGAAGGTGAGAACTGGGGCGCTGGAGCTTGAGCGTGCAAGAATGGATGAGCGAAGAAGGAAGGGGGCGTCGGTGAAAGAGGAGAATCCTTATCTCTTTATAAAGGCGGTAGAAAATGTGCGCCTCCCCACTTGCCCGTTAAAATCGCTTATTTCCCAAGCGCCACAATTGATGGCACGGTTGGGTTACCCATACCCGTATTGATGAGAATCCCATGATAAGGGGACACGATCTCTGCTTCGACAAGACGTGTCAAGGAAACCGCCTTGCATTACGTGCAATAGCGGGTTGGAAAAAATGCTTCGAATAATGACCGGACCGTGGCGTGATGTCATGCTGTAAAAAGCTATCAGCAGATTAGATTTGTGGAATATTATAGTCTCTACGATGGTATGTGGAATTTGTTTTGCAGAGCTGGGCACGATCCTTGTGTTCTAAATCTTTTACGAAATATTCGGAGAAGGAACCCGCCTTGCAATGCCGAAGACAATCTGCACGCCAGACTCATCGTCATTGAAGCCTGGTTCAGGGGCTACTAAGGGAGTCCTGGATTAAGGGGTCCTCGGACAGCCAGACTATATACTTTGGCCGGACTGTTGGACTATGAAGATACAAGATTGAAGACTTCGTCCCATGTCCGGATGGGACTCTCCTTTGTCTGGAAGGCAAGCTTGGATATTCGGATATGTAGATTTCCTTCTCCGTAACCGACTTTGTGTAACCCTTGCCCCCTCCGGTGTCTATATAAACCGAAGGGTTTAGTCCGTAGGACAAGAACAATCATAATCATAGGCTAGCTTCTAGGGTTTAGCCTCTACGATCTCGTGGTAGATCAACTCTTGTAATACTCATATCATCAAGATCAATCAAGCAGGAAGTAGGGTATTACCTCCATTGAGAGGGCCCGAACATGGGTAAAACATCGTGTCCCCTGCCTCCTGTTACCATTAGCCTTAGACACACAGTTCGGGACCCCCTACCCGAGATCCGCCGGTTTTGACACCGACAATTGTATCCTTGTAGCTAGATCTATCCTTTCTAGTTTGGTTTTTCGTATCCTAGAGTCCAAAGCCAAAAAGCCACACACAAAATCCAAGCCTTTGTTTGTTGAGATCTAGTTGTTTGCTTTCCTCTTTGTGTTTGCACCAAGTTCTATACAAAGTTGCTGCTGGTTTTCTTTCAGTCTTGTTGTTGGAATTATTGTGTTGCAAAAAAAGTAAAAGAAGAGCAAAAAAAGAGAGAAGAGGAAGTGTTGAGAAAGAGAGTGCAATCATATTTAGTTGGGTGAGAAATTTCAGAAGTTGTAGTAGCAAGTGTTGCAGCTCAAACATGGTCCAAAGATCTACAAATTTTTCTTGTTTATTTGGTCTGCATCGATTGGAGCTCAACACTAGCCCTCCCCATTTTACCCCACCCAGATCCACCTAGAAACAGTTAGCTTCCTTCCTTCCATTCGCCCGCCTACTCCTGATTTTGTACCACCGCACAGCCGCCAAGGTATCATTAGAATTTGCGTAAGCAAGAGGTGAGTTGAGTGTTTTCCACATATTTTTTTCTTTTGTCCACTTGTTTCTGAGAGTTAACTTGAAAGGATCCAACTTGAGTGTACATGGACATCAACATGTGGACGATGATCACCCAAAAACTCGCGCAACACTTGGTGATATGATTGAGGAGAATATATTTGCATTTTTGAGAAGGATGTTCGAAGGCCGTCTTCCTATCACGGGCAATGGGAATTGACATCAACACAACCCCGCTACCTCGCTGCCGCTGACAAATGACAGCGTCAAGGACACGAGGACCGCCGTGATGGTCATGGAAGAGCTGCAGGAGTTGCTTCACGGCGCCCCTGCTGTTGGTGCTGAACATAGGTGTGGCAACTTTGTTACGCCCTGTGAGGGTGGGCTGCATGGAGGAGAAGCTCGCGGGCGAGGCCGTGACCCTTGTGGGTTTGTCGTTGAGCACCGAGGACGAGCAGCACCTGATGGTGATGCCATCTCTCTTGAAGATCTCTCCGAGCATGGTGACGAAGATGAAGGCATGGGGGACTATGAACCCTACTCCCCGCCTCACTGTGGTGTTATCTTTGGTCGCAATGGTCATAATTATGACCATCATGATCAAGATGGTTGTGACAACCAAGCGAGAGTGAAGCTACATGTGCCATCAGTCACGGGAAAAGAGGATCCGGATGCATATATTGAGTGGGAGGAGAAGTGTGATCAAATCTTTCGCGTCCACGGTTTTTCTGAAGCCAAGAGGGCTAATCTTGCTGTTATGGAGTTCTCTGGTTATGCTCTTACATGGTGGAATCAGCTACAAGACAATCGATTGATATCAGGCAATAATTATATCCGCAGCTGGACTTTGATGAAGCAAGTCATGAGGCGCCGTTTTGTTCCATCATACTATGAGAGGCAACTATACAAGCGATTGCAGGAGGTCACTCAAGGTTCCCGCACTATTGAGGAGTACTATAAAGAGATGGAGGTGCTGCTAATTCGAATAAGAACTCGTGAAAGTGATGAGCCGAAGATGGCAATATTTTTACATGGGCTAAATGATAAAATATCAGATTTTGTGGAGATGTTTCCTTATGATACACTACAACATGTGGTTCATCAAGCTATACGAGCTGAGAAGAAGAATATACGTAATGGTCATACTCGTGCTTTCCAAGGTCGCAACACCACACGCTCATGGTAGCGAACACAACAACCATATGGTTCTCAGTTTGAGGGTGCACCACCTAGGCACCCACATGCCTCGACGGCCTCCTCACCTGCTATTCGCAATCAAGATAAGAGGTCATCAGCTACATCAGGAGTATCCTTTGCTCCACCTCCATAAAAGACTTCTACACATAGCAGCGACATTCAATGCCACAATTTCAAAGGAAGAGGTCACATTTCTTCGGAATGTCCAAGCAAAAGAACTATGATCATCAATGAACGAGGTGAATGGGAGTCTGAAAGTGACCCTGAAGGTGGAAATGATGAAGTGGAAGAGTAGCAAGGTTGGGAAGTAGGAGGAACTATTTTATCTCATGAGGAACTTGATGGTGAAGCTTTGGTTGTATGTCGTTCACTTAACGCCCAGGTTGTGGAGGAGGAAAAGGGGAAGCGACATAATCTTTTCCACACCCATTGCCTTATCAACTCAAAGATATGTCGAGTGATTGTTGATAGTTGCAGCTGCAACCATATTTCAAGCACGGAGATGGTCAAGAAACTTCAGTTGCAAACAAAACCTCACCCACACCCATACCCATACCACATGCAATGGCTGAATGATTGTGGTGCAATTAAGGTGATCAGCAGTGTGCCAATACCAATTTTAGTAGGGACATATCAGGATGATGTTCAGTGTGATGTGGTGTTGATGCACGCTTGTCACTTTCTTCTTGGACAACGTGGTTGCATGACCGTGATGTGCAAATCAGCGGTCGTGCGAATCGCTTATGTTTTGTCCATAGAGGAGAAAAGTTCACTTGGCTGCCCATGACACTCGAGGAAGTCTGTCTTGATGAGGTAAAAAGAAAAGAAAGAAAAAGGGAGAGAGTGATCATACACAAAGAGTGAGTCACCAACATTGTGAGAGAGTCTTTCCACAGCCAAATATGACCAAGCCCCGGGAAAAATAGGGATTAGTTATGATGGCTAGGAAAAGGGATATGCGGAAATTGAGAGAACCTAATACCCCATTCTTTGTACTCATGTAAAAGGAAACTTTATTGGCTGGTAACGACTTACCCTCGACTCTTCTAGTGTTTTTTTTGATCTTTTGCAGGAGTATGAGGATGTGTTTCCCAAGGAGGTGCCACTTGGTTTGCCACTAAAGCAGGGCATTGAACACCAAATCGACTTGGTTTCGGGCTCCCCACTACCAAACCGACCACCGTACCTAGAGGAGACGAAGGAAATTTAGAGGCAATTAGAATATCTTATTAACAAAGGGTATGTAAGGGAAAGTCTTTCTCCTTGTGTTGTTCCCATTCTTTTAGTTCCAAAGAAAGACGGTACTATGCGCATGTGCACTGATTTTAGATCCATTAACAACATAACTGTGAGATATCGACACCCTATTCCTAGGCTCGATGACATGCTTGATGAACTTTGTGGCTCCACCATATTCTCCAAAATTGTTTTGTGAAGTGGATACCACCAAATAAGAATGAAAGAGGGTGACAAATGGAAACATTCAAGACAAAATTTGGCTTGTATGAATGGTTGGTTATGCCTTTTGGATTAACGAATGCACCTAGTACTTTCATGAGATTGATGAATCATGTGCTTAGATCCTTCATTGGCCAGTTTGTAGTGTTTTACTTTGATGACATATTGATTTATAGCAAAACTTTGGAGGATCATGCTGGACATATAAAATGTGTGCTTGCTGTCCTACGGGAGGAAAAGTTGTATGCTAACATGGAAAAGTGCACATTTTGCATAAGAAAAGTTGTGTTTCTAGGCTTTGTTGTTTCAGCAAAACGTGTGGAGGTCGATGAAGAGAAGATCAAGGCTATTCGTGAGTGGATGCCTCCAAAAAATGCGAGCCAAGTACGTACCTACCTCAGACTTGCGGGTTTCTACTGTCGGTTCGTGAAGGATTTCCGCACCCTTGATGCACCAATGAATGAGTTAGCGAAGAAGGACAGTCCATTCCAATGGGATGATGCCCAAGACAAGTCCTTCCAAGAACTGAAGTTGAGGTTGACATCGGCCCCATTGCTTTTACTTCCCGATTTTGGCAAGACATTTGAAATTGAATGTGATGCAAGTGGTGTTGGCATTGGTGGAGTTCTAATGCAAGAAGGTAAACCCATCGCCTATTTTAGTGAGAATCTTAATGGCCCAACTCTTAATTATTCCATCTATGATAAAGAATTGTATGCACTTGTTCGATCTTTGGAAACATGGCAGCATTACTTGTGGCGAAAATAGTTTGTGATATATTCTGACCATGAATCTCTAAAGCATCTAAAGGTTCAACTCCAACTGAACAGTAGACATGCAAAATGGAGTGAGTTTATATAATCTTTCCTTATATTGTCAAGTACAAGAAAGGGAAGGATAACGCTGTTGCCAACGCATTGTCTAGGCGTCACATTTTACTTTCCCAACTTGATGTCAAAATCCTTGGTTTGGAAAGCATCAAAGAATTGTACTCTAAAAACTCCTACTTTGTTGGACCATTTCCAAAGTGCAACGAGGGAAAGGGATGGGAGAAGTTTCACTTGCATGATGGATTTCTATTTCACGCTAACAAATTGCACATCCCAGATTGTTCTGTTCCTTTGTTGCTTTTGCAGTAGGCTCACGGTGGTGGACTCATGGGACATTTTGGAGCCAAGAAAACTGAAAGTGTGCTCATTGATCACTTCTTTTGGCCGTGAATGAGACGTGACGTGGAACGCTATGTGATGAGATGCGAGATATGTCACAAAGCTAAGTCCTGCTTGAATCCTCATGGTCTCTATACTCCTCTATCTATTAAGAATACTCCATGGGAAGATATTTCTATGGATTTTGTTCTTGGTTTACCACGGACTAAGAGGGGGAGTGACTCGGTGTTTGTGGTAGTTGATCTTTTTAGCAAAATGGCACATTTTATTCCATGTCATAAGAGTGATGATCCCTCACACATTGTTGATCTTTTTTCAGGGAAGTTGTGCGACTACATGGAATACCACGCATGATTATGTCAGACCATGACACCAAATTTCTGAGCTACTTTTTGAAGACCTTGTGGGGAAAACTTGGCACCAAGATCCTATTTTTCACGACATGCCACCCCAAAAACTAATAGAAAGACTGAAGTTGTCAAGCGAATGTTGTCCATGATGCTAAGAGCAGTCCTCAAGAAGAATTTGAAGATGTGGGAAGAATGCCTACCTCATGTGGAGTTCGTGTATAGCAGGGTGGTACATTCGACCACTAAATTTTGCCCATTTGAACTTGTTTATGGATTCAAACCTATTGCTCCCATCAATCTTTTGCCTTTGCCACTGCAGGAACAAACTAGCATTGATGTAAGTAAGCTTGCTGATTTCATCAAAAAACTTCAAGCCTAGGCAAAGGAGAACATTGAGAAAATGACCGAACAATATAAGAAGCTGGTAAACAAGACTAGGACGAAGCTGGTGTTCGAGCAAGGCAATTTGGTGTGGGTACACCATCAGAAGGACCGTTTTCCTGAGCAACGCAAGTGCAAGTTGCAGCCACGCGGTGATGGACCATTCGCGGTGCTCGAGAGGATCAACGACAATGCTTACAAGATCGATCTTCCAGAAGAATATGGTGTTAGCCCAACCTTAAATGCCTTAGATCTTTCTGTTGGGGAACGTAGTAATTTCAAAAAAAATCCTACGCACACGCAAGATCATGGTGATGGCATAGCAACGAGAGGGGAGAGTGTTGTCCACGTACCCTCGTAGACCGTAAGCGGAAGCGTTATGACAACGCAGTTGATGTAGTCGTACATCTTCACGATCCGACCGATTCAAGTACCGAACGTACGGCACCTCCGAGTTCAGCACACGTTCAGCTTGATGACGATCCCCGGACTCCAATCCAGCAAAGTGTCGGGGATGAGTTCCATTAGCACGACGGCGTGGTGACGATGATGATGCTCTACCTGCGCAGGGCTTCGCCTAAACTCCGCGACGATATGACCGAGGTGGAATATGGTGGAGGGGGGCACCGCACACGGCTCAGGAACGATCCGTAGATCAACTTGTGTTGTTGTGCCTAGAGGTGCCCCCTGCCACCGTATATAAAGGAGCAAGAGGGGAGGAGGTGGCCGGCCTAGGAGGGGCGCGCCAAAGGGAGTCCTACTCACCTACTCCCACCGGGAGTAGGACTCCCTCCTTCCTTGTTGGAGTAGGAGAAGGGGGGAAAGAGGGGGAGAGGAGGAAGGAAAGGGGGGCCGCACCCCTTGTCCAATTCGGACCAGAGGGGGGCTGCGCGCCTCCTTCCTTTCGGCCTCTCTCCTCTATTCCCGTATGGCCCAATAAGGCCCATATACTCCCCGGCGAATTCCCGTAACTCTCGGGTACTCCGAAAAATACCCGAATCACTCGGAACCTTTCCGAACTCCGAATATAGTCGTCCAATATATCGATCTTTACGTCTCGACCATTTCGAGACTCCTCGTCATGTCCCCGATCTCATCCGGGACTCCGAACTCCTTCGGTACATCAAAACTCATAAACTCATAATATAATTGTCATCGAAACCTTAAGCGTGCGGACCCTACGGGTTCGAGAACTATGTAGACATGACCTAGAACTATTCTTGGTCAATAACCAATAGCGGAACCTGGATGCCCATATTGGCTCCTACATATTCTACGAAGATCTTTATCGGTCAAACCGCATAACAACATACTTTGTTCCCTTTGTCATCCGTATGTTACTTGCACGAGATTCGATCGTCGGTATCTAATACCTAGCTCAATCTCGTTACGGGCAAGTCTCTTTACTCGTTCCGTAATACATCATTCCGTAACTAACTCATTAGCTACATTGCTTGCAAGGCTTATAGTGATGTGCATTACCGAGAGGGCCTAGAGATACCTCTCCGACAATCGGAGTGACAAAACCTAATCTCGAAATACGCCAACCCAACATGTACCTTTGGAGACACCTGTAGTACTCCTTTATAATCACCCAGTTACCTTGTGACGTTTGGTAGCACCCAAAGTGTTCCTATGGTAAACGGGAGTTGCATAATCTCATGGGTCCAGGAACATGTATAAGTCATGAAGAAAGCAATAGCAACATACTAAACGATCAAGTGCTAGGCTAACGGAATGGGTCAAGTCAATCACATCATTCTCCTAATGATGTGACCTCGTTAATCAAATGACAACTCATGTCCATGGCTAGGAAACTTAACCATCTTTGATTCACGAGCTAGTCAAGCAGAGGCATACTAGTGACTATATGTTTGTCTATGTATTCACACATGTATCATGTTTCCGGTTAATACAATTCTAGCATGAATAATAAACATTTATCATGATATAAGGAAATAAATAATAACTTTATTATTGCCTCTAGGGCATATTTCCTTCAGTCTCCCACTTTCACTAGAGTCAATAATCTAGTTCACATCATCATGTGATTCAACACCAATATTCACATCTGTATGTGATTAACACCCATAGTTCACATCGTCATGTGATCAACACCAAAAAGGTTTACTAGAGTCAATAATCTAGTTCACATCGCTATGTGATTAACACCCAAAGAGTACTAAGGTGTGATCATGTTTTGCTTGTGAGAGAAGCTTAGTCAACGGGTCTGTCACATTCAGAGTCGTATGTATTTTGCAAATATTCTATGTCTACAATGCTCTGCACGGAGCTACTCTAGCTAATTGCTCCCACTTTCAATATGTATCCAGATTGAGACTTAGAGTCATCTGGATCAGTGTAAAAGTTTGCACCGATGTAATTTTTACAACGAACTCTTTTATCACCTCCATAATCGAGAAACATCTCCTTAGTCCTCACTAAGGATATTCTTGACCGCTGTCCAGTGATCTACTATTAGATCAAAATTGTATTCATTTGCCAAACACAGAGCAAGGTATACAATAGGTCTGGTTCACAGCTAGCATACTTTATAGAACCTATGACTGAGGCATAGGGAATGACTTTTCATTCTCTTTCTATTTTCTGCCATAGTCGGGTTTTGAGTCTTACTCAATTTCATACCTTTGCAACACAGGCAAGAACTCTTTCTTTGACTGTTCCATTTTGAACTACTTCAAAATCTTGTCAAGGCATGTATTCATTGAAAATCTTATCAAGCGTCTTGATCTATCTCAATAGATCTTGATGCTCAATATGTAAGTAGCTTTACTGAGGTCTTTCTTTTAAAGAACTCCTTTCAAACACTCCTTTATGCTTTGCAGAATAATTCTACATTATTTCTGATCAATAATATGGCATTCACATATACTTATCAGAAAGGTAGTAGTGCTCCCACTCACTTTCTTGTAAATACAGGCTTCACCGCAAGTCTGTATTAAAACTATATGCTTTGATGAACTTATCAAAGCATATATTCCAACTCCGAGATGCTTGCACCAGTCCATTGATGGATCGTTGGAGCTTGCACATTTTGTTAGCACCTTTCGGATCGACAAAACCTTCTGGTTGCATCATATACAACTCTTCTTTAAAAAATCCATTAAGGAATGCAGTTTTGACATCCATTTGCCAGATTTCATAAAATGTGGCAACTGCTAACATGATTCAGACAGACTTAAGCATAGATACGAGTGAAAAACTCTCATCGTAGTCAACACCTTGAACTTGTCGAAAACCTTTTGCGACAATTCTAGCTTTGTAGATAGTAACACTATCAGCGTCCGTCTTCCTCTTGAAGATCCATTTAATCTCAATGTCTCGCCGATCATTGGGCAAGTCAATCAAAGTCCATACTTTGTTTTCATACATGGATCTTATCTCAGATCTCATGGCCTCAAGCCATTTTGCTGAATCTGGGCTCACCATTGCTTCTTCATAGCTCGTAGGTTCATCATGATCTAGTAGCATGACTTCCAGAATAGGATTGCCGTACCACTCTGGTGCGGATCTTACTCTGGTTTACCTACGAGATTCGGTAGTAACTTGATCTGAAGTTACATGATCATCATCATTAGCTTCCTCACTAATTGGTGTAGTAGTCACAGGAACAGATTTCTGTGATGAACTACTTTCCAATAAGGGATAAGGTACAATTACCTTATCAAGTTCTACTTTCCTCCCACTCACTTCTTTCAAGAGAAACTCCTTCTCTAGAAAGGATCCATTCTTAGCAACGAATGTCTTGCCTTTGGATCTGTGATAGAAGGTGTACCCAACTTTCTCCTTTGGGTATCCTATGAAGACACATTTCTCCGATTTGGGTTTGAGCTTATCAGGATGAAACTTTTTTCACATAAGCATCGCAACCCCAAACTTTAAGAAATGACAACTTTGGTTTCTTGCCAAACCACAGTTCATATTGTGTCGTCTCAACGGACTTAGGTGGTGCCCCTTTTTAACATGAATGCAGCTGTCTTTAATGCATGACCCCAAAACGATAGTGGTAAATCGGTAAGAAACATCATAGATTGTACAATATCCAATAAAGTACGGTTATGACGTTCGGACACACCATTACGCTGTGGTGTTCCGGGTGGCGTGAGTTGCGAAACTATTCCGCATTGTTTCAAATGTAGACCAAACTCGTAACTCAAATATTCTCCTCCACGATCAGATCGTAGAAATTTTATTTTCTTGTTACGATGATTTTCAACTTCACTCTGAAATTCTTTGAACTTTTCAAACGTTTCAGACTTATGTTTCATTAAGTAGATATACCCATATCTGCTCAAATCATCTGTGAATGTCAGAAAATAATGATACTTGCCGCGAGCCTCAACACTCATCGGATCGCATACATCAGTATGTATTATTTCCAATAAGTCAGTTGCTCGCTCTATTGTTCCGGAGAATGGAGTCTTTAGTCATCTTGCCCATAAGGCATGGTTCACAAGCATCAAGTGATTCATAATCAAGTGATTCCAAAATCCCATCAGCATGGAGTTTCTTCATGCGCTTTACACCAATATGACCTAAACTGCAGTGCCACAAATAAGTTGCACTATCATTATTAACTTTGCATCTTTTGGTTTCAATATTATGAATATGTGTATCACTACGATCGAGATCCAACGAACCATTTTCATTGGGTGTGTAACCATATAAGGTTTTATTCATGTAAACATAACAACAATTTATTCTCTTACTTAAATGAATAACCGTATTGCAATAAACATGATCAAATCATATTCGTGCTCAACGCAAACACCAAATAACACTTATTTAGTTTCAACACTATTCCCGAAAGTATAGGGAGTGTGCGATGATGATCATATCAATCTTGGAACTACTTCCAACACACATCGTCACCTCGCCTTTTTACTATTTTCTGTTTATTCTGCAATTCCCGTTTCGAGTTACTACTCTTAGCAACTGAACCAGTATCAAAATGCCGAGGGGTTGCTATAAACACTAGTAAAGTACACATCAATAACATGTATATCCAATATACCTTTGTTCACTTTTGCCATCCTTCTTATCCGCCAAATACTTGGGGCAGTTCCACTTCCAGTGACTAGTCCCTTTGCAGTAGAAGCATTTAGTCTCAGACTTAGGACCAGACTTGGGCTTCTTCACTTGAGTAGCAACTTGCTTGCCGTTCTTCTTGAAGTTCCACTTCTTCCCTTTGCCCTTTTCTTGAAACTAGTGGTCTTGTCAACCATCAACACTTGATGCTTTTCTTGATTTCTACCTTCATCGATTTCAGCATCACGAAGAGCTTGGGAATCGTTTTCGTCATCCCTTGCATACTATAGTTCATCACGAAGTTCTACTAACTTGGTGATGGTGACTAGAGAATTCTATCAATCACTATCTTATCTGGAAGATTAACTCCCACTTGATTCAAGCGATTGTAGTACCCAGACAATCTGAGCACATGCTCACTAGTTGAGCGATTCTCCTCCATCTTTTAGCTATAGAACTTGTTGGAGACTTCATATCTCTCAACTCGGGTATTTGCTTGAAATATTAACTTCAACTCCTGGAACATCTCATATGGTCCTTGACGTTCAAAACGTCTTTGAAGTCCCGATTCTAAGCCGTTAAGCATGGTGCACTAAACTATCAAGTAGTCATCATATTGAGCTAGCCAAACGTTCATAACGTCTGCATCTGCTCCTGCAATAGGTTTGTCACCTAGCGGTGCATCAAGGACATAATTCTTCTGCGCAGCAATGAGGATAAACCTCAGATCACGGATCCAATCCGCATCATTGCTACTAACATCTTTCAACACAATTTTCTCTAGGAACATATCAAAATAAACATATGAAAGCAACAACGCAAGCTATTGATCTACAACATAATTTGCAAAATACTACCAGGACTAAGTTCATGATAAATTTAAGTTCAATTAATCATATTACTTAAGAACTCCCACTTAGACAGACATCTCTCTAGTCATCTAAGTGATTACGTGATCCAAATCAACTAAACCATGTCCGATCATCACATGAGATCGAGTAGTTTTCAATGGTGAACATCACTATGTTGATCATATCTACTATATGATTCACGCTCGACCTTTCGGTCTCCGTGTTCCGAGGCCATATCTGCATATGCTAGGCTCGTCAAGTTTAACCTGAGTATTCTGCGTGTGCAAAACTGGCTTGCACCCGTTGTAGATGGACGTGGTGTCTGGGCACGAAGAACTTTGGCAACGGTGCATACTCAGGGAGAACACTTCTTGATAATTTTAGTGAGAGATCATCTTAAAATGCTACCGTCAATCAAAGCAACATAAGATGCATAAAGGATTAACATCACATGCAATCAATATAAGTGATATGATATGGCCATCATCATCTTGTGCTTGTGATCTCCATCTCCGAAGCACCGTCGTGATCACCATCGTCACCTGCGCGACACCTTGATCTTCATCATAGCATCGTTGTCGTTTACGCCATCTATTGCTTCTACGACTATCGCTACCGCTTAGTGATAAAGTAAAGCAATTACAGGGCGTTTGCATTTCATACAATAAAGCGACAACCAATGGCTCCTGCCAGTTGCCGATAACTTCGGTTACAAAACATGATCATCTCATACAATAAAATATAGCATCACGTCTTGACCATATCACATCACAACATGCCCTGCAAAAACAAGTTAGACGTCCTCTACTTTGTTGTTGCAAGTTTTACGTGGCTGCTACGGGCTTAGCAAGAACCGTTCTTACCTACGCATCAAAACCACTACGATAGTTCGTCAAGTTAGTGCTGTTTTAACCTTCGCAAGGACCGGGCGTAGCCACACTCTATTCAGCTAAAGTGAGAGAGACAGACACCCGCCAGCCACCTTTAAGCACGAGTGCTCGTAACGGTGAAATGGGTCTCGCGTAAGCGTACGCGTAATGTCGGTCCGGGCCGCTTCATCTCACAATACCGCCGAACCAAAGTATGACATGCTGGTAAGCAGTATGACTTGTATCGCCCACAACTCACTTGTGTTCTACTCGTGCATATGACATCTACGCATAAAACCTGGCTCTGATACCACTGTTGGGGAACGTAGTAATTTTAAAAAAAATTCCTACGCACACGCAAGATCATGGTGATGGCATAGCAACGATAGGGGAGAGTGTTGTCCACGTACCCTCGTAGACCGTAAGCGGAAGCGTTATGACAACGCGGTTGATGTAGTCGACGTTTTCACGATCCGACCGATCCAAGTACCGAACGTACGACACCTCCGAGTTCAGCACACATTCAGCTCGATGACGATCCCCGGACTCCAATCCAGCAAAGTGTCGGGAATGAGTTCCGTCAGCATGACGGCGTGGTGACGATGATGATGCTCTACCGGCGCAGGGCTTCGCCTAAACTCCGCGATGATATGACCGAGGTGGAATATGGTGGAGGGGGGCACCGCACACGGCTAAGGAACGATCCGTAGATCAACTTGTGTTGTTGTGCCTAGAGGTGCCCCCCTGCCCCCGTATATAAAGGAGCAAGGGGGGAGGGGGCGGCCGGCCTAGGAGGGGCGCGCCAAGGGGAGTCTCCCTCCTTCCTTGTTGGAGTAGGAGAAGGGGGGAAAGAGGGGGAGAGGAGGAAGGAAAGGGGGGCCGCACCCCTTGTCCAATTCGGACCAGAGGGGGGCTGTGCACCTCCTTCCTTTCGGCCTCTCTCCTCTATTCCCGTATGGCCCAATAAGGCCCATATACTCCCCGGCGAATTCCCGTAACTCTCCGGTACTCTGAAAAATACCCGAATCACTCGGAACCTTTCCGAACTCCGAATATAGTCGTCCAATATATCGATCTTTACGTCTCGACCATTTCGAGACTCCTCGTCATGTCCCCGATCTCATCCGGGACTCCGAACTCCTTCGGTACATCAAAACTCATAAACTCATAATATAACTGTCATCGAAACCTTAAGCGTGCGGACCCTACGGGTTCGAGAACTATGTAGACATGACCTAGAACTATTCTTGGTCAATAACCAATAGTGGAACCTGGATGCCCATATTGGCTCCTACATATTCTACGAAGATCTTTATCGGTCAAACCGCATAACAACATACTTTGTTCCCTTTGTCATCGGTATGTTACTTGCACGAGATTCGATCGTCGGTATCTAATACCTAGTTCAATCTCGTTACCGGCAAGTCTCTTTACTCGTTCCGTAATACATCATTCCGTAACTAACTCATTAGCTACATTGCTTGCAAGGCTTATAGTGATGTGCATTACCGAGAGGGCCCAGAGATGCCTCTCCGACAATCGGAGTGACAAAACCTAATCTCGAAATACGCCAGCCCAACATGTACCTTTGGAGACACCTGTAGTACTCCTTTATAATCACCCAGTTACATTGTGAGGTTTGGTAGCACCCAAAGTGTTCCTCCGGTAAACGGGAGTTGCATAATCTCATAGTTACAGGAACATGTATAAGTCATGAAAAAAGCAATAGCAACATACTAAACGATCAAGTGCTAGGCTAACGGAATGGGTCAAGTCAATCACATCATTCTCCTAATGATGTGACCTCATTAATCAAATGACAACTCATGTCCATGGCTAGGAAACTTAACCATCTTTGATTCACGAGCTAGTCAAGTGGAGGCATAATAGTGACTATATGTTTGTCTATGTATTCACACATGTATCATGTTTCCGGTTAATACAATTCTAGCATGAATAATAAACATTTATCATGATATAAGGAAATAAATAATAACTTTATTATTGCCTCTAGGGCATATTTCCTTCACTTTCCCCATACTTTGGGTATTTAGAGACGAGGACGACTCCTTCTCAAGAGGGAGAGGATGATGAGGACATCACAACCATCAACGGTCCAATAACAAGAAGTTGCGCAATGCAAATACATGATCAGGTGAACGCTAACTTAAGTTTATCATTTGACCTTGAAAACATGGTTGTTCCTTCACCTCCTTTTTTGTTGGTTGAACTTAGGTGCAATGTCGAAGAAGGCCAAACACATATCAGTCTATGCAAAACAATGTTTTATGGTGAAGAAACAAAGTTAGGAGTTCATGAAGAAATGAGTTGTCTACTGAAGAAACATTGTTCCGATTCTGACGAAACAATGTTTTGCACTAGTTTGGTATCCCAACTTGCAAAAGGTTCTCAGAACTCGAGTCTGCTGCTGAAGGAAACATTGTTCGACCCCAGTGAACAATGTTTGGTCAGGAACTGCCAACCACCTCCGACGAGAGTTTTCCAGAAGCTACCTCTTTAAGTCTCGAAGCCGTCAAACCAAAGTTGGTTTACTTCCACACCTAAGCCGGTTCCAAAGCTAGTTTGTTTTCACACCTATCCATGGAGGTTGTCTCGATTATAAATAGGTTAGCTCTTCCCTTCGTTGAACACTTTTTCCATTTCTATCAAAGACCGAAGACATAGACTCCTCCTGAGATTCGAGAGCTCTTGTTGTCCTTATTCTCGTGATTCCTCGAGAAATTGCTCCTAATTCATGCTCCACGACTAGATCATGTTGTGTGGGTTAGAGTTCTTGGTTTCCCTTGAGGATTGCACCTATCCCGTGCTCCACGTCTTGAGCTTGGTTGTGTGCGGTAGTATTGCGGGTTGTGGATCGGCGAATGTTCAGATTATAGGCTTCGTTGAGCATCCTCCTCGTCGGGTCGTAATCTCTTATTTTCTGTTTTTCGGCTACTTGCAGCTAGTTATCCCCATCCACTTATCGATCCTACCCCGTGAAGATCGGACCTCCCCTTGTTCACCCTCTTCTCCAAACACGGTGGCGCATCAGGGCATGTGCCCGAGCTGGTGTCGGCGTGTACCTCAACTCCGGCAGGGCGAACTCCTTTTTTGGCGTAACTAACAAAAGAGTGTGTGCGTTGCAATGGGAGAGAAAAATACCACACGCCCCTAACACAATAACCATGACTCAAGAGCTCAATAGGTCTATGTCCTTTATTTCAACATGACGTCTTATCGGTCTTGCCGTTTATCCTTCTTCCCACTCTCGTCGACAAACATGCATGGTCATAGATGGTTACTTCCGTCTCTAATTTGTTTTTTTGAGGTGTTCATTTCAATTTGAATCGGCATCGTACGAAAGAAAGACAGGTCGTGAATTACTTATTAATGTTGCATTCTAAACAACATTTTAAAAATTATTAACATGTGAAAAAACATCATATTCTGATTCTAAGCATTTTCCTAATCAATTTTCATATATTTAAAAAAACATTTGAATCTATGTAAAAAACATTATTTTCTACACGAGCACCGGGTTTATTAATAAAATCTTAGGGGGTTCTCTATAAAAAGCGAAACCTTTTCTATTCTCACATAAAAATAGGACTGCAAGTTGATTAATCGAAACCTCGGGGGGTTTCTGCAAAACACAAAATGTTTTCCTATACTCACTTAAATCAGGACCGTGGGTTGATTTCATGAAAGTGCAGGGACTTCTCTGCAAAATGTGCAACGGCGAACGAATAGGAGCAGTCTGTGCTTTATTATTGGGTGAAGATTGTGGTCTTTACTCAAGGGGCGTACATGTGTACAATGGAAGAGTCTCAGGGATCAAGGAGCCAAATAAAATGACCATTGTAAAGCAACATAGAGTTGTTAACTAATTTACAGACATCAAAATTATAACCATTCTTCTTTCCCGAATCTCCCTAAGACGGGGCTATAGATACCACGGTTGCCCACATTTTATTCCATTGATCACTATTGATAGGTCGCATGTGATATCACATGCGATATAAAGCTTATGGGATTGCAAGTTCTTCACTAGTGCTAGCTGATGGGCTATGCAGCATGCATATACAGCAAACTAAGATTTAATCCTAGCGTGCAGATCAACAAGGAGCATTCACAGGATATAGATCACAAGATTACCACTAGACATGATGACCTTGCAATGAAAGAAGAGTTGGAGCAGCACGTGAGTCGTCTCCTCCTTGTTGTCAACCTCACTCGTTTAGCTGATCATCAGATTAGTAGAACTAGTTCGCCAGAGTAGCAAAAGTGCACTAGCTCTAATGGTATCCGTGGGTATGGTAGGAACATCAAACTGCAGACTGTTGGGTCTGGTCACATAGCTTGGACCTGAACAAGTGGCTAGATACTGCACTTGCAATCCTAGCCGGAGCAAAGCTTGGGCCTGAATAAGTGGCTACATACAACACTTGCAATCCTAGTCGGAGCAAAACTCATATATATTCATTGCAGGTATCCCTCCACTTATATAGACGTTCGATCGTAGGCTCAACACTTGAGACCTGCTTCCTCTCAACTAGGAAGGTGTTGCGCCCCCAAATGTAAGGGTTTGCAGCAAGCAGCAGCTTCCCTTGAGTGACTTCAAGGTTTACCTAATCCATGGTAGCTACACGATTACAACCAATGACCAATACCTCCACACACAAATACAAAACCTTCTTGTGCCCCCAACAGGACTAGTGAGGTCGCCAGTGATGCTAGATACAAAGGGAATTAAATGCAACAATGGAATTATTGGTGGAAATCAATGAAAAAAATCAAGGAAAGATTGAAAGCTTTATGAATTAAGATGGATTGGGATCCATAGGTTGACTAGTGGTCTCTCTCAAATGATAAGCAACGATGTGGTGAACAAATTACAGTTGGGCAGCGATTAAATTGCAATATTTATGAGTATGATTATTCATGGCATAATTAGCATATGATCATCACATCCTTAAATCTATAGACCATTATCGGATAACATCTATGTCTAATACTCCACCCAAGATTGCTATCCGGCATGCATCTCAAACTATTAAGTAAAACAGAGAATGATACCATGAAGTAGATGATATATTGTCTTCACCATGTGTTCAAAGGACAAGTATGCAACCATATTTTTATCCCTAGCAGAAATAACATACTATAAGTCTTTTCCACATTTTGTCACTACGGTAGCTTACTTGCATGGTTGAACCCAACTATCATACACAACTCCATTGATGATCAAACCCCAAACTTGGCTAGAGAAAGAGATAATAGATCAGAGGCAATATATGAATAATAGTTATGCAAATAAATAAACAAATAGATCTCAAAAGAATTCATGAATAAATCTGATGGATCACAATCATGTAGGGCAGCTCACATGATCTTTGTATGAGAAACAGGAGAGTCCAATGAAAACTACTCACGAGCGATCATGATGGCTTTCAAGTAGATGGAGATGGCCATTGTGATGATTTCCTGCTCTGGCCGTGTACCGGGAATGGCCTTCAAATTGGATCTTGAAGAAAAAGAGGTGTGCGGTGATGGAAAAAGTATGGAGATAAATCATTGAAGAGTTTCAGAAGCATATGAAGGCACACGACCGAGAGGTGGTAAATCAAAGCACCAGTATGGCCATGTGGCAGGGGCATGCACCAGCAAACGAATGTGTATGAGTACGCATGCAAGAAATATCCATTTCGATTCACGCGGCAGAATTGCGCGAGCGCGCGCCTAGTATGATATGTATCATTTTTGAATTAGACCACGTTCAAATGCTGACTTGTTCGAACACAATGTATTTTTCCGCTGCTGAATATGGTGTATAGTTGAGAATGCCACACAATTCTGTCACTTGCATGACTTATGGAATCACACTCTCTAGGCATATATAATACTTGTATCAATGTATGCTGCGAAGACTGAATACAATTGTACATTCATCCCACTTGGTGTTCTTCCTTTCTACACTTATTCCCTTTACTTTGGTTATTATATGTTAGTCAACTGAATTTATAATTTGGGTTAGTCGCTTTCTTGGTCGTTAATTTTTGCTCTAAGATTTTTGCTGCTTTTTTTCTAACCTATGTTGTTTGTTGTGCTAGGCTTGTTTTTTTGATTGGCCCCACATTTATGGGTCGGTCAATTTGCTACTGGGTCGAAGCCCATTAATTGTGCAATCCAGCCCTCCTCTCTATCCCTTCATTTTTTTCTATAATTTTTCAGTTTTTATGTCTTTTCGCTTTGTTTTGTTTTGTTAGTTTGTTTTTATTTTTACTCTGTGGGTATTCTTGGGATGTTGGGTGAGTATAAATGTTTACACATAAACGCTATGCAATTTGTGCGAAAATTACACTATTATATGATTATTTGCATACTACAAAAGTACATTTTTAGAGCAAAGTTATGTGCACGTTTTAAAAAATATTTTGCATTATCTTTCTTCTTCAAGGGATAAACCAAAGCCACTACGTACTTCACTCCTAAAGAATCTTTTCGCGAAAGTTCCACTATTATATGTTTTTTCTTGAATATTTTTTAAAAGCGTATTTTTGTGAATATTGTGTGCAATTTTTGTCGTTGGTTGTTTTAATTTTTTATTTAATTTCTTTTAAAGATAATATCAATGCCTCTAATTTATTCATCTCTAGAAAATATTTTTAATTATTTTTTAGTTATTATTTCATTTTCTTTCTTCTACTAGAGTAATACCAATATCACTAATTCATACTTCCTTAGAAAACCTCATTATTTTGATCTTTCTATTTTTTTCTTTCATCTTTATTTTCTTAAAGACTAATACCAAAGCCACTAATTCATCATGTCTAGAAATTTTTGGAATTTTGATTTCTTTTTGTTTTACTTTATTTCCTTTCTTCTTTAGTGATAATAACAAAGCCGCAATTTACTTCTTCTTAGGAAGCTTCCTTTTTGTGCAAATTCAACTATTACATTTTTATTCTTGCATATTATAAATATGAACAATTTTGGTGTGAATTGTTTGCAAAAAAATTCCTTATTTGTTTTATTATGTTTTCATTTTCTTGCTTCTTAAAAGGTAAAGAAATTACAGTGATACATTTTTCTTAGAAGACTTCATTATTTGGATTTTTTCTTTTTATTACATTTTTGCAAAATTTAATTATATTTCTTCTTTAAGGGTAATATCAATGCCACTAATTCATTCTTTCTTAGGAAATTATTTTTTTGGGAAACTTCACTGTTATCGACTTACTCTTGCATATTCTAAAAATACCGCAACTTCTTTGCAAACCATGTTCAAATTTTGTCTTGATTTGTTTTTTTGCTTTTCTTTCTTCTTAATCGGTAATACCGATGCCACTAATTCATTCTTCCTTAGAGAACTTCATTATTTTGTTTTTATTTCATTTCTTTCTTAAAAGGAAATAGTAATCGTACTAATTCATTCCCTTTTAGGAAGTTTATTTTTTGAGTAAATCCCACAATTACATGTGTATTCTTTCATATTATAAAAAAGTGCAGTCTCTGCGTAGTTGTATGTAAATGTTATTATGATCTTCTTTCTTCTTCAAGGGTAATTGCATTTCCAATAATTCATTATTTCCTAGAAAACTTCATTATTTTGAGTAGGACAAGTAGAGATGCTAAGACTTATGGAATCACGCTCTTCAAGGATATATAATGCTTGTATAAATGTATGCTCAAAAGACTACAAATCTACATTACACCACATTGTGTTCTTCCTTTCTATACTTATTCCCTTAGAGCATTTCCAATAGGTGCCCTATAATAGGGCACCTAAAGGTTGTTAAAGTAAATTTTACAACACCCAAAACTAGTTTTTACAACACCGAAGAACTCCAACTTCAGTAGATGCCCTAAAAACAAAAAACAAAATTGAAGAATAGATCAATTCAAACAAACATACAGACATTGCATAGATTTAAACCTTAAACACAAAATTTCATCATACTACTTGATCAAAGATAAAAAAATAACTACTAATCTATTTGTCTTACACATAGTTGGTATCGACTGAGTTCCAATACACCAGGTGTTGGGGATATAACTATTAGTATGACCCGCCATAAGGAGCCAGGTTATAGTTACAAGCATTCTTGAAGACGACGGCTTAGTAAAGGCCCAACGGCCCAGAGGTGACCTAAGGCCCGTAGTGTTAAACCGCCTTAATCATGTAACTTGTATTGTAAGGCAAGAAAGATTAAGAGACCGAGCCGGATACAATCTATAAGCCGGTCGGGACTCTATAGAGCCGCTGGGTGTCAACCTCAGTATATAAAGGGACGACCTAGCGGCGGTTCAGGACACGAAACAACGACTCGGGAGCTAGGTCAAGCGATTCTACTTCCTGGTTATCGAGACAAACATAATCCCAATCACAACTAGACGTAGTCTTTTACCTTCATTGTAAGGGGCCGAACTAGTATAAACCTCTCGTGTCTCTTGTCCTGATTAACCCCTTCAAGCTTTCTAGTTGCGATGGCTCCACGACTAAGTCCTTTCGCTAGGACATCTGCCGTGACAATTCCACGACAATTAGCGCCCACCATGGGGCCAACGCACGGTGGATTTGAGTTCTTGAAGGGCAGCTTCGAAGGGCTCAAGGGATACATTGTGGGCCGGATGACCAAGAGTCCTCGTGGCAAGCTCTACATCGACGACGCAGGCTGGGGCCCCGAGGCCGGCTCAATTGAGTATGGGTACCGGGTCCCCTTCGGCGGAATCCACGTCTTCATCGGCAAGATCAGCGAGCCGGGCCCTGGGCCGGACATCTGCACCGACCTCGCCGAAACGGCTCAGCGTGCGAGACCCGCCCGGGCTCTTCCGGCTGTGAAGCGTGTCTTCGTGGGATGCTTCCACGGAGGGCTCTCTGAAGGATCTGCCTCTGGTGGTGAGGCGGCCATCTACTCTAACGGTGAGTCGTTCACAGGTGAGATGGATTCATTGTACCAACTGCAGGATGGTGGGCTTGGCGGTTGTTCCAATGGCAGTAGTATTCCAGACTGTCTTGAGCCGTCATACAGGGTCGAGATCTTCATGGCTGGCACCCAACCCGTCCAAGACTCCACAACTGCAGCAGTGGTAACCTCCGGGACAGCGGCAGCCAGGGCAGGAAGTCCTGTGCGTTCACCAGCCTAGGTGTTAATGGATCTCACCGAAAAGACGACAGCCCTGTTAACCGACGTAGTCAGCCCGGCAGATCAGGCCAGTCATGATGCGGATGTGGCGCAGTTAAAGTTGGATATGGCACAAGCCAAGGAAGACCTGGCAGCAGAAGATGTTAGGATAACCGCAGAGCGGGCGGCTCTGGACGTTCAGGCTCATCAGATCCAGGCGCACGTGTTCCGGCTTACGCAAGACCAGAACGCGGCTAATGAGGTCATGAGGAGAAGGAATAAGAAGACCCAGTCTCTACTTCCCTGGTTTATGACCCTCGGAACCTTTTTAACACGCCAGGAGAAGGGCCCAGTAACCCGCCATGGCTCATCCCACGGACAGGCAACCCGCCATGGGTCCCTCCGCGCACAGGGCCAGACCATGTTACGACACTCGGGGACGGAGCACCGTTTCAGTCACCGGTGATGGGACCGCCCCGTGTAAACATGGCGCCACCTCAGTATGTACCAACCGCTCCGGGTCATTACTCCAACCCATTAGAAAACATGATAGCAGCGGCAACCCGATTGGCGGCTCTCCCAATTGATGGCGACTCTCCGACTGCAGTTGAAACCCGCCGGATCAGGGAACTTTATCAGACGGCTTTGGTACAGCAGGAGGCGTACTCATACAGCCGAGACAGGGTCCACTCGACACCTCGTCCGAGCCGGAGCCCAAGTTATAGCAGGCACATGGATTCAGCGGCCGTATCAAGCAATGTTAGACGCCATGACCAGCCAGGCAGCGGTAACCCGCCGCGTCATGAGGCCATTAACTTGGTGGAACAAGAGAGACTACGACAAGAGGCTGAACAGGCGGCTGAGCAGGCGGCTCAGTTGACGGCTTATCAACCATATCCGGTTTACCCGGCAACTTCTGTTAAAGCAGGTATAGCCACCCGGAATGGAGGAGTCCCGTGTCTGGTGCCGGCTCTACGTAACGAGCGGTTGCCTAAAGATTTAAAAGGGCCAAGGAAGGTGCCGAATTACACAGCCGACGTACAGCCTAGGGCATGGATTGAGAGCTACGAGATGGCAATGGAGCTGTTGGAGGTTTCTGACGCAGCAATGGCTAAGTACTTCACCATGATGTTGGATGGAACCGCCCGTACCTGGTTGAAAGGCCTGCCACCTAATTCAATTAGTTCATGGGCAGAGTTAAAGGCCCGGTTCATCCAGATGCAAGCAGCCCATGTCGGTTGTGTACCTAACAAATTGTAAGCAGGAAGAGGGCGAATCTACAACCCATTGGGTACGCCGGGTTAAGGCCATAATACATTCATCCGACAATATGGTGCCGGCTCTGCAGTCTTAATGTTGGAGAAGAATTGCCATGTCTTACCTTTGAAGCAAAAGTTGGGGCGGCTCAAACGTGAGTGCAATGACATGGGCACGTTGAAGGCGGCTCTGGTCAATTATGCCGATTCTAATAGTACCAAGGATCCCGAGTCTGATGATGAGAAGGCAGGGAAGGGAAAGAAGAACGGCAACAGCAAGGGCTCTCAGCACAACCCGACAAGTCAAGGAGGTAACAAACGTAAGGCTGACGGTAGCTTGGATTTTGTGGCTAACACCAATGCACAAGGTCATAACTAGTGGCGCAAGGGAAGGACACCCCCTCGGTCTAGCGGGTCAGGACCCACACTTGAGCAGTTGTTGAATGAACCTTGTACGAGACACGGTACTAAGGAAAAGCCGGCTACACATTTGTGGAAGGACCGCACGATTATGAAGGCGTTCAAGAATTCCAACATGTTTGATGGTAACGACGGCTCGGGCGGCTCAGGTGGTGGCAGTTTTCATGGCCCGGGCGGCGGGTCAAATCCCAATAACCAGCAGGCTAGCCAGGGAAGTCAACAGCAGCAGTAAGGGGGATACCAAAGCAATCCAAAGCAGCTGAACGGTGGGCAATACCATGTGTTTACCACCAGCTTGTGTAAACAGGACCATAAGCTTCATAAGAGGGTCGTGAATGCGGCTGAACCGTCAACCCCTCGTTATTTGCGGTGGTCTGAACAACCTATAATATGGAGTAGAGAGGATCACCCTCCCCGGGTTGATAATCCGGGTCACTTAGCCCTGGTCGTGGCCCCTCAAGTGGGTGGATACAAGTTCACCAAGGTGGTGATGGATGGAGGCAGCAGCATCAATATTCTTTATTATGAGACCTTCCATCGCATGGGGCTGACTGATAAGAGCCTTAAAAGTCCAACACTGTTTTCCATGGAGTTGTACCTGGTAAGTCGGCGTATCCGGTCGGCAAGATAGAACTGGAGGTAGCATTTGGGGATGAATATGATTCCAGAGCCGAGAAACTAACATTTGAAGTAGTTCAGATCAAGAGCCCATATCATGCTCTGTTGGGCGGCCGGCTTATGCCAAGTTCATGGCATGGCCGTGTTATGTGTATTTGCAGCTCAAGATGCCGGGTTACAAGGGAACCATTACGATGCATGGGAGCCGCAAGGTGGCTCTGGAATGTGAAGAAGGTGACGCGGCTTATGCTGAGTCGGCCTGCGCGACGGAAGAATTGAAGTTCTACAAGGACAATGTTGACCCGACGGATATGATATCTTTGAAGAAGCCAACTACAGAGCATGAGCCGGTCATGAAATTTCAGTCGGCAGAGGAGACTAAGCTTTTCGATTTTATCCTAGGCAATTCATCCAAGCAGTTCAGTATCAGCGCTAATTTGGATCCCAAATAGGAAGGCGCGCTCATCGAGTTGATCCGTGAGAATCAGGACATTTTTGCATGGAAACCATCTGACATGCCGGGTGTACCGAGAGAACTTTGAGCACACTCTTAATATCGATCCAAATTTTAAGCCGGTCAGGCAATTTCTTCGGCGGTTTAATGAGGAGAGAAGGAAGGCTATTGGTGAGGAAGTGGCCCGGCTCTTGGCGGTTGGGTTTATCATTGAGGTGTTTCATCCAGAGTGGCTGGCTAACCCGGTGCCTGTTCTTAAGAAAAACGGCACTTGGCGTATGTGTGTGGATTACACGGACTTGATAAAGCTTGTACTGCTGATCCTTTTGCTCTCGCTCGTATTGATCAGATCATCGATGCTACGACGGGTTGTGAGCATTTGAGCTTTTTGGATGCGTACTCTGGTTATCATTAGATCAAGATGGCTGTTAAGGACCAGGAGAAGACGGTGTTCATCACTCCGTTTGGAGCCTTCTGCTATGTTTCAATGCCTTTTGGGCTCAAGAGTGCCCAGGCGACTTACCAGCGATGCATACAAAATTGTCTTCATGATCAGATTGGACGCAATGTTCATGCTTACGTGGATCACATAGTGGTTAAGTCGAGAGAGAAAGAGACCTTGATCGATGATCTCAAGGAAACCTTTGATAATCTCCGGGTTTACAAGATGATGCTTAACCCGGCCAAGTGTGTTTTTGGTGTGCCTGCAGGAAAGCTTTTGGGTTTTCTGGTTTCTAACAGAGGCATCGAAGCTAACCCAGAGAAGATCAAAGCCATCACCTCCCTGGCCAAGCCGGCGTGTATTAACGATGTCCAACATTTGGTGGGTCGTATCACTGTCTTAAGCCGGTTCATAAGCCGGTTAGGGGAGAAGGCTATGACGCTGTATCAGATGATGAAGAAGACGGATAGCTTTACTTGGAGTGACGCCGCCAATACTGCCTTTGAAGATCTAAAGAGACAGTTGGCTGAGCCGCCGGTTATTGCTGCTCCCATTGATAAGGAGCCCTTGCTCCTATATGTGGCTGCTAACACACGTGTTGTCAGTGTGGCTATTGTGGTGGAATGCAAGGAGGCTGGCAAGGAGCACCCGGTTCAGTGACCGGTTTAATACATCAGTCAGGTACTGATTGAGTCCAAGAAGCGATATCCGCACTGGCAGAAGCTTGTCTATGGGGTGTTTATGGCCATCCGCAAGCTTAAGCAATACTTCTTGGGCCATCCCATCACTATGGTTAGTTCTGCCCCCTTGGGGGATATAATTCAGAACAGAGAGGCCACAGGACGAGTCGCCAAATGGGCCATTGAGCTTGGGCCTCATGGTTTACAATACGTGCCACACACAGCTATTAAGTCTCAAGTATTGGTGGATTTCATTAATGACTGGACAGAATTGCAGATGCCTGAGGAAAAGCCGGACAATACCTATTGGATAATTCATTTTGATGGGTCTAGGAAATTGGAAGGCTCGGGGGCAGGAGTTATTTTGGCTTCCCCTCGGGGTGATAAGTTTTTTTATGTGCTCCGGTTGATGTTTCCTTGTACTAACAATGCAGCTGAGTATGAAGCCTTGCTCCATGGTCTCCGAATGGCTAAAGAGATGAATTTAATCCGGGTAAGGTGCTTCGGCGACTCAGATCTCGTGGCTCAGCAAGTGTCAGGCAAGTGGGACTCAAAGGACCCTCTCATGGCGGCTTATCACCGGGAGGTTGATGCAATTGCAGGGCACTTCAAGGGTTATCAGGTGGAACACATTGACCGTAGAAAGAACGAGGCGGCTGACGCCTTAAGCCGGCTGGGATCTTAGCGTAAGCCGGTGTCGCCTAATACTTTCTAGGATGTTTTGCATAATCCTTCTGTCAAGCTACCTACAGAGGAAGATTTGGCTATTCCTGACCCTGAGGCACAGTTGGCGGCGGCTCTTCATATCATCCTAGACTGGACGGTGCTGTATCTGGCTTATATGACACGGAGCGAGTTGCCTGAGGATGAAGCCTTGGCCAGGCAGATAACCCGACGGTCTAAGTCCATGACGATTATCAATGGCGAGTTACATCATTGCAGTGTTACAGGAGCTTTTCAGCGTTGCATCTCTCCTGAAAAAGGCCAAGAAATTCTCCGTGAGATTCATGAAGGAGATTGCGGTCATCACACCGAGTCAAAATCTCTTGTGGCTAAGGCTTTTCGTCATGGGTTGTATTGGCTGACGGCTCATGCAGATGCAGAGGATCTGGTCAGTAAATGTGACAGTTGTCAGAAGTTCTCAAGACGGGCTCATGTGCCGGCTCAAGAGTTGAGGTTGATTCCAATTACTTGGCCGTTTGCAGTCTGGGGGCTTGACATGGTTGGGCCTTTCAAGAGATCCAAAGATAAAAAGACTCACCTCTTGATGGCAGTTGATAAGTTTAGAAAGTTGGTCGAGGCAGAGCCGGTCAGTAAGTGTGATTCCGCCATAGCGGTTCAGTTCATGAAGAAGGTGATATTTCGTTTTGGTTTTCCACACAACATTATAACCGACAATGGCACTAATCTGTCTAAAGGCGCCATGGAAGAGTTCTTTCAACGTGAGCATATCCGTCTTGATGTTTCATCAGTAGCCCACCCTCAGTCCAATGGTCAAGCGGAGAGAGCCAATCAAGAAATTCTGAAAGGCATTAAGACCCGGCTCTTTGTACCTTTGCAACGGACGCCGGGTTGTTGGGTTGAGGAGTTACCTTCTGTGTTATGGAGCATCAACACTACTCCTAACAGATCTATGGGTTATACGCCTTTCTTCATGGTCTACGGAGCTGAGGAGGTTCTCCCTAGTGACATCCGTCATGATTCACCTCGTGTGGCGGCTTATGTCGAGGAAGACAATGAACATGCGTGCCAGGATGCTCTTGATCTATTAGATGAACATCGGGACTTGGCAGCAGCTTGTTCGGCGATCTATCAACAGGACTTGCGTCGTTATCACAGCCGCCGAGTTAAGTCTAGATCCGTTCAGGAAGGCGATTTAGTGCTTCGGCTCATCCAGGATCAAATTGATGCTCATAAGTTATACCCACCTTGGGAGGGGCCATTCGTGGTCAGCAAGAACTTGAACAATGTGTCATACTACTTTATTGACGTTCGAGAGCACAAAGACTCACATAAGTCGGAGGAAGAGACCCGGAGGCCATGGAACATTGCTCATCTCTGGCCTTTCTACACTTGAGCTATAGGCTCCACTAATGTATATAGTTTGCCAATGTATATATTATGATAAATAATAAAGCAGGACCTCTGTCCTTTTTTCCTTCTCACAAGGTAAATTTGTCATTATTATTTTTATCATATGATCGTTCGGGGGCGGGTCATATTTGATCCGGCTCAGCCCCTTATGATCTGGCTTACGATTCCATTCGAATCTAGATATTCACAATTATGATCACTCGGGGGCTTCCTGTTCAAACGTAGGTCGTATTCGAACCAAAGAGAACATAGTTGCCGATACCCTTTTGGTTGCCACACTGCCGAGCTCACTTGGGGGCTTCTTGATCGTATTCGAGTCATAGCTTAACCCCATTTGGGAACCGACTTTGATCGTATTCGAATCAGAGTCGTTACAAAACTCTCAAGGTCATTAGGGGGCTTCCTGTTCAAACATAGGTCGTATTTGAACCAAAGAGAACACAGCTGCCGGTACCCTCTTGATCGGCGCAAAGCCAAAGCCATTGGTGGCTACATGATCGTATTCGAATCCTAGTTTAAACCCCTCTGGGACAGTTCACTGATCGTATCCGAATCAGTAGCCTTGCCATTGTTATTTCTCTTTTGTGATTTAAGTTATCTTTGCAAAGCCCATTGGTTGACTTAAGATTTTTCATGAGGCTTACAGTGATAAATATAATGTCTGTAACCCGGTTCAATATCGACTAGTGAGTCGCCAGCCCTTAAGAATCAAGGTATTTTCCGAGTATCCAAATATCGGATCTTCATCCTTACCAGCCAGGTCATATGAACCAGTGGGGCCAGTGGAAAACTTTTATTATAGCTGTGTTTTTTATCAACCAGCTAGTTTATGATTATTTTGATCGCATTTTTGGCCCAGCAGTTTATTTGGAGAACAGTTTTTCAACAATAATCAACTATGGGCACGAATATAATAAGGCGGCTTAAAAATGTTAAGCATCAAAACATGCACGATGGCATGGCCACAACAGAGTTATCTCTACCCTATTACAGGACTTATTCAGTCCAAATAGTTTGCATTGTTTTTCACACCAGGTACTGGGTCGCCATGACGTCTTCACCTTCAGGATTAGCCGGAAGCGTCCGGATTAGCCCTCTCCACGTTTGCACTCTGCTCCTTTTCCTGGAAAGTAGATGATGACCAGTCAATGTAGTTTAAGGCTTCAAATTCTGCTTCATCATCAACAAGACCTGCCGGGTCAACTTCCGGAGCAATGGACATATGTCGTGACAATTCCACGACACCAGGTCTCCTCCTGATCAGAAGTGAATTCCTCCTTCGATGATGACTACAACGACAATGAAAGCTTTATCACCATCGATGTCCATTGGCCGACCGAACTGCCATGATGTCCTCCTTCTTGAAAGTGATGAGCCAGTAGCATGGTTGTCGCACTGGAACTTGGCTCCGAAATGGTTGGAGCCACGTGCATGCACCCCTTGAAGTCGGTCTTGCTCTTAGACTTGTGCTTCAATGGCATGGCATCGGCGATGGTACGCCGACAAGGATGAGGACGAGATGGCAACGACGCAGAGGTGGTGTGGTGTCGCTGGGGATGGGCGATGGTACGTCGGGTTGGGGATGTATGACGACTGAATCAAGCGTGTGGTTGCGGCGGAGGGGTGAAGGTAGTGTGGCTAAATGGGGTTTGCACGGTGACAGAGGGGCCAGATCCTTTTTTGACAGAAAGACTGTAAGGGAACCCCATACAGTATAATTAGTGCAACAACCCCAAATTGCAAGTACCATTCCTTGAACCTGGGTGGGTGGGAAGGCATCAACCCCTTCCCACCACTAGGTTATGCCTTAGTCTGCCGAGGGGGGGGGGAAGATCCTTCGGCGGTGTATTGATTTAGCTGATTTGGTGGTAAGGACAGTGTGGTGGTGGTGTGGCTGACACGCAGAGGTGGGGTACTGCTACAAATTTGTTTTACTCCAGCCGCAAAGGTGTTGCATATTTGCAACACTTGGTGCCCCATTTTAGTGTTGTTGCAAATTTGAAGTATTAATACATATAGGACACCTATTGGAGCACTATGTTGACCCAAAAGGTGGTCATGCCTTATTATGCAAATCTATTGGAGATACTCTTAAGTTGGCCATAAGAATTTCCCACCTTGTATGCTAAAGAAAACTAAAAATCCCACTATCTATAAGAAATTGTTTACTTTTGGTTATAATATGGAGCCCGCAGGTTAAAAATTATTTTCCATTTCCCACTAATCTAGTCTACCGCACAAATTTGCTTATAGAAAAATTCCCCATCTTAGAAGGGTGGTAGGCTTCCTAGTTCTCTCTTTGATTCAAATAGTTTCTTATGGATTTCAAAGGACAAAAATTCTTAAAGAAACTCTCTAGGTGGGATATTTGATTTGTGGGATTCAACACTATAAGTCTTAGCCATCATCTACTTGGCACTTGTCATGCCCAATATGTGATCCTATACGAGAGGAACTCGAAGGTCCCACCAAGGATAGAGCCACATATTGAAGACGCTTTTGCAAGGTGGATATCATTACATCGTACCATTACATGCAAAGTCATATAGATGCCACGAGAATACATCGAACATCATACATAAGAGCAACATCCAACTACGGATGAAACATAAACAAAAACTCAAACGACATCCACCCTGCTAGCCCAGGCTGCCGACCAGGAACCAATCCCCTGAATGAAGAAGAAGCGGAAGAAGAACTCCAAAACAAGTAAACATCGCTCTCATGTCATGATCATCGCATGACCTGTACCTGCAACTGTGGTTGTAGTAATCTGTGAGCCACAAGGACTCAACAATCCCATTACCATGGGTATCAAGACTAGCAAAGCTTAATGGGTATGGAAAGGATAAGTGGTGAGGTTGCAGCAAGCGGCTAATCATTTATATGGTGGCTAGCTTACGAGTGCAAGAATAAGATGAGAATCTACGCAAACGGTCGCAAACTAGTAATGATCAAGAAGTGATCCTGAACTACTTATGAGTTAAACATAACCCCACCATATTCTCTTCTCGAACTTACTCGAAAAGAGACAGTCACAGTTATGCATGCGGTTGGTGTATTTTAATTCGGATCTGGTTTCAATTTCTCTACAACCGGATATTAAAAATTCCCATATGCCACATAACAGCGGGCACGACTCTCGAAATTAAACCCTGCAGGTGTGTCCCAACTTAGCCCACGACAAGCTCTCACGAAGAACGGAAGAAAATCCTCCTCCCGGAACAACCCGATCAAACTCGGAATCCCGGTTCACAAGACATTTCGATAATGGTAAAACAAGTCCAGCAAGACCTCCTGACGTGCCGACACCCTGATAGTAGCCGCGCGTATCTCGTCTCAGTCCACGAGGATGAGCTATGGTTACAACGACCAAATACCCCAAGTTACTAAGGGGCGGGGCCGCAAGCTGCTCTAGTTTGGGACCAACACCATCAGCACTGCCCCCCTGTATTCGGTTGAGTAATGAAACTTGGGTAGTGCTAACTCCCTATGCGTCAAATTTATCTTCATGTTTAGTTATTATGTTTGGAAAATGGTAAAACCAATGTTGGGTCTTGCTGGAGGAGTTTTATTCAAAGCAAACTTTAAGGGGGGGCCATAAACCCCAACCATGTTAGGAACGCAAAATCAACGAACATAACACTGGCATGACGGAAACTAGGGTGGCAAGAGTGGACCAAAACACTAGGCAAAAGGCCAAGCCTTCCACCCTTGACCAAGTATATAGATGCATTAATTAAATAAGAGATATTGTGATATCCCATGATATCCATGTCCCAACATGGAACAACCTGCACTGCACCCGCAACTAGCAATGCTATAAGAGGGGCTGAGCAAAGCAGTAACATATCCAAACAACGGTTTGCTGGGATGGTGAAAAAGGTTAGAGGTTGTTCATGGCAATTTTGGAGGCTTGATAAACAAGTGGTGGGTAGCGTGACATAGCGATAGAATCGAGACAACTAGCATAGCAAAGATAGCAGTGAGATCCAAGGTGACGGTCATCTTTCCTGAAATCCCACTAGGAATAAGAACGAGTCCATGAAGAAGTCAAACAGGCGTAGACGAACCAAGCGTAGTCAAACGAATCCTCACGATTGCAACGAAACAGGAACTATCGAGAAGAAGCACAACTGAAAAGAAGCAAACAACATGGTAAACACACAACACATAAACATGGCATGATGCTCAACCACGTATGATGCATGACAAGGCTACATGATGCTACACATGGCAAGAGATGATGCATAGAAGAACATCACATCAAAGCAAGTTTAAATGAGGCCGGAAACAACATATAACAATTTCGGGAAGTCCTCATATGCCAATTTCGAAATTGGTCCAGATCTGAATAACACATTAACTTAGAGTTGTTAAACAGCAAGTTAACAAGCACCATGATGATCTATGCGTCTTTCTAGTCAAGTTACATATAAAGTTCGTTTAATTCGAGCTACGGCCTAGAAGATATGAGCAAAACAAGTTAAACATGGCATTGATGCAAAATGCATTCAAACATCAAGCAAACACAATCAAAACATGGATGTAACAAGGTAATATGAATCTACACACAAAACCAAGCAAGTTTCATATAGAGCATGCTAAAAACGGAGCAACGGTTCAACACATACACTCGAAGCAAGATATAACAATCTGCCTAAACAGCAACTAGGCACTTCGCAATCATCTAATCAACATGCTACAGGAATCATGTGGCCACAAACTTTATATGCCCTTCAAGTATAGAGTACATACTTCAAATATCATTAGGGTTCAGGTTCATAGGCATCAATATTAAACCAAATATGATCAATGCAAAAGGCATATTTATAACACAGATTAGGACGGGGAAAACAGGGCATATACATGAGCAGAGTTAATATGATGGCATGTTGGAGGCATGAAACAATTATGATATTGTACAAGAACATGGCAAACAAGAGCATGGCATGCTAGTACATATGATGGAGCTCAAATAATGCAACATGGCATATACATAGGAGCAATAGGTTCATGGCATTCATCAAGACAAGATGCAAACATGATATAAGCTGATTCCCTGACTGAAATATGGGAATGCAAAACAGTAACATTATGATGCTGACTTTGGCGGCACATAACAGCAAGCATAGAAATTTTGATAAACATCCAAAGGTCATGTGTCAGGACCCCGACTCAATGCCACACCGATCTAGCATGTAACACCTCATATCACTTTGCGGCCTCACGCACGGTATTCCCACGGGTGTCGCCTTACTAGGCCCGGGAACGTTTGCGCCTTTTGGCACACGTATATGATAGTGTCGCTAGCATCCATATGACAAAGAACCCGGGCTGACATGGCTAGTCGTAAACCCAAAGTGGCACTAACTTACAGGGACAAGCATACATGACCCAACAACGAACGTGTCGGTCATCAGTGAGTGAATCCGGGCTGTAGCAACTGGGCTAGCAGGACTCCGATAAACACCGCGTGACATTTCCTCGAAGGGACAGACACAGGAACGAAGAAGGACACATGCCAGCCAACCTAAGTGTTCCGGAGCAGTAGCAAGCTACCAAGGCTCAGTGGAAGCACTAGGAGACATTTCCCGGAAAGAGAGGCTACCAAGGATAAACAACTAGATAGTCAGATCCCACACATACCAAGCATTTCAATAACATACACACAATATGCTCGATATGTGCAAATACAGCATGGCATCAGAACATGACTCTACAACTCAAGTATTTTATTCAATAGGCTCCGAGGAGCGAAATATTACAAACATGGGTCTCTCGACCCAGCATTCAGAGCATACAAGTCAAAACACAAGCGGAAGCTTAACATGTCTGGGTATAGACAACTACAAATGAAAAGGGCTGAGAAGCCTGACTAACTACTAGATCCTGCCGAGGGCACAAGATCGTAGCTGAGGTAACAAGCTAAACGTCGAAGTCCACGCAGAACTACTAACTAGACCGAAGTCTCTCTGCAAAACATAAAATAGGCAAACGTGAGTACAAATGTACCCAGCAAGACTTACATCAGAACTAACTACATATGCATGGGTGGTGGAGTTTAACTGCAGCAAGCCAGCTTTGACTCGGTGGCTATCCTGAACTACGACTGCAAGTAACTCTTTTGAGGTGGCGCACACGAGTCCACATATTCACCAACCAATACACCACTATGGATTCGCTCTCGTCTCCCTACAAGAACGCCATCCATAGCACTCACGCTTATCTTGCGTATTTTAGAGTATCCACTTTCACTTGTCTATGAACTGTTATAGGCAACCCAGAAGTCCTTTACCGCGGACACGGCTATTCGAATAGATGATGTTAACCCTGCAGGGGTGTACTTCTTCATACATGTTTCCACCACTTAGCGTCTGCACATGACATGTGCTCGGCAGACTTCAAGCGAAAGCCGACGTGCGTGTAGACCACGACCTACCTAAACACTCAATTCTCTAGTCCAGATTTATCGCCTATTCAGGTTCCATCCGCAGGGAGTCTGGCCGAGGTTTCCACATACGGCCCCGAACGATGTGTACAAGGTTCGCGACACCAAACGGGCACCCGGCATACCCGGCCACGTGCCTACCGCATCATAGCCCACCCCTCCAGTCAGCGCTGCGCACGGCCTCCAGCACACTACAAACACTAGAAACTACTTGCAACTCCTGGACAGAGGACAAGGGTGATGAAGAAGTCGAGCAGGGTCATATTTCAGGGCCCAATGCATGGTAGTAGCTGTTTCATGGATCACAAACACAGAACTCAGTTCCTGAGGACGGCTTCAATGAGACAACCCACCATGTACTCCTACATGGCCTCTCACCAATACCTTTACCAAATCGTGTTCACACACTTAGCTCTCAACAGCAGGACATGTTCACACACCTCCGATTCATCCCCGATGAATCAGACCTGACTCAACTCTAAGCAGTAGCAGGCATGACAAACAAGCATGAATGAGTAGGCACATCAGGGCTCAAACAACTCCTACTCATGCTAGTGGGTTTCATCTATTTACTGTGGCAATGACAGGTCATGCAGAGGATAAGGGGTTCAACTATCGCAGTAAGTAACAGATGAATCATTGTTGTCCTAATGCAGTAAAAGAGAGCAGGAGCGAGAGAGTGGAATTGTATCGGAATGAACAAGGGGGTTTTGCTTGCCTGGCACTTCTGAAGATAGTATAGCTCTTCATCGGTGTCATCGGTCTCATCATCGGTATCACGTCTATCGAGAGGGGACAAATACTGACAACACAGAAGGAAACACAATCAATGCAATGCACAATATGAGGCATGATCATGACATGGCAATATGATGTGGTTTGAGATAATGCAACTAGCAGCAGGTTAAATGAAGTTGGTTTGAACCCTAGGTTCAAATTCAAACTCCATATGTGAAGGATTAAATGCCATTATAAGATTTGGCCTAAACAGCAGCCCTAAGTTGTTCTATCATGCATGAAAATGGTACAGATGGATAGATTGGATTTTCCTAGTCATTTTTCATATATAATTTATCTCATTTGGAGTTACGGTTGATTTTATATGATTTTTAGAAGTTTTGGATATATTCTGGAATTTCCTGAATAAAAATAAATCCAGAAAATACTTACTGCGTCAGCATTGCGTCACTATGACGTCAGCAGTCAACGAGGCCGGTCCAAGTCAAACCTGGCCAGTGGGTCCCGCGTGTCAGTGTCATTAGTTTAACTAACTAAATTAATATTAGATTAACTCCTAATCTAGGTTTGACCAGGGGCGGGGGACACATGGTCAAATGGGTCAAACCCACCGGCGACATGACGCCGGCGAGGCTCGAGAAGGCGGCGCGGTTCGGAAACGCAGCACAGGCGATGAAACGAGCGGCGGTTTGGCTTGGCGAGAAGCTGGTGCTCGTCCGCATCCAACGGAGCCATCAACTCGCGCCGGAGTGGACCGTAACGACGGCGGCGATGGCAAGCTCGGCGGCCGGAGCTCAGACAAGATCGGCAACGACGCTACGGTGCGCGGGAGGACTAGAGGATGGTGGTGTTGGGTTTCTGGGAACGTGCTGAGCAAGTAGAAGTGTTCGTACGCGACGGTGGCTAGCCTATTCGCTGATGATGATGAGCGCGGCGGCCGTGAGCTCTCGGGTCTGGTGGCTAGCACGGCTAGAGCATGCAAATGAACGCGGGAGAGGGGGGGAAGATGGCGGGGCTCACGGCGAGTCTTTTGGTACGGTCGTTGAGCTCGAGGAGGAACGGACAGCGTCAGAGCATCTCCGGCAATCTCAGAGCCGAAGGTTGAAGACAACGGCGTCGGCGCCACTACAGGGCTCCCGGCGTTGCTTGGCGCGGTGAGGAGGAAGAGTAGGTCGAGGCGGAGCTTTGGGATGCATCGGGGAGGTGAGGCGGTGGCTGTGGCCGCGGCAGCAGCGAGCGGCGGTGACGGCCGCGCTCGGGTGAGCTCAAGGGAGAGAGCCAAGGGAGGGGAGAGAGCAGCGAGTGAGGGAGAGGGGACAGAGGCTTCGGGGCGTCTCTGTGGTGTCGCTAGAAGGGCCGGGGAAGCAGGAAGTGGCCAGAGCAGCGTCGGCGCTCGCCACACACCTGGTTGTCCTCCTGGCAGAGGAGGAAGATGACAAGGGGACGCTGGTGGGCTGGGCCGCCAGCTGGGCTGCCAGCAGGCTACAGTAGCGGGCCGCAGGTGGGTGCAGGTACGTCCTTCCCTCTCTATCTTTAATTCTATTTTCTATTATTCTGTGGTCTTTAGGGCTTTATTAAAAATACTTAAACAGATCCAAAAATCATGAAACTAATCATGGATACTGTTTAGAATATATCCAATAGTAAACATTTTAGTTTATGATTATTTGAGCATTTAAAATATTTTATAGTATTTAAATGCCCAAATGAAAATACCATATGATTTAATTCAGAGCCCAAATATGTCATGGAAAAATGTGCAACACCTCTGGTTATTGTTTCCAGCATTTTCCAGAAATGATGAACATTTTTGAAAGCCATTTGGATTCACTGAAATTATTTTAGTTGAAGCTAGTGAATTCCTTTGATGCTGGGGTTTAGGCAATCCCTATTTCAAGTTTGAAAAGAATTTAAACATGATGCAACACATGACTAGCTAGCTCAGTGCATACCAGAACTAGGGATGTGACAACTCACCCCCCCTAAACAAGAATCTCGTCCCGAGATTCAAGAGGTGAGGTAAGAAGACCAAAGGGGACACTAAGTATTGCAAACTTCATGATCCAACTATCTTCTTGAAGTTGTTGATTTATGCTCCAATTGATCTTGATGGCTTGCCTTCGAGATCTTCATCCAACACGAGGACAAAAAGTGAGACATGCCTACAAAAATGGATCATCTTAATGATCACAAGATCAACTCGTGGAACTAGACGTAGAAACATCTCTCGAGCCGAGACACGAAGCATCTATCCAAGGAAGGAGTGAAACAGATGACGAGGGCTCGTTAGGTAGTCAACAAGTCCACACTTAAGAAGGTGTGGAACGGTTTTCAATGTAGCGAGGAGTTGAATTGCCATGATACCATAACGAGGCATCTTAGAGGAGGTGACTCGTAGAATATATCCCCCTTAAGTGGCAAAAAGAATTACCTTTGATTCAATAATCATTGAAACTCTTTAAACCAGCCTGAGGCAAATCACAATCGATCAGTCCGAAAGAATGACATTCTTGGGCCAGAATGGATGATGTGGACTACCTTGTTGAAGACAACACAACGGATGATTTTTGATTATCATCAGGAATGGATGGAACCCATGGTGGGATGGCACAATGGTGGTGCAAGCTGGAAACGAAATGCAAATGCCGGAAATGATTCTAGTAACTGGGGAGGAACTCAACAGTAGGATAATTCCGCTGTTGGAATGGTTATAGCATAACCGAGGAAACTGAGAGCAATCCCAGTTAGTGCCGATGATAACACCTAGTGTCTGTGCATGCTTTCAAGAGCTTGAGCATTTCCATATTCATCAAGGTTTTACCAATATCCGTGACAAGGATCCTGGCAACACATCTTACTACCTTGACAAATAGTGATGGACAATGCAGATGCATAGAAAGGCAACCCTTTCTCAGATTTCACCTTAGCAAGGCCAAGGGAACGAAGTCTGGATAATCGATCGAGAGACATTTAGCACTTCGCTTCTAACGTTCTCCTTGATGTACTAGTTACTACGGTCATGCTTAAAGCATCAACATAGCCATCAAGTAGTGGTCGGACTTCGGAATACAAAGGATCCATAAGAACAACTTCTGGAGTAAATCCGACGAAATTCTTATGGGGAGGTGGTCAACTTCTTCAACCAAGATACTACAATAATAAGCCTTCCGGCTAGGTGTGTTGGCCACGACATCCACGTTACCGGGTTACAGAGAGACCAATATTATAATTCTTGGGACACGTTCCAACCATCATATCTGCCTGAGATTCAGATCTGGCTGGTGTTAGGATATTCCAGACTCATCAAGTCTAGAAAGGAAGATGAAAGTTTGCAACACAAATCGACGAGATGACGTTGCGAGATTCTCGGGGAATGAACTACGATAGCAAGCTCCAAAACATGAGCTGGTTCTGCTACAAACATGTGAACACATTGTCCCAGACAAACATCGCCACATAGTAGTCCTATAATAAAACATTACCGAGTTCAAGTGGGGAACCATCATCGAAGATATCGGAGTCCTTGTGCACTTATCGATGAACTTCTTATCCTTGAGCAAGTCAATCAGTGGTTTGGTGTGCTAGGAACACATATAGAATGGAGGCGGCCAACCTATCAAACCATAGAGTACTTCACACATATGCGTGACTAACTTGGGATGATTCCAGAGGAAGCAAAAACAAGCTTTCTCGAGTTCACGGCAGCAACTTACATCAAATGCATGTGAATTAGAGGAAGTCACTCCTTTCATCCGAACATATGCTTCATGAGCTAGCATGAAGAAATGCTTTCAAAAGTTTCCAACACTAGCTTAATTCTCAACAAAATCATGGAGAAGATAAAAATGTTGTTGATGGGCTCAACAACAATTCATCTAGGTTTCCATGAAGATGGAGTTCCATAATTATGTGAAAGAGTGATAGCATTGGTCAGACCCAAAAGATATAATGGTGTATGCTCAAGGGATCAACCACGAGTAAGACAACATTACGAATATCATTGGTTCTGATTTGATTTGACGATAGCCCATACTCAAATCAAAGATTGGATAAGATGATAGATCCTTTAACTAACCATGAGGGTCAATCGATGAAAATACCATCTTCCTTCAATACACACACACAAAGATATCCCCTGGAATGAACTGAGTCAGACAAGCTTTTATCTTCCAACTCTCCAAGTTGTTGTTTAGCTTGACCAACTAGCTCAGGGGTATCCAACACAGATTCTTGGAGAAGGGGTGGTTTACAAGGAAACCAACTTGACCACGAACTCAACATATCGGTCAGGTGACGACCTGGTGATACTTCCAAGAAGATATTTGGAAAATCACGAACCATCGATATGTTACTAAGCTCGGGAACAATCTTGCTTTTCAGGGCAAGACGATATGATCAAAAGAGCGAGGGATTGACACAATCCTAACTCATTGATCGAAGAGTGCACCGGGAGATAAGGACTAGGTAGCACAGTCAATCTTAGAATGATGATTCAATACTCAACACGCTAAGAATGAGGTTGTTGTTCATTAACTACCAAGCAACGGGGTTGCTAGGAGTATTGATTTCACGCACCACGATTCACTTGTCGGCATTCCAGTTACAACAACACGGGGACCGAGGAATGAATAATGGTGGTGAGAAGTATCACTGCGTCAAGAATTCACAAGAGCTGGTGTAGTTCTCGTAACATTCCTGACATAAAGTGGGTAATACTTCAGGGTAGAATAGAACAAAAGCTGGATTGGCATTTTGATCTACGGAGTACAACTGCTTTGACCCAATCCTGGATATGGAAGAGGTACTGGAGTTTGTTTCTCCTAGTCATTCTGGACAGAATGGCTTGACGGACCACAAGAGTAATAGGCATCGATGAACGAATGCACGCATACTCTTGACTATCAACTGATAGACAAGGGTCAGAATACAACTAAAGAGGGACAACTCAAAGGAACATATAACTTTCTGAGTTGTGCACGCATAGATTAGTATGTCGAACAAGTTCAACATATTTCTTCCGGATAACCCATTCAGAAAGGTAGAACTGGTAGAGTCACAAATTTGAATGGTGTACTCCTGAAGAGCACCCTGGTTGTGATCTTTTGGTTCAACGAACTTCTACCATAATGGTCCATGGTATTGGAAGAAGGATTTACCACAGACCTTGAGGACTATCGCAAAGGTTACTAATATCCTAGGGAACTAGCAAACACTATCAACATGAAGTAAGTAGGGTGAATTTTGGGCTAAAAAACCCAGGAATAGAATGCCTACTAACTAAATGGCATCACGGGATGCTTTCGAGAATAATGACCAGAATCATCAAACTGGGGATACAAAACATGGCTAAGTTACTAGGTGATACTCTAGACACCTAGGGTCATAATAATAGCTCCAACATAAATGTCGAGGCAATGAAATACCACAACACACTAGTTAGTGTGGTTGATCTGGCCAAAAGAACATCGGGAACGGAAAGAAGGGACTTGCAAATGCATCAGACTATCTTAGAAGTCTGGGACGACCCGGACAGCATAACGGCTGTAAATGCTCAAAAGAATTTGAGACATGCTACAAAAATGGTGGCATAACCACTTAGAAGCACAATATCAAGGTTTCGAGATCAACAGTTAACATACCAAGGTAGAAACTGAGTTGAGGCTTGAATCCAACAATCTTATGGGTCTACTGATTAGTAACACGTGATCCTGATAGAAAGAAGAGAAAGCCTAGTTCCTTAACCCCGCAGGAAAGATAAGATGACTCAGATCAGAAGGGCATAAGGTATAGGGAGTAAAAATAGCCTTACATTCCATCCCATGAGCAATTCCCTTATATAACTAAAGAATTTCTAGACTCAACTTTGACCAGTTTGGCTTGGTAATCCTACAGGCAGTCAGGCTCTGATACCAAAGCTGTCGGGACCCCGACTCAATGCAACACCGATCTAGCATGTAACACCTCATATCACTTTGTGGCCTCATGCACGGTATTCCCACGGGTGTCGCCTTACCAGGCCCGAGACTATTTGCGCCTTTTGGCACACGTATATGATAGTGTAGCTAGCATCCATGTGACAAAGAACCCGGGCTGACATGGCTAGTCGTAAACCCAAAGTGGCACTAACTTACAGGGACAGGCATACATGACCCAACAACGAACGTGTCGGTCATCAGCGAGTGAATCCGGGCTGTAGCAACTGGGCTAGCAGGACTCTGGTAAACACCGCGTGACATTTCCCCGAAGGGACAGACACATGAACGAAGAAGGACACATGCCGGCCAACCTAAGTGTTCCGGAGCAGTAGCAAGCTACCAAGGCTCGGTGGAAGCACTAGGAGACATTTCTCGATAAGAGAGGCTACCAAGGATAAACAACTAGATAGTCAGATCCCACACATACCAAGCATTTCAATAACATACACACAATATGCTCAATATGTGCAAATACAGCATGGCATCAGAACATGACTCTACAACTCAAGTATTTTATTCAATAGGCTCCGAGGAGCGAGATATTACAAACATGGGTCTCTCGACCCAGCATTCAGAGCATACAAGTCAAAATACAAGCGGAAGCTTAACATGTCTGGGTACAGACAACTACAAATGAAAAGGGCTGAGAAGCCTGACTAACTACTAGATCCTGCCGAGGGCACAAGATCGTAGCTGAGGTAACAGGCTAAACGTCGAAGTCCACGCGGAACTACTAACGAGACCGAAGTCTCTCTGCAAAACATAAAATAGGCAAACGTGAGTACAAATGTACCCAGCAAGACTTACATCAGAACTAACTACATATGCATCATTATCAACAAAGGGGGTGGTGGAGTTTGACTGTAGCAAGCTAGCTTTGACTCGGTGGCTATCCTGAACTACGACTGCAAGTAACTCTTTTGAGGTGGCGTACACGAGTCCACATATTCACCAATCAATACACCACTATGGATCCACTCCCGTCTCCCTACGAGAACGCCACCCATAGCACTCACGCTTATCTTGCGTATTTTAGAGTATCCACTTTCACTTGTCTATGAACTATTATAGGAAACCCAGAAGTCCTTTACCACGGACACAGCTATTCGAATAGATGATGTTAACCCTGCAGGGGTCTACTTCTTCATACATGTTTCCACCACTTAGCGTCTGCACACAACATGTGCTCGGCAGACTTCAAGCGAAAGCCGACGTGGGTGTAGACCACGACCTACCTAAACACTCAAGTCTCTAGTCCAGGTTTATCGCCTATTCAGGTTCCATCCGCAGGGGTCCGGCCGAGGTTTCCACATATGGCCCCGAACAATGTATACAGGGTTCCGCGACACCAAACGGGCGCCCGGCATACCCGGCCACGTGCCTACCGCATCACAGCCCACCCCTCCGGTCAGCGCTGCGCACGGCCTCCAGCATACTACAAACACCATAAACTACTTGCAACTCCTGGACAGAGGACAAGGGTGATTAAGAAGTTGAGCGGGGTCATATTCCAGGGCCCAATGCATGGTAGTAGTTGTTTCATGGATCACAAACACAGAACTCAGTTCACACACTTAGCTCTCAACAACAGGACATGTTCACACACCTCCGATTCATCCCCGATGAATCAGACCTGACTCAACTCTAAGAAGTAGCAGGCATGACAAACAAGCATGAATGAGTAGGCACATCAGGGCTCAAACAACTCCTACTCATGCTAGTGGGTTTCATCTATTTACTGTGGCAATGACAGGTCATACAGAGGATAAGGGGATCAACTACCGCAGCAAGTAACAGATGAATCGTTGTTGTCCTAATGCAGTAAAAGAGAGCAGGAGAGAGAGAGTGGGATTGTATCGGAATGAACAAGGGGGTTTTGCTTGCCTGGCACTTCTGAAGATAGTATAGCTCTTCATCGGTGTCACGTCTATCGAGAGGGGACAAATACCGACAACACAGAAGGAAACACAATCAATGCAATGCACAATATGATGCATGATCATGACATGACAATATGCTTTGGTTTGAGCTAATGCAACTCGCAGCAGGTTAAATGAAGTTGGTTTGAACCCTAGGTTCAAATTCAAACTCCATATGTGAAGGTTTAAATGCCATTATAAGATTTGGCCTAAACAACAGCCCTAAGTTGTTCTATCATGCATGAAAATGTTATAGATGGATAGATTGGATTTTCCTGATCATTTTTCATATATAATTTATCTCATTTGGAGTTACGGTTGATTTTATATGATTTTTAGAAGTTTTGGACATATTCTGGAATTTCCTGAATAAAAATAAATCCAGAAAATACTTACTGCGTCAGCATTGCGTCACTATGACGTCAGCAGTCAACGAGGCCGGTCCAGGTCAAACCTGGCCAGTGGGTCCCGCGTGTCAGTGTCATTAGTTTAACTAACTATATTAATATTAGATTAAATCCTAATCTAGGTTTGACCACGGGCGGGGGGCACATGGTCAAATGGGTCAAACCCACCGGCGACATGACGCCGGCAAGGCCCGAGATGGCAGCGCGGTTCGGAAACACAGCACAGGCGACGAAACGAGCGGCGGTTTGGCTTGTCGAGAAGCTGGTGCTGGTCCGGATCCAATGGAGCCATCAGCTCGCGCCGGAGTGGACCGTAATGACAGCGGCGATGGCAAGCGCGGCGGCTGGAGCTCGGACAAGCTCGGCAACGACGCTGCGGTGCACGGGGGGACTAGGGGATGGTGGTGTTTGGTTTCTGGGAACATGCTGAGCACATAGCAGTGCTCGTACGCGACGGTGGCTAGCCTATTCACCGGCGATGATGAGCGCAGCGGCGGTGAGCTCTCGGGTCCGGTGGCTAGCACGACTAGAGCACGCAAATGAACGCGGGAGAGGGGGGAGATGGCAGGGCTCACGGCGAGTCTTCTGGTACGATCGTTGAGCTCGGGGAGGCACGGAGGGCGTCAGAGCATCTCCGGCGATCTCAGAGCCGAAGGTTGAAGACGACGGTGTTGGTGCCACTACAGGGCTCCCAGCATTGCTTGGCGCAGTGAGGAGGAAGAGTAGGTCGAGGCGGCACTTTGGGATGCGTCGGGGAGGTGAGGCGGTGGCTGTGGCCACGGCAGTAGCGAGCGGCGGTGACGGCTGTGCTCGGGTGAGCTCAAGGGAGAGAGCCAGGGGAGGGGAGAGAGCAGCGAGTGAGGGAGAGGGGACAGAGGCTTCGGGGCGTCTCCGTGGTGTCGCTAGAAGGGGCCGGGGAAGCAGGAGGTGGCTAGAGTAGCGTCGGCGCTCGCCACGCACCTGGTTGTCCTCCTGGCAGAGGAGGAAGATGACAAGGGGGCGCTGGTGGGCTGGGCTGCCAGCAGGCTACAGTAGCGGGCTGCAGGTGGGTGCAGGTAAGTCCTTCCCTCTCTATCTTTAATTCTATTTTCTATTATTCTGTAGTCTTTAGGGCTTTATTAAAAATACTTAAACAGATCCAAAAATGATGAAACTAATCATGGCTACTATTTAGAATATATCCAACAGTAAACATTTTGGTTTATGATTATTTGAGCATTTAAAATATTTTATAGTATTTAAATGCCCAAATGAAAATACCATATGATTTAATTCAGAGCCCAAATATGTCATGGAAAAACGTGCAACACCTCTGGTTACTGTTTCCAGCATTTTCCAGAAATGATGAACATTTTTGAAAGCCATTTGGATTCACTGAAATTATTTTAGTTGAACCTAGTGAATTCCTTTGATGTTGGGGTTTAGGCAATCCCTATTTCAAGTTTCAGAAGAATTTAAACATGATGCAACACATGACTAGCTAGCTTAGTGCATACCAGAACTAGGGATGTGACATCATGAGCATGTAGTAGGCATGACATACTTCCAATAACTCCATGGGCACAAGTTCATATGATGGACATATTAATTACTATGTGCTTTGTAAATGGAACATGTTGTTAATAGGTTGACAGATTTAGCATGATGGCAACTTGAGAGCAAGAACGACATAAGCTACAACAAGTTTATATGGCAACCAAGGGCATGGATGAAAATAGCATAACATGGTCATCAAAACATCATTACTGAACATCTCCAGAATATGCATGGATTTGATGGTAGCATCAAGCAAACATGGCATCTTAATATAACAGATTTAGACATAACAGTAAATACTAAGTCTCTGAAAATAGCAAACAATGAGTAGGCCACTTTGCAAGCTCATATTAGTCACCACATGGCATATCATGAAGAATGAGTTACACCAATGCAGAGATGACATGATTTTGCTTCTAAACATGTAGACATGATGCTCAAAAGAAAATCACACAAACTGCTATAAAAAGACAAAATGACATGTTACAACAGTTTTCAACAGATTATATCACTTAGCACTTTTGCAACAATGATTATGGCATCAAGATGAATAATAACATGAATGCAAATGCAACCATCATGTAGAGCATTAAGATATGAACATTTTGACATATCAGATACTCTAAACGGATAAACATGCACAAAGTTATCAACATAACAACATGGCAACATGACATGATTTTTTTGGGACTTGGCGAAAAAACAGAACTAAGTGCTGGAGAACGAAAGTGCGCACTGGCGGGGGATAGGGCAGCGGGGCTGGGCTCGGGGTTCTCACCTAGCGGGCCGAGGCCCAGACCGGTGGATGGAGCAGGCCGAGGTGGGGCTGCAGCGGGCCTTGGGCAAGGCTAGGCCCACAATGCGCTGCCAACCTCCTCGATCTCAAGCGGGACGAGGCCATGGCGGCACCGGCAGCCAATGGCGGGCGGCGAGGCGGTAACATGGGACGGTGGATCCGATCGGGGATGCGTGGATCCGGCATGGAGGGACCCGCAGGCGGCGGATCTGGTCGACGGGGTTCCGGATCGAGGCTTGGCGAGGTCGAGCGCCATGGCGGCGGCGGGGTTCCTCGGGCGGCGGTGAGGTGGAGGCTGAGGAGGGGTCGGCGCTCGGCGGCGCGGGACGGAGCTCCGGCGAGCGGGCAGTGGGGTCTGGTGAGGCGAGGTCGAGGCGCGTGGCGGGGCGGAGGAGCTCCTGGGTGGCTTGGTGAGCGAAGCTCGTGGGGCGCGCGGGTTGCGACGCTAGCGATTCGGGCCCCGGATGGGCTCGAGCGGGCCCGATCCGGGCACTGCAGGCCACGGCAGTGGGAGGCGCGACGGTGTGGCGCCTCCCGATTGGCTGCAGGGGGCGGCAGGTGGCGCTGCTGGCCTCTGGGCCGGCGACAAGTGGCGGCGATGGAGCGGTGGGAGGTGGCTGGCTATGCGGAAGATGAGCAGGGAGGTGGGAGAAGGCCAAATTTGGCATTGGGAGGTGTTTAAATAGGGTAGGGGCTAGGGTTTGAGGATTTTTGGGGTCTTAGGACCCTCCGATCTCGATCGGACGGCACCAGGCGTGGAGAGGGGGTAGGTTGGGCCTTAGGTGGGCTCTGTAGAGGCATTGGGCTGAGAAGAGAAGGAAGAGAGAGGCCCGGCGAAACCACCATTGCCGCTTCCGTCTCCACCACAGACAACACAGAAACTTGTCTCTTTGAAGCCCACAGCCGCCAGAAGAGGGCAATGGTGGAGGAACCGTCCACCAAGCGTCATCATGGCGAGACGTCCAACAAGTGTAGGACCTTGAAGTATGTCTAGAGGGGGGGTGATTAGACTACTTTACCAAATAAAAAAACTTAACCTTTTCCCAATTTTAGAGTTTGGCAGATTTTAGCTATCTTAGGACAAGTCAAGCAATCATCACACAAATCAAGCAAGCATGCAAAGAGTATATGGGCAGCGGAAATTAAAGCATGCAACTTGCAAGAAAGTAAAGGGAAGGGTTTGGAGGATTCAAACGCAATTGGAGACACGGATGTTTTTGGCGTGGTTCCGATAGGTGGTGCTATCGTACATCCACGTTGATGGAGACTTCAACCCACGAAGGGTAACGGTTGCGCGAGTCCACAGAGAGCTCCACCCACGAAGGGTCCACGAATAAGAAACCTTGTCTATCCCACCATGGCCGTCGCCCACGAAGGACTTGCCTCACTAGCGGTAGATCTTCACAAAGTAGGCGATCTCCTTGCCCTTACAAACTCCTTGGTTCAACTCCACAATCTTGTCGGAGGCTCCCAAGTGACACCTAGCCAATCTAGGAGACACCACTCTCCAAGAAGTAACAAATGGTGCATTGATGATGAACTCCTTGCTCTTGTGCTTCAAATGATAGTCTCCCCAACACTCAAGTCTCTCTCATAGGATTTGGATCTGGTGGAAAGAGGATTTGAGTGGAAAGCAACTTGGGGAAGGCTAGAGATCAAGATTCATATGGTAGGAATGGAATATCTTGGCCTCAACACATGAGTAGGTGGTTCTCTCTCAGAAATGGTAAGTTGGAAGTGTAGGTTTAGTCGGATGGCTCTCTCCACGAATGAAGAGGAGGTGGAGGGGTATATATAGCCTCCACACAAAATCTAACCGTTACACACAATTTACCAAACTCGGTAGGACCGATTCAACAGACTCGGTCGGACCGATTTAGTAAACCTAGTGACCGTTAGTGATTTTCGGTAGGACTGACATGCAACTCGGTGAGACCGATTCGGTTAGGGTTAGGGCATAACGTAATCTCGGGAAGACCGATTACACAAATTCGGTGAGACCGATTTTGGTAATAAGCTTTCCCGAGAGTTGGTCAGGTAAACTCGGTGGGACCGATTTGCTCTTTTCGGTGAGACCGAAATGTTACAAAAGGGAAACAGAGAGTTTACATTGCAATCTCGGTGGGACCGATCGCTCACTTCGGTTAGACCGAAATGTTACAAAGGGAAACAGAGAGATTACAATCCCATCTCGGTAGGACCGAGATCCCTATCGGTAGGACCGATTTGCCTAGGGTTTGTGGCAGTGGCTATGACATTTGAAACCGGTGGCGCCGGGTAGGAAGAATCGGTGTGACCGATTTTGGCTCTGGGTTTAGGTCATTTGTGGATTGTGAGAAAGTAGCTGAGGGTGTTGGAGCATATCACTAAGCACATTAAGCAAGAGGCTCATTAAGCAACACCTCATCCCTCCTTGATAGTATTGGCTTTTCCTATAGACTCAATGTGATCTTGGATCACTAAAATATAAAATGAAGAGTCTTGAGCTTTTGAGCTTGAGCCAATCCTTTGTCCTTAGTATTTTGAGGGATCCACTTTCATCATCCATGCCATGCCATTCATTGAGCTTTCCTGAAATAATAGTCTTGGAATAGCATTAGCTCAATGAGCTATATGTTGTTATGAATTACCAAAACCACCTAGGGATAGTTGCACTTTCAATCTGCCCCCTTTTGGTAATTGATGACAACATATAGATCAAAGCTTCGACAAATGATAATAAGATTGAAAAACATCGTCACTTTGAGAAGTATGTGATAAGCAAGAGCTCCCCCTAAATTTGTGCATAGTTTAAGATTTTCTTTGGACTGCAAATGCACAAGGAATTAGGCTCATGGGTTACTCTTCCATGTCACATACATCTTGGTGGAGCGCTCAAAATGATAAAGATTGAATACATGCACTCATCACCAAGCAAAGTGAATGATCACATAGGATAGATAAGATAATATCATAAAACATGCATAAGTGTAGCTTATGATCAAACACATGATCATCAATGTCTCACAAGAATAGCATAGTATCTCAAGCAATCAAAAGCAAACAAATTTGAACCACCAAATCAAGAGAGAATAAAAGCAACTCTCTCTCTCTCTCTCTCTCTCTCGAAGCCTATGATCTATACATTTTTCTCCCCCTTTGGCAACAAGTTACCAAAAAGTTCATAGAAAATGCATAGTGCTAGATCGACTCTCAGGCTTGATCTTCAGTTGGTGGTGTAGAGATGGCTCCTTGGACGAAGGCTTCAGTTGATGTAGAGGGAGTTGGAGGAGTTGGTGCTAGAGCTGTTTGCACTGGAGCTGTAGGAGCTGTAGCTGGTGCAGATGATGTGGCTCTGGTGTCTGGCACGGGCACAGCAGCTGACCTCTGAGCTCTAGGCACTCTGGCAAAGACATTTGTGGTAGTCTTGCCCTTCCTCTCGTGCATGTCATCATGTAGCTACTCCACAACTGACTGAATCTCAGTTACTTTGACATCTAGATCATAGAATTTTTGTTCCATGATTCTTTCCAAGCTCTCCTGATTTTGAGTGAGGGTGGCCAATCGCTTCTCAATCCTCAGAGATGATGCTATCAAGTAACCAAGCTGTTCCTGCTTGTTCTTCAAGAAATACTCAGATGCCTCCTCTTGAGTTGGCATCTTGGCAGCCTTCTCCTTCCTTGCCTTCTCCTTCTTCTCTTGAGCTTGAACTGATGATGGATCATTCTCATTCATGACGACCTCATTGTCCTCAAAGTCTGGATAAAGAGGAAAATGTTCCTTATCCAATTGATATTTGCCTGTGCCCATCTTTGAGTTAATCAACTCCTGAATCTGAGGGGCATATCCATAACTCCTCTTATGATCTGCTGCAGTCCTCTTAATGGTTTCAACTATAAGGCTCATGACCTTGAATTTCTGAGGCACATCAAATAAATGCAACATATTGATTGCATGCCCTCTGATCATGTTGTGGTCACCTGACTTAGGCAATAGAGTGTGCCTTAGGATCCAATTGATTGTAGGCAGCCCTGATAGAAGAAAGTGGACTGATCCAAAAGAGAAAGTCTATAGGGCTTTGTCTGGGATCTCCTTGTACATATGTGCCATGATATTGTGTCCCATTTTCTTCTTGGCATATACATCCAGGTCATCATCATTTTCCTTTGGGGCATTGATCAGTCTTGCCCACTCCTCAGCAGTTGACTGGTACCTTGTACCTTTAGACATCCAAACTATCCTCCCATCCGGATAGAAGTGTGCTGTGGAGTAGAATTGCATGATAAGTTCATCATTCCAGTTGGTGAGCTTTTGCCCAACAAAATATGCAACTCCACAAGCAACAAAATTGTCTTGCACTCCAGGATAGTGCTCTTCATTTTCCTTCATGTAGGTCCAGTCGACCCACCTCATATCACAAACTATGGGCTTCTTGTCCAACAAGATTGTCTCATAGAAGTCCTGTTGTTCCTTTGTATGGAACCTATAATCTACATCAGTTCTTCTCCTTGTGGCATATGGATCTGCCATCCTCCATAGCCTCAACCCTGAATCTTTTCTGATGTTCATGTCCTCAGCCACAGGATGGGCATCATTATGATCTGGTATCTTGGGCTTGAGCTTCCCCAGAACTTGTCCTTCTTCATATTCCTCCTCAGCAACCTCAGGCACTGGGGCCTTGTTCTTCTCAGCAGCTGGAATACTCCTGGTATTCCTCTTTGGTGAAGACTTGGCCTTGGGGGCAACTTTGGGTGCTTCCTTGGGCTTAGATGTTGCAGCCCCTGATCTAATAGCATCACCCATAAGCTTTGGTGCCTTTGGTGCTGGTGCAGCAAGCTCTTCTTCCTCTTCCATCATGGAAGGTTGACCAACAACTCTGGCCATGGTCTTCTTGACCCTTTCCTTCCTTTTCTTTCCTTCAGCAGCAGGCTCTTTGGGATCAGGCTCCTCAGGTATTTGAGTTGAGAATCTGGCTTTGGACATTGGTTGTCTTCCTGCAGGCCTTTTAATCTTCATGCCTGGCTTTGTATGCTTTGCTGAGCCATACTCCTTTTTGAGTACTACTTTCTTGGAGGTAGCATCATCTTCTTCTGCTCTATAATCCTCATCTTCAGAGTCTGAGGTTCTCTTCCTCCTTTGCCTGGTAGCAGCCTTAGGCAGGTTGCTTGGAGTGCTCCTGCTGCCTTCATCTGAAGTATTGGAGGGACTAGTGCCCGCACTCATGTCAATCTGCTCTGCTGACCTGTTCTGGCTGTCACTCTGGTCTAACATGCTGCAAACACTGACTGCTGACCCTGTGAAGAGTTATAGATGAGATAGAGTGGATGAGCATCACAAAATGCAGAGATTTTTGCAAAAGAATGATTCAAAAATTCAGTTTTAATTTTCCACATAAAGCATTTCGGATCAACCGATTTTCAAACTAGGTGATACCAAAGCAGTTTTGGAACCTAAACTGATAAACTCGGTTGGACCGAGTCACAGTTCGGTGGCACCGAGACTGCTAGGGTTTCACTAAGTCCTAAAATCGGTCGCACCGATTAGCAATTCTCGGTCAGACCAAGAGTTACTAGTGCAATGGCATAAGCCAAATCGGTGGGACCAAGTTTTTCAACTCGGTGGGTCCGAGATGGTTTCGGCAGAAACCTAACCCTAAATTTTCAAATCTCATCTAATCTACGGATTGCATTGACTGGATAGGAGTGTTTCAATCGTGGCAAGAATCAATAAGAACACAATGTGCTAGGAATCGGACGAGGATAGCACTGTGATCGAGTCCATACCCTAGCTTGGCGATGAACTCGCAACGGCGGCAACGGCGGGGTTGAATTCCGTTGACAACGGCGGAGACTAGCGACAGGAGGCGGCTGGCGACGAGGAGACGATCTAGAGACCTTGGAGGCAGAGCAAGCTATTGCGCGGGCAAAGGGGTTCGGAGGAATTTCCAAATTTTTGCTTGTGACTATATATAGCCCGACCCTAACCGAGTGGAACAACTCGGTGGCACTGAGATGCATAACTGTGAACAGTTACAGCAACTCGGTGTGACCGAAAAGTTCAAATCGGTTGCACCGAGATTGAAAACCTATATTGACTTGGTGATCTCGGTAGGACCGAAATGGAGGAATCGGTTAGACCGAGAATCACAAAGAAGTTTTGGAAGTTTAAGTCTATGACGAATTGGGGACTCCGAGTGCTCCTCACACAGAGTGGTTTGAATCTGACTTGATCAAATTTTGTGATGTAGCATGAATAGAGTTTGAGACGAGAAAATCATAGATAGCTAGAGAAGGTTCTTAGGCATTCTTGTCCATCCACTTGGCCAAAAGAAGAAAGAACCAAACAATCAAAACAACAAGTGGATGTCCTTGAATGAGTAAAATATGCACCAACATGCTCACACAATAAGATGGCAAATGAAATATGTGGCAAAGCATGCACAACCAATTCTAGCATCTATCAAACAATTGGCGATGACTAGGTCATCTATATATGAGTATATTGACTTAGGAGTCAAATGATAAACATTTGATCATAGGTCATACTCATCGTTTAAGTTCAAGTGGGGTTACCACTTTTACATAATGCATTGATGTGTTCACACCATTAGAGTTGCTTTGACTCAATTCTTAGAGTTAAGCTCCCCCTAGATGTGAGATCCCCCCTTAGAGGGATGAACTAACCTTGGGTTTTGTCGATGATGACTTCATGTAGGTGTTGAAGATGTGGATGCTCAATGTTGATGTAGATTATTTGGAGCAATCCTTTGGAGTGAGTTGCACTTTCAACTTACCTGCATGGGTTAGTCCCACAAGGAACAAACAAGAATATCCATAGACATAGAGTGATGCAAACACAAGATGATGTCCATGAAATCATTAGGTTACCTTGTCCCTTGTCTTACCAACATGAGGGTTTGTGACTCCTTGAACTAGTGCAAGATGTGGAAGTTGATTGCACTTGTCCTTGCCATAATGATATGAGTGAAGAATGTTGGCGAAGTCACCCTCAAGAACTCTCTAGTTCTTCTTCTTCGGGATCCACATCATCTTGATGGGAATCCTTGGAGTTGTAGTTGTACTTGATGAAGTAGAACTTGACGTAGTCTTGGGAACCCACTTGAACGAGGCCTTAGGTGCTTCTTCAAATGCATCAATCTCTTCTTGAAGCTTGTCCTTGCCTTTGTTCTTGTGGTCTTGTGGTGGAAGATCATATTGTGCTTGTGTTCCCTTGAAGGAAGTAGGATCATACTTCACTTGTTGAGGAACAAACTTCGTCTTGGGGTATTATGATCTTCTTTCTTCTTCAAGGGTAATTCCATTTCCAATAATTCATTATTTCCTAGAAAACTTCATTATTTTGAGTAGGACAAGTAGAGATGCTAAGACTTATGGAATCACGCTCTTCAAGGATATATAATGCTTGTATAAATGTATGCTCAAAAGACTACAAATCTACATTACACCACATTGTGTTCTTCCTTTCTATACTTTTTCCCTTAGAGCATTTCCAATAGGTGCCCTATAATAGGGCGCCTAAAGGTTGTTAAAGTAAATTTTACAACACCCAAAACTAGTTTTTACAACACCGAAGAACTCCAACTTTAGTAGATGCCCTAAAAACAAAAAACAAAATTGAAGAATAGATCAATTCAAACAAACATACAGACATTGCATAGATTTAAACCTTAAACACAAAATTTCATCATACTACTTGATCAAAGATAAAAAATAACTACTAATCTACTTGTCTTACACATAGTTGGTATCGACTGAGTTCCAATACACCAGGTGTTGGGGATATAACTATTAGTATGACCCGCCATAAGGAGCCAGGTTATAGTTACAAGCATTCTTGAAGACGACGGCTTAGTAAAGGCCCAATGGCCCAGAGGTGACCTAAGGCCCGTAGTGTTAAACCGCCTTAATCATGTAACTTGTATTGTAAGGCAAGAAAGATTAAGAGACCGAGCCGGATACAATCTATAAGCCGGTCGGGACTCTATAGAGCCGCTGGGTGTCAACCTCAGTATATAAAGGGACGACCCAGCGGCGGTTCAGGACACGAAACAACGACTCGGGAGCTAGGTCAAGCGATTCTGCTTCCTGGTTATCGAGACAAACATAATCCCAATCACAACTAGACGTAGTCTTTTACCTTCATCGTAAGGGGCCGAACTAGTATAAACCTCTCGTGCCTCTTGTCCTGATTAACCCCTTCAAGCTTCCTAGTTGCGATGGATCCACGACTAAGTCCTTTCGCTAGGACATCTGCCGTGACAATTCCACGACAATTAGCGCCCACCATGGGGCCAGCGCACGGTGGATTTGAGTTCTTGAAGGGCAACTTCGAAGGGCTCAAGGGATACGTTGTGGGCCGGATGACCAAGAGTCATCGTGGCAAGCTCTACATCGACGACACAGGCTGGGGCCCCGAGGCCGGCTCAATTGAGTATGGGTACCAGGTCCCCTTCGGCGGAATCCACGTCTTCATCGGCAAGATCAGCGAGCCGGGCCCTGGGCCAGACATCTGCACCGACCTCGCCGAAACGGCTCAGCGTGCGAGACCCGCCCGGGCTCTTCCGGCTGTGAAGCGTGTCTTCGTGGGATGCTTCCACGGAGGGCTCTCTGAAGGATCTGCCTCTGGTGGTGAGGCGGCCATCCACTCTAACGGTGAGTCGTCCACAGGTGAGACGGATTCATTTTACCAACTGCAGGATGGTGGGCTTGGCGGTTGTTCCAATGGCAGTAGTATTCCAGACTGTCTTGAGCCGTCATACAGGGTCGAGATCTTCATGGCTGGCACCCAACCCGTCCAAGACTCCACAACTGCAGCAGTGGTAACCTCCGGGACAGCGGCAGCCAGGGCAGGAAGTCCTGTGCGTTCACCAGCCTAGGTGTTAATGGATCTCACCGATAAGATGACCACCCTGTTAACCGACGTAGTCAGCCCGGCAGATCAGGCCAGTCATGATGCGGAGGTGGCGCAGTTAAAGTTGGATATGGCACAAGCCAAGGAAGACCTGGCAGCAGAAGATGTTAGGATAGCCGTAGAGCGGGCGGCTTTGGACGTTCAGGCTCATCAGATCCAGGCGCACGTGTTCCGGCTTACGCAAGACCAGAACGCGGCTAATGAGGTCATGAGGAGAAGGCATCAGAAGACCCAGTCTCTACTTCCCCGGTTTATGACCCTCGGAACCTTTTTAACACGCCAGGAGAAGGGCCCAGTAACCCGCCATGGCTCATCCCACGGGCAGGCAACCTGCCATGGGTCCCTCCGCGCACAGGGCCAGACCGTGTTACGACACTCGGGGACGGAGCACCGTTTCAGTCACTGGTGATGGGACTGCCCCGTGTAAACATGGCGCCACCTCAGTATGTACCAACCCCTCTGGGTCATTACTCCAACCCATTAGAAAACATGATAGCAGCGGCAACCCGATTGGCGGCTCTCCCAATTGATGGCGACTCTCCGACTGCAGTTGAAACCCGCCGGATCAGGGAACTTCTTCAGACGGCTTTGGTACAGCAGGAGGCGTACTCATACAGCCGAGATAGGGTCCACTCGACACCTCGTCCGAGCCGGAGCCCAAGTTATAGCAGGCACATGGATTCAGCGGCCGTATCAAGCAATGTTAGACGCCATGACTAGCCAGGCAGCGGTAACCCGCCGCGTCATGAGGCCATTAACTTGGTGGAACAAGAGAGACTACGACAAGAGGCTGAACGGGCGGCTGAGCAGGCGGCTTAGTTGACGGCTTATCAACCATATCCGGTTTACCCGACAACTTCTGTTAAAGCAGGTATAGCCACCCGGAATGGAGGAGTCCCGTGTCTGGTGCCGGCTCTATGTAACGAGCGGTTGCCTAAAGATTTAAAAGGGCCAAGGAAGGTGCCGAATTACACAACCGACGTACAGCCCAGGGCATGGATTGAGAGCTACGAGATGGCAATGGAGCTGTTGGAGGTTTCTGACACAGCAATGGCTAAGTACTTCACCATGATGTTGGATGGAACCGCCCGCACTTGGTTGAAAGGCCTGCCACCTAATTCAATCAGTTCATGGGCAGAGTTAAAGGCCCGGTTCATCCAGAACTTCAAAGACACGTGCAAGCAGCCCATGTCGATCGTGGACCTAACAAATTGTAAGCAGGAAGAAGGCGAATCTACAACCCATTGGGTACGCCGAGTTAAGGCCATAATACATTCATCCGACAATATGGTGCCGGCTCTGCAGTCTTAATGTTGGAGAAGAATTGCCATGTCTTACCCCTGAAGCAAAAGCTGGGGCGGCTCAAACGTGAGTGCAATGACATGGGCACGTTGATGGCGGCTCTGGTCAATTATGTCGATTCTGATAGTACCAAGGATCCTGAGTCTGATGATGAGAAGGCAGAGAAGGGAAAGAAGAACGGCAACAGCAAGGGCTCTCAGCACAACCCGACAAGTCAAGGAGGTAACAAACGTAAGGCTGACGGTAGCTTGGATTTTGTGGCTAACACCAATGCACAAGGTCATAACCAGTGGCGCAAGGGAAGGCCACCCCCTCGGTCTGGCGGGTCAGGACCCACACTTGAGCAGTTGTTGAATGAACCTTGTACGAGACACGGTACTAAGGAAAAGCCGGCTACACATTTGTGGAAGGACCGCACGATTATGAAGGCGTTCAAGAATTCCAACATGTTTGATGGTAACGACGGCTCGGGCGGCTCAGGTGGTGGCGGTTTTCATGGCCCGGGCGGTGGGTCAAATCCCAATAACCAGCAGGCTAGCCAGGGAAGTCAACAGCAGCAGCAAGGGGGATACCAAAGCAATCCAAAGCAGTTGAACGGTGGGCAATACCATGTGTTTACCACCAGCTTGTGTAAACAGGACCAGAAGCTTCATAAGAGGGTCGTGAATGCGGCTGAACCGTCAACCCCTCGTTATTTGCGGTGGTCTGAACAACCTATAATATGGAGTAGAGAGGATCACCCTCCCCAGGTTGATAATCCGGGTCACTTAGCCCTGGTCGTGGCCCCTCAAGTGGGTGGATACAAGTTCACCATGGTGCTGATGGATGGAGGCAGCAGCATCAATATTCTTTATTATGAGACCTTTCATCGCATGGGGCTGACTGATAAGAGCCTTAAAAGTCCAACACTGTTTTCCATGGAGTTGTACCTGGTAAGTCGGCGTATCCGGTCGGCAAGATAGAACTGGAGGTAGCATTTGGGGATGAATATGATTCCAGAGCCGAGAAACTAACATTTGAAGTAGTTCAGATCAAGAGCCCATATCATGCTCTGTTGGGCGGCCGGCTTATGCCAAGTTCATGCCATGGCCGTGTTATGTGTATTTGCAGCTCAAGATGCTGGGTTACAAGGGAACCATTACGGTGCATGGGAGTCGCAAGGTGGCTCTGGAATGTGAAGAAGGTGACGCGGCTTATGCTGAGTCGGCCTGCGCGACGGAAGAATTGAAGTTCTACAAGGACAATGTTGACCCGACGGATATGATATCTTTGAAGAAGCCAACTACAGAGCATGAGCCGGTCATGAAATTTCAGTCGGCAGAGGAGACTAAGCTTTTCGATTTTATCCTAGGCAATTCATCCAAGCAGTTCAGTATCAGCGCTAATTTGGATCCCAAATAGGAAGGCGCGCTCATCGAGTTGATCCGTGAGAATCAGGACATTTTTGCATGGAAACCATCTGACATGCCGGGTGTACCGAGAGAACTTTGAGCACACTCTTAATATCGATCCAAATTTTAAGCCGGTCAAGCAATTTCTTCGGCGGTTTAATGAGGAGAGAAGGAAGGCTATTGGTGAGTAAGTGGCCCAGCTCTTGGCGGTTGGGTTTATCATTGAGGTGTTTCATCCAGAGTGGCTGGCTAACCCGGTGCTTGTTCTTAAGAAAAATGGCACTTGGCGTATGTGTGTGGATTACACGGACTTGATAAAGCTTGTCCTGCTGATCCTTTTGCTCTCGCTCGTATTGATCAGATCATCGATGCTACGACGGGTTGTGAGCGTTTGAGCTTTTTGGATGCGTACTCTGGTTATCATTAGATCAAGATGGCTGTTAAGGACCAGGAGAAGACGGTGTTCATCACTCCGTTTGGAGCCTTCTGCTATGTTTCAATGCCTTTTGGGCTCAAGAGTGCCCAGGCGACTTACCAGCGATGCATACAAAATTGTCTTCATGATCAAATTGGACGCAATGTTCATGCTTACGTGGATCACATAGTGGTTAAGTCCAGAGAGAAAGAGACCTTAATCGATGATCTCAAGGAAACCTTTGATAATCTCCGGGTTTACAAGATGATGCTTAACCCGGCCAAGTGTGTTTTTGGTGTGCCTGCAGGAAAGCTTTTGGGTTTTCTGGTTTCTAACAGAGGCATCGAAGCTAACCCAGAGAAGATCAAAGCCATCACCTCCCTGGCCAAGCCGGCGTGTATTAACGATGTCCAGCATTTGGCGGGTCGTATCACTGTCTTAAGCCGGTTCATAAGCCGGTTAGGGGAGAAGGCTATGACGCTGTATCAGATGATGAAGAAGACGGATAGCTTTACTTGGAGTGACGCCGCCAATACTGCCTTTGAAGATCTAAAGAGACAGTTGGCTGAGCCGCCGGTTATTGTTGCTCCCATTGATAAGGAGCCCTTGCTCCTATATGTGGCTGCTAACACACGTGTTGTCAGTGTGGCTATTGTGGTGGAATGCAAGGAGGCTGGCAAGGAGCACCCGGTTCAGTGACCGGTTTAATACATCAGTCAGGTACTGATTGAGTCCAAGCAGCGATATCCGCACTAGCAGAAGCTTGTCTATGGGGTGTTTATGGCCAGCCGCAAGCTTAAGCAATACTTCTTGGGCCATCCCATCACTATGGTTAGTTCTGCCCCCTTGAGGGATATAATTCAGAACAGAGAGGCCACAGGACGAGTCGCCAAATGGGCCATTGAGCTTGGGCCTCATGGTTTACAATACGTGCCACACACAACTATTAAGTCTCAAGTATTGGTGGATTTCATTAATGACTGGACAGAATTGCAGATGCCTGAGGAAAAGCCGGACAATACCTATTGGATAATTCATTTTGATGGGTCTAGGCAATTGGAAGGCTCGGGGGCTGGAGTTATTTTGGCTTCCCCTCGGGGTGATAAGTTTTTTTATGTGCTCCGGTTGATGTTTCCTTGTACTAACAATGCAGCTGAGTATGAAGCCTTGCTCCATGGTCTCCGAATGGCTAAAGAGATGAATTTAATCCGGGTAAGGTGCTTCGGCGACTCAGATCTCGTGGCTCAGCAAGTGTCAGGCAAGTGGGACTCAAAGGACCCTCTCATGGCGGCTTATCACCGGGAGGTTGATGCAATTGCAGGGCACTTCAAGGGTTATCAGGTGGAACACATTGACCATAGAAAGAACGAGGCGGCTGACGCCTTAAGCCGTCTGGGATCTTAGCGTAAGCCGGTGTCGCCTAATACTTTCTAGGATGTTTTGCATAATCCTTCTGTCAAGCTACCTACAGAGGAAGATTTGGCTATTCCTGACCCTGAGGCACAGTTGGCGGCGGCTCTTCGTATCATCCTAGACTGGACGGTGCTGTATCTGGCTTATATGACACGGAGCGAGTTGCCTGAGGATGAAGCCTTGGCCAGGCAGATAACCCGACGGTCTAAGTCCATGACGATTATCAATGGCGAGTTACATCATTGCAGTGTTACAGGAGCTTTTCAGCGTTGCATCTCTCCAGAAAAAGCCCAAGAAATTCTCCGTGAGATTCATGAAGGAGATTGCGGTCATCACGCCGAGTCAAAATCTCTTGTGGCTAAGGCTTTTCGTCATGGGTTCTATTGGCTGACGGCTCATGCAGATGCAGAGGATCTGGTCAGTAAATGTGACGGTTGTCAGAAGTTCTCAAGACGGGCTCATGTGCCGGCTCAAGAGTTGAGGTTGATTCCAATTACTTGGCCGTTTGTAGTCTGGGGGCTTGACATGGTTGGGCCTTTCAAGAGATCCAAAGATAAAAAGACTCACCTCTTGGTGGCAGTTGATAAGTTTACAAAGTTGGTCGAGGCAGAGCCGGTCAGTAAGTGTGATTCCGCCATAGCGGTTCAGTTCATGAAGAAGGTGATATTTCGTTTTGGTTTTCCACACAACATTATAACCGACAATGGCACTAATCAGTCTAAAGGCGCCATGGAAGAGTTCTGTCAACGTGAGCATATCCGTCTTGATGTTTCATCAGTAGCCCACCCTCAGTCCAATGGTCAAGCGGAGAGAGCCAATCAAGAAATTCTTAAAGGCATTAAGACCCGGCTCTTTGTACCTTTGCAACGGACGCCGGGTTGTTGGGTTGAGGAGTTACCTTCTGTGTTATGGAGCATCAACACTACTCCTAACAGATCTACGGGTTATACGCCTTTCTTCATGGTCTACGGAGCTGAGGAGGTTCTCCCTAGTGACATCCGTCATGATTCACCTCGTGTGGCGGCTTATGTCGAGGAAGACAATGAACATGCGCGCCAGGATGCTCTTGATCTATTAGATGAACATTGAGACTTGGCAGCAGCTTGTTCGGCGATCTATCAACAGGACTTGCATCGTTATCACAGCCGCCGAGTTAAGTCTAGATCCGTTCAGGAAGGCGATTTAGTGCTTCGGCTCATCCAGGATCAAACTGATGCTCATAAGTTATACCCACCTTGGGAGGGGCCATTCGTGGTCAGCAAGAACTTGAACAATGGGTCATACTACCTTATTGACGTTCGAGAGCACAAAGACTCACATAAGTCGGAGGAAGAGACCCGGAGGCCATGGAACATTGCTCATCTCCGGCCTTTCTACACTTGAGCTATAGGCTCCACTAATGTATATAGTTTGCCAATGTATATATTATGACAAATAATAAAGCAGGACCTCTGTCCTTTTTTCCTTCTCACAAGGTAAATTTGTCATTATTATTTTTATCATATGATCGTTCAGGGGCGGGTCATATTTGATCCGGCTCAGCCCCTTATGATCCGGCTTACGATTCCATTTGAATCTAGCTATTCACAATTATGATCACTAGGGGGCTTCCTGTTCAAACGTAGGTCGTATTCGAACCAAAGAGAACATAGTTGCCGATACCCTTTTGGTTGCCACACTGCCGAGCTCACTTGGGGGCTTCTTGATCGTATTCGAATCATAGCTTAACCCCATTTGGGAACCGACTTTGATCGTATTCGAATCAGAGTCGTTACAAAATTCTCAAGGTCATTAGGGGGCTTCCTGTTCAAACATAGGTCGTATTTGAACCAAAGAGAACACAGTTGCCAGTACCCTCTTGATCGGCGCAAAGCCAAAGCCATTGGTGGCTACATGATCGTATTCGAATCCTAGTTTAAACCCCTCTGGGACAGTTCACTGATCGTATCCGAATCAGTAGCCTTGCCATTGTTATTTCTCTTTTGTGATTTAAGTTATCTTTGCAAAGCCCATTGGTTGACTTAAGATTTTTCATGAGGCTTGCAGTGATAAATATAATGTCTGTAACCCGGTTCAATATCGACTAGTGAGTCGCCAGCCCTTAAGAATCAAGGTATTTTCCGAGTATCCAAATATCGGATCTTCATCCTTACCAGCCAGGTCATATGAACCAGTGGGGCCAGTGGAAACTTTTATTATAGCTGTGTTTTTTATCAACCAGCTAGTTTATGATTATTTTGATCGCATTTTTGGCCCAGCAGTTTATTTGGAGAACAGTTTTTCAACAATAATCAACTATGGGCACGAATATAATAAGGCGGCTTAAAAATGTTAAGCATCAAAAGATGCACGATGGCATGGCCACAACAGAGTTATCTCTACCCTATTACAGGACTTATTCAGTCCAAATAGTTTGCATTGTTTTTCACACCAGGTACTGAGTCGCCATGACGTCTTCACCTTCAGGATTAGCTGAAAGCGTCCGGATTAGCCCTCTCCATGTTTGCACTCTGCTCCTTTTCCTGGAAAGTAGATGATGACCAGTCAATGTTGTTTAAGGCTTCAAATTCTGCTTCATCATCAACAAGACCTGTCGGGTCAACTTCCGGAGCAATGGACATATGTCGTGACAATTCCACGACACCAGGTCTCCTCCTGATCAGAAGTGAATTCCTCCTTCGATGATGACTACAACGACAATGAAAGCTTTATCACCATCGATGTCCATTGGCCGACCGAACTGCCATGATGTCCGCCTTCTTGAAAGTGATGAGCCAGTAGCATGGTTGTTGCACTGGAACTTGGCTCCGAAATGGTTGGAGCCACGCGCATGCACCCCTTGAAGCCGGTCTTGCTCTTAGACTTGTGCTTCAATGGCATGGCATCGGCGATGGTACGCCGACAAGGATGAGGACGAGATGGCAACGACGCAGAGGTGGTGTGGCATCGCTGGGGATGGGCGATGGTACGTCGGGTTGGGGATGTATGACGACTGAATCGAGCGTGTGGTTGCGGCGGAGGGGTGAAGGTGGTGTGGCTAAATGGGGTTTGCACGGTGACAGAGGGGCCAGATCCTTTTTTGACAGAAAGACTGTAAGGGAACCCCATACAGTATAATTAGTGCAACAACCCCAAATTGCAAGTACCATTCCTTGAACCTGGGTGGGTGGGAAGGCATCAACCCCTTCCCACCACTAGGTTATGCCTTAGTCTGCCGAGGGGGGGGGGGCAGATCCTTCGGCGGTGTATTGATTTAGCTGATTTGGTGGTAAGGACGGTGTGGTGGTGGTGTGGCTGACACGCAGAGGTGGGGTACTGCTACAAATTTGTTTTACTCCAGCCGCAAAGGTGTTGCATATTTGCAACACTTGGTGCCCCATTTTAGTGTTGTTGCAAATTTGAAGTATTAATACATATAGGACACCTATTGGAGCACTATGTTGACCCAAAAGGTGGTCATGCCTTATTATGCAAATCTATTGGAGATACTCTTAAGTTGGCCATAAGAATTTCCCACCTTGTATGCTAAAGAAAACTAAAAATCCCACTATCTATAAGAAATTGTTTACTTTTGGTTATAATATGGAGCCTGCGGGTTAAAAATTATTTTCCATTTCCCACTAATCTAGTCTACCGCACAAATTTGCTTATAGAAAAATTCCCCATCTTAGAAGGGTGGTAGGCTTCCTAGTTCTCTCTTTGATTCAAATAGTTTCTTATGGATTTCAAAGGACAAAAATTCTTAAAGAAACTCTCTAGGTGGGATATTTGATTTGTGGGATTCAACACTATAAGTCTTAGCCATCATCTACTTGGCACTTGTCATGCCCAATATGTGATCCTATCCGAGAGGAACTCGAAGGTCCCACCAAGGATAGAGCCGCATATTGAAGACGCTTTTGCAAGGTGGATATCATTACATCGTACCATTACATGCAAAGTCATATAGATGCCACGAGAATACATCGAACATCATACATAAGAGCAACATCCAACTACGGATGAAACATAAACAGAAACTCAAACGACATCCACCCTGCTAGCCCAGGCTGCCGACCAGGAACCAATCCCCTGAATGAAGAAGAAGCGGAAGAAGAACTCCAAAACAAGTAAACATCGCTCTCATGTCATGATCATCGCATGACCTGTACCTGCAACTATGGTTGTAGTAATCTGTGAGCCACAAGGACTCAACAATCCCATTACCATGGGTATCAAGACTAGCAAAGCTTAATGGGTATGGAAAGAATAAGTGGTGAGGTTGCAGCAAGCGGCTAATCATTTATATGGTGGCTAGCTTACGAGTGCAAGAATAAGATGAGAATCTACGCAAACGGTTGCAAACTAGTAATGATCAAGAAGTGATCCTGAACTACTTACGAGTTAAACATAACCCCACCGTATTCTCTTCTCGGACTTACTCGAAAAGAGACAGTCATAGTTACGCACGCGGTTGGTGTATTTTAATTCGGATCTGGTGTCAAGTTCTCTACAACCGGATATTAAAAATTCCCATATGCCACATAACCGCGGGCACGGCTCTCGAAATTAAACCCTGCAGGTGTGTCCCAACTTAGCCCACGACAAGCTCTCACGAAGAACGGAAGAAAATCCTCCTCCCGGAACAACCCGATCAAACTCGGAATCCCGGTTCACAAGACATTTCGATAATGGTAAAACAAGTCCAGCAAGACCTCCTGACGTGCCGACACCCTGATAGTAGCCGCGTGTATCTCGTCTCAGGCCACGAGGATGAGCTATGGTTACTACGACCAAATACCCCAAGTTACTAAGGGGCGGGGCCGCAAGCTGCTCTAGTTTGGGACCAACACCATCAGCACTGCCCCCCTGTATTCGGTTGAATAATGAAACTTGGGTAGTGCTAACTCCCTATGCGTCAAATTTATCTTCATGTTTAGTTATTATGTTTGGAAAATGGTAAAACCAATGTTGGGTCTTGCTGGAGGAGTTTTATTCAAAGCAAACTTTAAGGGGGGCCCATAAACCCCAACCATGTTAGGAACGCAAAATCAACGAACATAACACCGGCATGACGGAAAATAGGGTGGCAAGAGTGGAACAAAACACTAGGCAAAAGGCCAAGCCTTCCACCCTTGACCAAGTATATAGATGCATTAATTAAATAAGAGATATTGTGATATCCCATGATATCCATGTCCCAACATGGAACAACCTGCACTGCACCCGCAACTAGCAATGCTATAAGAGGGGCTGAGCAAAGCAGTTACATATCCAAACAACGGTTTGCTGGGATGGTGAAAAAGGTTAGAGGTTGTTCATGGCAATTTTGGAGGCTTGATAAACAAGTGGTGGGTAGCATGACATAGCGATAGAATCAAGACAACTAGCATAGCAAAGATAGCAGTGAGATCCAAGGTGACGGTCATCTTGCCTGAAATCCCGCTAGGAATAAGAACGAGTCCATGAAGAAGTCAAACAGGCGTAGACGAACCAAGCGTAGTCGAACGAATCCTCATGATTGCAACGAAACAGGAACTATCGAGAAGAAGCACAACTGAAAAGAAGCAAACAACATGGTAAACACACAACACATAAACATGGCATGATGCTCAACCACGTATGATGCATGACAAGGCTACATGATGCTACACATGGCAAGAGATGATGCATAGAAGAACATCACATCAAAGCAAGTTTAAATGAGGCCGGAAACAACATATAACAATTTCGGGAAGTCCTCATATGCCAATTTCGAAATTGGTCCAGATCTGAATAACACATTAACTTAGAGTTGTTAAACAGCAAGTTAACAAGCACCATGATGATCTATGTGTCTTTCTAGTCAAGTTACATATAAAGTTCATTTAATTCGAGCTACGGCCTAGAAGATATGAGCAAAACAAGTTAAACATGGCATTGATGCAAAATGCATTAAAACATCAAGAAAACACAATCAAAACATGGATGCAACAAGGTAATATGAATCTACACACAAAACCAAGCAAGTTTCATATAGAGCATGCTAAAAACGGAGCAACGGTTCAACACATACACTCGAAGCAAGATATAACAATCTGCCTAAACAGCAACTAGGCACTTCGCAATCATCTAATCAACATGCTACAGGAATCATGTGGCCACAAACTTTATATGCCCTTCAAGTATAGAGTACATACTTCAAATATCATTAGGGTTCAGGTTCATAGGCATCAATATTAAACCAAATATGATCAATGCAAAAGGCATATTTATAACACAGATTAGGACGGGGAAACAGGGCATATACATGAGCAGAGTTAATATGATGGCATGTTGGAGGCATGAAACAATTATGATACTGTACAAGAACATGGCAAACAAGAGCATGGCATGCTAGTACATATGATGGAGCTCAAATAATGCAACATGGCATATACATAGGAGCAACAGGTTCATGGCATTCATCAAGACAAGATGCAAACATGATATAAGCTGATTCCCTGACTGAAATATGGGAATGCAAAATAGTAACATTATGATGCTGACTTTGGAGGCACATAACAGCAAGCATAGAAATTTTGATAAACATTCAAAGGTCATGTGTCAGGACCCCGACTCAATGCCACACCGATCTAGCATGTAACACCTCATATCACTTTGCGGCCTCACGCACGGTATTCCCACGGGTGTCGCCTTACTAGGCCCGGGAACGTTTGCGCCTTTTGGCACACGTATATGATAGTGTCGCTAGCATCCATATGACAAAGAACCCGGGCTAACATGGCTAGTCGTAAACCCAAAGTGGCACTAACTTACAGGGACAGGCATACATGACCCAACAACGAACGTGTCGGTCATCAGCGAGTGAATCCGGGCTGTAGCAACTGGGCTAGCAGGACTCCGATAAACACCGCGTGACATTTCCTCGAAGGGACAGACACAGGAACGAAGAAGGACACATGCCAGCCAACCTAAGTGTTCCGGAGCAGTAGCAAGTTACCAAGGCTCAGTGGAAGCACTAGGAGACATTTCCCGGTAAGAGAGGCTACCAAGGATAAACAACTAGATAGTCAGATCCCACACATACCAAGCATTTCAATAACATACACACAATATGCTCGATATGTGCAAATACAGCATGGCATCAGAACATGACTCTACAACTCAAGTATTTTATTCAACAGGCTCTGAGGAGCGAGATATTACAAACATGGGTCTCTCGACCCAGCATTCAGAGCATACAAGTCAAAACACAAGCGGAAGCTTAACATGTCTGGGTACAGACAACTACAAATGAAAAGGGCTGAGAAGCCTGACTAACTACTAGATCTTGCCGAGGGCACAAGATCGTAGCTGAGGTAACAAGCTAAACGTCGAAGTCCACGCGGGACTACTAACTAGACCGAAGTCTCTCTGCAAAACATAAAATAGGCAAATGTGAGTACAAATGTACCCAGCAAGACTTACATCAGAACTAACTACATATGCATCATTATCAACAAAGGGGGTGGTGGAGTTTAACTGCAGCAAGCCACCTTTGACTCGGTGGCTATCCTGAACTATGACTGCAAGTAACTCTTTTGAGGTGGCGCACACGAGTCCACGTATTCACCAACCAATACACCACTATGGATCCGCTCCCGTCTCCCTACGAGAACGCCATCCATAGCACTCACGCTTATCTTGCGTATTTTAGAGTATCCACTTTCACTTGTCTATGAACTGTTATAGGCAACCCAGAAGTCCTTTACCGCGGACACGGCTATTCGAATAGATGATGTTAACCCTGCAGGGGTGTACTTCTTCATACATGTTTCCACCACTTAGCGTCTGCACACGACATGTGCTCGGCAGACTTGAAGCGAAAGCCGACGTGCGTGTAGACCACGACCTACCTAAACACTCAATTCTCTAGTCCAGATTTATCGCCTATTCAGGTTCCATCCGCAGGGAGTCTGGCCGAGGTTTCCACATACGGCCCCGAACGATGTGTACAAGGTTTCGCGACACCAAACGGGAACCCGGCATACCCGGCCACGTGCCTACCGCATCATAGCCCACCCCTCCAGTCAGCGCTGCGCACGGCCTCCAGCACACTACAAACACTAGAAACTACTTGCAACTCCTGGACAGAGGACAAGGGTGATTAAGAAGTCGAGCAGGGTCATATTTCAGGGCCCAATGCATGGTAGTAGCTGTTTCATGGATCACAAACACATAACTCAGTTCCTGAGGACGGCTTCAATGAGACAACCCACCATGTACTCCTACATGGCCTCTCACCAATACCTTTACCAAATCGTGTTCACACACTTAGCTCTCAACAGCAGGACATGTTCACACACCTCCGATTCATCCCCGATGAATCAGACCTGACCCAACTCTAAGCAGTAGCGGGCATGACAAACAAGCATGAATGAGTAGGCACATCAGGGCTCAAACAACTCCTACTCATGCTAGTGGGTTTCATCTATTTACTGTGGCAATGATAGGTCATGCAGAGGGTAAGGGGTTCAACTATCGCAGCAAGTAACAGATGAATCATTGTTGTCCTAATGCAGTAAAAGAGAGCAGGAGCGAGAGAGTGGAATTGTATCGGAATGAACAAGGGGGTTTTGCTTGCCTGGCACATCTGAAGATAGTATAGCTCTTCATCGGTGTCATCGATCTCATCGTCGGTATCACGTCTATCGAGAGGGGACAAATACCGACAACACAGAAGGAAACACAATCAATGCAATGCACAATATGAGGCACGATCATGACATGGCAATATGATGTGGTTTGAGATAATGCAACTAGCAGCGGGTTAAATGAAGTTGGTTTGAACCCTAGGTTCAAATTCAAACTCCATATGTGAAGGTTTAAATGCCATTATAAGATTTGGCCTAAACAGCAGCCCTAAGTTGTTCTATCATGCATGAAAATGGTACAGATGGATAGATTGGATTTTCCTAATTATTTTTCATATATAATTTATCTCATTTGGAGTTACGGTTGATTTTATATGATTTTTAGAAGTTCTGGATATATTCTGGAATTTCCTGAATAAAAATAAATCTAGAAAATACTTACTGCGTCAGCATTGCGTCACTATGACGTCAGCAGTCAACGAGGCCGGTCCAAGTCAAACCTGGCCAGTGGGTCCCGCGTGTCAGTGTCATTAGTTTAACTAATTAAATTAATATTAGATTAACTCCTAATCTAGGTTTGACCAGGGGCGGGGGACACATGGTCAAATGGGTCAAACCCACCGGCGACATGACGCCGGCGAGGCTCGAGACGGCGGCGCGGTTCGGAAACGCAGCACACGCGACGAAACGAGCGGCGGATTGGCTTGGCGAGAAGCCGGTGCTCGTCCGCATCCAACGGAGCCATCAACTCGCGCCGGAGTGGACCATAACGACGGTGGCGATGGCAAGCACGGCGGCCGGAGCTCAGACAAGCTCGGCAACGACGCTACGGTGCGCGGGAGGACTAGAGGATGGTGGTGTTGGGTTTCTGGGAACGTGCTGAGCACGTAGAAGTGCTCGTACGCGATGGTGGCTAGCCTATTCGCCGACGATGATGAGCGCGGCGGCGGTGAGCTCTCGGGTCTGGTGGCTAGCACGGCTAGAGCATGCAAATGAACGCGGGAGAGGGGGGAAGATGGCGGGGCTCACGGCGAGTCTTCTGGTATGGTCGTTGAGCTCGGGGAGGAACGGACGGCGTCAGAGCATCTCCGGCGATCTCAGAGCCGAAGGTTGAAGACAACGGCGTCGGCGCCACTACAGGGCTCCCGGCATCGCTTGCCGCGGTGAGGAGGAAGAGTAGGTCGAGGCGGAGCTTTGGGATGCATCGGGGAGGTGAGGCGGTGGCTGTGGCCGCGGCAGCAGCGAGCGGCGGTGACGGCCGCGCTCGGGTGAGCTCAAGGGAGAGAGCCAAGGGAGGGGAGAGAGCAGCGAGTGAGGGAGAGGGGACAGAGGCTTCGGGGCATCTCTGTGGTGTCGCTAGAAGGGCCGGGGAAGCAGGAGGTGGCCAGAGAAGCGTCGGCGCTCGCCACGCACCTGGTTGTCCTCCTGGCAGAGGAGGAAGATGACAAGGGGGCGCTGGTGGGCTGGGCCGCTAGCTGGGCTGCCAGCAGGCTACAGTAGCGGGCCGCAGGTGGGTGCAGGTAAGTCCTTCCCTCTCTATCTTTAATTTTATTTTCTATTATTCTGTGGTCTTTAGGGCTTTATTAAAAATACTTAAACAGATCCAAAAATCATGAAACTAATCATGGCTACTGTTTAGAATATATCCAACAGAAAAAATTTTAGTTTATGATTATTTGAGCATTTAAAATATTTTATAGTATTTAAATGCCCAAATGAAAATACCATATGATTTAATTCAGAGCCCAAATATGTCACGGAAAAATGTGCAACACCTCTGGTTATTGTTTCCAGCATTTTCCAGAAATGATGAACATTTTTGAAAGCCATTTGGATTCACTGAAATTATTTTAGTTGAAGCTAGTGAATTCCTTTGATGCTGGGGTTTAGGCAATCCCTATTTCAAGTTTGAAAAGAATTTAAACATGATGCAACACATGACTAGCTAGCTCAGTGCATACCAGAACTAGGGATGTGACAACTCACCCCCCCTAAACAAGAATCTCGTCCCGAGATTCAAGACATGAGGTAAGAAGACCAAAGGGGACACTAAGTATTGCAAACATCATGATCCAACTATCTTCTTGAAGTTGTTGATTTATGCTCCAATTGATCTTGATGGCTTGCCTTCGAGATCTTCATCCAACACGAGGACAAAAAGTGAGACATGCCTACAAAAATGGATCATCTTAATGATCACAAGATCAACTCGTGGAACTAGACGTAGAAACATCTCTCGAGCCGAGACACGAAGCATCTATCCAAGGAAGGAGTGAAAAAGATGACGAGGGCTCGTTAGGTAGTCAACAAGTCCACACTTAAGAAGGTGTGGAACGGTTTTCAATGTAGCGAGGAGTTGAATTGCCATGATACCATAATGAGGCATCTTAGAGGAGGTGACTCGTAGAATATATCCCCCTTAAGTGGCAAAAAGAATTACCTTTGATTCAAAAATCATTGATACTCTTTATACCAGCCTGAGGCAAATCACAATCGATCAGTCCGAAAGAATGACATTCTTGGGCCAGAATGGATGATGTGGACTACCTTGTTGAAGACAACACAACGGATGATTTTTGATTATCATCAGGAATGGATGGAACCCATGGTGGGATGGCACAATGGTGGTGCAAGCTGGAAACAAAATGCAAATGCCGGAAATGATTCTAGTAACTGGGGAGGAACTCAACAGTAGGATAATTCCGCTGTTGGAATGGTTATAGCATAACCGAGGAAACTGAGAGCAATCCCAGTTAGTGCCGATGATAACACCTAGTGTATGTGCATGCTTTCAAGAGCTTGAGCATTTCCATATTCATCAAGGTTTTACCAATATCCGTGACAAGGATCCTGGCAACACATCTTACTACCTTGACAAATAGTGATGGACAATACAGATGCATAGAAAGGCAACCCTTTCTCAGATTTCACCTTAGCGAGGCCAAGGGAACGAAGTCTGGATAATCGACCGAGAGACATTTAGCACTTCTCTTCTAACGTTCTCCTTGATGTACTGGTTACTACGGTCATGCTTAAAGCATCAACATAGCCATCAAGTAGTGGTCGGACTTCGGAATACAAAGGATCCATAAGAACAACTTCTGGAGTAAATCCGACGAAATCCTTATGGGGAGGTGGTCAACTTCTTCAACCAAGATACTACAATAATAAGCCTTCCGGCTAGGTGTGTTGGCCACGACATCCACATTACCGGGTTACAGAGAGACCAATATTATAATTCTTGGGACACGTTCCAACCATCACATCTGCCTGAGATTTAGATCTGGTTGGTGTTAGGATATTCCAGACTCATCAAGTCTAGAAAGGAAGATGAAAGTTTGCAACACAAATCGACGAGATGACGTTGCGAGATTCTCGAGGAATGAACTACGAGAGCAAGCTCCAAAACATGAGTTGGTTCTGCTACAAACATGTGAACACATTGTCCCAGACAAACATCGCCACATAGTAGTCCTATAATAAAACACTACCGAGTTCAGATGGGGAACCATCATCGAAGATATCGGAGTCCTTGTGCACTTATCGATGAACTTCTTATCCTTGAGCAAGTCAATCAGTGGCTTGGTGTGCTAGGAACACATATAGAATGGACGCTGTGGTGCACGGGGGGACTAGGGGATGGTGGTGTTGGGTTTCTGGGAACGTGCTGAGCACGTAGCAGTGCTCGTACGCGACGGTGGCTAGCCTATTCACCGGCGATGATGAGCGCAGCGGCGGTGAGCTCTCGGGTCCGGTGGCTAGCACGGCTAGAGCACGCAAATGAACGCGGGAGAGGGGGGGAGATGGTGGGGCTCACGGCGAGTCTTCTGGTACGATCGTTGAGCTCGGGGAGGCACGGACGGCGTCAGAGCATCTCCGGCGATCTCAGAGCCGAAGGTTGAAGACGACGGCGTCGGCGCCACTACAGGGCTCCCAGCATTGCTTGGCGCGGTGAGGAGGAAGAGTAGGTCGAGGCGGCACTTTGGGATGCGTCGGGGAGGTGAGGCGGTGGCTGTGGCCACGGTAGTAGCGAGCGGCGGTGACGGCTGTGCTCGGGTGAGCTCAAGGGAGAGAGCCAAGGGAGGGGAGAGAGCAGCGAGTGAGGGAGAGGGGACAGAGGCTTCGGGGCGTCTCCGTGGTGTCGCTAGAAGGGGTCGGGGAAGCAGGAGGTGGCCAGAATAGCATCGGCGCTCGCCACGCACCTGGTTGTCCTCCTGGCAGAGGAGGAAGATGACAAGGGGGCGCTGGTGGGCTGGGCTGCCAGCAGGCTACAGTAGCGGGCTGCAGGTGGGTGCAGGTAAGTCCTTCCCTCTCTATCTTTAATTCTATTTTCTATTATTCTGTAGTCTTTAGGGCTTTATCAAAAATACTTAAACAGATCCAAAAATGATGAAACTAATCATGGCTACTGTTTAGAATATATCCAACAGTAAACATTTTGGTTTATGATTATTTGAGCATTTAAAATATTTTATAGTATTTAAATGCCCAAATGAAAATACCATATGATTTAATTCAGAGCCCAAATATGTCATGGAAAAATGTGCAACACCTCTGGTTACTGTTTCCAGCATTTTCCAGAAATGATGAACATTTTTGAAAGCCATTTGGATTCACTGAAATTATTTTAGTTGAACCTAGTGAATTCCTTTGATGTTGGGGTTTAGGCAATCCCTATTTCAAGTTTCAGAAGAATTTAAACATGATGCAACACATGACTAGCTAGCTCAGTGCATACCAGAACTAGGGATGTGACATCATGAGCATGTAGTAGGCATGACATACTTCCAATAACTCCATGGGCACAAGTTCATATGATGGACATATTAATTACTATGTGCTTTGTAAATGGAACATGTTGTTAATAGGTTGACAGATTTAGCATGATGGTAACTTGAGAGCAAGAACGACATAAGCTACAACAAGTTTATATGGCAACCAAGGGCATGGATGAAAATAGCATAACATGGTCATCAAAACATCATTACTGAACATCTCCAGAATATGCATGGATTTGATGGTAGCATTAAGCAAACATGGCATCTTAATATAACAGATTCAGACATAACAGTAAATACTAAGTCTCTGAAAATAGCAAACAATGAGTAGGCCACTTTGCAAGCTCATGTTAGTCACCACATGGCATATCATGAAGAATGAGTTACACCAATGCAGAGATGACATGATTTTGCTTCGAAACATGTAGACATGATGCTCAAAAGAAAATCACACAAACTGCTATAAAAAGACAAAATGACATGTTACAACAGTTTTCAACAGATTATATCACTTAGCACTTTTGCAACAATGATTATGGCATCAAGATGAATAATAACATGAATGCAAATGCAACCATCATGTAGAGCATTAAGATATGAACATTTTGACATATCAGATACTCTAAACGGATAAACATGCACAAAGTTATCAACATAACAACATGGCAACATGACATGATTTTTTTGGGACTTGGCGAAAAAACAGAACTAAGTGCTGGAGAACGAAAGTGCGCACTGGCGGGGGATAGGGCAGCGGGGCTGGGCTCGGGGTTCTCACCTAGCGGGCCGAGGCCCAGACCGGTGGATGGAGCAGGCCGAGGTGGGGCTGCAGCGGGCCTTGGGCAAGGCTAGGCCCACAATGCGCTGCCAACCTCCTCGATCTCAAGCGGGACGAGGCCATGGCGGCACCGGCAGCCAATGGCGGGCGGCGAGGCGGTAACATGGGACGGTGGATCCGATCGGGGATGCGTGGATCCGGCATGGAGGGACCCGCAGGCGGCGGATCTGGTCGACGGGGTTCCAGATCGAGGCTTGGCGAGGTCGAGCGCCATGGCGGCGGCGGGGTTCCTCGGGCGGCGGTGAGGTGGAGGCTGAGGAGGGGTCGGCGCTCGGCGGCGCGGGACGGAGCTCCGGCGAGCGGGCAGTGGGGTCTGGTGAGGCGAGGTCGAGGCGCGTGGCGGGCGGAGGAGCTCCTGGGTGGCTAGGTGAGCGAAGCTCGTGGGGCGCGCGGGTTGCGACGCTAGCGATTCGGGCCCCGGATGGGCTCGAGCGGGCCCGATCCGGGCACTGCGGGCCACGGCAGTGGGAGGCGCGACGGTGTGGCGCCTCCCGATTGGCTGCAGGGGGCGGTAGGTGGCGTTGCTGGCCTGTGGGCCGGCGACAAGTGGCGGCGATGGAGCGGTGGGAGGTGGCTGGCTGCGCGGAAGATGAGGAGGGAGGTGGGAGAAGGCCAAATTTGGCATTGGGAGGTGTTTAAATAGGGTAGGGGCTAGGGTTTGAGGATTTTTGGGGTCTTAGGACCCTCCGATATTGATCGGGCGGCACCAGGCGTGGAGGGGGGGTAGGTTGGGCCTTAGGTGGGCTCTGTAGAGGCATTGGGCTGAGAAGAGAAGGAAGAGAGAGGCCCGGCGAAACCACCATTGCCGCTTCCGTCTCCACCACAGACAACACAGAAACTTGTCTCTTTCAAGCCCACAGCCGCCAGAAGAGGGCAATGGTGGAGGAACCGTCCACCAAGCGTCATCATGGCGAGACGTCCAACAAGTGTAGGACCTTGAAGTATGTCTAGATGGGGGGTGATTAGACTACTTTACCAATTAAAAAAAACATAACCTTTTCCCAATTTTAGAGTTTGGCAGATTTTAGCTATCTTAGGACAAGTCAAGCAATCATCACACAAATCAAGCAAGCATGCAAAGAGTATATGGGCAGCGGAAATTAAAGCATGCAACTTGCAAGAAAGTAAAGGGAAGGGTTTGGAGGATTCAAACGCAATTGGAGACACGGATGTTTTTGGCGTGGTTCCGATAGGTGGTGCTATCGTACATCCACGTTGATGGAGACTTCAACCCACGAAGGGTAACGGTTGCGCGAGTCCACGGAGGGCTCCACCCACGAAGGGTCCACGAAGAAGCAACCTTGTCTATCCCACCATGGCCGTCGCCCACGAAGGACTTGCCTCACTAGCGGTAGATCTTCACGAAGTAGGCGATCTCCTTGCCCTTACAAACTCCTTGGTTCAACTCCACAATCTTGTCGGAGGCTCCCAAGTGACACCTAGCCAATCTAGGAGACACCACTCTCCAAGAAGTAACAAATGGTGCGTTGATGATGAACTCCTTGCTCTTGTGCTTCAAATGATAGTCTCCCCAACACTCAACTCTCTCTCATAGGATTTGGATCTGGTGGAAAGAGGATTTGAGTGGAAAGCAACTTGGGGAAGGCTAGAGATCAAGATTCATATGGTAGGAATGGAATATCTTGGCCTCAACACATGAGTAGGTGGTTCTCTCTCAGAAATGGTAAGTTGGAAGTGTAGGTTTAGTCTGATGGCTCTCTCCACGAATGAAGAGGAGGTGGAGGGGTATATATAGCCTCCACACAAAATCTAACCGTTACACACAATTTACCAAACTCGGTGGGACCGATTCAACAGACTCGGTCGGACCGATTTAGTAAACCTAGTGACCGTTAGTGATTTTCGGTGGGACTGACATGCAACTCGGTGAGACCGATTCGGTTAGGGTTAGGGCATAACGTAATCTCGGGAAGACCGATTACACAAACTCGGTGAGACCGATTTTGGTAATAAGCTTTCCCGAAAGTTGGTCAGGTAAACTCGGTGGGACCGATTTGCTCTTTTCGGTGAGACCGAAATGTTACAAAAGGGAAACAGAGAGTTTACATTGCAATCTCGGTGGGACCGATCGCTCACTTCGGTTAGACCGAAACGTTACGAAGGGAAACAGAGATATTACAATCCCATCTCGGTAGGACTGAGATCCCTATCGGTAGGACCGATTTGCCTACGGCTTGTGGCAGTGGCTATGACATTTGAAATCGGTGGCGCCGGGTAGGAAGAATCGGTGTGACCGATTTTGGCTCTGGGTTTAGGTCATTTGTGGATTGTGAGAAAGTAGCTGAGGGTTTTGGAGCATATCACTAAGCACATGAAGCAAGAGGCTCATTAAGCAACACCTCATCCCTCCTTGATAGTATTGGCTTTTCCTATAGACTTGATCTTGGATCACTAAAATATAAAATGAAGAGTCTTGAGCTTTTGAGCTTGAGCCAATCCTTTGTCCTTAGTATTTTGAGGGATCCACTTTCATCATCCATGCCATGCCATTCATTGAGCTTTCCTGAAATAATAGTCTTGGAATAGCATTAGCTCAATGAGCTATATGTTGTTATGAATTACCAAAACCACCTAGGGATAGTTGCACTTTCAATCTCCCCCTTTTTGGTAATTGATGACAACATATAGATCAAAGCTTCGACAAATGATAATAAGATTGAAAAACATCGTCGCTTTGAGAAGTATGTGATAAGCAAGAGCTCCCCCTAAATTTGTGCATAGTTTAAAATTTGCTTTGGACTGCAAATGCACAAGGAATAAGGCTCATGGGTTACTCTTCCATGTCACATACATCTTGGTGGAGCGCTCAAAATGATAAAGATTGAATACATGCACTCATCACCAAGCAAAGTGAATGATCACATAGGATAGATAAGATAATATCATAAAACATGCATAAGTGTAGCTTATGATCAAACACATGATCATCAATGTCTCACAAGAATAGCATAGTATCTCAAGCAATCAAAAGCAAACAAGTTTGAACCACCAAATCAAGAGAGAATAAAAGCAACACTCTCTCTCTCTCGAAGCCTATGATCTATACATTTTTCTCCCCCTTTGGCAACAAGTTACCAAAAAGTTCATAGAAAATGCATAGTGCTAGATCGACTCTCAGGCTTGATCTTCAGTTGGTGGTGTAGAGATGGCTCCTTGGACGAAGGCTTCAGTTGATGTAGAGGGAGCTGGAGGAGTTGGTGCTGGAGCTGGTTGCACTGGAGCTGTAGGAGCTGTAGCTGGTGCAGATGATGTGGCTCTGGTGTCTGGCACGGGCACAGCAGCTGACCTCTGAGCTCTAGGCACTCTGGCAAAGACATTAGTGGTAGTCTTGCCCTTCCTCTCCTGCATGTCATCCTGTAGCTGCTCCACAACTGACTGAATCTCAGTTACTTTGACATCTAGATCATAGAATTTTTGTTCCATGATTCTTTCCAAGCTCTCCTGATTTTGAGTGAGGGTGGCCAATCCCTTCTCAATCCTCAGAGATGATGCTATCAAGTAACCAAGCTGCTCCTGCTTGTTCTTCAAGAAATACTCAGATGCCTCCTCTTGAGTTGGCATCTTGGCAGCCTTCTCCTTCCTTGCCTTCTCCTTCTTCTCTTGAGCTTGAACTGATGATGGATCATTCTCATTCATGACAACCTCATTGTCCTCAAAGTCTGGATAGAGAGGAAAATGTTCCCTATCCAATAGATATTTGCCTGTGCCCATCTTTGAGTTAATCAACTCCTGAATCTGAGGGGCATATCCAACTCCTCTTATGATCTGCTGCAGTCCTCTTAATGGTTTCAACTATAAGGCTCATGACCTTGAATTTCTGAGGCACATCAAATAAATGCAACATATTGATTGCATGCCCTCTGATCATGTTGTGGTCACCTGACTTAGGCAATAGAGTGTGCCTTAGGATACAGTTGATTGTAGGCAGCCCTGACAGAAGAAAGTGGACTGATCCAAAAGAGAAAGTCTCTAGGGCTTTGTCTGGGATCTCCTTGTACATATGTGCCATGGTATTGTGTCCCATTTTCTTCTTGGCATATACATCCAGGTCATCATCATTTTCCTTTGGGGCATTTATCAGTTTTGCCCACTCCTCAACAGTTGACTGGTACCTTGTACCTTCAGACATCCAAACTATCCTCCCATCTGGATAGAAGTGTGCTGTGGAGTAGAATTGCATGATAAGTTCATCATTCCAGTTTGTGAGCTTTTGCCCAACAAAATCTGCAACTCCACAAGCAACAAAACTGTCTTGCACTCCAGGATAGTGCTCTTCATTTTCCTTCATGTAGGTCCAGTCGACCCACCTCATATCACAAACTATGGGCTTCTTGTCCAACAAGATTGTCTCATAGAAGTCCTGCTGTTCCTTTGTATGGAACCTGTAATCAACATCAGTTCTTCTCCTTGTGGCATATGGATCTGCCATCCTCCATAGCCTCAACCCTGAATCTTTTCTGATGTTCATGTCCTCAGCCACAGGATGGGCATCATTGTGATCTGGTATCTTGGGCTTGAGCTTCCTCAGAACTTGTCCTTCTTCATCTTCCTCCTCAGCAACCTCAGGCACTGGGGCCTTGTTCTTCTCAGCAGCTGGAATACTCCTGGTATTCCTCTTTGGTGCAGACTCGGCCTTGGGGGCAGCTTTGGGTGCACCCTTGGGCTTAGATGTTGCAGCCCCTGATCTAATAGCATCACCCATAAGCTTTGGTGCCTTGGGTGCTGGTGCAGCAAGCTCTTCTTCCTCTTCCATCATGGAAGGTTGACCAACAACTCTGGCCATGGTCTTCTTGACCCTTTCCTTCCTTTTCTTTCCTTCAGCAGCAGGCTCTTTGGGATCAGGCTTCTCAGGTATTTGAGTTGAGACTCTGGCTTTGGACATTGGTTGTCTTCCTGCAGGCCTTTTAATCTTCATGCCTGGCTTTGTATGCTTTGCTGAGCCATACTCCTTTTTGAGTACTACTTTCTTGGAGGTAGCCTCATCTTCTTCTGCTCTATAATCCTCATCTTCAGAGTCTGAGGTTCTCTTCTTCCTTTGCCTGGTAGCAGCCTTAGGCAGGTTGCTAGGAGTGCTCCTGCTGCCTTCATCTGAAGTGCTGGAGGGACTAGTGCCCTCACTCATGTCAATCTGCTCTGCTGACCTGTTCTGGCTGTCACTCTGGTCTGACATGCTGCAAACACTGACTGCTGACCCTGTGAAGAGTTATAGATGAGATAGAGTGGATGAGCATCACAAAATGCAGAGATTTTTGCAAAAGAATGATTCAAAAATTCAGTTTTAGTTTTCCACAGAAAGCATTTCGGATCAACCGATTTTCAAACTCGGTGATACCGAAGCAGTTTTGGAACCTAAACTGATGAACTCGGTTGGACCGAGTCACAGTTCGGTGGCACCGAGACTGCTAGGGTTTCACTAAGTCCTAAAATCGGTCGCACCGATTAGCAATTCTCGGTCAGACCGAGAGTTACTAGTGCAATGGCATAAGCCAAATCGGTGGGACCAAGTTTTTCAACTCGGTGGGTCCGAGATGGTTTCGGCGGAAACCTAACCCTAAATTTTCAAATCTCATCTAATCTACGGATTGCATTGACTGGATAGGAGTGTTTCAATCATGGCAAGAATCAATAAGAACACAATGTGCTAGGAATCGGACGAGGATAGCACTGTGATCAAGTCCATACCCTAGCTTGGCGATGAACTAGCAACGGAGGCAACGGCGGGGTTGAATTCCGTTGACGACGGCGGAGACTAGCGACAGGAGGCGGCTGGCGACGAGGAGACGATCTAGAGACCTTGGAGGCAGAGCAAGCTATTGCACGGGCGAAGGGGTTCGGAGGAATTTCCAAATTTTTGCTCGTGACTATATATAGCCCGACCCTGTCGGTGTAACCGACAGGAACAACTCGGTGGCACCGAGATGCATAACTGTGAACAGTTACAGCAACTCGGTGTGACCGAAAAGTTCAAATCGGTTGCACCGAGATTGAAAACCTAGATTGACTTGGTGATCTCGGTAGGACCGAAATGGAGGTATCGGTCAGACCGAGAATCACAAAGAAGTTTTGGAAGTTTAAGTCTATGACGAATCGGGGACTCCAAGTGCTCCTCACACAGAGTGGTTTGAATCTGACTTGATCAAATTTTGTGATGTAGCATGAATAGAGTTTGAGACGAGAAAAGCATAGATAGCTAGAGAAGGTTCTTAGGCATTCTTGTCCATCCACTTGGCCAAAAGAAGAAAGAACCAAACAATCAAAACAACAAGTGGATGTCCTTGAATGAGTAAAATATGCACCCACATGCTCACACAATAAGATGGCAAATGAAATATGTGGCAAAGCATGCACAACCAATTCTAGCATCTATCAAACAATTGGTGATGACTAGGTCATCTATATATGAGTATATTGACTTAGGAGTCAAATGATAAACATTTGATCATAGGTCATACTCATCGTTTAAGCTCAAGTGGGGTTACCACTTTTACATAATGCATTGATGTGTTCACACCATTAGAGTTGCTTTGACTCAATTCTTAGAGTTAAGCTCCCCCTAGATGTGAGATCCCCCCTTAGAGGGATGAACTAACCTTGGGTTTTGTCGATGATGACTTCATGTAGGTGTTGAAGATGTGGATGCTCAATGTTGATGTAGATTATTTGGAGCAATCCTTTGGAGTGAGTTGCACTTTCAACTTACCTGCATGGGTTAGTCCCACAAGGAACAAACAAGAATATCCATAGACATAGAGTGATGCACACACAAGATGATGTCCATGAAATCATTAGGTTACCTTGTCCCTTGTCTTACCAACATGAGGGTTTGTGACTCCTTGAACTAGTGCAAGATGTGGAAGTTGATTGCACTTGTCCTTGCCATAATCATATGAGTGAAGAATGTTGGCGAAGTCACCCTCAAGAACTCTCTAGTTCTTCTTCTTCGGGATCCACATCATCTTGATGGGAATCCTTGGAGTTGTAGTTGTACTTGATGAAGTGGAACTTAACGTAGTCTTGGGAACCCACTTGAACGAGGCCTTAGGTGCTTCTTCAAATGCATCAATCTCTTCTTGAAGCTTGTCCTTGCCTTTGTTCTTGTGGTCTTGTGGTGGAAGATCATCTTGTGCTTGTGTTCCCTTGAAGGAAGTAGGATCATACTTCACTTGTTGAGGAACAAACTTCGTCTTGGGGTATTGATCTTCTTCCCACTCAACTCCATTGGCATTGAACTTCCGTTCAAAACCAACACCTTGATTCTTCCGGTGTCTTCCTTGCTTGCGTACAATTTCCTCGAATTGCTTACTCCCGGTAAGGCTCTTGTAGACACCTTTCTCTATAATTCCCTTCAATAAGCTATTTTCTTGCTCAAGTGTAACTTGGCTAAGAGAATCATTAGTGGAATCAAGAGAACTACTAGAAGCAACAATATTGACATTATTATTGTTACTACTAGAGGAAGTATCTTTCTTGTACTTGTTACTAGACTTGACTTGAGGCATGTAAGTAGATAGGAGTAAACGCTTGGCAATGTAAGAAGAACTTTTCTTACGGAGATCATCATTGATTGCTTTTAAGAACTCATGCTCTTGCTCAAGATTGAGCTTTTCAAAGCGTAACTTCTCATGAGCCCTTAAAAGTTCTCGATGATCTTCGAAGATAGTTTCATGAGCCAACTTAAGAGTGTTTAGTTCTTTAATTAGAAGCTCAATTTTCTCCTTATCATTGTCATTCGTTTTATCTTGATTAGCATGATTAATTGACGTTTAATCATAGTATTCATCACTAGAGTTGTCAACAAGTAAATCATCATCCACAAGCAAGTCATCTTCATCACTATTGAAATCAACATACTCAGGATGTGTTACCTTTGGTCCTTTGGCCATGAAGCATCTTCCAATTCCTTCATTTGGTGAATCAAATATGTCGTAGGAGTTGGTTGACACAAGTGCTAGACCAGCAACACCTTCATCTTGAGTATGTTCGGAGTCGGAGTGATAGCTTCTCTCGGAGTGATTGTCGAAGTCGGAGCCGGATACCCATTCACCAACATGAGCTTGATGTCTTCGTTTTGTGTAGCTCCTTGATGACTTGTCCTTCCTTTCTGAATCATTGCTTCTCCCTGAGGGTCTTTGTTCATAACGATCATCTCTACTCCTCCTCTCTCTTAGTGGTGATTCTTCTCTTTTGCTTCTTCTTCTTGGAGAATCTTCTCTTCTTTTGTAGGGTGTCGTACACTCATTGGAATAATGTCCAGGCCTCCCACAATTGTAGCAATTTCGCTCTCGACTAGAAGATCTTTTGTCATGGTAAGACCTTGACTTGGAGCTTCTTTCTTTGCTTCTACTCTTGTAGAATTTGTTGAAGTTCTTCACCATTAAGCTCAATTCTTCATTGAAGGTTTGTTTCTCACTTGATGATGTGGGGGCTTCACTTGAGGCTTTATAAGCACCACTTGACTTGTTGTGAAGTTCCTCCTTATCCTTGAGTGACATCTCATGAGCAAAAATTCTTCCAATGACTTCAGTTGGCTTGAGATCTTTGTAGTTTGGTATCATTTGGATCAATGTGCACACGGTATCATACTTTCCATCCAATGCTCTTAGGATCTTCTTGATGATGAATCTGTTGGTCATCTCTTCACTTCCTAAGCCGGCAATCTCATTTGTAATAAGAGCAAGCCTAGAGTACATTTCAGCGACACCTTCACCATCCTTCATTTTGAACTTGTCAAGCTGACTTTGGAGCACATCCAACTTGGATTCCTTGACGGATTCGGTACCTTCGTGCATATCAATCAAAGTATCCCAAATTTCCTTTGCATTCTCAAGACGGCTGATTTTGTTGAATTCTTCGGGGCACAATCCGTTGAAAATGATATCACAAGCTTGAGCGTCGTATTGCAGCATCTTCAATTCTTCCACATTAGCTTCACGGTTCGGCTCTCTCCCATCAAAGAATTCACCTTGCAAGCCAATATAAATAATTTCCCAAACGGTGGGGTTATGTCCGAGAATATGCATTTTCATCTTATGCTTCCAACTAGCAAAGTTAGTACCATCAAAGTGAGGACCTCTACGGTGATAATTTACCTCGCTAGACGCCATACTCTCCTAGGTTGTGAAACCAAGGCTATGACTACCAAAAGCTATGGAAATCAAAGCAAATGGAGACCAAAGCTCTGATACCACTTGTAGGACCTTGAAGTATGTCTAGAGGGGGGGTGATTAGACTACTTGACCAATTAAAAAAACTTAACCTTTTCCCAATTTTAGAGTTTGGCAGATTTTAGCTATCTTAGGACAAGTCAAGCAATCATCACACAAATCAAGCAAGCATGCAAAGAGTATATGGGCAGCGGAAATTAAAGCATGCAACTTGCAAGAAAGTAAAGGGAAGGGTTTGGAGGATTCAAACGCAATTGGAGACATGGATGTTTTTGGCATAGTTCCGATAGGTGGTGCTATCATACATCCACGTTGATGGAGACTTCAACCCACGAAGGGTAATGGTTGCGCGAGTCCATGGAGGGCTCCACACACGAAGGGTCCTCGAAGAAGCAACCTTGTCTATCCCACCATGGCCATCGCCCATGAAGGACTTGCCTCACTAGAGGTAGATCTTCACGAAGTAGGCGATCTCCTTGCCCTTACAAACTCCTTGGTTTAACTCCACAATCTTGTCGGAGGTTCCCAAGTGACACCTAGCCAATCTAGGAGACACCACTCTCCAAGAATTAACAAATGGTGCGTTGATGATGACCTCCTTGCTCTTGTGCTTCAAATGATAGTCTCCCCAACACTCAACTCTCTCTCATAGGATTTGGATCTGGTGGAAAGAGGATTTGAGTGGAAAGCAACTTGGGTAAGGCTAGAGATCAAGATTCATATGGTAGGAATGGAATATCTTGGCCTCAACACATGAGTAGGTGGTTCTCTCTCAGAAATGGTAAGTTGGAAGTGTAGGTTTAGTCTGATGGCTCTCTCCACGAATTAAGAGGAGGTGGAGGGGTATATATAGCCTCCACACAAAATCTAACCGTTACACACAATTTACCAAACTTGGTGGGACCGATTCAATAGACTTGGTCGGACCGATTTAGTAAACCTAGTGACCGTTAGTGATTTTCAGTGGGATTGACATGCAACTCGGTGAGACCGATTCGGTTAGGGTTAGGGCATAACGTAATCTCGGTAAGACCGATTACACAAACTCGGTGAGGCCGATTTTGGTAATAAGCTTTCCAGAGAGTTGGTCAGGTAAACTCGGTGGGACCGATTTGCTCTTTTCGGTGAGACCGAAATGTTACAAAAGGGAAACAGAGAGTTTACATTGCAATCTCGGTGGGACCGATTGCTCACTTCGGTTAGACTGAAACGTTACGAAGGGAAACAGAGAGATTACAATCCCATCTCGGTGAGACTGAGATCCCTATCGGTAGGACCGATTTGCCTAGGGTTTGTGGCAGTGGCTATGACATTTGAAATCGGTGGCGCCGGGTAGGAAGAATCGGTGTGACTGATTTTGGCTCTGGGTTTAGGTCATTTGTGGATTGTGAGAAAGTAGCTGAGGGTTTTGGAGCATATCACTAAGCACATGAAGCAAGAGGTTCATTAAGCAACACCTCATCCCTCCTTGATAGTATTGGCTTTTCCTATAGACTCAATGTGATCTTGGATCACTAAAATATAAAATGAAGAGTCTTGAGCTTTTGAGCTTGAGCCAATCCTTTGTCCTTAGTATTTTGAGGGATCCACTTTCATCATCCATGCCATGCCATTCATTGAGTTTTCCTGAAATAATAGTCTTGGAATAGCATTAGCTCAATGAGCTATATGTTGTTATGAATTACCAAAACCACCTAGGGATAGTTGCACTTTCAACAAGAGCTGCAACCTCGACGACGCTCACGTCCCCGGGGAGAAGCGTGCGTACACCAAAACGCTCAAACAGGTTGACCTCCACGGCAACAAAACGCTGGAGATCGTCTGCACCAGCAAACTAGACAAGGCCGACGAGATGATCACCAGTCTCTGGAGGAAGGCTGGTGCCTGTCATCGTAAGATCGTCGGTCTTGGTGTGCACTAAACCAGGAAAGACGAACCTCCCCAGATGGCAGTAGTCCTGCAGTTGTGCGTGGATGAACTCTGCCTGGTGTACCACATCCCAGCGGCCACGAAATGGTGACCCATCCTACTCATTTGCCCTGTTTGGTTCATCTGTTTAATTAGTAATCATTTAAATTCAACTTGTTTCCCAATTAGATGTACTAGTGTGGTTTGTGAAAGTGTATGCACTACTGCATATTCTCAAGTAGATACACCATAAATGTATTTTTGAACTAGTGCAGTATCTGATCTTGATCTGATAGTGTAGTTTCTGTACTCAATGTATTAAAAATATGTTTCTGAACTTGATGTAGTGAAGTAGTATCTGAATTAGGTCTAATGTTATTTTCATAAGCAAAAAAAACTAAGAACTTGCTGAAGCACTATGTGTTGTCCTATTCAACAAAAGTAAATAAACTAGTACTAAAGCAGCACATACAACATTGGCTCAAACTATGTATAATCCAAAAAGAAAAATAACATGGCGTACTTGAATTAAATTTCAGAACTTTGTTTACTAATTTCTAAAGTACATTCATCCATTAATTATGCTATATAAGCATCTACTTCATGGATTCATCACTTGTAGAATATAAACAAAAATGAAGAATTCAAACATCAAAGTAATGCTAATCTTAAAAATATCTCTCCCCTTGCAGGCCCAAGCACCTCAACGAGATGCTGAAGCATGAGAAGTTGTTCACATTTGCCGGTTTCAGCATTGAAGGCGACAAAGAGAAGATGAAGATGTCTGGCCTTCCAATGATCAACCCCAACAAGTATGTCGACATTCAGCGCTTCTGGAGAGTTCCATACACCGGAAAAGAGTACGACTCCTTGACTGATGTTGCAGCCAGCGTCATCCACCCGTTCTACAAAGGCATGAAGAAGAACATCAACACGCAGGAAGACCACAAACTGTGGGTGATCAGCTCGCTGCCAGACAAGCTCATCGAGTATGCAGGAAAAGATGCATACGCCATGTTCAAGTCATGGAAGATAATCGACAACATCACAAATGGTAGGTAAATTGCAAAAGCGCGGGAGGTTGACCACTACTATGACTGCCCCTTCCACCCCTTTTAGGGATGAAGATACATCAAAGCCTGCCTTCGCTTTGCTTCCGCTTGTGCTTGCCCGTTATCTTGTTGTTTCAAATTTGTAGTTTGCTCTTGTTGGGTTGAACCAGTATGACTATGCCGTGCTTGTCATTGTCAAACAAGTTTACTTATGTCATGAAGTACATTGTCTTGCTTATCTCATTATATAAGCTTGGTAGCTTCGTATTTTGTTAATCCATCATTTCAAAATTCAAAGTAGCTTCTCAAATGGAACTATGTGGCTGCTCTAAAGTACTAGTTATGAAGCAACTAATAACACAATGTTGTTCCATGTGTAGTATTGTATAGAAAACATAACACTGAAAACAATAAGTACAAAATGAGTTGACTAACAACACTTCAAAAGTTGAAGCAGAAATTCTAAGTACTTAATGCACTGTTCTCATACATATGTAGTTACTAGAAAATTAACAAGTACTACAGACATAAAAAGTTAAGAAGCATCAGCACACACTTATGTTGGTCACTTGCGGATTGCCGACTTAGAATGAAAATACTAGTACACTTGATCGGACAGTACATACTTACTACAATAAAAAGTACAAAGAAGCATCAATTCATAATCCCCCCCAAAAAAATGTCAGACTAAGAACGTAAGTGCTACTATGAATGGACTATCAGTACAACTTAGTGTACACGCAAGTACCATAGTGCTGAAAATGATACCAGAAGACACTTGAGAATAATCACAAAAACAAACACAAAAACAAGGCAAAAAACTTCAAATGAAAAAATAACACTTCCACAGAACTAGAACAAAAATGGATCAGTCCAAGTTACTGGTGGAGTCAAGTACTAGATTCAAACCAAAAATGAATAAAAATTTGACCGCCCAAGGACAGGTAGGCCCTGACACTGCTAGATACTTGAACTCAAGCCCATGGCGGAACCGTCGGTGAATCCCTAGTAATCTGCACAACGCAGGGCCAGCCAACCAGGGCCTATAGGTCATGAGAGAGAGAGAGCGCCGTGTATAAGCGCTCAGGTAAGTATTCAGAGGAGTTCGACCAGTAGGACTCGGCCGCGCTTATAAACAGGTCGAGAGTTTCCTCCCTTAGCGAGTTGGGACTAAACCCAGAGCAGACGCACATCCAGCAGTCCCCAAAACGCACATGCGGGCCAGTTGGGCTGGAAAACGGCCCAATAGCCTCCATCGTCTATAAGCACCACACCAATAAGGCCAGTTAAACAAAGTAGAGTGCGGTGCAAAGAAATATAAACTACAGAAAATGTTCGAAAACTAAAAATATAAAAGTTCAACTACTAGTTTGTAGGCAATAACTTTATAATATGCAAAATAAAAATAAATAATTTTAGCCCTGCACTACGGATGATAAAAAAATGAAAAAATATGATACAAAAACAATGGAACTCTAAAAAGCAGAGAACTTAATAGCCTATCTGTTAAATGTACATAATTTAAAACATCAAGTTAAATATTACTTTGAAGTTCAACTTCTAAAATGGAAGAAGTTCAAATAGATTTTCTTTGTCATTTCTACTAAAGTCCTTATTTATGTAAAATCTGACAAGTTCAACTACTAAAATGCAAGAAGTTCAAATATATTTTCTTTGTCATTTCTGCTAAACTCCTTATTTATGTAAAATCTGACAAGCTCAACTACTAAAACGCAAGAAGTTCAAATAGATTTTCTTTGTCATTTCTGCTAAACTCCTTATTTATGTAAAATCTGACAAGTTCAACTACTAAAATGCAAGAAGTTCAAATATATTTTCTTTGTCTTTTCTGCTAAACTTCTTATTTATGTAAAATCTGACAAGTTCAACTACTAAAATGCAAGAAGTTCAAATAGATTTTCTTTGTCAATTCTGCTAAATTTCTTATTTATGTAAAATCTGTCAACACCTCAACGAACGATTTCGTCGTAAATAATCTCAACACCCCACCCCTCAATACAAACATACATATGACATCAGTTCTAAAAAAGCAAGAACAGTCAGGCCACTCACACCACTGTGACACCAAATTTCAAAACCGTACACTGTATGAAATTACAATTCTGTTCACATAGCACTAAACCATAAGTGCACTAAAAAGAGAATACAAAAACTATAAAAGGTCTAACTTAGGTTCGGACATATCAAAATAAAATAAGTCCCAGTTTTGAGCAACAACTCCTAGGGCAATGAAAAATGTTTTGAGATCAACTAGTGTATAAGACTTCAGTACAAAAACAAGACATGACCTCCACACAAATAAACATCATAAAAAGCATACATTACTTAAACAGTGCAAAATGCCATCATCGCCACCCCTGAGACGTGCAAGTGGGATAAGCAGCTGATAAGTACAACTTGACAAGATGGATCAGTGCGACAGTAAAGACCCTTGACTTGGACGGTTTGTTCTTCCAGGCCACCACCCGTGCCACCCAGTGGGTGGTTGCCACAAGGTAGTGCAAACCGCGACACCCACGACCACTACACCCATGTCCCCGACGAACCGCCTCCCACACATCCCCGTCCATGCCCTGGAAATAACCCATTGTCTTCCATCTCTGCCTCATTCCAAGAACCAACATCGCCGCTTCCATCTCCACTGCAGACAAACCACGAACTTCTCTCTCCCAAGCCCACGGTCGCCAGAGGAGGGCGGTGGCGGAGGAACCATCTGCCAAGCATCATCATGGGAGACGTCCGACAAGAGCAGCAACCTCGACGACGTTCACGTCCCCAGCGAGAAGCGCACGTACACCAGAATGCTCAAAGGGGTTGAGCTCCACGGCAAGGAGACACTGGAGATCATCTGCACCAGCAAACCAGACAAGGTCGACGAGATGATGAGCAGGCTCAGGATGAAGGGTGGCGGCTTGTATACGAGCTTCATCGGAGTTGATGTGGAGTACACCAGCGAAGATGAACCTCCCCAGATGGCAGCAGTCCTGCAGTTGTGCATCGAGGAACTCTTCTTGGTGTACCACATCACAGCGGCCACAAGATGGTAACCCATACTATTGTTCATTCATCTGTTGTACTAGTACTACTCCCTAAAAATTCCTTTAAACTTTTTTTCCCAACTAAATGAACTACTATAGTTCGTGAAGTGGATGCAGGAGTACATGTTTATCAAGTTTCATGCATTTCTGAAATTGTGAAGTGGATTGTTTCACCAGATTAGCATCTGAAACTCAAGCACTAGATTAGCATCTGAAAAATGTTTCACCAAATTAATTTCTAAACTTGATGTACTAGCATAGATTCTGATCTTGATGCACTACATAGTTTATAGAATTGATGTATTAAAAGATGTTTGGTGAAGTGATATAGGTCCATATCTTGATGCACATGTTTCTCAAATTAATTTCTTAACTTGATATAGAGTTGTTGATCAAAGATGTATCAAGCACTGGTATAGGTCTTTTATTCAACAAAAAAGAAAACTAAACTTGAAGCAGCACATATATCATCGACTCTGGTAAATAGGTTCTTGAACTTGGTGAAGCATTTGGTGAAGCACTGAAGATACCAAAAAAGAAAAATAACATGGTGTAGTTGAATTTAATTACAGGACACATTCATCCATGACTTTTACTATATAAGCATCTACCTCATGGATTATCACTTGTAAATAAAAAAAGTAGGAGAACTAAATCTTCAAAAAAACACTAATCTTCAATATGTGTCTCCCCCCTTGCATGCCCAAGCGCCTCAAACAGTTCCTGCAGGAGGAGAAATTGTACACATTTGCCGGTTTCAGCATTGAAGATGACAAGAAGATGCTGAACAAGTTTGGTTTGGAGATCAACCCCAACAACTTCATCGACATGCAGCGCAAGTGGAAAGTTCCAACCACAAACAAATTCTATGACTCCTTGGTCGATGTTGCAGCCAGCGTCATCCACCCGTTCTACAAAGGCATGAAGCAGAACATCAACTAGGAGAAAGACCACAAACTGTGGGGGACTAGCCCGCTGCCAGACAACCTCATTGAGTATGCAGGAAAAGATGCGTACACCACATACAAGTCATGGAAGATAATCGACAGCATCATGACAGGTTGGGATATTGCATAAGAGCAAGAGGCTGACCCCTACTACCACTGCAACTTTGTGGGATGAAGAGGCATGAAAGTATGCCTTCGTGTTGCTTGCGCTTCTGCTTGTCCTTAATCTTGTTGTTTCAGATTTGTAGTTTGCTTTCGTTAGGTTGAACCAGCTTCCTGATGTTATGTGTGTCAGGGTTTGAACAAGTTTGTCTATGTCTATCAAGTACATTTTTTGCTTATGCCGTTCGACAAGTTTGCTAGCTTCCTATTTTGTTTATCCATCATTTGAAGTTGAAGTAGGTTGTGAATGAAACTTGATGGCTAATCTGCGCTACTATGCAGCACTAGTCATGGAGCAAACAAATCACACATGGATATTTTCACAAGAAAAACAGTGGCAGGCTAACTAAGGACAACAACAAATAGTAGCCTTAGACCCTCAGTATAGCTTAGACATGTACGGTAGTACTACCACACTAAAAATTAGTGTTTAGTTTCAGAAGAACACTAAAAAAGACTAAGTTTCAGTGAAGGACATCATTCAGTACTAACAGAATCATTCTAATAGTAGTTAGAAAATTACTATGAACTGCAATAGGAAAAGCAAAGAACCATTAGTACGTATTTCCTAGTCACTAGCATGCTAGGATTGAAAGTACTGGTACACTTGAACACACGGTGCATTCATTCTACAAAAATAAAAAGGAACGGGAAGCTTCAGTTCGCATTCCCTAACACAATGACACACAAAGAATAACAGTAATAGTAAAATTGAAATATCAGTACAACTTAGTCTATACGGCAAGTACTATGATGATACAAAATATTGCCTTGAGAAAAACCACAGCCTAGAAAAAAGAAGGCCAAAACTAAATCAAAAGTATATCAGTTCATCCAAGGAGAAAAATCACAAGAAAGACAACAGAAGCATCAACCCACATTGACCAGTGAGGTACTAGTTTCAAACAACAACAAAAAATAATCAAAGTACTAGCACAATTGAAATCTCAATACAACTTAGTTTATTCGGTAAGTGCTATGATGATACCAATTAATGCCTTGAGAAAGAAGTAGTTTTGAACTTAATAGGGATATCTCTTAAATGTAGCTAATTTAAACCAGTGCTTTAACTTTTACTATGAAGTTCAACTACTAAAGTTCAAGAAGTTCAAACAAAAATTTGGCACCAAATTTTAAAATCCTTACGCTGAATGAGATTACAATTCAGTACTAACAGAACTATATCATAAGTACAAGAAAACGAGGGTACAGAAACTATAAAGGTCCAACTTAGGTTGGAATCAAAGAAAAATAAAATAAATCTCACTTTCTCAGCAACAACTCGTAATACACTTGAAAAAAAGGTGTTTTCAGTTCAACTAGTATATGTATACCAAGAATTCTTGGGGTCCCATGGGGATTCTTGATTGGAGCTGAGCTAACCATAGCCCAAAGTCGTATCTCTTTGGTTAATAAAATACAAAAGGTTTACCTAATCTTTATGTCATAATAGACCCGAACACTTGCCTCGGATTAACTTCAATACACTAAAATTCCACTAATAACTAATATACAAAAAAGAAGAATAGATACGTTCTGAAATAGAGTTCTTTATTTTTATTTTATAGTATTACTTCTCATTAATTATACTGCATAGATTAGTCCTACTATCTTAATTAGGTTCTAATTTAGTAGTATTCTCATTTTTATTTAATAGAAAAAATAATCACAAAAATCTAAACATTTCTCGATCCATCCATAAGGTAGATCGGTGGCTACTCCTCCGATGCGAAAGTAATTGTGCATCATTCGCATACCTGTAGCAGCTTCAAATAGATCATATATTAATTCTCTCTCTCTAAAAATATAGAAAAAAGGAGTCTGTGCGCCGAGATCCGACGAATGAATGGATACTCTGAGATAGAACGAGAAAAAGCAAATTTGATTAATGCTACTTCTATTAGTTTGGAACAAGTTTTCAGTACAAAAAATAAAACTTAACCAAAACGAATTCCCGATGAAACATACACAAGTGAAACAACTACTCAACCACACTATCATCATGGAAAAAATGTTTGTTAAACATTGTGCCACACTTAAACACAACACAAAATATACCAGTTATTACATAGTACTTGACAAGACATTCAAACACTACAAATAAAGCCTACAATGCTTTCAAGAGATATATCACACAACTATCTCATTCACTACGCAAATGATGATCATTTCTTCTATGCACCAGGAGCCAAATCCTGAACCTACTTGGGAAGCTCCGTCACCAGAAGATGGTTATTCCGGTTGAACACAACTCTATACAGATCCTCAGCGTTCCAATCAACAATACGAGGCTGCAAAACAATAAAACAAATTATCAAAAACCATGACTCATAAAAAAAGAATACACAATAAGCCAAACACAGAAAGTGAAAGGCTCACGTAGAACCCACATCATTATTTTGAATGTTCTCAACGATCTTTTCACCATCATAGGATCCTGCATACTTCAGAGTATAATGGCCACACTCATTCGGCCCTTGAACTGGAACCTTGAAAAACATTGGTTTCTTTGCAAAAACCTCCCATTTGGGCTGCTTGCTCGCATTGTACTAAGCACCACCATACACAGCCTTCATTACCTGGACCAATCTAGAAATCTGTAAAAAAAAAGAAAAAAAACCACACATTTTTAGGTCTCAGAAAAGCAGAAACAAAGATGCAGAAAAATTAATCCAGTACAAAAAATAATTGTCACTCACAATCTTCTTGCAGTCTTTATGATAGGTGTTCTTTGAAGGACGATGGTTCTTCGGATAAGGTAAAGAGTCAAGGATGTCGATACTACTCCGGTACCGATTCATGACATATAAGGAAAAGTGGTTCACTTTCCTATCCTTTGGTAAAATCATAGGTTTGAATAGAGGCATCAATATCTAAAAAACAAATGACCAAAAAAGACATATTAAATATTCAAAATAAAAACCAGCATGACAACAAACAAATAAAATCAAAAATCAGCTAGTAGAACTCACGAGGTCGGCACTGAGCAAGTCTTCCTCATCTTTAACATAGCTCTTGAAATCTCTCGCTGCACTCTCCATATTAAACTCTTTATCTTCATCACCGTAAAACGTACAATCAAGCACAACCTGCAAAAAGACAAAAAAGAAATATATATACAAGAGGAAAGGATCAACAAGGAAAGTATTATTAAAACTCGTAAAACAATAGGCAGTCTTGTTTAACAAAAAGAAACGGTCTGATTGATTACCATGAAGAAATATGGACTCAACAATACCCTTTTTCCAGATGCAAAATCAGCATTTCTCTCGGGATCTTGCTTCCAATCATCAATGAGGAAGTCCATTATATCACCCTCCATCATTTGCCCAGGTGAAAAAACTTCCCAGATGCGTTTCCTAGTGAAGCTAGTTACGCTATCATCAGGCTGAGGTATCATTGAGAACACATTCCTGCAGCACACACAAGAACAAAAAACAGGGGAAGCAAGATAAGGAATTCATAGCAGTTCAAGTTGAATAAAAAGGAACCATTCAGGTAATATTTATCTAGCAGTTAGAAACAACAGAAGATAAGAAGAGGAAGCATAATGAGAGATACTCACTCGGCATACTTCTCACGCCATTCATTACTAAGCAACAGATTATACAACTTGCGAGCCTTGTCTAGGTGAGGGAAATTATGAGGGTGAAGCTGCTCCACAGGGGAGCAAAAATTTATAGGAGCTCTGGGTGCACGCTTCGTGCTTGTAACATTGCCAGAATCCATAGCAGGATCCTTCCTAGCAGCACCAGCTCTACGGGCCACCATTCCAGCAAGGGGGGATAAACCCTTGGTAGCAGCGCGCCTGGTGACTCTTCCCATGCCAGCAATCTTGTCAAACACATCATCGTTGCTGTCTATCAATTCCACAATGGGATTCTTGGGTGTAAAGGGGCTATCTGCACAAGCAGCCGTAGAACCTTTCAGAGCTCCCAACGGCCCCTTCATAACACCAGATATTGTCTTTTCGGGAGAATGCCATGGCTAAAATCAATAGGTACATGCTCGAGCTCCGAGAACTGGCTGCCAAAGATCCTATAGTCATGCTCACCAAGATCCAACCACTCACCTGCAAAATTAAAAAAGAAAGGACTGCATCAAGGGTAAGTACACATAAATAATTCATGATAGTATTAATCAAGAAGTACAAGCTGCAAAAAATTACAAAAGGTGATGAATACGTACAGGGTTTGATGCCAAACAAACCCCGGAAGTCAACATCAAACACATCACTAGTTGCGCGGGTATACAGAAAATTCTTCCTAATGTCGAGAATGTCTTCATGGCTGTAATCCAACATTTCTCATCCTCCCGGCAATGATAGGTCTTGCAGTTTTGTAGCATAAAGAAGCCACAATCACGCCTATTAACAAAAGAAAACACAAAAGGGTAGATCACAAATTCGAAAAAACTAGAACACCATCCTCCCAGCAACAAAAACAACTAAGAAAAATCATTAAAAATAGATACTCACGTGTTTCTCTGCTGCGGCACCCGCACAAACTCGCAAGAGAAACCATCAATATGCGGCGGCGAAAATGGTTTGGCCCTGTCTATGATGGACTCCCTCCAAAACTTCTTTATGTTATCTGTCATAGTCCTTAAGAAACTAACTGCATCACTCCAGGTTTCATCACGCAGTGAATCAAGACACTCAAAACGACAGAACCTCAAATTCAGAACAATCAAGCACCAATGCCTAGATTCGTCACTAGGTGTGACGCCCCCGATTCAATTGTACACTAATCATACACGCAAAACGTGTACGATCAAGATCAGGGACTAACGGGAAGATATCACAACACAACTCTAAAAGTAAAAATAAGGCATACAAGCGTTGTAATACAAGCCAGGGGGCCTCAAGGGCTTGAATACAAGTGCTCGATCATAGACAAGTCAGCGGAAGCAACAATATCTGAGTACAGACATAAGTTAACAAGCTGCCATAAGATAGCTAGCACAGACTGGGATACAGATCGAAAGAGGCGCGGGCCTCCTGCCTGGGATCCTCCTAAACTACCCGTGGTCGTCGTCATCGGCCTGCACATAGTAGTAGGCACCTCCAGTGTAGTAGGCACCTCCAGGGCTCCAGCATCTAGTTGCGACAACCAGGTAGAAGGGAAAGGGGAAAAGAGGGAGAAAAGCAACCGTGAGTACTCATCCAAAGTACTCGCAAGCAAGGAGCTACACTACATATACATGGGTATATGTGTAAAGGGCCATAGCGGTGGACTGAACTGCAGAATGCCAGAATAAGAGGGGGATAGCTAATCCTGTCAAAGACTACACTTCTGGCCACCTCCATCTTGCAACATGTAGAAGAGAATAGATTGAAGTCCTCCAAGTAGCATCGCATAGCATAATCCTACCTGGCGATCCTCCCCTCGTCGCCCTATAGAAAAGCGATCACCACATTGTGTGTGGAACTTGTCTGGGTGTGTTTTATTAATTATCCAGTTCTAGTTGTCATAAGGTCAAGGTACAACTTCAGGTCGTCCTTTTACCGAGGGACACGGCTATTCGAATAGATAAACTTCCCTCTAGGGGTGCAGCACATAACCCAACACGCTCGATCCCATTTGGCCGGACACACTTTCCTGGGTCGCGCCCGGCCTCGGAAGATCAACACCTCGCAGCCCCACCTAGGCACAATAGAGAGGTCAGCACGCCGGTCTAAATCCTATGGCGCAGGGGTCTGGGCTCATCGCCCATTCCACACCTGCACGTTCCGAGGGCGGCCAGAAGCAGAACTAGCCCCCTTAATACAAGAGCAGGCTTATGTTCCAATCCGGCGCGCGCCGCTCAGTCACTGACGTCACAAAGGCTTCGGCTGATACCACGACATCGAGTGCCCATATCTTTCTCGCGTAGTTGGTTAGTGCGTATAGGCCAGTGGCCAGACTTAGATCAAATACCAAGATCTCGTTAAGCGTGTTATTTTGAAGTAACCGTGAATGCCGACCAGGGCCAGGCCCACCTCTCGCCTAGGTGGTCTTAACCTGCCCTATCGCTCCGCCTCAAAGTAACAGTCGGGGGCCGTCGGGAACCCAGGCCCACCTCTACCGGGATGGAGCCACCTGTCCTTCCAGCCCCGACATCGAAATCATGAGCGGGTACTCAACGAGTCGACCCAACTTTAGTCACCACCTGAATAGTATGTATGTATAGTATATACCCGTGAGCATCTCCCTAGTGATCACGGCCCGATAGGATAGCAAGGCAGACTGACAAGAATGTAGGGCCAATGATGATAAACTAGCATCCTATACTAGGCATTTAGGATTGCGGGTAAGGTATCAATGACTGTAGCAACAATGATAGGCTATGCAACTGAATAGGAGTAACCGAACAGTAACATGCTACACTACTCTAATGCAAGCAGTAGAGAGAATAATAGGCGATATCTGGTGATCAAAGGGGGGGCTTGTCTGGTTGCTCTGGCAAGAAGGAGGGGTCGTCAACTCCGTAGTCGAACTGGGCAGCAGCAGCGTCGGTCTCATAGTCTATCAGAGAGAAGAGGGGGAAGAAACAATAAATACAATGCAAACAGCATGACGATGCATGACATGACAATGAGAGATGCTAGGTGTGCCCTAACGTGATAGTAGGTGATACCGACAAAGGGGGAAAACATCCGGGAAAGTATCCCCGCCGTTTCACGTTTTCGGACAGATGAACCGGAGGGGGAAAGTTGCATGTTTGCTATGTTAGGGATGTGTGGCGGACGAACGGGCTGCGTATTCGGATTAGTCTCGTCGTTCTAAGCAACTTTCATGTACAAAGTATTTTCAACCGAGCTACGGTTTATTTTATATTAATTTTCAAAGTTTTAACATTTTTAGAATTAACAAAATTAATTTAATTCGAAAATCATTTATTGCATCATCATGACATCAGCGGTCAGCGTTGGCCGTTGACCGATCAAACAGGGCAGTGGGGCCCATCTGTCACTGACCGTTTACCTAATCAGATAATTAAGGCTAATTAACAGTGTTAATTAGATTAACTAATAGGATTAACTAAGTTAATTAATTAATATTTTTACTATTATTTTTATTCTTCTTTTTTCATTTTTTTTAAGTTCCAGGGGGTGGGGCCTGCCTGTCATTGTCCCCAGGGGGCCTAGCGGGTTCGGCGGGTTCAGGCGCTGGAGCGGACAACCTGCCAGGGCGACAAGGAGCCCCGCCCAGAAGGGCGCGGCCACGCTAGCGGGTGCCAGGCTCGCCGACGGGCGCCGGCCGCGGCGGCAGGCGGCTGCGTGAGGGGGGCGGAGGCCACGGCAGGGCACCGCGGGCGCAGGCGAGCGGCATGGGGGAGGTGGCTGGAGGCGGGCAAGGCAATGGTCGTCTGGGACCTCCGCGCGGACGGGGGCACGGTGAGCGCGCATCAGCCGCGGCCGGAGATGGCGCGGGCGTGCACGGCGATGGGGACCGGGGCTTACGGTGATGAGGCGAGCTGGGGACGGCGAGTGCGCGGCCGACGTGGGGAGAGGAGGAGGGAAAGGCGGCTGCTCACGGCGGGGAGTAGGGTCCAGGGCAGCGGGCTCGGGGTGGTCCGGCGAGGAGGGGACGAGGAGGCGGACGGCAAGGTGGCGACGAGGTCCGGCAACGGCGTGGCAGCTCCGGGGCGACGGTGTGGCAGCTCCGGGGCGACGGCGGTGAGGTGACGGCATCGGGGATTGTGAGGCTTAGTGGAGCCGTCGAGGGCGAGGCGAGGAGGCATGCAGTCCGGCGGAGAGAAAGACGGGGATAACGGTGTAGAGGACGGCGGGGGAAGGTCCAGCAAGGTCCAAGTCGATGGCCGACGCGGCCGGCGCGGCGAGAGGCGCCGCCGAGCTCCCGATCCAATCTGGATCGGGGGAGTAGAGGGAGGAGTGGGACGAGTGGGGGCAAGTGGTGCGGTCGGGGTTAGGGTTTGGTTGCGCAGGGGGATAAGGGAGTGAGGGTCGGGGCGCGGCTGGGCCGGCCTGGTTGACCCAGTTGGGCTGGTGGCCTGCTGGGCCGAAGCCTGGGGGTGTTTTCTTTCTTTTCTTTTCTTTGTTTTGTTTATTTTCCTTTTACGATTTTATTTTATTTTCTATTTACTATAGTTTTATAAAATATAAAAGCAAGTCCTAATTTAGTATTAAAGTTATGCTACTGCCCCATTAATTTTGGGTAACTAAATAAAATATCTTAACATTTTATTAATTGCAAAAGGACATTAAATTAATTGTTTTGCAACTGTTTTATTTCACTTAGTGCATCTAATCATATTATAAAAATGTGGTTTCACCACCATAATTACTTAGGATTTATTTGTCAACTTTAGAACATTTAATTTTTGACATTTTGAAAACTTTCATTGTTTACTTGATTTTGAATTTGAATTCGAACGGGATTTGATGCATCGCGAGGTTAACAACAGTATTCGTGGTGACATGGCATCATTAGCATGGAATTACTGTAGCCTAATTATCCGGGCGTCACACTAGGCTTCATGGCAGCCACAAATGATGGCGGATCAAAAGTAGGGAAAAGAAGCTGAAAGAAAAAGGGAAATTGAGTAATCAACCCACTACAAAAAATAAATTATACTGAAGTTTATATCCACCGCCCAAACTTGCAACAAACATATCAGTTCAATTTCCTTGTGACAGTAAGTGCAGCTTTAAAAAAAGAAGGACAAATCATTCATAAGTACAGGGATAAAAAGCAGCCTACTCAAGTTCGTTCCCACCTCCCAAACTTGAAAAAAACATGACAGTTCTACTTCATGAGTACAATAAGTTCAAGTTCACCTACTTGGTCAAAACCATCAGCCCCTGATCTCATGAACCACTATAGCACATTGCCATCAATATTTCCATCACGGATCTTCGTCTATTGTCCAAAAGGAACAACAGTTAGAAAGTTGCCAAAGTAAGTTATCATCCTATCTACAAAACAAAATACTGACCATCACCCATCTGGGAACTATCAACTTGTCAGTGTCTTGGTACTTCTGACGTAGAGAATATAAAACAACGTCAGCACTGTCTGAGTTGAGCAGGCTAGTGGGGACAAACGCTTTAGCAATAGAACCAACATTGGCATCACATCCGCGATTTTGAAACATTGGCTTGTGACTAGGAAAAAAACAAAAGATGACATGAATTAAAACTACTGCAATAACAACAATAATCATATGAGAGAGAAAAAAAGACGAAAACGATATGAGCAAAATCCCAAACTATCCATTTTGCACGGTTCGTGCGCAACCTCGTAACAGCAAAGAAAAACAAATCAACCTTAATTGCATTAGCACCTTCTGCTTGCAGAAAAAGAATAAAAATAATAAGTTCAAGCACTACATGTGAACATGTCCAAAATGACATAAATGAGAAGTACGCCTCATTTACAACTCCTTACCTGCACTATCAGAGTTTGACGACGGGAGTTCCAGTGATGACACCAATATGCCTCCAGTTTCAGGGTTTGATGATGGAAGATCTTGTGAGGGCAGAATTATGGCTGTGCTTTTAGGCTCTGAAGAAAGAAACTCCTGGGATGACACGAGCGCCTCCTGCGTCAAGGGGACAGAAGAAATCGACAGAAGTAAATCATCATCCTGAGATGGTACCTCCTCCACGCTAGAGTCATCTTGCAATGCATCACCGTAATCAAGCCCTCTAGGTGGGAAATTTTCCGACGGCAAATCTTCACAGTCAGAAAGATTTTCATTCCCAGCAATACCAACACCAGACGATTTGGCATCAAGTATGCTGGCAGCACCAACAACCTCATCACCAACTTTGGTACCAACATCACGACCACTACTCAATGGAACACCACAAGCATCATCTCCACCACTAACGGCAGCCTCACGCTCAACATCAATCATATGGAAAAAAATCAGAATAAGTGAATAATATAAGCAAAAACTAACAATCAAAAAAAGCTAGCAAGAGGTGCACAGAAAAACAAACCTTAACAACATTCACAGCAACATCATCAATCCTGCTGCTACTAACATCCAAAGGAACATCACCAATGGTCGAACAAGGCTCGTCGCCAATAACAGGACCCTGACTCATAGTAATGAAGCAAAAAACAATGCTAGTATTAGCAACAATAAACACAAGGAATTAAACCACACTAACGGCGTGGGATAGAAAAACGAACATGTAAGGCACATTGGTGCGCATGAAAATTCAAAAATAAATATAAACAAAATATAAATATAAATAACCTTGCACTTATCAGTAGATGGATCATTAATTCCACAGTTAACAGCAGCCTCAACATTATGACTGGTCTCCTGCATGAAAGAAAAATTAATAAACAGATGAAGATGAGTAAGTTCAAATACAATACTCACAGCAGAAAAACATAGTAATAATTCCAAACATCAAGGACTAACTCACATCAACAACAGGAGGCTCCAAGCTAACATCATTCATATGGTGATCAGAAACATTAGCCTCAGTACCATCACCAACCCTGCTGTCAGTGGCAGCAGCCTCATCCTGCATGAAAGAAAAATTAATAATCAGATGAAGATGAGTAAGTTCAACTACAATACTAACAGCAGAACAACATAGTCAAAATTGCAAACATCAAGGACTGACTCACATCAACAACAGGGCGCTCCAAGCCAACATCATTCGTATGGTGATCAGAAACATTAGTCTCAGAACCATCACCAGCCCTGATGTCGGTGACAGCAGCCTCATCTTGCTCAATCTGCCTGATAACAACATTTGCACTTTCTTCATATGGCTTGCAGCGAGAATCTTGCATACTTTTGAAACGCTTCATGTTGTTCAAGAGACGAACAGAGCTCTGAATTAGTTGAGCAGCACCATCACGCATGTCACTAATTAAAATTCTCTCCATCTCAATATATTGCACTGCATCCTCAACATTAAATTGATGACCTTCAGGGAGGATACCATTGATACAGCTAAGATGCTCAACTGTAGGTGGGATGTTTTCAGCTCAGAACACACATCACTAGAAATATGCTCAACGCGCTCCAACGCAGAAACAGCTACATTAATACCAAAACCCTGCCTTTGTGAAGTACTAGCCTTACTAGGGCCAGGGGGAACATAACCAGAACCTTCAACACCACAGTCATCTCTCACCTCATCATGCAGAGATGAAATCTTGGGAACCTAAGACGCCGGCATCTCCATGACTGGCTGTTTATACACTCGGAAAAAGACAACCTCCTCTTGATTTTTCCACTATGAACAAGGCGAAAAAGAGTAAATTAATCAATGCAACACATAGGGAAAAATAAACATCATATTAAAAGATTCAAATCAACAGCTCTAACGATCTTTCACTATCAGTGCCAATTTGTTAGTTTTTACAAACACATCAGTTGAACAAAGAGATTCAGTTCAACCACACATAACACAACAGTACTAAAAAATAGTACCTAAACCTCATAAAGCATAATAAATGACAAAATCTAAACAGGCAACTCTGCAGTACACATGTTCACTCCAGCAAAAATAGCTATACCTAAATAAGAAAAGGTATGCAAGACACGACAGAAATAAAACTCACCGGAAGCTTCCCAAACACCCAAGTCTTTGGATCTGTGTTGCCTTTTTTATAAAATCTGCATCAGCCAGATCGGAAAGCTTGTCAGGATCCATGAAGCATATGCGGGGGACTCGCATGTCAGGTTCCGCAGTCTTGCCACGGATAAGGCAGTCAAGGTACATTAGTACATGCCCTCTAGCACAGCCTGTGATTGCTTTCCCCATGGTAACACCATCTTGGTACCTGAGAACAGCCCTTCTAAGCTCATCAACCATCAGCTGGCAATAATCCATATTAGCCATGTCCTCAATGATGAGATGCTCAAACATTGCTGCCTCTCTGGAAACACGCGGGGCGGCACCAGGCAACACAACCTTCATAAACACAATAATGAAGAACACTTTGAGAGCAAGGTCATCTTTTCTAGGATCCTTGACAAGCACCGCGAGCCTATCCCTTAAATCCTTTGTCTTGATATCTTTGTTCCTACTAATGTCAAGCTCCGATCTTAACTTCATCAGAGCTTCGTCATATCCGTCCTCTGACGGTCTTGGTGTAGAACGACCACCACGAGGGAACCCCAAAAGTTGTTGTATACCATCGCTAGTGATGCGAAGCTTCTTATTAGCCTCACCCATGTCAAGAGTCATCGTCTCAGGATCTATCCTTAGATACAAAACTCCCATCAGAGGGCGGGAAATGTTAGACTTCACCTTCCACTTGAAGATAGAACCAAAACCACCTGCGTGGACCCTAGCCACATGGCGACTCTCAAGAAATTTAGCACAAGCATCAATCTCTCTCAGCGAACATCGCACAGTTAAGTTCAATCGCTGTAAGTCACCTTCATCAAAAGCAACTTTTCTAGCTTTGCCTCTCACCGGCTTCACCGGACCCATAACGCTAACAGGTTGTAAATCAAAATAAAGAAGGCATAGCTTAATTAAATGAATATAGAAAACAAAACAAGCATATGAAGGCAAGAAAGAAGAAAGAAAGTTTGCACAAGTTCAACTCTTAAAACAACATCAGTACAACCTATATTGATGCAAACAATGACCAGCCCTAACCTGCCCAGCTCTTAAAACAACATCACAACTAAATCATTCCAAGTACAACTAGTAAGTCACATACAGTACAAACACGTACCACTGCATATTCATCTTCGGAGTTAACTTCGATATCATCGTCTTCAGATACAGGATCTTCATCTTCGACACAAGCACGCTTCTTCACACCTTTGTTCACCTTCGCAGGAGGAACTTTACGCTTCTTATTTTGCTTCAACAAAGAGTGCTCTGGAAGAGGAGACGAAGAAGGATTCTTATTTGTCAAAACTCGTGGACTCCGACGAACAGGAGAGCCACCAAGTGTGCTTGGACCAATCTTCACATCAACACTATCTGCATCAGCTTTGCTATTACCGGGTTGCGAAGCAGCTTTCACATGGGGGCTACGCATCTGTCTGCCATCAGCATTTGGATATGCCATCTTCCTCTTCAAAATAGCTTTCTTTTCCTTAACTGCATCATGAGGAAACACTTGGGTCAAGCCAGTCTGCAACAGATTTGTCTTCACAGGCCTGTCAGTTCCATGAGATCCGGCATGACTAGTTGCAATGGTTGCATCACCACCTTCATCATCTCCACCTTGAGCAACTTGAGCAACATCCTCAGCACTTCGTTGCATGCAAGTAGCCTGTTTTCGCCGTTCCAACTCCTTTTTCCTTAGAAACTTAGACTTCTTCTTTCTTTTCCTTTCGTCCTCCAACTGTAGCTGCATAGGAACATCCTCAGCCTGAGTAACAGGCTCAGTTCCATCAAAGCTTTGTGACTGAGTAACTAACAACTGCAAGCTCCCATGACTATCATTAACATCTTTTAGAACATCTGCAATGTCCTCAGCAGCACCATGACTATCATTAGCTGCATAAATCAAAAAATAGAAGCACACACATATACAATTAAAAACAATTAACATTGCACAGACAAGTAAAACAAGGAACATATCTTCAGACGTAAACAAAAGAAAATACTGACGTAACTAAACAAATGTATGTATGCAAGGATGTTAATAAAAGCAAATAAAAGGTAAATACCAACAACACTCGCAAGTTCTTCTAGAGGATTTGGTATCTCAAAAATAACATTTACAAGATCTTGAAAGCGTTCTAATATGTCAGAATCAGGAGGCACTGGCACTCCAACATCTGCAACAACATCATAATCAGCAAAAAGGTAAAAAAAGAGTACATGAACAAGCAATCAGTTCAACTATATGAACACTACATGTACACACAATAAAACAATATCACCCCACCACTGGCACACCAAACTTCAAAATGACAACACTTTCAACATCATAGTAGTTCTTCTTAGACTGATACAATCTATTCAAATGCCAGGACAACAGTTCAAACTACACATGTTGATCAGTACTGCAAACTATCTGCAGTACACAGAAACCTAAAAACTAGAAACACCACACATTCCAGGGCAAAAATTAATAGCAATCAAAATACATACAACTTGTAAAGTCCATACGACAACACCTATACAAATAAAAACCTATTAAGCACTAGATCTGATAAAACATTATCAGAATTGCAGGAAAAATTACCTGCATTCAACTTGTCTTGACTGGATGATGTACCCATTGAGATCTATAGACCTAAAATCTGCCGAACCAGATCTGCAACACACATGAACAAAAATTAGGGCTCTTACCTATTTCAGAAACGAAGCACACCATACAAAGAAAAACTCTTACAAGCAAACACAAAATCCACCACTGAATCCAGTATCACTAACGCGAACCATTTGTTCAAGAGCAAAGGAACCCTAGCGAATCCTCCTTGAGACAACACGAGAGTAATAACTTAGAAATACAGCAAAAATATGTACATAAGGGGAAGGAAGGGGAGTCAATGGCAGAGCAAAAAGAGCAAACAGATCACAGAGAACTTCACCCCTGGAGTTCAACCCGCCGGCCGATGCTCCCACGGCGAAATAGGAGAAGCAACTTCCAGGCGAGAAGAGGAGACGAGGGAACGAAGAAGGAATCGATTGGTGGAGAGGAGGGGAGCGGAACGGGGGAGAACGGAGGTTAAAGGTGAGTGGAAGAAAACCGACGGCCAAAGCCCACTATCTCTGGGCAGTTACTAAACATAACAGCAAAAATTAAATACAATAAAAAAATTAATATAGAGGGAGAAAACAAATGGCTAAACTACAAATAATAACACACAACAGTACAATAAAAATTATCAAAAAAAGTACAAATGAAAATAATGCTTCATACTGGTGCTGGTTTTTCCCCTAAAAAGGATAAAATAATGTGGGCAAGTCATGTTACGGACTCGCCTCCGCATGCGACGCCGTGGCACGCTGCGTCGTCGCCTGCTACGGCTCATTCCTGGCTCGGCCTCGCCGGGATGGGGGAGGGGGGTCCCTACCCCCTTCCCCCCTCCCCCGGCTCGGCCTCGCGCTAACGCGATAGTGCGCTCATTTGACAGGCGCAGTGCGGTTATTCTGTTTCCCAACCCCACGCACCGACCCACCCCCCTAAGATAGATAATGGGGGAAAGTCCATACAAGGAAGATGTGTCAGTACAGCTATGCCCCTCGGTGCAGTCCTAGTTTTTCATCCATATGTAGCTGCTAGAAAATTAGCAAGTACTACAACAAAAAAGTTAAAAAGCATCAGAATCGACTTATATTACTCACTGGTAGACTAAAGAATGATGGTACAAGTACAATTGAACGAACAGTGCAGATTTACTACTATAAATAAGGAACAAAGAAGCAACAATTTGCAAATCTATCAAAAAAATGTGAGCTCAAACACAGAAGTTCTACTTTGAATGAACCCTCAGTACAACTTAGTTTATAAGCAAGTACTATAATGCTAACAAATAAAACAAGAAAACCTTTGACAATAATCACAACAACAACAAAAAAAGTGAGTCAACAACTCAAAGACCAAAGAACAGTTTGACAAAACTCACAAGAACTACAACGTAAGTATAAGTCCAAGTTACTGATGGAGTCAAGTACTAGATTCAAACCAAAAAAAAAGTTGACCGCCCGTAGAAAGACAAGCCCTAGCGCAGGTTGACACTTGAACTCGAGCCCACGGGGATACCGTTGGCGAATCCGTAGTAAATCGCCCCAACACAGGGCCTACTGTCAAGCGCCCACAGGTCATGAGAGAGAGAGAGCGCCGTGTACAAGCGCTCAGGTAACTGTTCAAAGGAGTTCGACAGGTGGGATTCGGTAGCGCTTATAAACAGGTCGAGAGCCCCTTCACCTAGCGAGCTGGGACTAAACCCAAACCACACGCACATGCTACACTGCACAGCCGGGCGGACAACCTATCTGGGCCGAAAACAATGCCTCCAGGGAAGGGCCCAATGCAACAGTACAACCCAAATACAAAATTCCTACCGATCACACACGAACCAAATTAAAAGGAACAAATGCATATAATTTTAAAATAACCCTCATAAAGTATTATTCTAAAAAAATAATGTTCAAAAGTTCAAACACATGTTAGTTGTAAAAAAATAGAAAACTAAACAAAAAACCTTTTTTTTTGAAACATAACTATATAAAAGCATACTTCAACGTAGAAGATTGTAACAAAATTTTAAAAAGTTCAAGTACTAAAATTCAGAAGGTTCAAGTAAAAATGTACTGTGCAGCAAGATAAAATTCTTTTTATTTAAAAAATACTATAACTATCACTATTCAAATTAAAAAAATTGGCTCTAAATTCCTGACAATAGTAAGAAAAATGATATAAAGAAAACCAGTGCGCCTGCCATTAACATCCAAAAATACTTTAGTACTACTATTAAGAACATGCAAGTTCAACAAACTCAACCCAAGCGGTCCAACATCCATCATCAGCGTGCATATGTTTCGTCCGCAAGCTATGTACATCAGTTCAACTTTAAATTATGCCAATTCAAAAAAAAGTTCTGCTTTAGCCAAAACACGAAGCATTACATAAAAAAATACCGCATACAATAACATACGGAAAAAATATTCCAAACCATCTGGTAATAACATAGAATTCAACCATCTCACATATATTGTTTAAAAAAAATACTGCAACATAGTCAAACGCACACAAATCTGACAACCAGCGTCGTTTGCCACATTTAAACCTACAGCACATAAATTTTGAACGTCAGATAATCATCTTCCCTGGAGAACATAACCATAACCACATCACCATCCTCAAATCCAGACTCTGCACAAACTCCTTCCACCCAGTAGTTAGGTTGATGCAACCATCAAAGTCGATGTGGTAGGCAACTTCCATCAACTGATACCCATTTTTCTCTGAAGTCTCCATCTTCAGTATCCCGGAACTAGGAGCAACAATCCTGATTCTGGGTGACATTTTCTGCAAATGGGCATGGGAGTAGAAAACAAAGTGAACACCTAACATAACTGAATTTTTACACAGATCTAGGAACGGTTTGCATAACAAAGTGAAAACAAAATATCTGAACCAAAACAAAAACACCAAACTAACTAATCATATGACATGACTAAACTGAAGAAATATACAGATCAATACACTTACAATAAAAACATCTGACAGAAATAGAACAAGGATTATACAAAAATGGATAAAATACTATTAAGTAATGAACAAATATACGAACAAATCCCTACTCTTAAATTTTGACTAAAACAAACAAAAATTATAAACAAACTATTGATAAAACTAAACTACAGATTCAGTCCAGGCGATTCAAAATGACACCAACAAAAAGAAGAAAACAAAACGAAAAGAAACACATACCCATGATTCCTTCAAGTCCCCAACCGACAGCTGACAAACATAGGGTGCACGAACCCCATGATTGTTGTACAACTGGCACAAAAGTTGCCCACGCCGCTGAGTCTTGGTGAGCTCCAAACCAGATTTGTACACACAGCCGTCAGCTATGCGCGCCATCTTTGCCAAACATCCACATGAACAATCCTCCATAGAAAACATAGGAATAGGGAAGAAAACAAACAAAGAGAAGAGGGGGGAACCTAGATCTGATTCTGGAAGAAAGAAGAAAAAGGAGGGGGAGACTGAGCCACACACCACAGATAGATGGATAGAATTTATAGCCAGGGATACTCGCAGGTTATAAAAATAATAAATAGGCAGGTGGGCAGCCAGCTGGTAGGAAATAGTTATTATACATCTGACCGCAAATCAGTTCAACTTCAAATAAAACAGCAGTTCAACTTCAGATAAAGACATCTGATCCCTCACAACACAATCTTAAAAACATAAAAATTCAGTACTTCAGTCATAACGATTAAAGAAATGACGCCATTTGGCCCTGGTGGATGGATGTGGAGTCGTGGCTGCTCTCGCCCTAGCCCAACTGATGATCTGAATATGGTTCCTTCCCCTGCGCTCTGGGAAAAGAAGCTCTAGTTCATTGGAGTTGCAAGTATCCATCACCTCATGCGCAAGGCGTCTGTTGAAGTCTGCCTCCACTTCATCCTCGGCAGCACGTCGTACCCTCTGCCTGTGCCTGCGCCTCCTCCTCCTCCTCTGATCCACTACTGCAACCCTCACATCGACGGCATCCCCCTCCTCCTCTGTGACCTCTCCCAGCTCAGGATCCATCTGCCTTTTTTGTGGCAGCTGGTGAAATGAAAGTGACAAACGGCTTGGGCTTTATACTCAAAGTGCAGAGGTATGCCGTCGATGTCAATGCACAGTAAAATACAATTTTCACATGGAGCAGTCCAACTACACATACGGCAGCAATTCAAAAACAACACTAAAAAACATGTAACTTAATTACACAGTTTGACCAGATTACAAGAAATCACAGCCTACACTCAACCACCATACACCACATCCGCCAACCACCTCCGCCAATCACCAAATCACATGGGAATCCGACATAGAAACAACTCTAGAAACAAAATTGACAACACAAATCTATTCATACATTCCACATCTGCCTCTCTGCAAGGCCAATTCGAAAATAAAACATCAAAAAAACAAGAACGCATTTGCATGGCGAACATGGAAAACAACCAAGAACACAGAAACTTCTAATAAAAAATTAAAGTGAAAGAATCTATGAAAAACTCTAACACACCAATAATTCTCACACCAAATAACAAACAAAACAACAAAACAGACGTAAATTTGACTGCTATAAACACTACAGTAACACCAACGCCCGCAACACATTCGCCGCCAAATGCCCAAGCCGTCAACTCTGATGAATTGAGATCGGGAAACAGGAGCAGCTGAGTGCGCACATGTGCGAAACCCCGCACATGTCTCCCCTGGCAACAAATGGCCAGCAGCACCGTGCCGGAGAAACCTCGGAAGCTCCCTGTTGAGTCACCCGTTTCCGCCCATTGAACAAGCGCGAAGATCAGTTCATGTTGAAAACCTACATCAGTCCAACCTATCACGTTCGTCAGTTCAAGTAGGGTAACAGAATAATATTCTGTTTCGCGAACCAGAATAGCCCATATGTGTGTGTGTCTATATATAGGACTCCTCTTTTGTACTCCCAGGAGTATGTACTCCTAGCCTTAGTGGATTGAGTTTAGCCAGTGCTATGGGTATATCCAATAGGACCGTGGTGGTTAGAGAAAAAAACTACTTAATTCCTATGCATGCGTACCTAATTCCTAGAAGATAGGACTGTCCATACCATATCCAAGTTTTGAATGGTTGTTATGGTCGGCATTTTTTTAGCTTGCCTTGCATGCAACGCATGCTACCACCGGAAGTGTATATATGTAATTTTGAGCACATATGTCATGGAATTCAATGCATATAACAATTGTATTTTTGGATGAGTATATGTGATTTCTTTGTGAAGGGTATATACAATATATTTTGCTGAGATGTACTTCTACTTTTTTGTGAGGGAATATATAATTCATTTTGCTGAGAGGGTGTATACTACTTATTTTGAGCGAGTATATTCTTTGTTTGTAATGCGGCATATAACATTTATTTTGCTAAGCGAGTATATTATTTGTTGTGAGTCATTGAGTATATACTTCATTTTGTTTTGGAGGATACATACTGCATTTTTGTTTGGAGTATAAAACATATATTATGCCACGAGGCAATATACTTTTTTGTGCACGGGTATATGCTTCATTTCGTGGAGAGGGCATATACTGTTTCTAGTGCATGTGTTACATTGCCGAGTGAGAATTTTTTTGTGAGAGTGTATACATACTACATTTTTCAAGAAAGAAGTATGAACTAAAAAAGGTGTCTATAATTTAGGGAAAAAAGGAAAGGTATATTTTGTTTCGAATACAAGTTTATTTCCACCTCAAGAAATAAAAATACTAAAATAGCCAAATTATGTACGTGCATCATATTACACCATCGTGTTTATTACGCATGCATCTTGCATGATGCACAAATCAATTCTTCCAGATCTGGATCATAGTGTCGGGTGATAGGAGTTGTCAGCGAAGTCCTTTGAGTTTTGTAGGCATAGCCGCTATGAGGTGGAAAACTGATCAGCGTCTTGCTCGGAGAAGACGCGCCGCCGCAGGCGTATACCATCTCGTGTACAGCCCTCGATTCAAATGAACTGTGTAGATCAATCATGCATAAGATATAAAATAATCAGTAGAACAGATGCATGTAGTCTCATCATCCATTTGCGCATGCACATGAACTAGCCAACATACCTGGATGGGAGAAAATGCATGCTAGGCACTCCGTCGTCGGGCGCGTGATGCACATACATCAGTGGCTAGTTAGGCAAATCCACACTGCATTGGTTAATTATATATACGATAGGCTAGCTTCATGGACATGTATTTTTTTACACACGAGAGAAGATCGATGATAAGCAGCAAACCCCATTTGAGTTGTGGATGATTCTGTGGATGGTGGAGAGCGCTCGACGCCGGAGACCTACTGGGTAGAAACTGGGCGTTGTCTTGATCCATGCCGATGCATGCATCGGGTCCAGAGCTGAGACCGAGCCGCCGCCGGCGGCGATGAAGCTATAAGAAATAGGGCAGCCGCCGTCGCAGCAAGGTAGACGCGTGTGACGCCCCCGATTCAATCGTACACTAATCATACACGCAAATGTGTACGATCAAGATCAGGGACTCACAGGAAGATATCACAACACAACTCTACAAATAAAATAAGTCATACAAGCATCATAATACAAGCCAGGGGCCTCGAGGGCTCGAATACAAGTGCTCGATCATAGACGAGTCAGCGGAAGCAACAATATCTGAGTACAGACATAAGTTAAACAAGTTGCCTTAAGAAGGCTAGCACAAACTGGGATACAGATCGAAAGAGGCGCAGGCCTCCTGCCTGGGATCCTCCTAAACTACTCCAGGTCGTCGTCAGCGGGCAGCACGTAGTAGTAGGCACCTCCGGTGTAGTAGGGGTCGTCGTCGACGGTGGCGTCTGGCTCCTGGACTCCAGCATCTGGTTGCGACAACCAGAACGAAAGGAAAGGGGAAAAGGGGGAAGAAAGCAACCGTGAGTACTCATCCAAAGTACTCGCAAGCAAGGAACTACACTACATATGCATGGGTATATGTGTAAGGAGGCCATATCGGTGGACTGAACTGCAGAATGCCAGAATAAGAGGGGGATAGCTAATCCTGTCGAAGACTACGCTTCTGGCAGCCTCCGTCTTGCAGCATGTAGAAGAGAGCAGATTGAAGTCCTCCAAGTAGCATCTCCAAGTAGCAACTCCAAGTAGCAACTCCAAGAAGCATCGCATAGCATAAACCTACCCGGCGATCCTCTCCTCGTCGCCCTGCGGAAAAGCGATCGTCGGGTTGTCTGTGGAACTTGGAAGGGTGTGTTTTATTAAGTATCCGGTTCTAGTTGTCATAAGGTCAAGGTACAACTCCAAGTCGTCCTGTTACCGAAGATCACGGCTATTCGAATAGATTAACTTCCCTGCAGGGGTGCACCACATAGCCCAACACGCTCGATCCCATTTGGCCGGACACACTTTCCTGGGTCATGCCCGGCCTCGGAAGATCAACACGTCGCAGCCCCACCTAGGCAAAACAGAGAGGCCAGCACGCCGGTCTAAACCTAAGCGCGCAGGGGTCTGGGCCCATCGCCCTGAGCACACCTGCACGTTGCGAGGGCGGCCGGAAGCAGACCTAGCCTAGTAGGCGTTCCAGTCCAATCCGGCGCGCGCCGCTCCGTCGCTGACGTCTGAAGTGCTTCGGCTGATACCACGACGTCGGGATACCCATAACTACTCCCACGTAGATGGTTAGTGCGTATAGGCTCGTAGCCAGACTCAGATCAAATACCAAGATCTCGTTAAGCGTGTTAAGTATCCGCGAACGCCGAACAGGGCCAGGCCCTCCTGTCTCCTAGGTGGTCTCAACCTGCCCTGTCGCTCCGCCACAAAGTAACAGTCGAGGGCCGTCGGGAACCCAGGCCCACCACTACCGGGATGGAGCCACCTGTCCTTTCAGCCCCCTCGTCAGAATCACTTGCGGGTACTCAATGAGCTGACCCGACTTTAGTCACCATCTGTATAGTATGTATGTATAGTATATACCCGTGATCACCTCCCAAGTGATCACGGCCCGATAGTATAGCAAGGCAGACTGACAAGAATGTAGGGCCAATGATGATAAACTAGCATCCTATACTAAGCATTTAGGATGGTAGGTAAGGTATCAATGACTGTAGCAACAATGACAGGCTATGCATCAGAATAGGATTAACGGAAAGCAGTAACATGCTACACTACTCTAATGCAAGCAGTATAGAGTAGAATAGGCGATATCTGGTGATCAAGGGGGGGCTTGCCTGGTTGCTCAGACAAGGAGGGGTCATCGGTGACGTAGTCGTACTCGGTGGCATCAGCGTCGGTCTCGTAGTCTACCGGAGAGAAGAGGGGGAAGAAATAAGGAATACAGAGCAAACAAAGCATCACAAAATATAACAAGGCAATACGCGGTGTTCGGTGTGCCCTAACGCGGTAGTGGGTGATACCGGTGAAGGGGGGAAAACATCCGGGAAAGTATTCCCCGTGTTTCGTGTTTTCGGGCAGAGGAGCCGGAGGGGGAAAGTTGCGGGTTCGATAGGTTAGAGGGGTGTGGCGGACGAACGGACTGCGTACCCGGAATCGTCTCGTCGTTCTGAGCAACTTTCATGTATAAAGTTTTTCCATCCGGGCTACGGTTTATTATATATTGATTTTCTAAAGTTTAAATCATTTTTAGAATTTATTTAATTAATTTAATCAACATTATCCAGAATAGTGTCTGCTGACGTCATGATGACGTCAGCATGACGTCAGTAGTTGACTTGGTCAACCTGACAGGTGGGTCCCGATCGTCATGCTCTGTTTTAATTAACTAACAGTTAATTAGGTTAATTAGCGATTAGGTTAATCTAATTATAATTAATTAACCTAATTAATTCCTTAATTAATTAATTAATTAATTTTATTATTATTATTATTATTTTCTCTTCTTTTTTTTTTTGAATCATTCTGGGCGTGGGGCCCCCTGTCATTGGCCCAAAGGGGCTCTGCGGGTGCCTGGTGTCGGGCACCAGCCCGAGCGGTTCGGGCGTGCGGGCGAACCCGACGACGGGCGCCGCGGGGAATGAGGGCGTCGAGCGGCGCGGTGCAAACGAGCACGGCGCGGGCGCGCGCGTAGGACGAGCGGCCGGAACGGCGAGTGCCGCGGTGGTGATGCGGGATAGGTGAGCGGGCGCGTCTATGGCCGTGCGGGCGCGCGTGTGCACGACGGCATGAGGAGCAGATGTGGCAGGGGGAGGAAGAGAGGCCAGGGCCTCACCGGCGGTCGTGGGGTCTAGGCAATGGGGGTCGAGGAGGAGGACGGGGACGAGGCGACGCAGGGGAGGAGATCCGGCGACGAAGCAGTCCGGCGAGGCGTCAAGGATCGGCTCCGGTGCCGATCCAGATCGGAACGAGGGGGGTCCGGCGGAGGGCTCGGTGGAGCGACGCTGGAGGAGCTGCAGGGCGAAGGCGGCGGTGCTTGGGCGCGGTGCGCGTCGTGAGGGCGTCCTAGCTCGTAGGCGTGGTCGGGGGCGAGGAAGTGGTTGACGACGAGGCGTGCGACGAGCTCCTAGGCAGCGGGGCGCATGGTGGTCGCGGTGGAACAACGGACGTTGGGGTCGGGCGCTCCACCCAGATCCAGAACGGGGAAGGAGGAGGCAGTCCGGCGGGGGGAAGCTCCGGCGACGAGGTGGTGACGGCCGGCGCGGTTCGCCTAGGGGTCGGGGCGACGTGGGGTTCGTTCCCCTCGATCCCGATCTAGATCGGGGATGGGGGGAGAGAGACGAGAGAGTGGGGGTGGGGATCGTGCGGGGGGGAAGTGAGAGGTGCCGGTGGGGGTTACGGGTTAGGGGTTCGGTGGTGGGGAGGCCTAAGTAGGCCAGAGGCGTGGGCCGGCCTGGCTGGGCCATGGCCCAGTTGGGCCAAGGGGTCCAGTGGGGGAAGGGGGGTTATTTGTCTCCCCCCCCCCCATTTTATTTATTTTTGGATTTTGTTTTTTTTTTTTATTTCTTTTCTTTTAGTTAGTTTTCTTTTATGTTTTGCCTTTGTTTCCTATTGTTTTTATTTTTTTAAATATATACTTGGCATCTAATTTAGTAATTCAATTTAGGCCATTGGCACAAAAAAGTCTAGTCCTCAAATAATTTAGTTTGACATTTTATTAATTACAAAAGGTATTTAAATAACTATTTATGATGTAGTTTTATTCATCTAATAGTATTTAAACATTTTATGAAAGTGTGGTTCCTCCACCGTAGTTACTTCTGCACCGTTGGGCACAACCCGAACATTTTAGTTTTAAAGTTCGAAAATCTTGATGTTTGCCTTTTATTAAATTTTGAATTTGAATTGGTTTTTGAACTAACGCGGGATTAACAACAATAACTGCGGTGACGTGGCATCATTAACGGGGGATTACTGTAGCTAAATACCCGGGCGTCACAACTCTCCTCCACTACAAGAAATCTCGTCCCGAGATTTAAGAGGGGAGTAAGGGGGGTTCTGGTTATTCTAAGGGATCTTTTTGAAGAAGTTAATCCCTTTCATTGATGCCGTCATTTCACTGCTTCAAGTCACCATGATCAATTTGTCATCCTTTCTTCGGGATCTCCATCGTACTTACGAATAGGTAAGGGGCAGCTCTACAACGATAGGATGTTACAAGGGAAAATCTTCTGGGGGTTTCCCAAGTATGAACATATGAGTATATCTCGAGTTGAACAAATCGAATACATCAAGAGTAAGGTACGAAGGTACAATAAGAGGTTCCAAGTGGATAGATGGTTGCTCGAAGTCTGAACCAGAGTGAGAAAGGGTTTCAGAGCAGCGAGAGTAAGTATTGCGTCTGATACCAGAATAGAGCATTAGGAAGGTGGCCCGTGAATTAAATACGAAGCCAAGCGCGAGGAATAACTTCGACAATAGGGTGTATAGGAGAGTCAGGTTTCGATCCTGTGGAACTGTGGGTTATGGGCCCACCATGTGGGTTAAAAGTTGGAAGGGTGGAGACGTCTTGCATGATCATGCAAGCAAGGCAAGGCAGAGGCTAGCCTGTCGATTATGTCGGCAACAACGACGGTACCAAGGGCGAGGGACGAAGAGAACCATTTTCATGCTCGTCGAACGAGGCGGACCAATAGGCAAGGTTCTCGTCCATCGGTGGCTACCAGAATGTCATCAACAATAGTAACAGGGTCTTATTGACAGAGCCGTACAACCGAGGTGCTTATATAAGCAGCGAATCTTTACTTCTTAGATCATATAAATCACAATAAAGGTTAACCCAACAATGGAAAGGAAAATATGATTATCAAATTAAACAGAACAAGGGAAAGGAAAATGTGTTTAAACACATATATCAGGGGTATATCCTTCCCAAGGACAAGCAGAGCATGATATCCTTGGCAGGATATAATGTAGAAAACTCCTTAGGAAAGGGGAGAGAAATTTCATGACATTACCGATGCAACGGTGTTTGGGGTAATTGAGCAAGTAACATTTAGCATTGGGCTTCAAATGTTCTTGTTGAAAATCGGAGCACCACCGACTTGCTTCGAGATAGCATTGACATGGTCTATAGGTGAAGATCAGACTTTGGATAGTCAAAGGATCCATCAGGAACAGCTTGTAGAATAAGTCTTACAATTTCCTCATGGAAGAATGGATAGCATTGCTAAAAGGAAAATTATAGCAATAGGTCCTCCGGTCAGGTGTGTTAGGCATGACATCATGTTACCGGGTCATCAAAGGATCAACATCATAACTCTTGGAAAGTTGTCCCAACCATCATATCTGACCGAGATTCAGATCCGATTGGTGTCAGGATACCTCAGGCTTAGGATACCTGAGAAGAAAAGGTGCAACGCAAATTGACGAGATGACATTGTAAGATTCTCGGGGAAATGAACTATGAAGGGATTTCCGTTAACAAGAGTCCATCTTTAACCCAAGGAGAGGACAAGGAGGTGTCTGGTGAACTCAACGGCAATTCACCAAGATTCCCAAAAGATGGATTTCCTCCATTAAGTGAACAAGGAGATAACATTTGTCAGATCAAATGATATAAGGAAGTATGCTCGAGGAAAACATACACAAGTAAACATTGGTTGAAGGGTGCGCCCGAAATATGGGTTGGGTTGCACGACCAATGTCAGAATGGTGATTCAGTAATCAATAGCCTAAGAATAAACTTTCGACCATTAACTTCAAAAATAGGGTTGCTAGAAGGAAAGGATCCAAACAACACCGTTCACTTGTTGGAATTAACACGAGGACCAAGAAAGAATGGTGATGGTGAGAGGTATTTCCATGTCAAGAATTCTCAAGAGGTGGAACAAATCTCAGAACATTCTCGACATAAGGGATGGTAATACTCCAAGGTAAAGAAGAACAATTGCAAGATAGCAAGGAACTCAAGGTATAACACCAAACATGAACAAGCTTGTGTTGGTGGGAAGGCAGTAAAGTGGTCGATGATAATACAATTCATCGAGGGCAAGGATGGTATTTCTCATCATGAATTCAATTGATATCCTGAATGAACTCAGAATGTTGACGATCACAAAACCTTTGTCGCGAGAGTTCATGAAGATGTAATCGATCGGCGACGACATCAAGTCAAAGTAATGATGAAGTGAAAGGTTATTGGAACCAAGGGTACGACACAAACTCGAACTCAAGCTTGTTGTTTAAGGTGAAAGGGTATGACGAGGAAAATCGACGTAAGGTTAGTTCATCGTCGAAAATTGGTGCTCCGAGAATAAGGACCAGGTAGCACCATTAGAATCGTCACGACAATGATATAGCCAAACAGGCTAGGAATGGCGTGATCGGGTACAAACTCGTACTTATAGAAGCTTACTGAAGAGTTGTTGAACCGTAGAGCGAACTCGGTTCAGTTATCGGTGTCATTGAGTGTTCAATAACTCCGAGCCCATGAAAAATTGTAATCGGTGAGTATGTAGTACTTGATGAAGAACTCATAAAAAATTATGCAGTTCCAAGATAATCTCGAGATACCAGCTGGTAATACTCGACGACAGATCAAACTAGAAGTTGAACTGGGGTATTGCTCTATAGAAGACAAGTGCTTAAACTTGCACATGACATGATATTTAAAGGAGAACATGGTCAGAACCACGATTGCATAAAGGCCAGACCTCAGATATAAGATGAACTTATACCAAGGGAATAATTGATTTTAAAAGAAGCTTCGATGAGAAGATGTACATCGTGTCCATGGGCATGAACGCAAAGTTCAAGGTCGACTCCCACTTCTCCAATGCACAACCTTTCATTCACTTCTCGCGCTCAATGAAGTTGTAGTTTTGAAATTTTATCTGGCAAAATACCAGAAGAGTACGACTCGTGAAAACTTTCGAGTTCACACATATTAAGGAAAGCATAGGTTCAACCCATCGGGGCATCTTAGAATCCTATACCAGAATCTTTTAGAAGTAATTAACTCAAGCTCGAAGGCAGAGCATGGTTGAGAAAGCAGACGATACAATTTACCAAAGGCATGATGTATCAGAGAAAGAACTCACAAGGTGATTAATTATGAAGGACACTATCGGATAATAATCGAACAGTGGATATGGCGATCCACAACGGGGCTGATGTGAGTATCGGTACTCAACCAGAAGAAGAAGAATGCAAGGAGATCAGAAGATAGAAACAACTGACTAATTCAAAGCTTAATTGCAAAGGAATTATGAATTCCATGTCAAGGGATCAGAAGCAATGCTCTGATTAGGAATGGATAAGTTGAATAGCCTTAGGGTACAATCAACGACAATTGGATTGGTCAAGAACCAATTCCAGTTAAAAGAATTGCAGTTCAGCCGGAAAGGTAATTTATAAGGATCAATGATGATTGCGTGTATTCGCAATCACATTGAGTCAACAGACTGAAAATGATAATGACAAGGAATGTCAAGAAGACTACGAGACTTATGGGATTAACCATAATGCAAGCAAGCAAGAATTTCAAGAGCCAAAGGCTCCAGAGGATTTTCGGAAGATCGAATAGTATTTTGAAGACTTTCGTGAAACACATGAACAACTGGGGGGGAGCGGATACTCGACAAGTGCGAGGATTTATTTGAAGGGGTATTCGTGTGGCAAAGAACTGCTAGGCAGTAGGCACAACGTATTCTCGGAACAATAGAGAAAACTTCGGGGTATCTTGTAATAACAAGATCAATGGGGAATGATCGTAAGAATGGCAAGTGTAAGTAGTTATCCATAAGGATTTATCGGTGGTCGAGAATAGCAAAAGTGATGGGCACAAAGTCTCGAGAGAATATCAAAGAGTATCTCCGAAATCTTCTGGTGCAGTCGGTGACCATCTGGACTGAAGGGGCTCTCCGGGAGAAAGTATTTTCGAGAACCTAAAGTTAGTTTTTAGTAAAAATCGTTTAACCCGAATAGAAGAGAGTTCAGAATCCCAGAGTAAAGGTCGAGGAGTAAAAGATCCTAGTACCACCCGATGGCGACGTGTGCCCGTAAGGCACACAGCCAAGTTAGTAAAAGTTTTTGTAATGTCTAGACTCGACTTCGGCCAAGGAGTGTGGAAGGGGGATTCCTACAGGCAGTCGGCTCTGATACCAACTTGTGACGCCCCCGATTCAATCGTACACTAATCATACACGCAAATGTGTACGATCAAGATCAGGGACTCACGGGAAGATATCACAACACAACTCTACAAATAAAATAAGTCATACAAGCATCATAATACAAGCCAGGGGCCTCGAGGGCTCGAATACAAGTGCTCGATCATAGACGAGTCAGCGGAAGCAACAATATCTGAGTACAGACATAAGTTAAACAAGTTGCCTTAAGAAGGCTAGCACAAACTGGGATACAGATCGAAAGAGGCGCAGGCCTCCTGCCTGGGATCCTCTTAAACTACTCCAGGTCGTCGTCAGCGGGCAGCACGTAGTAGTAGGCACCTCCGGTGTAGTAGGGGTCGTCGTCGACGGTGGCGTCTGGCTCCTGGACTCCAGCATCTGGTTGCGACAACCAGAACGAAAGGAAAGGGGAAAAGGGGGAAGAAAGCAACCGTGAGTACTCATCCAAAGTACTCGCAAGCAAGGAACTACACTACATATGCATGGGTATATGTGTAAGGAGGCCATATTGGTGGACTGAACTGCAGAATGCCAGAATAAGAGGGGGATAGCTAATCCTGTCGAAGACTACGCTTCTGGCAGCCTCCGTCTTGCAGCATGTAGAAGAGAGCAGATTGAAGTCCTCCAAGTAGCATCTCCAAGTAGCAACTCCAAGTAGCAACTCCAAGAAGCATCGCATAGCATAAACCTACCCGGCGATCCTCTCCTCGTCGCCCTGCGGAAAAGCGATCGTCGGGTTGTCTGTGGAACTTGGAAGGGTGTGTTTTATTAAGTATCCGGTTCTAGTTGTCATAAGGTCAAGGTACAACTCCAAGTCGTCCTGTTACCGAAGATCACGGCTATTCGAATAGATTAACTTCCCTGCAGGGGTGCACCACATAGCCCAACACGCTCGATCCCATTTGGCCGGACACACTTTCCTGGGTCATGCCCGGCCTCGGAAGATCAACACGTCGCAGCCCCACCTAGGCAAAACAGAGAGGCCAGCACGCCGGTCTAAACCTAAGCGCGCAGGGGTCTGGGCCCATCGCCCTGAGCACACCTGCACGTTGCGAGGGCGGCCGGAAGCAGACCTAGCCTAGTAGGCGTTCCAGTCCAATCCGGCGCGCGCCGCTCCGTCGCTGACGTCTGAAGTGCTTCGGCTGATACCACGACGTCGGGATACCCATAACTACTCCCACGTAGATGGTTAGTGCGTATAGGCTCGTAGCCAGACTCAGATCAAATACCAAGATCTCGTTAAGCGTGTTAAGTATCCGCGAACGCCGAACAGGGCCAGGCCCTCCTGTCTCCTAGGTGGTCTCAACCTGCCCTATCGCTCCGCCACAAAGTAACAGTCGAGGGCCGTCGGGAACCCAGGCCCACCACTACCGGGATGGAGCCACCTGTCCTTTCAGCCCCCTCGTCAGAATCACTTGCGGGTACTCAATGAGCTGACCCGACTTTAGTCACCATCTGTATAGTATGTATGTATAGTATATACCCGTGATCACCTCCCAAGTGATCACGGCCCGATAGTATAGCAAGGCAGACTGACAAGAATGTAGGGCCAATGATGATAAACTAGCATCCTATACTAAGCATTTAGGATGGTAGGTAAGGTATCAATGACTGTAGCAACAATGACAGGCTATGCATCAGAATAGGATTAACGGAAAGCAGTAACATGCTACACTACTCTAATGCAAGCAGTATAGAGTAGAATAGGCGATATCTGGTGATCAAGGGGGGGGGCTTGCCTGGTTGCTCAGACAAGGAGGGGTCATCGGTGACGTAGTCGTACTCGGTGGCATCAGCGTCGGTCTCGTAGTCTACCGGAGAGAAGAGGGGGAAGAAATAAGGAATACAGAGCAAACAAAGCATCACAAAATATAACAAGGCAATACGCGGTGTTCGGTGTGCCCTAACGCGGTAGTGGGTGATACCGGTGAAGGGGGGAAAACATCCGGGAAAGTATTCCCCGTGTTTCGTGTTTTCGGGCAGAGGAGCCGGAGGGGGAAAGTTGCGGGTTCGATAGGTTAGAGGGGTGTGGCGGACGAACGGACTGCGTACCCGGAATCGTCTCGTCGTTCTGAGCAACTTTCATGTATAAAGTTTTTCCATCCGGGCTACGGTTTATTATATATTGATTTTCTAAAGTTTAAATCATTTTTAGAATTTATTTAATTAATTTAATCAACATTATCCAGAATAGTGTCTGCTGACGTCATGATGACGTCAGCATGACGTCAGTAGTTGACTTGGTCAACCTGACAGGTGGGTCCCGATCGTCATGCTCTGTTTTAATTAACTAACAGTTAATTAGGTTAATTAGCGATTAGGTTAATCTAATTATAATTAATTAACCTAATTAATTCCTTAATTAATTAATTAATTAATTTTATTATTATTATTATTATTTTCTCTTCTCTTTTTTTTTGAATCATTCTGGGCGTGGGGCCCCCTGTCATTGGCCCAAAGGGGCTCTGCGGGTGCCTGGTGTCGGGCACCAGCCCGAGCGGTTCGGGCGTGCGGGCGAACCCGACGACGGGCGCCGCGGGGAATGAGGGCGTCGAGCGGCGCGGTGCAAACGAGCACGGCGCGGGCGCGCGCGTAGGACGAGCGGCCGGAACGGCGAGTGCCGCGGTGGTGATGCGGGATAGGTGAGCGGGCGCGTCTATGGCCGTGCGGGCGCGCGTGTGCACGACGGCATGAGGAGCAGATGTGGCAGGGGGAGGAAGAGAGGCCAGGGCCTCACCGGCGGTCGTGGGGTCTAGGCAATGGGGGTCGAGGAGGAGGACGGGGACGAGGCGACGCAGGGGAGGAGATCCAGCGACGAAGCAGTCCGGCGAGGCGTCAAGGATCGGCTCCGGTGCCGATCCAGATCGGAACGAGGGGGGTCCGGCGGAGGGCTCGGTGGAGCGACGCTGGAGGAGCTGCAGGGCGAAGGCGGCGGTGCTTGGGCGCGGTGCGCGTCGTGAGGGCGTCCTAGCTCGTAGGCGTGGTCGGGGGCGAGGAAGTGGTTGACGACGAGGCGTGCGACGAGCTCCTAGGCAGCGGGGCGCATGGTGGTCGCGGTGGAACAACGGACGTTGGGGTCGGGCGCTCCACCCAGATCCAGAACGGGGAAGGAGGAGGCAGTCCGGCGGGGGGGAAGCTCCGGCGACGAGGTGGTGACGGCCGGCGCGGTTCGCCTAGGGGTCGGGGCGACGTGGGGTTCGTTCCCCTCGATCCCGATCTAGATCGGGGATGGGGGGAGAGAGACGAGAGAGTGGGGGGGTGGGGATCGTGCGGGGGGGAAGTGAGAGGTGCCGGTGGGGGGTTACGGGTTAGGGGTTCGGTGGTGGGGAGGCCTAAGTAGGCCAGAGGCGTGGGCCGGCCTGGCTGGGCCATGGCCCAGTTGGGCCAAGGGGTCCAGTGGGGGAAGGGGGGTTATTTGTCTCCCCCCCCCATTTTATTTATTTTTGGATTTTGTTTTTTTTTTTTATTTCTTTTCTTTTAGTTAGTTTTCTTTTATGTTTTGCCTTTGTTTCCTATTGTTTTTATTTTTTTAAATATATACTTGGCATCTAATTTAGTAATTCAATTTAGGCCATTGGCACAAAAAAGTCTAGTCCTCAAATAATTTAGTTTGACATTTTATTAATTACAAAAGGTATTTAAATAACTATTTATGATGTAGTTTTATTCATCTAATAGTATTTAAACATTTTATGAAAGTGTGGTTCCTCCACCGTAGTTACTTCTGCACCGTTGGGCACAACCCGAACATTTTAGTTTTAAAGTTCGAAAATCTTGATGTTTGCCTTTTATTAAATTTTGAATTTGAATTGGTTTTTGAACTAACGCGGGATTAACAACAATAACTGCGGTGACGTGGCATCATTAACGGGGGATTACTGTAGCTAAATACCCGGGCGTCACAACGCGAGAATAACAAATGGATGCAAATTAGTTTCAAGGATGACTTTTAATATCACTATAAAAAAGGATTTTGTTTCAATGAATTAAATAATTATCTCAACTAGTTTATCGGGAGGCTATCGCACACAAGGTGAAATGGACCTGGGAGTATGTACTCCTAGGGGTACTGACCCATTTTCCTATATATATATATATATATATATATATATATAGGACAAATGTTTCCTACAACCAGTGGTAGTTACCACCACTTGCGTTTTGTATGTTGTATGTAGTATCTGTCGGAACCGAGAGTATGTACGTGTAGTATGTAGTATATAACAATGATTAGGTAGTATATATACTAATTTTTAGGTAGTATGTACAATTTCTTGAGTATGTTCATTTTTACGTATAAATATGTACGTATTTTACAAATATAACAAAAACTATGGGCTCATATGCAATTTTTTCATTTAACTTGCTTTGAAATATCTTAGATATAGTATGTGAACATATTTAAAATAATAAAATAGTATATATAGTACTACATGGTAGTATATGAGACATGTGGGGTAACTACCATCGAGTGGTAGGATGGATTTTCCCTATATATATATATATATATATATATATATATATATATATATATATATACGGTCTATTCTGCTAATATTAGCAGAATAACTATTCTGATAACACTTCCACACTGCATGCTCAACGGGAGGGTACTGCACTTTCTGTAGCAAGGGTACTGCCTTACATGGACTAGTGAACTTCATGTAGAAAAAAACTGCTTGCATTGTTTTTTCGGTACCTTTTTTGCTCTAGTTTTTTAACCATTTATCAGAACAAGGCGTGTATTATATGGTTGAAAAGCTATGGATTAGGCGCAACTTCGTCATGTTGAACAGTTTTCGATATTCCTCGCGGTTTAAGAGCAGTTTTGAAAATGGTATGGCACACGACAAGTGGCAGCGACCATTTTTCACGTTTTTTCTAAACCGCTCGCCGGAATGATGCAAATGATACACTGTTGGAAAGATATCATCGAGGCGCATCTTTTTCATATGTATTATGTTCTCTAATTTGTTACGGTTTAAGAGCAGTTTTAAATTTACTAAACCGCGGGATTGTGTTTTTCAAATTTTTTGAATTTTGTGGTACTGTTTTCGCTTCAGTTTTTCAACCGTTTATCGAAATGAGGCGTGTGATACGCCGTTGGAAAGCTACGCACAAGGCACAAATTTCATATGTCCAAATGTTTTTGGGGTTCCTTACGGTTTTAAGTTAATTTTGAAAATCGTGCGGCGAATGACGAGTGGCAGCTGCCTTTTTTCGTAATCTTTTTTCAAACCGCTCGCCGGAATGATGCAAACGATACACCATTGGAAAGATATCAACAAGGCGCAACTTTTTCATGTATAACACTCTCTCTAATTCCTTACGGTTAAAGACCAATTTTGAAATTATAAAAATGCAGACACTCTGTTTTTCGCGACACCAAAATTGACGAGTGAGCTGCATTAGATAGAAGAACACACTGCTCCGGACGAATAAGTGCACTACATCAGACGGGCTACCGGACTTCATTGTATTTTTGTTGGATGTAAATTTTTCCAAGAAGAGAAGTAGACCGTACTTCACATCGGGCGTAAGTAAACCGCAACACTATCGAGAAGTGAACCACATTACTTTTTATTGTCCTTTCCGTAACATTTTTCTGCACTTACGAGATGAAAAGCATCAGATGGGCGACCGCACTGCTTTAGATGGAAAACCGCACTACAAATGTCTACAAAGGAAACTGCATTTTTCTTTTTTTGCTAACAATTTTCTTTTTGTGATGTTATCTAAACTGCGAGGCCGAGTGTAGTGAACCACATGCAGCGACGGAGTGCGCTGCAACTCCCAATGCATTTTACTTTTTCTAATGACACGACAAAGGAGCGAACCACATCGGATAAAGGAGCGAACCTCTCCAAGAGTTACATGAGTCGGACATGGAAAAAGAGTGATATATATGTATACAAAGGCAGCAATTGAACCGCTCTATCAAAATAAGAGAACAGCCACGCGATAATTTGCCCCACATAAAAATACAATCAGGTGAACTGCTCACGCACTTCTCGTGCAACGTGGGGGCTGGGACGCTGGAGAAGGGCTCGGGTTACCGCAATGTCGTGGACACTGCACTACACTCACGCACAGCAAACTGCATTTTTGGTCGTGGAGGGCTGCACGCAATTGTGATCAACTCTGACACGCTCGCAAAATCTGAAAACTCTGGAAAAAACTGGACTGCACATAGCCAAAATCTGAAGAAAAAAGTGGAAGGCATGCCCGCTACTGCTCTTCCATTAGTCACCATTGATACATCTTGAGCTTGTGTTGGTTTTCCTTGAAGAGGAAAGGGTGATGCAGCAAAGTAGCGTAAGTATTTCCCTCAGTTTTTGAGAACCAAGGTATCAATCCAGTAGGAGGCTCCTCAAAAGTCCCACGCACCTACACAAACAAACAAGAACCTCGCAACCAACGCAATAAAGGAGTTGTCAATCCCTTCACGGCCACTTGCGAAAGTGATATCTGATAGAGATAATATGATAAGATAAATATTTTTGGTATTTTTATGATATAGATTGGAAAGTAAAAGATGCAAATAAAAGTAGATGGTAAACTTATATGTTAAAAGATAGACCCGGGGGCCATAGGTTTCACTAGTGGCTTCTCTCAAGATAGCATAAGTATCATGGTGGGTGAACAAATTACTGTCGAGCAATTGATAGAAAAGCGCATAGTTATGAGATTATCTAGGCATGATCATGTATATAGGCATCACATCCGTGACAAGTAGACCGACTCCTGCCTGCATCTACTACTATTACTCCACACGTCGACCGACTCCTGCCTGCATCTAAAGTATTAAGTTTACAAAGAACAGAGTAGCGCATTAAGAAAGATGACATGATGTAGAGGGATAAACTCATGCAATATGATATAAACCCCATCTTTTTATCCTCGATGGCAACAATACAATACGTGCCTTGCTGCCCTTGCTGTCACTGGGAAAGGACACCGCAAGATTAAACCCAAAGCTAAGCACTTCTCCCATTGTAAGAAAGATCAATCTAGTAGGCCAAACCAAACTTATAATTCGAAGAGACTTGCAAAGATAACTTAATCACACATAAAAGAATTCAGAGAAGATTCAAATATTTCTCATAGATAAACTTGATCATAAACCCACAATTCACCGGATCTTGACAAACACACCGCAAAAAGAGTTACATCAAATAGATCTCCAAGAAGATCGAGCAGAACTTTGTATTGAAATTCAAAGAGAGAGAAGAAGCCATCTAGCTAATAACTATGGACCCAAAGGTCTGTGGTAAACTACTCACAACTCATCGGAAGGGCCTTGGAGATGATGTAGAGGCCCTCCATGGTTGATTCCCCCTCCGACAAAGCGTCGACGAAGGCTCCAAGATGGGATCTCGCGGATACAGAAGGTTGCGGTGGTGGAAATAGCTTTTCATGGTGCTCCTGGATATTTTCACGGTACATGGGTATATATAGGAGGAAGAAGTAGGTCGGTGGACACTCGAGGGGCCCACGAGGGTGGGGGCGCGCCCACCTCCAGGGGGGGCGCCGGGCACCCTTGTGGCCGCCTCCTCTGTTGCTTGACGTCCACTCCAAGTCCCCTAGATCACATTTGTTCCAAAAAGATCGCTCCTGAAGGTTTCGTTCCGTTTGGACTCCGTCTGATATTCCTTTCCTTCGAAACACGGAAATAGGCAAAAAAAATAGCAATTCGGGCTCGGCCTCCCGTTAGTAGGTTAGTCCCAAAAATGATATAAAAGTGTAAAGTGAAGCCCATAAACATCCAAAACGGGTAATATAATAGCATGGAACAATAAAAATTATAGATACGTTGAAGACGTATCAAACATCCCCAAGCTTAATTCCTGCTCGTCCTCGAGTAGGTAAATGATAAAAACAGAATTTTTGATGTGGAATGCTACCTAGCATAATTCTCAATGTAATTTTCTTTATTGTGGCATGAATGTTCAGATCCAAATGATTCAAAATAAAAGTTCATATTGACATAAGAAATTGTAATACTTCAAGCATACTCCCTCCGTTCAGAATTACTTGTCATAGAAAAGGATGTATCTAGATGTATTTTAGTTCTAGATACATCCATTTTCGAGACGAGTAATTCTGAACAGAGGGAGTACTAACTAAGGAATCATGTCTTCTCAAAATAACATGGAATTAGAAGGTCCATCCCTACAAAATCATATAGTTAGGCTATGTTTCATTTTCATCACACAAAATACTCCCATCAAGAACAACCCCGATTTCAGCCAAGCAATTGGTTCATACTTTTTAACGTGCTTCAACCTTTTTCAACTCTCACGTAATACATGAGCGTGAGCCATGGATATAGCACTATGGGTGGAATAGAATATGATGATGGAGGTTGTGTGGAGAGGACAAAAAGAGATAAAGTCTCACATTGACGAGGCTAATCAACGGGCTATGGAGATGCCCATCAATTGATGTCAACATGAGGAGTATGGATTGCCATGCAACGGATGCACTAGAGCTATAAATGTATGAAAGCTCAACAAAAGAAACTAAGTGGGTGTACATCCAACTTGCTTGCTCACGAAGACCTAGGGCATTTTGAGGAAGCCCATCGTAGGAATATACAAGCCAAGTTCTATAATGAAAAATTCCCACTAGTATATGAAAGTGACAACATAAAAGACTTTCTATATGAAAAACATGGTGCTACTTTGAAGCACAAGTGCGGAAAAGGATAGTAACATTGCCCCCTTTTTTCTTTTTTTTCTTTTTTTGGGCCTTTCTTTTTTCTTTTCTTTGGCCTTTCTTTCTTTTTTTTCTTTTTTTTCTTTGGCCTTTCTCTTTTTTTTGGCCTTTCTTTTTTTTATTTGGGGACAATGCTCTAATAATGATGATCATCACACTTCTATTTATTTACAACTCATGAATTACAACTCAAAACTAGAACAAGATATGACTCTATATGAATGCCTCCGGCGGTGTACTGGGATGGGTAATGAATCAAGAGTGACATGTATGAAAAGTTATGCATGGTGGCTTTGCCACAAATATGATGTCAACTACATGATCATGCAAGGCAATATGACAATGATGATGCGTGTCATGATAAATGGAACGGTGGAAAGTTGCATGGCAATATATCTCGGAATGGCTATGGAAATGCCATAATAAGTAGGTATGGTGGCTGTTTTCATGAAGTATAAGGAGGTTTATGTGTGATAGAGCATATCGTATCACGGGGTTTGGATGCACCGGCAAAGTTTGCACCAACTCTCAAGGTGAGAAAGGGCAATGCACGGTACTGAGGAGGCTAGCAATGATGGAAAGGTAAAAGTGCGTATAATCCATGGACTCACATTAGTCATAAAGAACTCATATACTTATTGCAAAAGTTTTATTAGCCCTCGAAGCAAAGTACTACTATGCATGCTCCTAGGGGGGAGGTTGGTAGGAGTTAACCATCGCGCGCCCCTAACCTCCACACAAGGGAAGGCAATCGAAAGAGCACCCCATGCAATAAATTTGTTACACAACTTTTACCATACGTGCATGCTACGGGATTTGCCAACTTCAACACAAGTATTCTTTAAATTCATAATCACCCAACTAGCATGACTCTAATATCACCACCTCCATATCTCAAAACAATTATCAAGTATCAAATTGATCATAGCATCCAATTCACTTCCTATGATAGTTTTTGTTATACCCAACTTGGATGCCCATCATTTTAGGACCAATTTTTCAACCATAAAAAATACCATGTTGTTCTAAGAGACTCTCAAAATAATATAAGTGAAGCATGAGAATCAACAATTTCTACAAAATCAAGCCACCGTCGTGCTCTAAAAAGTATAAGTGAAGCACTAGAGCAAAACTATCTAGCTCAAAAGATATAAGTGAAGCACATATAGTATTCTAATAAATCCCAAACAAGTGGGTTTCTCCCAAAAGGTGTGTACAGCAAGTATGATTGTGGTAAACTAAAAAGAAACGACTAATATCATACAAGACACTCCAAGCAAAACACATATCATGTGGCGAATAAAGTATAGCTCCAAGTAAAGTTACCGATAGACGAAGACGAAAGAGGGGATGCCTTCCGGGGCATCCCCAAGCTTAGGCTTTTGGTTATCTTAAATATCTTGGGGTGCCATGGGCATCCCCAAGCTTAGTCTCTTGTCACTCCTTATTCCATAGTCCATCAAATCTTTACCCAAAACTTGAAAACTTCACAACACAAAACTCAACAGGAAATCTCATAAGCTCCGTTAGTGTAAGAAAGAAAAACCACCATATAAGGTACTGTAATTAACTCATATTTATATTGGTGTTAAACCTACTGCATTCCAACTTCTCTATGGTTCATACCCCCCCCCCCCCGATACTAGCCATAGATGCATCAAAATAAGCAAACAACACACGAAAAATAGAATCTGTCAAAAACAGAACAGTCTGTAGCAATATGTAACTTTCGAATACTTCTAAAACTCTAAAATTCCTACCAAAATAGGAAGTCCTGGGAAATTTGTCTATTGACCTACATCAAAAAGAATCACCGCGAAAGCACATTTCCGTGAATTACTAAAATTATTTTCGTGCGTGCAAAGTTTGTGTTTTTAGCAGAATCAAATTAACTATCACTGTAGGTTATCCTATAGGTTCTACTTGGCACAAACACTAATTAAAACATGAAAAAACATCTAAACAGAAGCTATATGAAATATTTATTAGTAAACAGAAGCAAAAACAAAAAACAAAAACAAAATTGGGTTGCCTCCCAACAAGCGCTATCGTTTAACGCCCCTAGCTAGGCATAAAAGCGAGGATAGATCTAAGTAGTGCCATCTTTGGCACTCAATTCCTCAATAGAGCACTTATAATCTTTAGGGGGTTCTCCCTTTTTAGCAATGATTAAGCTCCTAGGCAAGAATTCAAGAAATTCATTTGTAGCAAAAGGTTCCTTAATGATAGAGAGACAATTGGGGTGAACACTTATTGATTTGAGATCCGCATTTCCCTTATTAGAAGATTCACCCTTATTTTTAGGAACATAAATAAATTTGGCAGTTTTGGTAGGAGGGTTGGGAGTGTTTTTCGTGGATGAAAAGGTCGATCCTAAGTTGGTAATAATATCCTCAAGTTTGCCGATTCTCGTAGAATCTAGATCTATTCTTTCATTAACTATAGGTTCTTTCTCTTTAAAAAAATTCAAAGTAACTCCAACCCTAGATCCATATTGGGTAATTTGGTTATGAATCCTTTTATCTAAGTTTTCAATTAACTCAACAGGGACAACTTTATTTTCAATAATTTCAAGCCTTTGCATCACATGTTCTAGAGTCAAAATAGTCCCATTTACCAAGAGAGGAGGAGGACCAAACAAATCTAACATAGCATTATAAGCACCAAAGGTATGGCTATCCAAAAAATTCCCTCCGGTAATGGTAAGTATGCATCTATTCCACGGAGTAATGCCTACATAAAAATTGCGAAGAAGAACGGAAGTAGAAAGCTTCCTAGTAGATCTATTTTGAGCATTGCAAATTCTATGCCAAGCATCTTTTAGATTTTCTCCCTCCCTTTGCTTAAAATTAAGAATTTCATGTTTGGGGGAAATAACAAGGATAGGAGGACTAGCCATTATGACGAGCAAAAAAAGACAAGCGAAAGAGAGAGGAGATTGGGAAAGAGAGGGAGAATAAAACGGCAAGTGTCGGTGGGAAACGACACCTATGGGATCACTAGAATCCCTACTACGGTTGTGGGGTGTGGGGATCGTGAGAAGAGCGGGACTAGCAGACAGCACAAAGGGGATTTACCCAGGTTCGGGCTGCAAAGATGCGTAAAACCCTACGATCCTGCTTTGGTGAATGTATTTAGTGTTCTTGAGCTCTTGAACTAGCTTTGGGTGCTGCTAGGTTCGAAAGAGCCGAATCCTTCTTCAGTGCGCCATGGGCCTCCTTTTATAGGCAAAAAGGGCTGCCACAGTGGCACACATGAGGTGGAAAGTGCTACAGCGCTGTGAGCTTATCACTAGTATTATAGGACAAGGCGCATTTAATGCGAGGCTTAGGTGTCCCTTCACTTTATCGGGGACGGGAGCGAGGCCCACGCGCCCTGGCCAGTGATGCATGCGGTGCCATGTAGGCAGGCATGCAGCTGAGGTGGCGCGGTGGTGGAGCCTCCACTAAGGGCTGCATGTTGCCACACAGGTGCCTGCCCAGCTGGTTGGGTTGGCAACTGCATGCGAACGGCGGCGGAGACTTGGCTGGCGTGGGCCTGGCAGTGGCCCTGCTGGCGCGCTTGGCGAGGGCCTTGTCAGGTGGCCCGGCAAGGGTCTTGCCGTGGCATGCCGTCATCCCCGGCAAGGACCTTGCCAGGGGTCTCGTGGGATTCCTCGGCAAGAACCCTGCCGAGGATTGTTGCCTTCCTATCCTCATTTGATCTTGACTATTCTTTGTCTTCACAAAGATCTGCATGCCACCACGGAGGTGCCTCCCGAGCCCTGTCCCAATGCGTTTGTCTAGCATTGGAGGGATCAAAGGTGGCTCACTCAGCTGGTGTGGGCGAGCTGCCCTGGCAAGGGTCTTGCCGGGGCCGCTGAGGCCGCCCCGGCAAGGATCATTGCTAGGGAAACCTGCTTCATCCATCTGATCTTTGTGGCCTTAGCCCTTGTCGTTGCTTTGTTTGTCTTGTGCCTTCGGCTTCTCTCCGGCTTCCCTTTCCGTGCACAAGTAAAGGGGTCAAAAGCAGAGCCCCTAATTTTGTACACCGACAGGAGCCCCCGGGCCTGGGCCACACATAAGCGCAGCATGTTGATGGGCCAGGCCCAGAATGGTGCGCGAGCAGTTGGGGCAAATTTTTACCGCGGTAACTGCTTCGTTCGCTGCGCTTCCCCATGACCTGCATTGAACGCGCGACGTGGGGGTCGTGCGCATGCATGACAGAAGCATGCTGGCGTCATCACGTGGTGGACAATAAAGAGGCGGCTTGCGTGTCTCTTTGAGACCACAGGGCCGCCGCTCATTTACTTCCCTCGCTTGGGAACCGTCCCTCCACGCGTCGCACTGCGCCTACCCCTTGCGCCACGTTCGCTGCATGCACGATGCATGGCGAATGACAGGCGTGCGGGATGTGGGAAGTCATGTGCATGTGTGGGTCGATTCCCATGCGCCTTCAATGGAGCGGGAAGGGCGGTCGACGGCCTCGCTCGTTGTCACTTCAACGGGCCGGATTGGCCGAGAGGGGGCGGCCGAGCCTCGCCCCGGCCCCTTTATAAAGAGGGGAGTGGGAGGAACGGTGCCTCTTAACCCTTCGCCATCTGCCTCTCCCCATTCCTGCTTCCTCCTTCCTCTCGCCATGGCGAGGGGCGTGGCGATGCTTCATCGGTGGCGGCGAGGGTCTCGGCTCAACAATGCATCGCTCCTCCCCAAGAGCTCATGGCGGCGGAGCCTCCTGTTAGAGGGAGGGGGAGGGGGCGAGGTCAAGGCCGCCGTGGTGCTCGAGGGAGAGGAGGACGGGGCGGCAGATCGGCTTCGCCTCCACCAGCGGACCCTCCTCCGGTGGAGGGCCACGTCGGGGACAACCCTCGTGAGTTCTTCATCAGGTTGCGCCAGCCGCCACGCCGTCGTCTTCGCCTCCCGACTCCGTTTGCGCGGGAGATGGAGCTGGATCCACCGCAGGCATTGCGGCTGCATATGAGGGGCTGCGGGAACAGCGGCATATGGGTCGATGTCGAGTTCCCCGCCCCTCACGTCATGTACCTTCGTCGAGGGTGGAAGACCTTCGCCTGCGTCCATAGCTTGATGGAGGGGCTCACTCTCCATTTCAAATTAATGGAGAGTGGCCTTCTCTCCGTCAAGATCTTTGGGCACTTTGGGACTCGCGTAGGGTGCTGCGTGCAGAGCTCCTCCGACGATGAAGATTCCTCCTCGAGGGAGGGTGACGAGGAGGACAGCAGCAGCGACGACAAGGGTAGCGGGCGGCAGGATGATGGGTCCGACTAGGTGTCGGGCGCCACTCCGGGCGGCACCGGCGACCCCATCATCCGTGTCGCCGGCTCCTTGAACTTCTCGGGGTCGCCTCCTTGGGCGGCTGGCGGCGGGAGGCTGTGGAAGAGGAAGAGGGCGGGCGGCAAGGCCGTCAAGTTGGAGTATGCAGGCACCGACGCCTTCGTAGCGTATTGACAGTCCAGCCGCCTCGTCTTCCAGCTCTCCTACCGTCATCATCATCACCAGCCTCCCTTCGAGGTGGCCACCAGGATGTTCTCCTGGCGCCTTCTGATGCCCGTACTTCGCCTAGGCGCCCCTCTTGCCCTTTTGTCTTCTTGTTCCATTTCCTGAGGAGAAGGACAAGAAAGGGATTACGGGCATCTTATCTCTTTTTAGTCTTGTAAGCCTTCTGGCCTTCGTTAATTTTTAGAACTTGTAATCCCCCTGTTCATGTTTTTCATTCCGTATGATATGTACCTGTACGGGATGTTTTTAATGAAAAAGGGATGTTTGCCGGGTTGTTCGTTCATGGGGGAAACCCACAACAAGGAATGGACCCTTGTTACTATCTCAAAGTAAACGTTTTTCGCCCGGCAACAGGCCTCGCCATTCCCCCATCTCGCTCGACCTTTCTCACGCTCATGGCAAAGGCAGGGATGACATGAGTTTGGGCTCCACGTTCTATCCGCTTGCTGCCGTGACTACGACCAACTTCAGACCCAGGAGATAATCCTTGGGTTCGGAAAAAGGGGAGCACGGTAGCTTGGATATAAAACGCGGTTTCACATACCCCAGTTCATAACGAAATGTATGATAGGGGATAAAAGACTTATTTGGACCTGTAGCCCCCGGCAACCTTGACTTGTCGTTGACGAATTCTTGTATTTGCAGCCCCCGGCAACCTTGGCTTGCCGGGGTCGGGGCACCGGTCCGTTCCTTTCTTCCAAATAGCTCGATAGAAATACTTACGCGTCCTGCGAACCAAAAAGGACAGGGAAGAAACAGAGAGATGCACACTCGACCTTTAAGCTAGGGATTAGCCACTACCAAGCACTATCACCCTAACCGAGGAGGAGACTCGGCCTAGCATGGATGCTATAACTTAGGGCGCCAGCGCTTCATTTATTTACGCTCAGGGTTTGCGCCTGGCTTTGTACAAAGGGTTACATGCCTTGCCATCAAGGCTTGTACGAAAATGGTGGCTTGGCGGGAGGCTCGGCAGCCACGCCTTATGGGTAAAACTTGCGGAGTTGCTCGATGTTCCAGGAGTTGCTCACTGGAATGGCATCTTCGGTCTCCAGCCGGACTGCGTCGGGCCTGGTGACTCGTGTTACCCGATAAGGGCCTTCCCACTTTGGCGTCAACTTGTTGGAATTCTTGGCCGACTAAACATGCCGAAGAACAAGGTCGCCTTCCTCAAAGCTCCAGGCATGGACCTTGCGGATATGGTAGCGGCGCAAGGCTTGCTGGTAGCGTGCTGCTCTCACAGCCGCCCAGAGACGATCTTCCTCAAGGAGTGTTGCATCATCTTGCTGCAATCGCTCTTGCTCAAGATCATCATAAGCGAGCACTCAAGGTGACCCGTATATGAGTTCCGTGGGGAGAACTGCTTCTGCCCCGTAGACCAGGGCAAAGGGTGTCTGGCCGGTGGCTCGATTTGGCGTCGTTCTGATCGACCAAAGAACCGCCAGCAACTCATCAATCCAGCGTCTTCCACTTTTGCGCAGCCTGTCAAAAGTCTTCGTTCTTAAGCCTCATAGGACTTCAGCATTTGCTCTCTCCGCTTGGACGTTGCTCCGTGGATGCGCCATGGAGGCAAAACAGACCCTGCTGCCGAGATCCTCAATGTATTGCATGAAGGCGTGGCTTGTGAACTGTGTGCCATTGTCGGTGATGATCATGTTGGGTATCCCAAAGCGGCACACTAGTCCCTTGAAGAACTTGATGGCTGACTGTGCCGTCACCTTCCTCACTGCTTCCACCTCTGGCCACTTTGTGAACTTGTTGATTGCGACGTACAAGTACTCAAAGCCCCCGACAGCATGGGGGAAGGGGCCCAATATGTCGAGCCCCCAGACTGAGAAGGGCCAAGAGAGAGGGATAGTTTGAAGGGCTTGAGCTGGTTGATGAAGCTTCTTCCAATGGAACTGCCACGCTTCACACTTGGTTACTAGTGATGTCGCATCCTGGAGGGCGGTGGGCCAGAAGAAACCTTGCCGGAATGCCTTGCCGGCAAGGGCCCTCGACCCTATGTGGGAGCCACATATGCCTCCATGTATCTTTGCCAACAGCTTTAGTCCTTCCTCCCCGGAGATGCACTTCAATTTCACCCCATTCGGTCTTCTTCTGTACAATATGCTATCAACAACTTGGTACAGAGCAGACCGGTGGGCTACTCTTTCTGCCTCTTCCTGCTCTTCAGGAAGCTCTCCTCTTTGGAGGAATCGGACGGTGTGTTGCGCCCATGTCGGAGCCTGTGGCTCGATGACAAGGACCAAAGGCATCTCTTCTGCCACGGGAGCGGCCGTCTCTACGGCCATGACCTGAGGCCCTGCCGGAGTCGGTTCTCCCGCGGCAGGATCAGCATCCATGACAATATCTTTGTCGGCGGCTCCGGGGAGCTCGGTGGGGAAGTACTTGCCGGAGCCTAGCTTCCTCCGCTTTGCTGCCCGGTTGACGGCTCAACGGATGGCTGAGTTAACTGAAGCACAAAAGTACCTGGTTCCACAGGTAGCTTGAGGGCAGCGCGCTTTGACAGGTAGTCGGCGATGCCGTTCTCCGTCCGAGGGATGTGCTCCGCTTGTATACTGTCAAAGCGCTCCTCCAGTTTCCTCACCTCATCTACGTAAGCTTCCATCAACGGGCTTTGATAATCTTTGTTGACCTGCCTGACAACGAGTTGTGAGTCACCCCTGACGATGAGCTTTTTGACTCCGAGGTCCACCGCGATCCTGAGACTGGCAAGCAAACCCTCGTACTCAGCAGTGTTGTTGGTTGACATCTCCCGGGGAAAGTGCATTTGGATGACGTACTTGAGGTGCTCTCCGGTGGGTGCAACAAGCAGCACACCAGCACCAGCGCCTTGCAGCGAAAAGGCCCCATCAAAGTACATGATCCAGTTACCGCTTGTTTTCTCACCGGGGAGAGTGGTGATGAAGTCATGTACCTAGGGTAGGGTCATGGACCTGTCCAAGGTACCCTCCCCAAGGACATCTTTAGAAGAAACCGTCTTCTAGTCGACCTAGAGGGATTCCACTCGACAGACTTGAATACACTCGACCATGAAGACTCACTCGACCACCAGGAGTTCAAGAGCCACTCTGTATCCAAACGGTCTATAATTAAGTAGTCTTTATGGTCATGATGATACTTTATGTAAGGCATTACCAGTAACGCCTGGCCTTAATGTACTTTAAACCCTCTGCTACGTGGGCTGGCTGGGGTCTTGGCATCTTCTATATAAGCCACCCCCCTCCACTGGCAGAAGGGTTCGCACCCCTGTAACTCATACGCATATAATCCAATCGACCGCCTCAGGGCATCGAGACGTAGGGCTGTTACTTCCACCGAGAAGGGCCTGAACTCGTAAATCTCTTGCGTATACAACTACTCCATAGCTAGGATCTTGCCTGTCCATACCTACCCCCTATTCTACTGTCAGACTTAGTACCACGACAGTTGGCGCCCACCATGGGGCAGGTGTCTTAGTGACTTATTGGAGAAGTTGCAATTGTTCCGATCGCCTTCACCATGGTTTCTAGCGGAGTTTTGGTTGAGGGCCGCGAGATTCGTCTCGGCGTGCTCACGTTTATTGCCGACGACTCCGCTTGGCTCCAGGAGGCTCCACTCGACATCGACGCGCTCCCAGTCCGTGGGGCGACACACTTTCGCGCATGTGTCCGCGGCGTCCTGCTGCGGCAACCGCCGGCCCCGTATCGGTCGACCCTTGCATCGTCTTCCCTCCCTGTCTCCCGCCAGCGCAAGTGCTCTAGTCGCTCGAGGCTTCATCGATGGGTGAGACACGCAGTGGCTCGCCAGTCGGCCACCACCCAAGTCGCAGGGATCGAGCCCGACGAATCTCTCTACGGCCTGTTCGACCTGTCGACTGGCTCCATAGAGACTGCATTCGAATGCGATAGCAGTGATCCAGCGGCGGAGGTCCTGATGGTCAATGGGCCTCGTAGTCCTCCCGACTTCCCTCGCATCGACGGAGCGGACGGCGGAGGCGACCCCGCTTAGGTCCACGAGGAGTATCAACCCAAGCTACTCACTTCTCTGCAAAGAGAAGATCTTCGCCGCCGGAATATGGATGCTCTGCATACTCCCATCGTAGGAGAAACCCCCAAGGCTCATGCCTTGGAGGATGCGCGTTTGGCCAACTTGGCTGAGCGCACTCGACTAGAGAACCTCCAGCGAGCACTCGACGAGCGTGCGTAGCAACGAGTACCAGACTCTAGTCGACGTCAACTCTTTCCGCCGCCGACTCAGGTATATCGAACCCCAATTCAGAATCTAGCAGCCGCAGCCCATATAGCAGAGTCGATTCAGCCCTCTCAGTCAGAGGCTGGTAGAGGCTTGATGCAGATCAGAGATTTGCTCCGGGCAGCAGGATATCAGAATTCAGCTGTGTCACAGTCATGCAATAGAATTCACAGTCGATCCGTCGCTGCGAATACAGTTCAGTCGGCTCATAGCCCAAGATCGCCTCCGCGGCGTGAGGGACGTGGGGGTCGACGTGATCAATATGATGACCGATTTGATCGCGATGATCGGTGTCGAGTGCCCACTCCTTCCCCAAGGGGTGGGTCTTACACCCCTCGGCAACAAGATGACAGACACCAGCACAGTGTTGGGCGAAGAGCTCCGGTCAACCCCAGGGAACCAGGCTTTGATGCGAGATCCATTATCGTGCAAGGTCTGGTCGACCGGAATAGAGCTCATCGAGAAGGCCATGACAGAGACGCGCCCACCAGCAGCAGAGTTCATGTTTCAGGAACAGAATATTTTAGCAGAGCCATCAGAGCCGCAGGGATCCCTCCCAACTTCAGGTTGGCGACTGGGGTGAGTAAGTTCACCGGTGAGTCCAAGCCCGATACTTGGCTTGAGGACTACCGAGTGGCTGTTCAGATTGGCGATGGCAATGATGAAGTGACCATGAAACACCTACCGCTTATGCTGGAGGGCTCGGCCAGAGCCTGGCTGAATCAATTGGCACCTAGCAGCATTTACACTTGGGAGGATCTTGCCCGAGTGTTTGTCAGGACATTTGAAGGAACTTGCAAGCGACCAGCAGGTTTGACCAAGCTGCAAGTCTATGTGCAAAAGTTGAATGAAACCTTGAGAGATTACATCCAAAGGTGGATCACGTTTCATCATACAATGGAGAATGTATCTAATCACCAAGCAGTATGTGCCTTCAAGGAAGGCGTTAAGAACAGAGAGTTGAGTTTGAAGTTTGGTCGGACCGGAGACATGACCCTGAGTCGAATGATGGAGATTGCCACCAAATATGCCAATGGTGAAGAAGAGGATCGACTCCGGAGTGGCAAGTACAAGCCGGGCCAGTCGGAAAAAGGAAACTCCAGTCGGAAGCAAAAGCGGAAAGCCGAGCCAGCTGCTCCTGGAGAAGCCCTGGCCGTGACTCAGGGCAAGTTCAAAGGGAAGCCCAAAGGATCCTGGAACCCCAAGAAGGTGAAGGATAAGGAAGGAAACAACATGATGGATTTGCCATGCCACATCCACATGAAGAAAGACGAAGAGGGTAATTTCATTTACCCGAAACATACCACTCGCCAGTGCCGGCTCTTAATCCAGCAGTTTCAAGGAAAACAGCCCAAGGATAAGGAAAAGGAGTCGGACAAGGTTGAGGACAAAGAGGACAGTGATGAAGGTTACCCCCATGTCAATTCCACCCTGATGATTTTTGCTGATGTGGAGAGCAAAAGTCAACTGAAAGTTATCAACTATGAGGTGAATATGGTTGCTCTGGCAACACCCAGCTATCTGAAATGGTCTCAGACCGCCATTATATTCGACCAGTCTGATCACCTGACACACATAGCCACCCCTGGGAGGCAAGCTTTGGTGGTCGACCCAGTCGTCGAAGGCACTCGACTGACTAAGGTTCTGATGGATGGTGGCAGTGGATTGAATATATTGTATGCAAAGACGCTAAAGGGGATGTGCATTCCGATGTCCAGACTCAGTTCTAGCAACATGAGTTTCCATGGAGTCATTCCTGGAAAGAAGGCTAACTCACTCGGCCAAATTGCTCTTGATGTGGTTTTCGGCGATTCAAAGCATTTCTGCAAAGAAAAGTTAACATTTGAAGTTGTGGATTTCCAGAGTGCTTATCACGCCATTCTAGGCAGGCCAGCTTATGCACGATTCATGGCTCGACCATGTTACGTGTACCTCAAACTGAAGATGCCTGGTCCCAAAGGGGTGATCACCATCACTGGCAATCGGAAAAAGGCAGAAGAGTGCTTTCAGAAGGGCTCAAAGATCACCGATGCTCAGATGGCAGTGTAGAGCTGCACAAATACCAGAAAACTGCAGATCCGAGTGATTTGTTGCGAGCCAAGAAGCCTGCTATCGAATCAGCGTTTCAGTCGTCCTGTGAGACAAAGCCGATTCACATCCACCCGACCGACCCTGATGCTTCTCCGACCCATATCTCAACAACACTCGACTCCAAATAGGAAGAAGCGCTCATCCAGTTCCTCCGTGAGAACTGGGACATCTTCGCATGGAAGCCTGCTGACATGCCGGGTGTTCCCAGGGGGCTGGCTGAGCATCGCCTATGAGTCGACCCAAAGGTAAAACCTATCAAGGAATATCTTCGACGCTCTGCCATCCAGAAGAGAAAGGCCATTGGCGAAGAGGTGGCTCGGCTCCTGGAAGCAGAGTTTATCCGAGAGATTTACCACTCCGAGTGGCTCGCCAATGTTGTCATGGTCCCCAAGAAGGACAAGTCACTTCGCATGTGCATTGATTTCAAACATATCAATCGGGCCTGCCCGAAAGATCATTTTCCTCTCCCTCGCATCGACCAAATTGTCGACTCGACTGCGGGGTGTGAGAGATTATCTTTTTAGACGCCTATTCCGGGTACCATCAGATCCGTCTGTACGGACCCGATGAGATCAAGACAGCTTTCATCACTCCATTCAGGTGCTTCTGCTATGTCACCATGCCATTCGGCCTCAAGAATGCCGGAGCCACGTTCATGAGGATGATTCAGAAGTGTTTACTCACTCAAATCAGTCGGAATGTGGAAGCATACATGGATGATGTTGTGGTCAAGTAACGGAAGGGTTCTGACCTGTTGACGGACCTAGCTGAAACATTTGCCAATCTCAGGAGGTATGATATCAAGCTTAATCCATCAAAGTGCACATTCGGAGTTCCTGGCGGAAAGTTACTTGGTTTTCTCGTTTTCGAACGAGGAATCGACGCCAACCCAGAAAAAGTTAGTACAATACTCCAGATGAAACGCCCTGTGCGTGTGCACGATGTCCAGAAGCTTACTGGATGCTTGGCCGCGTTAAGTCGATTCATCTCTCGCCTCGGTGAAAAGGCATTACCTCTTTATCGACTGATGAAGAAGTCAGACAAGTTCGAGTGGACTCCGGAAGCTGATGCAGCGTCTGCAGAGCTAAAAGCTCTGCTCTCCACCCAGCCGGTGCTTGCTGCTCCAATCAGCAAAGAGCCTTTGTTGCTTTACATTGCAGCCACATGACAAGTCATCAGTACAGTGCTTACGGTCAAGCGGGAAGAAGAAGGGAAAGCCTTCAAAGTTCAGCGCCCTGTATATTATCTTTCCGAAGTACTGACCCCATCAAAGCAAAGATACCCTCATTATCAGAAGCTTGTGTATGGGATTTACATGAACATGAAGAAAGTTGCTCATTATTTCTCTGATCATTCCATTACAGTCGTCAGCGATGCCCCACTGTCAGAGATTCTGCATAACAGAGATGCAACTGGTCGAGTGGCAAAATGGGTGATTGAACTTCTTCCCCTTTATATCAAGTTTGAGGCAAAGAAAGCCATTAAGTCCCAAGCAGTAGCAGATTTCATCGCCGAGTGGATCGAACAACAACAACCGACTCAAGTTCACTTGAAGCACTGGACCATGTTCTTTGATGGTTCTAAGATGTTGAATGGTTCCAGTGCTAGGGTGGTATTGGTTTCCCCCCGAGGAGATAAGCTCAGATATGTGCTCCAGATTCACTTTGATTCCTCCAACAATGAAGCAGAATACGAGGCGCTTTTGTATGGGTTGCGCATGGCCATTTCACTCGGCGTCCGTCGCCTTATGGTTTATGGCGACTCAGATTTGGTGGTAAATCAGGTGATGAAGGAGTGGGACGTTAGAAGCCCAGCCATGACTGGATACTGCAATGCAGTGAGAAAGCTTGAAAAGAAATTCGAAGGGCTAGAGCTCCATCATATACCCCGACTGAAGAATCAAGCGACTGATGATTTGGCAAAGATAGGTTCCAAGAGAGAAGCCATTCCCAGTGATGTGTTCCTGGAACATATCCATACTCCATCAGTTCAGGAAGATCCTTTTACCGAAGAAGCTCCGCAGCCAAAAAGTGTCACAGATCCAACTGAAGTAGAAGTTCCAGCGGTGGTCGACCTGATCATGGAAGCATTGGTCATCACTCCCGACTAGATAGTGCCGTACATCGCATACATCTTGAGGAAAGAACTCCCAGAAGATGAAGAAGAGGCTTGACAGATCTTCCGCCGATCTAAGGCCTTTACCGTGATAAAGGGACAGTTGTACAGAGAAAGCGCGACTGGAGTTGGTCAGAAGTGTATAACACCAGAAGAAGGTTAGATAATCCTTGATGATATCCACTCGGGGACATGTGGTCATCATGCGTCCTCTCGGACCATTGTGGCTAAAGCATACCGAGCGGGATTTTACTGGCCAAGAGCGAATGAAATGGCAAAGGAAATAGTCGACAAATGTGAAGGATGTCAATTTTATTCCAATATGTCACACAAGCCCGCTTTAGCCTTGAAGACCATCCCACTCGTCTGGCCTTTCGCTGTATGGGGATTGGATATGGTTGGACCACTGAGAACAGGCAGAAGCGGCTTCACCCATGTGCTGGTAGCAGTCGACAAGTTCACCAAGTGGATTGAGGCTAAACCCATCAAGAATCTTGATGCCGGCACTGCTGTCAGCTTCATCAGGGAATTGATATTCAGCTATGGAGTTCCACACAGCATCATCACAGACAATGGGACAAACTTCGATTCTGAGGAATTCAGAGCCTTCTGCACATCTCAGGGTACACGAGTCGACTATGCTTCAATCGCTCACCCCCAGTCGAATGGACAGGCAGAACGAGCAAATGGCTTAATTCTCAAAGGGTTGAAACCTCGATTGATGCACGATCTCAAGCACGCAGCTGGTGCATGGGTCGACGAACTTCCGTCGGTACTTTGGGGATTAAGGACCACGCCTAACCGGTCGACTGGGAGAACTCCGTTCTTCTTGGTCTATGGAGCTGAAGCAGTCTTGCCGAGCGACCTGCTTCACAACGCACCCCGAGTCGAACTCTACACAGAAGTTGAAGCAAAGCAAGCCCGGCAGGACGCAGTCGACCTTCTAGAGGAGAAAAGAGAGATGGCCTTGATCCGATCGACCATTTATCAGCAGGACTTGCATCGATTCCATACCAAAAACGTGAAGAGTCGAGCCTTCCAAGAGGGAGACTTGGTTCTCCGAGTGGATCAGCAGAAGCCACACAAGCTCGCTCCTACTTGGGAAGGTCCCTTCATCGTCACCAAAGTTCTCCACAATGGGGCGTACCACCTTTACAATGTCGAGCACCAGATTGACGAGCCCCGAGCGTGGAACGCGGAGCTACTCCGCCCCTTTTATACTTAAGTATTCACTCGGATGAGTTGTAATAAAAGTACTTTTGTAGTTTATTTATCAAAGACAAGAGCTTTATAATTTTCCCAATGATTGTTGTTACTTTTGTCCACATAAAGCAGTCCCCCAGTGGGTGGCTTAGCTGCGAATCCGTTTCGCCTAAGTTTGTAAAAAAAATCCTTACCGAGTGGTGAGCCAGCCTCCCACTCGGGGGCTTAGCTGCGAATCCGTTTCGCCTAAGTTTAAACAAAATCCTACCGAGTGGTGAGCCAGCCTTCCACTCGGAGGCTTAGCTGCAGTCCAAGTACTCGCCTAAGTTTAAACAAAATCATGTCGAGTGGTAAGCCAACCTCCCACTCGGAGGCTTAGCTGCAGCCTAGTGCTCGCCTAAGTTTTTGAAAATCCTACCGAGTGGAGAGCAAACCTCCCACTCAGAGGCTTAGCTGCAGCCCAGTGCTCGCCTAAGTTTTTGAAAATCCTACCGAGTGGAGAGCAAACCTCCCACTCGAAGGCTTAGCTGCAGCCCAGTGCTCACCTAAGTTTTTGAAAATCCTACCGAGTGGAGAGCAGACCTCCCACTCGGGGGCTTAGCTGCAGCCCAGTGCTCGCCTAAGTTTTTGAAAATCCTACCGAGTGGAGAGCAAACCTCCCACTCGGAGGCTTAGCTGCAGCCCAGTGCTCGCCTAAGTTTTTGAAAATCCTACCAAGTGGAGAGCAAACCTCCTACTCGGGGGCTTAGCTGCAGCCCAGTGCTCGCCTAAGTTTATGAAAATCCTACCGAGTGGAGAGCAGACCTCCCACTCGGGGGCTTAGCTGCAGCCCAGTGCTCACCTAAGTTTTTGAAAATCCTACCGAGTGGAGAGCAAGCTTTCCATTCGGAGGCTTAGCTACGGCCCAGCGCCAGCCTAAGAATGACGAAGTATAAGTCGATTGCAATCTGTGCTTCATCCTTACCTGCAAAAGAGCATCTCAAACACCAGCGTATAGACCGAGCAAAAGACAATGTTCGTTCGGAGGCAGATGCAAACATATTCAACGTCAAATCCAAGTTCAGATAACGTCTTACGGAACCAGAAGTGCTCAGGCACCAAGCCTGTTAAAGTTTATCGGTTACAAAAACCACTCGGCATACCGAGGCAAATTTAAAGCATCAAGCATAGAAGTTTTTTACCCCTCCTGTGGAGGGCTGGATGGCGCAACGAACTCGTCCAGGTCGATTCCATCTGTGATCCGAGTGGCAGCAGCGATGAAGGTCTCCATGAAGGATCGGAAGTCATGCTTATTGGTATTGGCCACCTTGAGAGCTGCCAGCTTGTCCTCTCGCGCATACTTGTAGTGAACACGGACCAGAGATAGAGCAACATCGGCACCGCACCTGGCAGAAGACTTTTTCCATTCTTGTACTCGACTTGGAGCTTCGTTCAGTCGAGTCATCAGAGACTCAAGGTCATTCTGAAGTGTTTCTCCTAGCCAGAGTGTTGTGTCGATGCATGACGTCGCAACCTTCAGCCTTGCAAGATAGTCGACAACAGCAGCAACGCGAGACTCGAGTCGGAGCACGTTCATGGTGGCTTCATCCTTCACAGGAGAGTTGATGGGATCTAAGCTCGTCTCCAGTCGACCAGTCTCCTCCTCAAAGTTCTGGCAGAACTCTGTAGACACAACCCCAAAGTTAAGGCAGCAGTTTGATGGTAAGACCGTAACCAAAAAGCCTGTCGGATACAAAGGGTTACCTTCAAGCATGAGGAATAGCTTCTTGGCGAGTCCTCCCAGATAAGCCTCCAGATCATTCTTCTTTCCCACCAATTCGCCGGCCTTGTCACTCAAGCCAATCTTGTCATTCTTCAGTCGACTGACCTCCTTGTTCGCCGCTTCAAGAGCAGCTTTCAGATTGGTATTCTCCTCTTCAAGCTTGTTGATTGAAGCCAGCTTTCCTTCTGCGAGCTTGGTCTTCTCTGAAGCTGGTTTCTGCGCCTCAGCGGGGTCAAGATCCTTCTTCTTCAGAGAATCCCTCAGTTTATCTGTAAAATCACGGTAAGATCAGACTCGGGAATGGACAAGAAACAAAGGCAGTCGTCAAGATTCTCACCAAACATACCTTTTGCCTCCTCCTTCGCCTTCATGAAGTTCTCCTGGACAAGCTTCAAATCAAGTTCGAGTTGGATATGCTTGTTCTCCAACTCAATATAACGAGCTGCAAGCTCGCAAGATTTCTGCGAAGAACCAATCGACAGACGTCAAAGATAGGTCACTTCCGAGTGAATAAAAAAATCGTAGTATTTCTAAGACTACAACCGAATCTAAAACATTCAACTGTAGCCTCGGGGACTACACCCAGTGGGTGCACTCAGTGTGCCCCCACTAGTTCTATCAGCTAGAGTCGATCAGTCGACCAAAAAAGGCAGAAAGGCTAACCACCAACAGTTAGTCACAGTTTCAAAAAAAAAGAAGGTGTTCTTCAGACCGTAGTCGACTGCCAGCAGTCGACCACGGTCTCGGGGACTACACCCAGTGGGTGCACTCAGCGTGCCCCCACCGGTTTATGATTCCATTCGACCAAATCTAGTAAAGAAAGTAATGAGAAAAAGCTCAAGACATAAAGACTATGGTCAACTGCCAGCAGTCGACCATAGCCTTGGGGACTACACCCAGTGGGTGCACTCAGCGTGCCCCCACCAATCCAGAATCTCAATCGACACACCCAGTGGGTGTACGACAGATACTAAGATTTTCAGAAAGAAAAGTTTTTAGGTATCATATCCTAACAGAACAGGCGGTGATCGACTAACCTGAACATTGCTCTGAAGGTCTGAACTGGCGTCATAAGCCGCATGACTGGCATCTTGGATCGCCTTCACTTGCTCCATCATGACCCTCGCCTGGCGTATGGCTTCTTTAGCAGCGCTTGCCTGGTCTTCTGGGACGTGGTGGGTAGAGAAAAGTGAAGGCTGATCAGCACTCGACGATGAAGGGCGAGCACTCGTCAGCGGCACCGCAAAGGATACGGTAGGCCGAGTGACGTTGTCCCCCTCCGCAACCAACATCTCAGGTGCTGATACGACCTGAGCTGTCTTGCCAGCAGACAATCTCCTATTCCTCCTCTGCCTCAGTGGTTCCTCGTCATCATCATCAGGAAGATCAATGATGATATTAGATGGAGCTGCAGAAAAGAGTCAAAGTTAAAAATGAAGATCCCACCGACTGAAAACGAAACTTCAAAGGTCATACCAGGGTTGGAAGTAACAGCATCCTCCATTTCTTGATCTTCAGGTCTGGTCGAGGTATCAGAAGTAGCAGCACTGCAGTTTCAGAAATCAGTCGGTCAGCTAACGAATTGACCAAGAATAAATCCATGAGAAACAAGAAGACACAAGTTATGTCATTACCCAGAAATAGTGGGAATCACCATCTTCATCTTCGGCAAGGCCTTCATCGGCTTTGATGGTGCCACTCGAGATTGCTTCGGTGCTTTCTCAGTCGGCGCCGGAGAGGTCGTCCGAGGACGCTTGGTCGACTGCACAACAGGCGCGGCCCCCTTGCCGCGCTCGACTGCAGGGTCATGGGCAAGCTTGGATCTTCTTTTAGAACGGGGAGGCGCGACTTCCTCCTCCTCTTCCTCCTCCTCTTCCTCATCGAAGGCAGCATCTTCATCACCCTCATCGCCATCCGATTCACACTCCTCTTGAATTTCACCTCCACTTCCTTCCTCCTCCTCGGTCTGTGCTTGCGCCCCGTTGGGCATCGAATACAACTCAGTGGTAGCCTGAAAGACAACAAACAAGACAAAAGTCAATTGACTGATCTGCAGCAAAATAGAATGGACGAAACATGATTATAGTCGGAGATAAGTGGTCATACCTTGTCTGGTTCATAAGACTGGTCGAGTGGCGGGATCCTCCTGGCCCCACGAGGGTTGTCTTTGTTCCCTGTGATGGCAGTCATCCACCTCTCCAGTGTGGCATCGTCGACCTCCTCTGGGTGGACCCAAGTGGTGTCTTCAGTACCAGAGTACAACCACATCGGGTGGCCACGGTATCGAAGTGGCTGGATGCGCCGTCGCAGGAAAACCTCCAGAAGATCCATGCCAGTCACACCGTCGCGAATGAGTTGGACTACACGCTCCATCAACATTTTAACCTGAGCCTTCTCCTCCGGAAGCACTTTAAGAGAAGACGGCTTGTTCACTCGACTCATGGAGAAGGGAGGGCGCCCAGTCGACTGCCCTGGCGTCGACTGGTCTTGGCAATAGAACCAGGTCGACTGCCACCCTCTAACTGACTCGGGAAGGGTCATAGCTGGAAAGGCACTCTTACTCCTCATCTGGACCCCAAGACCCCCACACATCTGGATTACTTGGGTTCTCTCGTCATTTGGATTAGCCTTTTTCACCGTCTGAGAGCGACAAGTGAATATGTGTTTGAAAAGGCCCTAGTGCGGCCGACAACCCAAGAAGTTTTCGCACAAAGACACGAAAGCGGCGAGATAGGCAATGGAATTGGGTGTGAAGTGATGGAGCTGTGCCCCAAAGAAGTTCAGAAATCCCCAAAAGAAAAGATGTGGCGGCAGAGAAAACCCACAATCGACATGGGTAGCTAAGAGGACACACTCACCCCCCTGAGGCTGCGGCTGCCACTCCATCCCCGGAAGCCTAGCTACCCCGTGCTTGATCAGCCCTTTGTTGGACAGGTTGTCGAGATCCTTCTGGGTGATGGTCGAGCGGATCCAATCCCCCTGGATCCAACCTTGCGGTAGGCTGGACCGCGACGAGGATCCACCCCGACTGGTTGCTCTCCCCTTCGCCTTCGTCATCGCCTTGTTCGCCCGATCCAAAGCCGCCGTCTTCTCCTTCACCATTGTTGCCGACGAGGCTGGTACGGAGCAGCGGCGCTGAACAGATGGCAAATGCAGCAGATGAATCTGAAGACGGGGGAGGGGAAAATGAGGGAGCACTATTCAAAAACCTCCGCCCGGTGCCTTATATGGAGTCGCTTCCGAGTGGCTGACTGGTAGGCCCGGGCAATCCTGTCAAATCCCCAAACATTCGCACGAGCGATACGTGGCGAAAAAGGCGGTGCGGAAATCGAGGCATCTCTGCCTTATCCCATCCGAGTATCGCAGCCTTCCCCGCTTCGCGCGCTTCCCGAAATTCGGATCCCACCAAATCCGCTAATAGCAGAGCAACTTGTTAGATGCAAGATCTCTTGCGATCTGTCGCTCGGAAATCTCCAAGTTCATAAAGTTCACTTGACAGATATAAAGAATGGATCAAGGCGACTGAAAGAGAAGTTGACACCATCACTAAAAAGTCATTGATCCAGAGTAAGACACATTCACAGCACCAGAAAACAGGTCAGAAAGATTGTCAACTCCTTCCTCACTCAAACCTCGATCCATTCGGGGGCTAATGATTAAGTCATGTACCTAGGGTAAGGTCATGGACCTGTCCAAGGTACCCTCCCCAAGGACATCTTTAGAAGAAACCGTCTTCCAGTCGACCTAGAGGGATTCCACTTGACGGACTTGAAGACACTTGACCATGAAGACTCACTCGACCACCAGGAGTTCAAGAGCCACTCTGTATCCAAACGGTCTGTAATTAAGTACTCTTTATGGTCATGATGACACTTTATGTAAGGCGTTACCAGTAACGCCTGGCCTTAATGTACTTTAAACCCTCCGCTACGTGGGCTGGCTGGGGTCTTGGCATCTTCTATATAAGCCACCCCCCTCCACTGGCAGAAGGGTTCGCACCCATGTAACTCATACGCATATAATCCAGTCGACCGCCTCAGGACATCGAGACGTAGGGATGTTACTTCCACCAAGAAGGGCCTGAACTCGTAAATCTCTTGCGTATACAACTACTTCATATCTAGGATCTTGCCTCTCCATACCTACCCCCTATTCTACTGTCAGACTTAGTACCACGACAAGTGGTCTCCTGTACCTCTTCATCATGCGTCGAGGTCCATTCCGCAACAAACTCGGCCAAGACTCTGCTCTGGATTGTCGAGGTACTTTCAAACTTTAGACCAAAACTTGATAGCTCCAGGGCCCATTCCACGATCCTTCCTGTTGCATCTGGGTTATGCAGTATCCGTTGCAACAGAAGGCGGGTAACCACGGTGATCTCGTGGGCTTGGAAGTAGTGGCGCAGCTTCCTCGAGGCCATAAGGAGGCCGAAGAGCAATTTTTGCACACCTGAATACCTCGACCTAGCTCCCTGCAAGAGGGAGCTGACGAAGTAAACCGAGTGCTGCACCATCTTCTTCATTTGCCCCAATTCACCTGGCCGTGCGGGTCCTGTCATACTGGCGCCAGTGTTGTCGGGACCGAGCCCTGCCGAGGACTCAGTCTTGCGGGGACCGAGCCCTGCCAGGGAGGGTTCTGGCCTGCCAACCGTTGACTCTGCCACTGTTGTTGTCTCCTTGTCGACCTCTCTCTGTACCACCAATGCAGCGCTAACCATTTGGTTTGTTGCCGCTAGATATAGTAGCAACGGTTCTTGTGGTTTGGGCGCAACCAGCACCGGGGCAGAAGAGAGGTACTTCTTCAAGTCTTGCAACGCCGCCTCGGCCTCTAGGGTCCACTCCACTAGGTCCATCTTCTTTAAGATCTTGAAAAAGGGGAGGGCACGCTCCACGGATTTGGAGATGAATTTGCTCATGGCGGCGACGCAGCCAGTGAGCTGACGCACGTCCTTGATCCGTTTGGGTGCCTCAATCTGCTCGATGGCCCTAATCTTTTCTGGGTTTGCCTCAATCCCGCGCTGCGACACAAAGAACCCTAGAAGCTTTCCAGACGGGACACCGAAGACACACTTATCAGGGTTCAATTTGAGGTTGATCTTGCGTAGGTTTCCGAATGTTTCCTCCAGATCTCGCACAAGTGTTGCCTTGTCCTTGGTTTTGACCACTATATCATCCATATAAGCTTCCATATTTCTATGTAGATGGGGTTCAAAACCAATTTGGACCGCTCTTGCAAAGGTTGATCCAGCACTCTTCAACCCGAAAGGCATCCGTAAAAAGCAGTACGTACCACATGGGGTGATGAATGCTGTCTTTTCCTTGTCCTCTTTCGTCATGAAGATCTGGTGGTACCCTGAGTAGGCATCGAGGAATGATAACAGGTCACACCTAGCCATGGAGTCAACAATTTGGTCGATGCGCGGCAATGGGAAGGGATCCTTTGTACAAGCCTTATTGATGTTTGTGTAATCAATACACAGCCTCCACTTCCCGTTTGCCTTGCGCACTACTACCGGATTGGCCAACCACGTCGGGTGGAGTACTCCTCTCACCAAGCCTGCCGCCTCTAGCTTTCTAACTTCCTCTGTGATGAACTCCTGCCTCTCCATAGCTTGCTTCTTGACCTTTTGCTTGACGGGCCGTGCATGAGGACAGACAGCAAGGTGGTGCTCAATCACCTCCCTGGGAACGCCGGGGATGTCGGAGGCTTGCCATGCAAACACATCGACATTCGCCCGCAGGAAGGTGACGCTCTCGCTTTCCTATTTGCCGTCGAGGGTGGAGCTTATGGTAAAAGCTCCCCCCGTGTCGTCCTCCTTGACGGGCACCTTCTTGGTCTCTGGTGGTGCGGCTCTGGACTTCTTGCTCTTGTCAGTGGAGCTCTCTGGCACGTCCTCAACGGGAGCGCACACCCCGAGGAGGTGCGCTTGCCGGAGTGGGTGCGAGGAGTCTCGCCGGTCTTCTTCCCCCTCGGGGCTCCGTCGGCAGGAGCAGGTGCCTCAGCGGCAGCTGCTGCAACTGCTTCCTGGTAGAGTTGGTCGGTGCAGATCAACGCATCTTTCTTGTTGGAGGGGACGGTGATGATGTTCATCGGATCGGGCATCTTCAGCGTGTTGTAGGCGTAGTGTGAAGCCACCATGAACTTGGCTAGTGCCGGGCGGCCGAGGATCCCGTTGTAAGGCAAGGGGATCTCGGCTACATCAAAAACAATCCTTTTCGTCCTGTGGTTCAGCTCGCCTCCGAATGTCATGGGCAGCGTGATTTTTCCCTTTGGCTGGCTCCTCCCCGAGGTAACCCCTTGGAACGTGCCCATCTCCTCGAGGTCTCCATCAGGGATCTGCAGCCTTTTGACCACGACAGGCGAGATGAAGTTCAGGCCAGCCCCTCCGTCAACCAACATCTTTGTCACCTTGAGGTTGCGGATTGTCGGTGAAACCAACAATGGCAAGCACCCGACCGCAGTAGTGCGGTCAGGGTGGTCCTCGGTGTCGAAGATGATGGGCGTGCTGGATCATTTCAGCGGCTTTCGTGCGTCGAACGATGGCTCCACTGCCGTGATCTCACGCGCCCACTGCTTGAGTTGGCGGTGGGACGTATGCAGCAAGGCGCCACCATCGACGCACATGGCCTATGTGGCTTTCTGAAACTCGTGGTCGCCGGACTCGTCGTCCTCGTCATGATCATCGTCTTCCTGCTTCTTGTCATGGCCCCGAGCGGGCCGCTCCTGTTGATTATCCTTGCCATGGCGGCCTCCTTGGCCGCCACGTTTCTTACCGGATCCCTCGGCACCGTCTGGGCCTTTCTTCTTGTCCCGCCGCTCATACCCGGCTTTCTGCTTCTCGGCGAGCAGCTCTACCTGCCAGCAGTTTTGGAGGTCATGGCCCTTGGTGCGGTGGATCTTGCAGTACTGCTTGTCGGAGCCTCCTGGCTTGTCGGCAGCCACCAAGGCCCGGCAAGCGACACACCCGGCAACCTCCTTGCCGGGGTCGCTCGCCTTGGTCTTCTTGGTGGCGCCGATGTCATCGAATCCCTCGACGGCAAGAACGGCCTTGCCCTTGTGCTTCCTGTTACGGTGCCGGCCCTTCTTTGCTGGGGTGGCGGTGTCGCCAGTGGAGTCGGTTTCCGCGTCGGCATCTTCGCCGGGGTACTTCCTTCCCTCTTCAGCGTGAGCGCATCGATCGGCCAGGACATAAAGCTCGGCCACATCCTTGACCTTGTTCATCGCCAGCTCTTCGCGCATCTTGCGGTTGCGCACATTCTGGTGGAACACACTGATCACGGCGGCGGGATGAACATCGGGGATGTTGTACTGCACCCGGCTGAACCTTTGGATGTACTTGCGCAGGTTTTCTCCTTCCTTTTGGGGGATGATGTGTAAACCACTCGCCTGGCCGTGAGCTTGGTGACCTCCTGTAAAGGCGGCAACAAACTCATGGCATAGATACGCCCAAGAAGAGATGGAATCCACCGGCAAGTGCATCAACCATGACATAACATTAGGCTTGAGTGCCAACAGGAAGTAGTTGGCAAGCACCTTATCGTTGCGGGCCCCAGCAGCTTGCATCGCGATGGTGTAGATGTTGAGGAACTCTAACGGGTGAGTCTTGCCGTTGTACTTCTCGCCAACATCGGGCTTGAACATACGGTGGGAGGGCCACTGGAACTGCCGCAGCTCACAGGTGAAAGCCGGATAACCCACCTCGTAGGGTAGGCCACCGTAAACTCCCGGTGCTGGGTGGTCCGTAGTGGGCCCTACCCACCTGTCCGACTGGTGGCGCGCGTCACGTCGGCGCTTGATGGTAGTTCAAGCGTCCTCATGAACCCGCTCCCGAAGGACTTGACGCTGATCGCGGTTGGTTTGCGGGTCAGACGACGCGATGGAGATATCATCACGAGCGTCGTCGCGACAGATCGACGCACGGGGTGGCCGGGATGGAGGAGGGGAGTGCACTGTGGCCGCATCGCCTCCGGCACGGCCTCCGCTGGCATGCGGTGGCCCGGTGGAGAGATGGCCTACGGGTCCCGCTGGCCGCAACTCATCGTTGTTGGCGATGTCGACGAGGCTCCGGATGGTGGCCCTCCATTCGTCGAGCTTCTCCGCGGCAGGAGGAAAATCGAGGAGCAACTGCGTGTGCTAGGGCTTCCGCTGGCGTGGGTGGCGGCAAAAGCTGGGTGGATCGCGATGCACCTCGACTTCTAACCACGTTAGAAGGAACTGCGTCACGGCCCCACAGCCGTTCGCCCTCCCATCATGTGATGGGCGCATGGGACTCTTCCCAGGGCGGCGCGTAGGGTCACCGGGAGGGTGACGCTCCTCATCACGCACCACCTGAGAAGAGCGCGCCGTGGGCGCCGGTGTTGGTGTCTTGGAGGTCATCGTGCCGCCATCTGGCGGGACGGCGGTGCCCCTGGAGGGCCCCGCGCCGCCTGCGGGGGGGCCGACTCCGTCTCTGAAGCCTGCGACTGGTGGCTCGTCGCCTGGCGTGCGAACGACGCCACTCGCCAGGCCTGGACCGCCAGGGTGATGTGGATGTTTGCGGGCCGCGCCATGGGTTCTCTCCGCGACTGGCCCGCTACTGGTCCGCACCGGTACTGGCAATCCGGTCCCGGACGAACCAATCATCATGGTTGACTTCTTCTTAGGAGCCATGGCGATGAAGAACAGCTAGGTCAACTGCTAAACTAGATTCTCACAATTGTGGACCCCTACCTGGCGCGCCAAAGATGTCGGTGGGAAACGACACCTATGGGATCACTAGAATCCCTACTACGGTTGCGGGGCGCGGGGATCGTGAGAAGAGCGGGACTAGCAGACAGCACAAAGGGGATTTACCCAGGTTCGGGCCGCAAAGATGCGTAAAACCATACGATCCTGCTTTGGTGGATGTATTTAGTGTTCTTGAGCTCTTGAACTAGCTCTGGGTGCTTCTAGGTTCGAAAGAGCCGAATCCTTCTTCAGTGCGCCATGAGCCTCCTTTTATAGGCGAAAGGGGCTGCCACAGTGGCACACAAGAGGTGGAAAGTGCTACAGTGCTGTGAGCTTATCGCTGGTATTACAGGACAAGGCGCATTTAATGTGAGGCTTAGGTGTCCCTTCACTTTATCAGGGACGGGAGCGAGGCCCGTCCCGTCCCTCACCGCTCTACCTTGCTTTGACACGCGCCCTGGCCAGCGATGCATGCGGTGTCATGTAGGCAGGCAGGCAGCTGAGGTGGCGCGGTGGTGGAGCCTCCATGAAGGGCTGCATGTTGCCACGCAGGTGCCTACCCAGCTGGTTGGGTCAGCAGCTGCATGCGAACGGCGGCGGAGACTTGGCTGGCATGGGCCTGGCAGTGGCCCTGCTGGCGCGCTTGGTGAGGGCCTTGCTGGGTGGCCCGGCAAGGGTCTTGCCGTGGCACGCCGTCATCCCCGGCAAGGACCTTGCCGGGGGTCTCGTGGGCTTCCTCGGCAAGAACCCTGCCGAGGATTGTTGCCTTCCTATCCTCATTTGATCTTGATTATTCTTTGTCTTCACAAAGATCTGCATGCCACCACAGAGATGCCTCCCGAGCCCTGTCCCAATGTGTTTGTCTAGCGTTGGCGGGCTCGAAGGTGGCTCACTCAACTGGTGTGGGCGAGCTGCCCCGGCAAGGGTCTTGCCCGGGCCGCTGAGGCCGCCCCGGCAAGGATCCTTGCCGGGGAAACCTGCTTCGTCCATTTGATATTTGTGGACTTGGTCCTTGTCGTTGCTTTGTTTCGTCTTGTGCCTTCGGCTTCTCTCCGGCTTCCCTTTCCTGCCCTGTTATGCATGGCCGTGGGGGGTGCCTCTGACTGCCCGTGCACAAGGAAAGGGGTCAAAAGCAGAGCCTCTACTTTTGTACACCGGCAACAAGGGTGAAGTGGATGAGAGGAAAATGAGAGGCAAATGGCAAATAATGTAATGCGAGGGAGATGAGTTTGTGATGGGTACTTGGTATGTCTTGACTTGAGCTAAGACCTCCCCGGCAACGGCGCCAGAAATCCTTCTTGCTACGTCTTGAGCTTGCGTTGGTTTTCCTTGAAGAGGAAAGGGTGATGCAACAAAGTAGCGTAAGTATTTCCCTCAGTTTTTGAGAACCAAGGTATCAATCCAGTAGGAGGCTCCTCAAAAGTCCCACGCACCTACACAAACAAACAAGAACCTCGCAACCAACGCAATAAAGGGGTTGTCAATCCCTTCACGGCCACTTGCGAAAGTGATATCTGATAGAGATAATATGATAAGATAAATATTTTTGGTATTTTTATGATATAGATTGGAAAGTAAAAGATGTAAATAAAAGTAGATGGTAAACTTATATGATAAAAGATAGACCCGGGGGCCATAGGTTTCACTAGTGGCTTCTCCCAAGATAGCATAAGTATTACAGTGGGTGAACAAATTACTGTCGAGCAATTGATAGAAAAGCGCATAGTTATGAGATTATCTAGGCATGATCATGTATATAGGCATCACGTCCGTGACAAGTAGACCGACTCCTGCCTGCATCTACTACTATTACTCCACACATCGACCGACTCCTGCCTGCATCTAGAGTATTAAGTTCATAAAGAACAGAGTAACGCATTAAGAAAGATGACATGATGTAGAGGGATAAACTCATACAATATGATATAAACCCCATCTTTTTATCCTCGATTGCAACAATACAATACGTGCCTTGCTGCCCCTGCTGTCACTGGAAAAGAACACCACAAGATTGAACCCAAAGCTAAGCACTTCTCCCATTGCAAGAAAGATCAATCTAGTAGGCCAAACCAAACTGATAATTCGAAGAGACTTGCAAAGATAACTTAATCACACATAAAAGAATTCAGAGGAGATTCAAATATTTCTCATAGATAAACTTGATCATAAACCCACAATTCATCGGGTCTCGACAAACACACCGCAAAAAGAGTTACATCGAATAGATCTCCAAGAAGATCGAGGAGAACTTTGTATTGAAATTCAAAGAGAGAGAAGAATCCATCTAGCTAATAACTATGGACCCTAAGGTCTGTGGTAAACTACTCACAACTCATCAGAAGGGCCTTGGAGATGATATAGAAGCCCTCCATGGTCGATTTCCCTCCGGCGGAGCATCGACGAAGGCTCCAAGATGGGATCTCGTGGATACAGAAGGTTGCGGCGGTGGAAATAGTTTTTTGTGGTGCTCCTGGATGTTTTCGGGGTACATGGGTATATATAAGAGGAAGAAGTAGGTCAGTGGATGCTCGAGGGGCCCACGAGGGTGGAGGTGCGCCCACCTCCAAGGGGTGCGCCGGGCACCCTCGTGGACGCCTCCTCTATTGCTTGACGTCCACTCCAAGTCCCCTGGATCACGTTTGTTCCAAAAAGATCGCTCCCGAAGGTTTCATTCAGTTTGGACTCCGTTTGATATTCCTTTCCTTCGAAACATTGAAATAGGCAAAAAAAACAGCAATTCGGGATGGGCCTCCGGTTAGTAGGTTAGTTCCAAAATTTATATAAAAGTGTAAAGTGAAGCCCATAAACATCCAAAACTGGTATATAATATCATGGAATAATCAAAAATTATAGATACGTTGGAGACGTATCAGCCATCACCGCCGTTGAGGGTGTATTTGCCATGGAGGAGGCCACCTCCCTACCGCCGGAGCCGGAGCCATCGTCGAGACATAAAAGCAACGGAATTTTTTGCACTACACATAGCTGCACAAATGTCAGGACAGAGCTGCAGGAGGTGCACACCATGAAAGGGGATGGATTCAGGGGGCAGAGCGAACTGCACTTCAAGAAACGAATTGGGAAGGAAATCAAAAAACAAGGATGAAAACCCCATGGCTACTTGGCGCTTTTGTCAACTTTGCAGTGACGAGGAAGCAGGGTGGAGGAAGGGAGTTGCACGCAATGCGCCGGCGAGCTGCACTTGCACACCGCACACACTGAGGGAGGTGCACATGCACACGCGCGAGCTGCACGTCGTGAGTCACTGTGGCCATGAACTGCACATGGATCAAAGTGCACCGCATCGAGCTGGTGGAGGACGCCATGAACTACACATGGAAGGCACACGGGGAGGGAGCATGGCGTCTCATGGATTTTGCACGGAGGTCACCTGGATCAGAAACGAGGAGCGCCCCTTCCCACTACGCACGGTCGCCATGGTGTGGGCTACTTCACCGCGTGCAGCCACGGGTCGCGAGAGGAGTCCGGCGGCAGCACATCCCTCGCATCAGCAGTAGCGATGCCAGGCCAGCGGACTAGGAGATTGAGGAAGAGCAGGAGGCCGGGCCACGAAGGGTGGAGGTCGCTCCTCTTCCTGGTGATTCGGCGCCGCAACACCCACGCGCAGGAGGGAGACCATGACCTTGAGTCGGATCCTATGGGGGAGTGGCTGGCGGACGCCTACTGCTCGATCCAGTCGCCTGGCAGTGGAGCGAGGCCGGAACTGCCTGGATCTATCACCAGGAGGTGCGGGGGGGCGTGGTGGGGAGCGCTGGTTGTGGCGAGGAAGGTGGGGGCGGCGACGGACGATTTGGCCGGACTGGGAACGAGATGGGCGCGGGGCGGCGAGAGGGCGTGGGGGTGGAGTTGGCCGGGGGTGGATGGAAGCGATGGCGCGCGGCGGGGGCTTGACAGAGTGGGGATGAGCGCCGGCGCCCGCTGGGGGTGGAGGCCGTGTTGGAGAACGCAGGAGATGCGGATCCGGGCGACGGCGATGACCCTGTGGTGGCGCATCACGGGATGGAGGCGAGGCGATAGGGGAGGGCTAGGGAGGTGTAGTGGGAGGAGGCGGGGCCGCATCGGGAGGTCAGGCCGCATTGGTGCGGCGGAGAGAGGTTGGAGGAGGTGGTGTCGGTGGCCTGGTGGGTGGGTTTATTTTTTGGAACGTGGTCGTCGGGTGTTAGCAGAATAAGCAGAAGTGTTAGCAGAATAAGGGTCTTAAGGGTGTTATCACAATAGACACACCCTATACATACATACATACATACATACATACATATATAATTTAAACACTTGGTTATTTACCGTTTGTTGGTTGTGGCTACTAGCTCCCTATGTTCTACTGGAAAAATTGCAGGAAAGAAGAAAAGGACCATCGTTTATCCATATGGGCCACCCAGCCACACTTTGGGTCAAAACAGTGCTCCGGGTCCCAACGACCAAGCGAGCGGGCGCGGCGAGAGCTCTTATGGGGAGCTCCTATTGGCCGCTTGCGCTCCTGGTGCGTAGCGGGCCGGCCCAACGAATCAGTGGGACAAAAGCAATCGCGAAGGAAAAAAGCCTGCGCGTCAAAGTTAAGAGCTGCAAGCCTTCACCACTATACCAAGCTCGGTTTGTTGCCAATTACTAGGAAATAACACCATTTGAGCTCTCCTTTAGTACAAACATTAACATGTATTCAACTTTTTTCATGTTGATTTAATACAAAAAATCGCAAAAAAACTAAAACATTTATGAATTCAAAAAAGTTCACAGATTTTGAACAAAAATCATGAAATTTTCAAAAAAGGTTCACTGAAGTTGAAAACAATTCATCAAGTTTGAAAATAGTTCATCGAGTCTTAAAAAAGTTCATCGGATTGGAAAAGAGTTTACCGAATTTGATAAAAGTTCATTGAATTTGGAGAAAGTTCATCAAATTTGAAAAAAGTTCATCAAAATTGAAAATAGTTCATCAATTTTAAAAATAGTTCATCCAAAAATGGAAAAGGTTCATCAATTTGAGAAAAGAGTTCATCGGAAAATGAAAAAGTTCATGAACTAAAAATCCGCGCATTTAAGAAATAAAATAAAAGAGAAGGTAAAAGAACTAGAAAAAAAGAAAAAGAACAAAACAAATTGACCAACGAATAAAAGAGTAAAACGAAGATACAGTGCACAAGTTGGTTAGTGGCCTAGTGGTTGTGGTGTGTTTAGTTTTGAAGGAGGTCATGGGTCTGATTCGGTGGTAGTGCCTTTAATTTTTTGGATTAAAACACAGGAAGAAAAAACTCTAGACGGGCCGGCCCAGCAAGGGAGGTGGTGTGCCTTGCAGGAGCTAGTTAACAAAAATGCACGTTAAAGAGCGGCTGCAGGGCCAAATAGGATTTGCCGCTCTTATGTCTTGCCTTCAGCGAGAAGTCCTCCTATACGGGGACTTCCTATCTACCGCATTCTGCGGCAGAATGTGGAGCTTTCGATAGGTTAGTCCCTTGACTGGGCCAGCCCACGAAGGCAGCGAGCACTGTAAACAATGAGTGAATAACATAGTGCTTCAGCTAGGATTCGAGCCTGTAGACAGGCGTAGCTAGCCACTACGTCTGATTCGGTTTGATGGTGAAAAAGCAATGTGAATATTTTAGAACTAGTGACACCGGCAGATCAGATTATTTTTCCTTTTATGATTTTTCTTGTAAATTCTGAATATATGTTTGACAAGTACGAATGTTATTGACAGAACACACACGACTTTTAGAAAAATCTTAGCAATTTTTCGATTTTGTAACCAAATGTGAAAAATAGGAACAATTTTGAAGTTGTGGAGAAACATTGAAACGAAGGAACATTTTTTAAAATTATGATCCATTTTTTATAATACCAAAAAAGTTTTTCAAAAATGTGAACACTTTTCCGAATACTGAATTTTTTTTCAAAACATGTTTTTTTTATTTGTGGACAAATTTTGAAATAGCAGGAATATTTTTTAAATCCGAACAAATTTTTACAATAACGCAGAAGTTCTGACAAAATGCAAACAATTTTTGAATTTTGGAACACATCTCAAAAAATGAACATTTTTGCATTTGTAAAAACTTTTGAGAACAGGAACATTTTAGAATTGTTGACTTTTTTTACATCGGGAACATTTATTTAGAATAATGAACGAGTTTCAAAATTTTGAACAATTTTTCAATCTGCAAAATGTTTTTAAAAATTGAATAATTTTTTAATTGGTGAACAAATTTTGAAAAAGTGGTTCAATTTTTGAAAACATGGACACTTTATAAGAAGGAACATTTTTTTGCATAGGTGAACAAATTTTGAAACTATGGACAAAATAAGGAAATGGTGTTATTTGTGATTTGCGACCATTTTTCAATTTAGGAACAAAATTTTAAAACAAGAACATTTTTTGAAAAAGAGAACAATTTTTCAACCTTGAGGGCATTTTTTAAAATCAAATTTTATTTTTGAATTTGTAAAAAAATAACAGGGATTTTTTTTGAATTTTCAAACAAATTTCGAAATCTCAAAGAAAAATAGAACAAAAAATGCAGAAGAAAATGGAATTAGAAAAATAATAGAATAAACGAAATAAATAAAGAAATACCTAAATGAAAAGAATAACAATAAATAGAAAAAAGAACGAAAAAAATAAAAAAAGCAGTGAAAACCCGTTCAGGAACCTTCTAGAACATTCCAAAAACCGGTTAGTAACCTTCTAGATGGATCCCAGAACCGGATAGTGTGGCGTGTGTCTATGTTAGGAAATTGGACCGGCCCATCTCACTCGCAGGGTCGCCCTCCTCTGTGCGAAGCAGAGACAACTTGACGCAAACAGCATCCGTTAGGATATTCCCTCCTATATATTATATATAGGTATTCTTAGTCCGACAAGCTATTTTATAAAAAAAATCTAATATTTCTGAAATATTTTAAAATTCACATATCTTTTAAACCATAACTCCAAATTTAACATGTTATATATGGAATTTGATTAGAAAAATATATAAAATCTGAATATGGTGTTATTTTACCGGTTAACCATTTAAGAAAATTATTATCTAGGGTGCAATCTTAAAAAATAGTGCATTATCCATCTTTCTTTCATATCGGTATTGATCCGGATTATGAATGAACATCTCAGCAAAACCAGGATTGGAGACGAAATTGAAGATCACGTGTCAGTTTCTTTGTACGTATTAAATCTACATGCAAAACGTGTTTAAATAGAAGACATGTGGAATCTTGAACTTGCGCTTTTGTAGGAAAAAAGCCATCTTTGTTTGGACCGTAGCTACAAATACTCAGATTATAAACTTTTTTCTATAAACTAAGAGCGTGTGGTATTCTTTTATCCCGTTGCAACGCACGGGCTCTTTTGCTAGTTCACTCTTATACAACGCAACAGGCACTATGGACGAAGCGGGCGCGCACCCTCTGGGTCGACCCATGTGCGGTCGGCACGCCGCCGATTTTATTTCTTCTTTTCCTTTTGTAATTTCTCTTTTTTTTCAACAATTCAGGATATCAACACGTTTCAAATTTCAGGAAAAGTTGCTAATTTTGAAAAAAATATATTTCAAAAGACGCTCAGGAATTCAAAAAATGTTCAAAAATTGAAAAAATATTCATCAATCTAAAAAAAATGTTCGTAAATTCGGAAAATGTTCATCATAACAAAATATTGTCGTGAATTTAAGATAATGTTCATGGTCGAAAAAAATCTTCATTAGTTCAAAAAAATGTTTATGATTTCAAACAATGTTCGTGAATTACAAACATATTCACGAATTTGGAAAAAATGTTCATAATTCCTCAAAACTGTCTTCAATTTAAGATGATGAATAACATGTTCATGAGTTCAAAAAAATGTTCATGAATTCAAAAGAAATCACCAATTTGCAAAAAACAAATCATGAGTTCAAAAAATTGTCTTTTATTTCAAAGTTGTTCATTATTCAACAAAATGGTCCAGGATTTGAAAACATGTGAAAAAAATTTAAGCCTGCGGCCTATGGGCTATATAAGAAGCGCGTTCAGCGAGTGGTAGGGGCCCTTCCTGAATGGGAGACCGAGATGGCCGGCCCAGTAGCGTGGGAGACCAGAACATCCTTTTCTTTTTTTACGTTTTCAGTTTCCGTTTTGCTTTATTTTATATACATTAATATATTCTAGATTAGAAAACAACCTATAAAAACATTTGTAAAATATTGACTCAGCATACAAAAATGCTAAATATGTATAGAAAAAAATAGTTTATCACGTATATAAAAAATGTGCATAAAATTCGATCATGTATTATATTAGAAAAACGTTAATCAAACATTTGAAAATTTTGGAACTAGTATTTGAAAAGTGTTGACAATGCATTTGTACAATGTTACATCTGTCAAGAAAATATGTTGGCCATGTATATTACAAAAAAAATCATCTAATTTTGTAATGAAAATGTTCTAATATATATATATATATATATATATATATATATATATATATATATATATATATATATATATATATATGTTACAAAAAACACTCTACAAAAAACATTTGAAAAATATTAAACAAGGATTTGAAAGTTGATGAACAATTATTTGAAAATGTTCAATGTGTATAGAAAGAATAGTATCATTTATTAAAAAAATGATGAATTTTTTTATGATGTATATAAAAAATTTAACCAGGCATTTGCAAAACAGGTCAAAAAGTTTTTCAAAATTGTTAAATGTGTATAGAAAAATATTGACAATGTATTGAAAATGATGAAAAAAATTGGTCATGTATTTAAAAGTGTTAATCAGGTATTAGAAAAAAAATGTTGAACAAGCATTTGAAAAATGTTAATCCAGCATTTGGAAAATGTTAAATGTCTATAGAAAAATGTCAATCATGTATTCAAAAAATGTTAATCTTAGTATTTCAAAACCGTTAATCAAGAATTTAATAAGATATTGAATACGTGTAGAAAAAATGTTCATCATATAATAAAACAATGTTAATCTTGAAGTTAAAGATATTAATCAAGCATTTGAAAACAAATTAAAATGTGTATAGAAGAAATGTTGACAATGTATAAAAAAGTTCAATTTTATATTACACAAAAATTTAAATGTGTATTCCCTCCATCTCAAAATTCTTGTCTTAGATTGCTCTAGATACATATGTATTTAATACTAAAACGTGACTTGATACATCCGTATTTAGACAAATTTAACACAAGAATTTTGGAACGGAGGGAGTACTAGAAAAAATATTGTTAACATATACAAAAAAGTAGAATTAAAACCGATAGAACCAAAGAAAACTCTGAAAATGAAAACCCCAAAAGAAACGATATAAACAAAAGAAAAAAAATAAATTATGAAAACTAAAGCCGAAGAAATAAATGCAAAAAGAATTCAAAACCAAAGAAGAAAAAGGAAAGAAACAAAACAAAAAATAAAAATAAATCAAGAAAGAAAAACTGTGAAAAAAAAGAATAACAGAAAAGGAAAAACCAAATGAAAACAAAGAAAACCGATGAAAAACCGAAAGAAAGCGAAATAAAAAAACAGAGAAGAATCCGGGCAAAACCAACCTCATTTCGCTTAAGTAGTACCTCCTTGTCCACCACGAATCCGAGGCAACCCCCGTTTCGCCCTCCTTGTTTCTCCTCTCCTTTTCCTTTATTAACTCAGCACGAATAGGCGGCCCAAGCACTTTGGACCCCTCCAGTGATAAAACTGTCGGTCTTGCCTAATGCTTGATATAGCAATCGTGCTCCTGTTCGGCGCTCTCAGCGCCGCTTTGGCAAGATGGCGCTTGAAGTGAGGAGTAGTGGGCGAGCCCAGTATCACTCGTGTCCACCAAGATAACAATTCTTTAACAATATTATTCTGCGAGATGTGGGGTTCAAACAAGCATGCCATCGTCGATGCACTTAGCCCCATAACCACTGCACCATGATCACTTTTATGTTCTATATCAGAAACAACGCTATTTGACCCTTTCTTCAGCCCTATTATAAATTATTTGAAAAAAGAAAACTTCATTTTGGAAAAGAATTCAGAGATTTTTAAAAGTTCATTGATTTTGGAGAAACATTCATGGATTTCCCCAAAAAAAGTTCACAAAATCAAAAGAAGGTCATCAATTTTGACCAATGTTCACCAATTTTAAAAAGGTTCGCTGGATTTTCAAAAGAAGTTCATGAATTTGAGAAAAGTTCGCTGGATTCTGACAACCGTTCACGAATTTTAAAAAGTTCACTGGATTTTTTAAGTTTACGGATTTTAAAAAAGTTCATAATTTTTGATTTTTGCACAAATTTTCAAAAAATATACATTATTTATGAAAACAATTGATGGATTTGAAAAAAGTTGATCACTTTTGATAATAAAAAAGTTCACGCATTTTGAAAAAAAGAAAAAGGAACCAGAAAATAAAAAAAAGTAAGAAAAGAGGAAATAGGGTGTAGCAAATCACATCAGGCGAGTTGTCTAGTTGCTTATCCTCACGGACTCTTAACGTCGAGGTCGCGGGTTCGAGTCACATGCGGTGGCAGTCATTTGCCTTTTAAAATACAAAAGAATAAAGGGTAAATTGGTTGGCCGAACACATGGGGGGCTGCGCGCATTTGCGGAAAAGGCTATAGCGCATGTTGAAGGTGCCGAATAGGGTATACCAGGCGCGACTACATCTCACATTCAACGGGTATATCTTCTGACTCGTTGAAGGGGAGAGCTAGATCGGCCGGCCCATGCACGCGGAGGCCACAACCTCTTTTTTTGTTTTTTTTTTGTTTTCATTTTTTGCTTTATTTTTGTACTTTTGTTTATACTTTCAAATATATCAAACATATATATTACAAAAACTGTATAAAAACATTAAATAGGAACAAGTATTTGAAAAATGTTGAACAATTATTTGAAAAAGGTCAAATCAAGCATTTGCGAAATGTTAAATGTATAGAAATAATGTTGACCATGTTTTACAGCAGGATGGAATTTTTTGATCATGTGTACACAATTGTTAATCAAACATTTTAAAAATGTTGAACAAGTATATTGGAAAATGTTAATAAACCATATGGAAAATGCTAAATTTGTATAGAACAAATGTTGGCCATGTATTAAAAAATTGATGAAAATTGGTCATGTACATAAAATGTTAATCAAGATTTGAAAAAAAAATGTTGAACAAGTGTTTGAAATTTTTAATCAAGCGTTTGGATAATATTGATTGCGTATTAAGAAATGTTAAATCTGGATTGGAAAAATGTTAAATATTTATTAGAATAATATTGTTGACATATACAAAAAATGTAGAATAAAAACAAAAAGAAATAAAGAAAACAGGAATAGCGAAAAATAAATCAAAGAAACAGAAAATAATAAATGAAAACGAAAAATGTAAAAATTAATGAAAAATGAAAAAAACGAAAATGAAAGAAAAAAGCAACCTAGAGAAAAACGAAAAAGAAAGGAAAATAAAAAACTCGGAGAAAACTGGGGAAGAAACTAAAAAGAAAGAGAAGAGTGAAACAAAGTCGAGCCAGCGAACTGATTGACAACACGTGAGCAAACTTCTCGTGGTAGCGATTGAAAAGAATAATGGGAAGATACGGTGTCGCTTATTGCGAGACATAGCTCGGGCGGTCTCTCGTCACATGGGACAAAGCCATGTCAAGCTGAAAGACCACTCGAGTGGGCCAGTCCTGTGCGCGGAAGGCCACTACCACGTATTTCTTTGTTTTCACAATTTTTTCCTTTTGTTTACAGTCTCAAATATTCTAAATGTATATATTACAAAAAAACACGCATTATGTTTTTTTTAAAAACTACTTTGTATAGAAAAAATGTTGACCATGTATATGAAAAATTTATACAAAAAGTATTCAATGTGTGTGACAAAGTTGATCATGTATCAAAAAGATGTTGATCAAACATTTGAACTAAATGTTAAGCAATTATTTGAAAATTGTTAAATGTGTATAGAAAATGTTGACCATTTATGCCAAAAATGCTAATCTTGCATTATATTGAAAAAATGTTAAAAAAACTATTTTAGAAAATTAATCAAACATTTGACAAATGCCATATGTGTATAAAAAATGTTGGCCATGTATGCAAAAAATAAATCTTGTATTGTATTCAAGAAATCTTTAACAAGTATTCGGAAAATGTTAGTCAATCGTTTGAAATGTTAAATGTGTATACAAAGAATGTAGACCATGTTTACAAAAATGTTAATCTTGTGCTATATACAAAAAATGTTTAACCTGTATTCATAAAATGTTAATCAAGCATTTGAAAATATTAAATGTCTAAATGAAAATGTTGACCATGTATTAAAAAATCTTAATCTTCTATTTGAATAATGTTAATCAAGCATTTAAAAAATATTAAATTTGTAAAAAAATGTTGATCTTGTATTGAAAAATGTTAACGTGTATTAGAACAATATATTAGATATATCCAAAAAATGTGTATACAAAACAGTGAAAATGAAATAAAACAAAAAATGATGAAAAACAAAAAAGAAACAAAAAACCCGAAGAAAAATGAAGAAAATAAAGAAGCCAATGAAAACAATGAAAGAAAATGAAACCCAAAGGAAAAGAATGAAAAAATAGTGAAAACAAAGAAACCGGTGTGAATAAACAGTGAAAACCAAGAAAGAACAAAGAAAATTGAAGAGAAAAATAAAGAAAAATCCAGTAAAAACAGAGAAAGAAACAAACTAAAATCGGTGAACACAAAAAACAGTGAAAGAACCAGTGGAGAAAATCGGCTCTCCTCAGTAAAGTGCTAGCTGTAGCACGGACACTAAAAAACTTGGTGTCGGAAGGGTCTTATGTTGATAGCATAGGAGCAATGTGTACTCATTTGTAGTACCACAATACTACTCCTGCTTCTCTAGTAGTGCAACTACTCTATTGTATGGACTGAAATTAGAGAGTACTAGTACTTAAGTACGTGCAAAGCACCTAAGTTGGAATTCTAATTGCACGACACAAGTTCGTATGGACAAAATATGGGCAAGATCTTGTTTCGGGTGATTTCTCTCTTTTTCAGTCAAATGTATTATGAATAATATGATGTGGGGGCACCCATGAAGCAACGTGGCACATCTGGAGGTCTTGTTGCGAGGTTCTTGTGTGGATCGATTGCACTGTCGTGCTGCTGGTTCCAGAAGAATTTGTCTGGACACAATTAGGTTATAGTTGATCTGAATCCCAGCCACCTAGACCATTGGATGAACATCAATCAACGGTTTATATCATGTACATGCAAATGCATGCATTGACTTCGCTCATTACATTTGATCGGCTCTAAAGTCAATGACAACGAGCTCTAAACTCTATTGTATAATAAAAAAAAATCCTCGTTGATGCGATTAGTCTGCACGTCACCGTCGCTGATGAAACTGTTGCTAGTGTGTGCGGGACAAAAGATGCTGAGTTGGCCAGCCACGCGCATGAATGGAGCAGCAAGCAGATTTGCAGTAGTACGCATCTGTACTTACCTTTTTTTGTGAACGCAGTTATACTTTCCCTGCATTGATAATCTGTCGATGGTTTGAGGAAATATTAATACCCTCCACTTGCAATTGTGGCTACGAATCTTAGCATTCTGAACCATTCGATTGGCTCTATCAATGGTTCACGTTGCTCCTTTGTCTTGAGATTGAAAAGTTTAAAACTTGTATGCTATGTAGTATAAAACTTGTGATATAAAAATATATTATTTTGAGAGGTTTAAAACTTACATACGACTTATTCTGTTTCATGTAACAGAATATTATTTTGTTACTATTCTTGAACTGACGACTTCGAGCGGTTGTATTGATACTGTAATTTTCATCGAAATAATCATCTTCTTTAGTTAAAAATGTGTTTTTGGTCAGAACGGGGCGTGTAATATACCGTTGGAAAGCACTTGACAGCTAGACTATGAGTCATATAGAACTTTTTTGCAAAATCGACACGGTTTAAGAGCAGTTTTGGAAAGACCATTTTCCAAATTCGAAAATGTGAATTGTACTTTGCACTTCACTTTCAATCAGTTTCTCAGAATTGAGCAAATGAGATGCATTGGGAATCTAGTAAAAATCCGCTTCTTCCATATATAGAATCTTTTTTTCAAATACCTATGATAAAGGTAATTTGCAAAGCGGTGAAACATATTTTCTTGAATTTTTTTTGCAAACAGTTTGTCGGATCGATGCAAAAGATATGGCATTGGAATGCTATGGGAAATACGAAACTTTTGAGCATATAAACTTTTTTCTAATTCCTCCACTATGATGAAAGTTGGTTTCAAATGCAACTTTTTTTTAAGTTTGTCGAAATAAGGCAAATAATATACCGTTTGAAAGTGCTTCAATGTGATCACAAATCGTGTTGAACATTTTCTCAAATTCTCAAATGTTTAATAGTAATTTGAAATATGGGTGAGTAGTTATGTTGTTTTCCCGTCCCAAAAATAGAGTACCCGAAATGAGTTATTTGCGGGTGTGTACTGAGCATTGTTTTCATCATTGTTATGCAAATGATAGTAGGAACTGAGCTCTATGCGGGGTTTGTGCTGAGCATTTTTTTATCATTGTTTGCAAATAATAGTATGAATTGTGCTCTGTGTGGTTTTGTATTGAGCATTCTTGTCACGGTGTCAGGTTCTCTGAACTTATATGGTTTTGTTCTGCGAACTTTTCTAAAAATTTTGTTGGTGAATCTCTCGCTGCTACTTGTGAGCTGCGTTGGGATTTTCCCCCAAGAGGAACGATGAAGCAATAGGATAAGTATTTACGTTGGTGATAACTAAGGTTATGAACCAATAGGATAACCAAGGGAAGTCCTAGTAAACAACACCTACACACACAAGAGCAGATACTTGCACCTAATGCGGGCAAGAGGGTTGTCAATCCCCTTGAACTCGTTACTTGCAAGGATAATCTGATAGTAATATATATATATAAATTGGAAAGTAAATACATTGTAGCAAGGTATTTTTGGTTTTAGTGATATGATAAAATTAGACCCGAGGGCCATGGTATTCACGAGAGGCTTCTCTCTCAAAACATAGCATACGGTGGGTAGACAAATCACTGTTGGGCAATTGATAGAAAAGCGCATAGTTATGAATTTATTGATGGAAATGATCATGTATATAGGCATCACGTTATTAACAAGTAGACCAACTCCTGCCCGCATCTACTATTATTACTCCACCAATCGACCGACTCTTGCCTGCATCTATGGCATTAAGTTCATGACAAACGGAGTAACACTTTAAGAAAGATGACATGATGTAGATAGAATAAAACCAAGCAATATGATTAAGCATTGTCCTTTTACCCTTAATGGTAACAATACAAATACGTGTCTCGCTACCCCTTCTTTCACTGGGTGAAAACACCGCAAGATTGAACCCACTACAAAGCACCTCTCACATTGAAGATAAATCAATCTAGTTGGCCAAAACAAATGGATAGATCAGTGAGAAATACAAAGCTATAATTATCACATATAATAAAGTTCAGAAAGACTCAATTATTTTCATTAAATAATCTGATCATAAACTCATAATTCATCGGACCCCAACAAACACACCGCATAAGAAGATTACATCGAATCGAACTCCATGAAGATCATGGAGAACATTGTATTGAAGATCAAAGAGAGATAAGAAGCCATCTAGCGACTAGCTATGGACCCGTAGGTCTATGGTGAACTACTCACACATCATCGTAAGGGCAGCAAGGTTGATGTAGAAGCCCTTCGTGATGGACTTCCCCTCTGATAGAGTACCGAAAAAGCCCTCCTGATGGGATAGTGGAAGAACAGACACTTGAAGTGGCGGAAAAATTGTTTCGGGTGTCTCTATGAGGGTTTCCCAAAAATTGAGAATTTATAGAAGTGGAATTAGGTCACACGGAGCCACATGGGGCCCACAAGGCATCAAGGCGCGCCCCGTTGCCTTGTAGTCTCCTCGTTTCTCGTCTGGTCTCCTCCCAAACCTTCTAGTGTCTCTTTTGTCCAGAAAAAAATCGTTAAAAAGTTTTGTAGCGTTTGGACTCCGCTTGGTACAGATTTCTTGGAAAACCAAAAACAAGCAGAAAACAAGAACTAGCACTAGGCACCGGGTTAATAAGTTAGTCCACTAAAATGATATAAAATTGCATAAAAAGTATCCAAGATCGATATAAAATAAAAAAAATTATAGATACATTGGAGACGTATCAGCATCCCCAAGCTTAACTATTGCTCGTCCTCGAGTAGGCAAATAATAAAAATAGAATTTTTATGTGGAATGCTACCTAGCATGTTTATCATGTAACCACTTTACCGTATAAATGTTGAGAAAAAATGAAGTCATTAACATGAGTTGTAACTCTCAGGGGGGCTATGATGTTGGCATGCGTGGCACGAAGTCTACCACGAGTAGAACGTGTTCTATACCCGGCTCCGCCCAGCATAATCATCAATTATGGCTCAAGTATCTGCTCCATGCTATGTGTATGCATAGTAGTACTAGAAACATACCAATGGGGATTCCAGACTCCTGAGAACGCCTTTTTAATTATGTTGTTTCACCATTATTTACTATCCTTGCCTTTATTTTACTTTCATGCTATTTAGTTACACATCACCATTTCACTCAGTCCTTATATAAATTCACCCTCACTCTGCTTCAAGTCTACAATTATCCGCAGGCACAAAGTCACATAATTCTTTACAAAAGGAAAAAGCCTGATTCATGTGCTCCCTGTGGGATCGATACTCTTACTTCAAAAAGGCTACAACTAAACCATGTGCACTTGCAGGCTATCAAGCTTTTTCTGGCGCCGTTGCTGGGCACTGAGCGCTTTTGGGCCTTGCCTTGAACTTTGAATTATTTTGTGATCTAACGTTTTTTGCAGACAAAGAGCAACCATGGTCTTTTAAAAACAAGTTTTATCAGGTAGGTGATAAGTTAGTAGCAGGACCGGCTCGAGGAGAGAACTCTATAACAACTAGTCCTGACTTACCTGGTAAAGTATATGAGTTTAAGCCTCGGTTAATTGGTATGATAAAATAAAATATATTCTGAGGTGATGCAACAGAATATCCTTATGAGCATATTGACAAATTTGATCTTGCATGCAAAACTCTTCAATTGCAGGAGTTAACCAATGACGAGCTCAAAGCAAAAGTATTTCTCTATTCTCTGCAAGTAGCATCTAAAAGATGGCTAAGATGTCAAGATATAAATACCCTGAGTAGCTGGCCAAAATTATTGGCTCCTTTTTCCTCTTATTATTTTCCTTGAGGGAACCTATATACAATCAGGAGGAAGCTAAGAAGTTTTGGACAACGGGAGGTGAGAAACTAGTGGAGACATATATAAGGTATCGTGAAATACTTATTGCATGCCATGAACATCATTGTCCTAATTTTTTAGTAGTCAAGTTCTTTTATGGTGGGCTTACTTCACAAAGTATACAATATTAGATCTTGCCTTTAAAGGTTCCTTCTTGGGAAATATATCAGATGCTTGGAGTTTACTTGACAAGATGAGGTACAATGCTTAGAATTAGTACCTTTGTTCAAAGCAAAAGAGTAAACTTGATCATGTTTATGATAGTATTAAATCTTTCCCTAGAACTTCTAAAGTAAAAGATTTACGTCGTGAGCTAAATATTGGAACTGACCCCATGCTGCTTGTTTTGAAATATTTTTCTAAGTTTTTGAACTTGCCAAAGAAGAATTACTTAAAATTCAACAGGTAGTCTAAAGCTATTCACATGGTGTAAGATATAAAGAAAAAATACTACTCCACATGAAAGGCGAAAAGAAGCCTATTGCAAGCCCATTGGCAAAAAGCTAGAAGAAACACCCTTGTAAAAGGGGAAGAAGAAGGTCAAGATGGAACAATTTGGGATTCCACCCTATGTCAATATAATAAAAGAACTTGCTGCACCTATACTGTTGGTGAATAAAGTGGTCTATTTGGATTGGGATACCACTTCTTATCTCATAGGGTGCACCGAAGGTAAAAATGCAGGTAAGCAGATTGTATCATGTTCCTTTGGATGTAAGGCATATTTCGGGCTATGAGATCCTAGTTCAATGGTTAATATCATTCCTTATGGTCTATATGCTAAAATTCATGATGAGATTGCTCCTTGCACCCTTGAGTCTACTAGCGTTATTATCAAGCTTGCAAATAAAGCCGATAGGAAACCCTGTGGCATCCTTAAAGATGTCAACATAATAATAGGCTCTCTCATTTATCCCATTGATATTTATGTACTAATGATCTTTGAGGATAAAGATTGTCCTATTGTTTTTGGGACCTCCTTTTTGAATGTTGCAGGAGATTACATAAACAAGAAATCCATCGCGATGAAGTGGGGAGATGAAATGATAAAGTTTCCATTTTCCTCTATATTAAGTAAGCCGTATGAAGAGGAATCTCGGGATAATGAAGAGCCGGAATTAAATCAATTAGCTAAAATCCATCCCAAACACCAGAGGACGAAGTTGAATGGGTATTGATGAGTCTAGGATCCTTATATGAAGATGAAGATAAAGAGGAGAACGAGATGATAATGGATGCTACACCAATAGTATGCTCGTGCCTTAAATAAAGTTCATGAAGCACTCAGAGAAAGGGAGATGAGGATTTACCTCCTCCAGCTTTAAAACCACTACCTAAGGGGTTGAGGTATGAGTTTATGTACAATACAGAAAGATTTCCTATTCTTGTTAATGCTGACCTTTCAGGTAAAGAGAAAGATAAACTCTTATCTGTGCTGAGTAAGCACCGAAAGGCTTTGGGATACTCAAACCTAGATGTAAAAGCGAAACATCCTTCTATATATTCTCATGCAATACCTATTGAAGAAGGGTCTAAGCCAGTTATTGAGAGCCAAAGGAGACTTCATCTAGTGTCCAAAAATGTGGTAAGGAAGGACATAATATGTCTCCTTGATGCAGGGGTAATTCTATATCTGATAGCAATGGGTAAGTCCGGTCCATTGCATTCCTAAGAAAGGAGGAGTTTCCTTGGTAACTAATGAAAACAATCACCTAGTCCCTACTAGGGCGGTTACTAGATAAGGAATGTGTGTTGATTTAAGGAAATTAAATAAATATACGAAGAAGGATCACTACCCATTGCCATTTATAAATGAGATATTAGAGAGATTGGCCAACAACTCTTATTTTTGTTACATTGATGGATATTCTGGCTTCTCTCATATACCAATCTGACCCGAAGGTCAAGAAAATACCACCTTCACTTGCATGTACGGTACATATGCATATCATAGAATGCCATTTGGTCTTGGACCACCCTCATTTCAAAAATGCATATCTAAAATCTTTCCTGATTATATTGAACTTTTTTTGAAGTGTTCATGGACAATTTTTATGTCCGAGGCACATCCTTTGATTATTGTCTCTATAATCTCACAAATATTATGCAGAGATGTGAGGAAATAGGTTTTGTGCCGAATTGGGAGAAGAGTCATTTTATGGTCATCGAGGGTGTTCTGTTGGGACATAGAGTCTCTGTAAAGAGTATTGAGATAAACCAAGAAAGAATTGAGGTAATAGAAAATTTACCTTACCCTCAAGATGCGAAAGGTATGCAAACATTTATGGACGCCAGTTTCTATAAAAGATTTCTCCAAAATCTCTAAACATCTAATTAACATGTTGCACAAAGATGTGCCTTATTCTTTTGATAAGATCTATGTGCAGGCGTATGAGAAATTAAGAGATGCCTTGATCACAGCCCCCATCATCCAACCGGCAAAGTGGATTGAGCCCTTTGAGATCATGTCTGATGCTAGCAATTTTGTTGTTTGTGCTCTTCTAGGACAGTAGGCTGATAAAAAACTTAACGTGAACTTTTGTGCTAGCAGGAGTCAGGATGAAGACCAAGTACACTTGGCAATTACTGAAAAATAATTGCTAGCTATTGTTTTTTGCTTGTGAAAAAATCCGTCCTTATATTATTAATTCAAAAGTGATGGTCCACACCGATCACCGTGCTTTACGTTACCTCCTTCCAAAGTAGGACGCTAAATACTGGTTGATTAGGTGGATATTACTACTTCAGGAATTTGATTTGTAGATAGCAGACCGCAAAGGGGAGGACAACCCAGTAGTAGACCACCTATCACGTATGGAGAGAATACATTATGATCAAGTACCTATAAATGAATCATTTCCACGTGAGAGTTTGGCTATGACTAAAATATAGAACCTTGGTTTGCATATTATGCTAACTTTCTTATAGGAAAGTACATGCCGCCCGATATGAGTTATCATCAAAAGAAAAAATTCTTCAGTGATCTAAAGTATTACTTTGGGATGACCCATTTCTCTATCGGCATGGACCAGATGACATGATAAGACATTGTGTTCCAGAACATGAAATGAATGCTATACTGGAAGGGTGCCATATAGTAGCCCTTATGCAGGACACCATGCTAGATAGGACTGCCACCAAGGTACTTCAATCAAGATTTTACTGGACTACACTCTTTAGAGATGCTCACAGGTTTGTTAAAAATTGTGACATGTGTAAACGCACAGGTAACATTGGGAGGAGACAAGAAATGCCTATGAAGTATAGTCTAGTTTGTGAACCTTTTGATGTTTGGGGATTGGACTATTTAGGACCCTTTCCTGTCTCAGATGGGTATACCCATATTCTTGTGGTTGTAGATTATGTTATAAAGTGGGTGGAAGCTCTTCCAACCAAGCATGCAGATGCGGCTACTTCACTGAAAATGATAAAGGACATCATTTTACCCAGGTTTGGAGGTCCTAAAATTCTTATCGCTGATGGTGGATCTCATTTTGTACAGGGAATATTTGGAATAGTACTTCGTAAATACGGGTTGACCCACTGAATAGCTTCACCATCTCATCCACGAACTAATGGGCAAGTGGAACTCTCTAACAGGGAAATAAAGACAATATTGCAAAAGATGGTGAAGAACTCTAGGAAGTATTGGGCATCAAAGCTGAACGAAACACTCTGGGCCTACCGCACCGCCTATAAGAATCCCATGGGGATGTTAGCATATAAAATGGTGTACGGTAAGGCTTGTCATCTACCTTTAGAATTGGAGCATAAAGCTTTTTGGGAAATCAAAAATATCAATCTTAATCTTAATCTAGGTGAACTCCGCAACAGTGCTTACGAGAGTGCCAGGTTGTTCAAAGAAAAGGTTAAAATGCGGCATGATCATAAGATACTGAAATGAACTTTCACCACAGGGGACAAGGTCCTCCTATTTAACTCTCATCTCAAGTTGTTTCTAGTGAAGCTTAGGTCTCGTTGAGAAGGGCCTTATGAGATAGACGAGGTGTACAATTCCAGAGTTGTTCGTCTTAAAGGAGGAAAGAATGGTCCCTGTATCGTGAATAGACAATGCTTAAAGATATACCTTGTGGATGAAAAAAGGAAGAGCGGGACATAGAAGAGGTAAGTCTCCTCACAATCGAGCAAGCCGAAGCCCTCCGTAAGGAACAACGAGTATATATCAACACTCCCGTAAGATAGATGTGAATATGTAAATAGAAATTATTTTGTTTTAATCGATTTGTCTCAGAAGTTGGAATTTTCATCTCTAGTTGGGCTTTGGCACTAATCTTTCAGGAGCAAAAATTTTCTAAGGAAGAAGTTGGCACAGAAGCCAAGAGAACCAAAGATAGAATTTCAAATGATATCGAGTGCCTGTTTGGGTGGTCGTTTGGAATGCCCTCAGTGAACGTCATGAGTACAGAGCCAATGATGGTGTTCCCAACGATTGAACGCGCTTGCATGAGCGGTCATTTGGTCCCTTCCTTGTGGCGGTAAATAAGAAGGAGATCCGTCAGCAGGTCAAATGACCGGCCATACGGGTGGAAGCGCCCACATGGAAGGTCGTCATTGATCATGGTGGAGCGGTTCTGTCCCGATTTTGTTTTGATTTCTTTCTAACTAACTCTTTATCTCATATCTCGTGATTACCTATAGGTTTATCCTTTATGAAAAGGAAGAAGGGACACCCATAGACTTAAAACCATCTAATCTCTCATTTCCTTTGCTTTCCATCTCCACCAAAAAGCTTTTAGTTGCATAAATAAGCACGATCACCGTCATGAGTAAGAATACTCCGTCTACCTGTGCTCGCATTATCCCATTCCCCAACTTGGATGATGGTGTGCCCTCGGGATGGGAAGACCTGAGGAAGCTCAGCATCAAGGAAGAACATCGTGAGGAGAAGACCGACATGGAGGAGAAGGTTGAGGTGATGGAGATCGGGGAGGAAGAACAAGCAAAAGAGGGAGATGATGACACTACTTCAGATGGGTACCCGCCTAATCCCTATCAATTCAATATCCATGAATCTATTCCTTATTTCCTTTTCCTACCTCAATCTGGTAGGGAAGGAGCCACCAACTCCATAGGAGATGAAGGAAAAAATCTGGTAATTGGAGAAAGTTTCCAAGGCTTGTGTTATTGTGATCGGAGATGGGATAGATTCTTACTGCTTGACGAGCAAGGATTTGGAAGCAAGGGTAGATGGTCTTATCCATAGGATCGGGCTTATGGCTGATGCTATTAACAACAACGCTGCACAGCTTGAGTTTTTGACCCAAGTTGTAGATTATCAACAAGCTATGATCGAGGAACTAAAGAAGAAGCTTAGGAGCATATGTGCTGCCTTCCAATGATTCCAGGAGTGAGCATGAAACGCTTAGTGCCTAGATCTCCTCGGCTTGATTGCAAGCTTGGGGGAGATTCATGTGCACTTTGTATCTTTACTCTTTTTGTACTTACCTTTCCATAAGATTAGAGAATAAGTTTTATTTTAGTTAAAGTTGAACTATAAATTTTCCCTCTTGAATAAGGGATGGTCCCTTCCAATAAGCTTAACGATATCTTGATGTGTGAGATTTATTGCTTACTTTTGAAGAACGTACTTGATGGTTGTTGTGACCTAAACAAGTAGTGCATATTTATTTACCTCATGCTTATAAGTCCCCCACATCTTAGTTGTGTAAATTTTTAAGGGACATAAAAAATTATATATGGTTGCTCATTGAAAGGTTCAACTTACTTAAGGGCAAGCAAGTAAATTAATCCTATGCTAAAAATAACATGGGAAATGAAGTGTCTCTGAGAAACAAGGCTGCTTGCACTTAAAGGTTTTTAGCCTTGGTATGATTCAATGAGGAGAGTCTGAACCCTTTTTAATAATAATGAAAACTTTCTACGGGAAAAATAGAGGGAAAAGAATTTGCTTGCCCAGTTGAAACAATAATGAACTAGGATATAAGTTGTTACTTGTCCTCAGTAAAATTAAATAACAAGATGTGGATGCATGTATGATCATCACCAGAGTAAGTATGAGCTATTGTTTGCCACATATACTCATTAACAAACGCCATTCTTGGGAGTAATGGACTCATACCTTTTGATATATGTATCTTATAAACACAAGAGTGACCTCGTTTTTACAAGCCACAGTACTTTCTCAGGGACGAGCAAGACTTAAGCTTGGGGGATTTGATGAGTCCAATTTACGTGATGTTTTTCCTTTATATTTTGTGCCTACAAGATGGGGCTTTGTAGAATTTTACCGCGTTCGCGCAATTCTCTTTGTTGACAATCATTCAGGTGACGTATTTTAGAGCAATATTCATTTAATAGAGAAAACCATCTTTAAAGGTGATAAACACTTTCCATACAAAAATCAAACACGAAGGCCAAAGAAATAGCCATCGTTGCGCTTCTAGAGCAAACAACGGAGTTCCATGCGATCGCACATGCTCGCATGAGTGGTCGTTTGGCACGCCACCGCCTCGAGGGGATCAGCTATTTCACCTTGTCAAAATAGAACGGGGAGAGGACGAACGAAGACGCCATAAACTCATCCAGAAGGTAGAACCCAAGCCTCTGGAGCCCATCTCAAGGGAGGATCGATCGGGAGAAGAAGGGGATTCCTCTCACCGCATAAGGAATGACATCATCATCATCATCCACATCATCACCACCTTCATCATCCTCATAACACATCCTTATCATCTGCAACACCAAGAACCCTAGTGGATCCTTTGGTGTATCAGTTGATTCATCCATCCATGTATTCCATTACCATCTCAATGATGATTGTTGTTCTTATGTGCCAGTAGACCGCTAGTTCTCAGGGATATGGTTGAACCTTGATATGTGTAGGATCTGAAACATTTATTACAGATATGAGATCACATGTTGAATGCTTAGTTTAATAACTTCATGAATGTTGTGAAGGGGCCCCACTCATCATTTTTGCCTTTATTGGCCATGATGTATATCATTGTCTCTGCATAGGTTTAGGATGTGGAGGTAATTCGAGGTGACAGTAAAATCCTACTACTCCTAACCTTTATAGGTAACCGGGGATCACGGAGAACCCTTAGTGAGGCTGCGTCCACCGGGAAACCCTTAATTATCATGAGTTGTAACCCTCAGGGGGAGACTATGATGGTGGCGTGCATGACACAAAGCCTACCACGAGTAGAATGTGCTATGTACCTGGCTTCGCCTAGCATAATCGTCAATAATGGCTCAAGTATCCGCTCATGCTATTTGTTTGCATAGTAATACTAGAAACATACCAATGGGATTTTTAGACTCCTTGAGAATGCCTTTTTAATTCTATTGTTTCACCATTATTTACCATCCTTGCCTTTAATTCACTTTCTGCTATTTAGTTACACGTCACCATTTCACTCAATACTTATTTAAATCTGCCCTGACTCTGCTTCAAGTCTAGAATTATCTGCTGGCACAAAGTCACATAATTCTTTACAAATGGCAAAAGCCTGATTTCTATGCTCCTGATGGGATTGATACTCTTACTTCGGAAAGGCTACAACTAAACCATGTGCACTTGCAGGCTATCATGCGCAGGGCCAGCATGGTGCGGCGGTGGCGCAGCTAGGGCCCTAGGACATGACGGCAGCATAGTGGGAGGCTGGTCTTGGTGAAAAAGGTCATCATCCGCGAGGGAGGTGGTGGATGGGCTTTTCTTTCTTTGCCCACACCAGTTCGAGTGAATTTTTTCTGGACCAGTACCTATATAGGGCTGATACTAACATAATAGTCATGTCCTATATAGTATATAAATAAATAAAATCTAAATATAGTATAATATATAAAATAATTATATATATAAATAAATAATAAATATATATTATATAATACCCCGTATTTGGTTTATTTGAAGTCAAACTTTATATACTTTCAACAAATTTGTAGAACAATAGACTAACATATACACCACCAAATGTATATCCACTACTGCAGGTGGCTGCTAACGTGACACTACGATTAGAGACCCTTCGACGAAATTGTGTGTGATGCAATAATCGCAAACGGTGATGTAAAAAACCTATCAAAAATGGTGCAAAACATTTGCGATGATGGATGCATCAAACACGGTTCAGATTTTAGTTGGTGCAGGGCATACGGTTCAGTTCAATGAACTGTTTGCGATGAGGAAGAAGAACAGAAACGGGCAGCCAGATGAAGGTGTATGCAATATACAACATATGGTTCATTCAGATGAACTATTTGTGATTAGGTGGAACAAAAGAAACAGTCATCCAGATCAAGTTGTGTGCGATAGAGGGCAAACAGTTCACTCGGATGAATTGTTTGCGTTGAGCCAAAATAACAGAAACAGTTCAATGTAACAAGATGTGTGTGATACGTGACAAACAGGTCTGTAATCATAAATGTGTGCAAAGACCGACAATAACACAGATAATTGCTTCTAATAAGACGTATGTGATATGCTCTGTCTAGACTACACCTATTGTCCATTGGGCGACGGGTGGTCATCCGGGTATGCCATAAGGATGCGAAGAGGCATCCTATATCAGCAAGGACTAGCTGTTCCACCAATAGTTCATCTAAGAGAACTCTCAAATTAATTGTGCTCAGGCTGGAGCAGCGATCAGATGTGTGACTGGATGGGAAGTTATCTTGATGTTAAATTAACTGATGGGATGGGTCATAGAGGTCAAATTGAATGACCTCTATGATCCATCCCATCAGTTAAATTAACCTTGAGGTCCTTGTTTTTATTTTTTTAAATTTAACACATGTTAAAGAAGGTCTACGGCATTACTTTTTGACAATGTGCGATACGTGGCATATAGTTGATCCATCTGAGCTGTTTGTGATGGAATAAACCGTGTCTTGTGGGAAAACGCATGCTGGTATACAACCGTTTGCAATTGATGAATTCATCACCGATGGGTTCCCTAGTGTGGTTCGTGTTCATCTGATCATCATCTACTTCTTGTGCTAGCTTGATGTTCCTCCTATGTTAAGTTTCCATTAATTGATGGCGTTTTATGAACACACCATCGTTTCCTGCCACCCAATGATATTGCGAATAAACCTAGGCGGCGCGCGATGCACGGAGGCAACAAGTGCAGCCTGTAGCATATCCACCTTTTCCAAGCATGCCAACCCACCAAAGCGACGCCTCTACCATCAACCTCGTCGACGAGGAAAACAAGAAGGTGCCACGACCCATCAAGGCCGAGGCGCTTCCTGGCAACATGATGGACGATGCCGTGATGCACGTCATCGCCAAGGTTGAGCAGACCCTTGGCACATGGCGCTTCAGCACCGCGGATCAAGATAGACATGTCAGCGCCGAGAGGCTGCAGCTCACTGCGCAACATGATTCATGGAGCGCCGCAGAGCAAGCTAGGCGCGTCCGCGCCCATAGGCTGTGGCTCACCGCACAGCGAGACCGTTGGAGCGCCACAGAGCGAGAGGCGCGGCGCACCGCACAGCAAGAGCGGACCCATCGGCACTTTCCTGCTGTCGACAGGGCGTTGCAACTGAGTACATGTCTCGTTAGTACCCCCATTCTTCGCCAGGAGTGGGCAGAGGCCCTCTGCGTTGTACTTGCACCAGAGGTCGGCCATGCTGTACTTGCACCAGCCGCACGCCGCGCCATTCGCATGCGTCGCGTCGTTCGCCTTGTCCGCGTCCCGCTCGATGCCAATGCGCTGGTTGGTAGGCTCGACCGCCTCCTTGGCCCGGGTGTCCACCTGGGCGTAGTAGAGGAACATGGCCGTTGCATCCTCGAGCTGGTGATCTCCAATGAAATAGCCAACTTCAAGCTCGAGATCGCGCTCCAGATGTACCTCGAGCGTGTTGACCGCTTGGACGAACGCCTGGATGAGTTCAGGCAGAGCCAAGAGCTACCATAAGCAAGGGTTGTTGGTTATGGTCTCATGGACGCGTTTCATTTTGTTGAGTCGTTTCAACGTGGATAGCTATGTATTCACAACAATCATAGTATTGCTCTGTTTCAATGTGTGTACTCTGTTTTCCGTTCTTATATGTTATGTTTCAATGTGTGTATATACGCTTTCCATTCTGTATATGTGGATGATAACAGCTAGATACAAATTAGTATCCAAAAACAGATAGAAAATGGAATTCATAATATATATATTAATTGTTCATTAGTTCATCACAAAATATATATAATATCATCACATATACGTGATGATACTTAACTACTAGGTACAATGCATAAAATTGAAAATGAACAATACTAAAACTAATAATCTCTCTTGGGGGCAGTATTTCGGTAGCCCCTCGCCAACAGCTCCCTGGTGCGCGGCGTCTTCCCAGCACGGATGCAGTACTCTGCCTCCTCCGCCTCATAGCACTTGATGTATCGATCTGCCTCTTGCTGGCGGACGAGCGTGAACGATCTTGCCATTTTGTTGGGCGCCCACCGGATCTCCACGTTGGTGGCACGCTGGAGCTTATTGGCCCACCTCCATGCAGCAATGAGGCGCCTAGCGCCTTTGACCTTCCTCACGAAGTACCCGTCTTCATACACCTCCTCCGCACGATGATGCACCCCGCCCCCAAAGCTCCACCGCCTCCTTTTTCCAGGCGGCATCATGGGCTTCAAGGCCGCCTGGTACCTAACTTCCTCTTCTGCCATCTCCTTCTTGGTGGCATGACATTACATCAAGCATGGTTTCATGTTTTTCTGATCATTTTTTAATTTCTTGGAATTAAAATGCCATGGCACTCCATGCATGTGTCCATGCCGTGAGACCAATATGTTTGAAAATTCCTTCTAATTTACTGCACATTGAATTAACTTGCACACAAGTACACAAATATGATTTTTCAAACTACTATAGTTAGCCGTTGCATGTAGATGTAGTTCAAATTTGAATTACAGTCATTAAATGGCTAGAAAATCACTTCAAAAGGTCAAATGACCCCTGAAATTTTCCAAATTTTCACATGACAGTTGTATTAGTGCATGTTACACGTAGAAAAAATTTGTAGGCCGTAAGAAGAAGGTATCTCCCGTTCGTCATCAAACATGCATTGTTCCCTCTCGGAACCACGAGCCTTCTAGTGAGTTGCTCCGGTTTGTGAGGGGTGTGTGTCCAAACTTTCGTCAAACAGGCCAATATTTTTACAACATCATCTTGGTGGCATGACATTACATCAAGCAAGGTTTCATGTTTTTCTGATCATTTTTTAATTTTTTTGGAAATAAAATGCCATGGCACTCCATGCATGTGTCCATGCCGTGAGACCAATATGTTTGAAAATTCCTTCTAATTTACTGCACATGGAATTAACTCGCACACAAGTACACAAATATGATTTTTAAAACCATTATGGTTAGCTATTGCATGTACATATAGTTCAAATTTGATTTATGGTCATTAAATGGCTAGAAAACCACTTAAATGTCTTTAAAAGATCAAATGACCCCTGGAATTTTCCAAATTTTCACATGACAGTTGTATTAGTGCATGTTAAACATAGAAAAAATTTGAAGGCCGTAAGAGGAAGCTATCTCCCGTTCATCATCAAACATGCATTGTTCCCTCTCGGAACCACAAGCCTTTTAGTGAGTTGCTTTGGTTTGTGAGGGGTGTGTGTCCAAACTTTCATCAAACAGGCCAAAAAATTTACCACATCATCTTGGTGGCATGACATTACATCAAGCAAGGTTTCATGTGTTTCTGATCTTTCTTTAATTTTTTGGAATTTAAATGCCATGGCAATCCATGCTTAATTCTGTCATAGCCCGTTAGACCAATATGTTTGAAAATTCCTTCCAATTTACTGCACATGTAATTAAATTGTACACAAGTACACAAAATATGACTTTTAAAACCGTTATGGTTAGCTTTTTCATGTACATGTAGTTCAAATTGGAATTATGGTCATTAAATGGCTAGAAAATCACTTAAAAGTCTTAAAAGGTCAAATTACCCCTGAAATTTTCCAAAATTGGACATGACAATTGTATTAGTACTACAAATTTTCTCATACATTTAAAATGCCATCCATTGTCACTTTACTCCAAATTCGTCTTTCACAGCTAATAAAAAATATCAACAGCATTACACACAGTTTTTTGTAGGAACCGTTTGCGATGGAAATTTCTGGGTCTATTTAAGTCTTCCTCCTTAAGCTTCACCGACTCGTCTGCTCCAGTGTCGGCAACCCCCTGAATCCATGAATCCCGATCCCCATTCCCGCACCCCCTTCTTGCAAAGATGACGCCGTGGACACGCTTCATGAAGGCCCGTACGATGGCCGCGTCCTCCCCAAGCGCCGCCGCCTACGCCGACAGTGCCGTTGCATTCGCATTGTGCGCGACCACATCCATCGAGAGGGCATTTGCGGCATCCGTCAGGGCAACCGAGACGGTTGCAGCTGCTGCTGCGATGGCGGCTTCAAACACCGAGAGCGCTCGAGCTGCCGTCCGTGCCGCCGATGTCTCCCTGGCCTGGGTCGAGGCCATCCACGCCAAGATCGAGGACGCACATGCCAAAATATTCCAGGCCACCTCGGAATCCAGCATGCAACCCACGTCCAAAAAGGCGGCGGTGGCCATGGAGCACCTGCTTTCTCATGAGACCTCCGAGCGGGAGCTGGAGATGCAGGAGGTGGCGAAGATCGAGGAGCGCCATGAGTAGGAGTTGCGTGGGGCCGAGGTCGAGGTAGAGAAGAGTCTATCCGTCGAGCAATCGGTGGTGGAGTACCAACGTGAGCTCTGGCGCAACCACTACTACAAGTACTACAACCTTGAGGGCGGTGCCGAGGACGAGGACGAGGTCGACTTCAACAGGGGGGACGCGGAGTCCACCAACAATGACATGTCACCAGGACAAGTCATCGACATCTCATCTCATAGCGGCGATGCATAGGCCGGCGCGGTGGCAGATTTGTTAAAATTATGCGTACTTAGGCTTTGTTTTTAATGCTGGTCTTTTGTTAGAGCAATATTTAGGTCAACTGGCTCTGTTTAATTACAAAAATTACTTGATTCAGTAAATGTGGTCTGTGTGTTGTACGCTCTTTTGTGTGCCAAAATTAGCAAGCGATATTAAATTATGCAATGACGTACCCAGGGAAATTTCCACCAATATTTGAATTATAAAACTCATCCCATGCACGTAAAGCAGAAGAATCATTTGCGATGCACACAATCATTCAAAGTAAATGGTGTCCGGCGGCACCGCACGCAAATTTTCCCTCCACATTTCGAATTTTTTGGCCTACCACCAAAATATCTACCCCCACCCCCCTTCCCCACCCCCTTTTCTCTCCGACCACAAGTCACATTTCCCTTGTTTCCTCCTTCCTTCCTTCCTAAGCTATAGCCGCTTCCTCGCTCTCGCCGTCTTGCATCCTACCGTCGGGGTCTCCATGGTCTTCTTCAAAGACCTCTCCAGCGAGTCCTCCTCCTCCGACGACTCCTTCACCACCTGGGTATGCATCTCTTTTCTCTCTCGGGCTATGACTTGGAATGAAGGATTTTAACCCAGTGGTCGATTTGAGTCATTTCTTCCTCTTGTACTCTGATACGTCCATTTTGCATCATGCTTTTATATCGATATTTATTGCATTATGGGCTGTTATTACACGTTATGTCACAATACTTATGGCTATTATCTCTTATTTTACAAGGTTTACATGAAGAGGGAGAACGACAGCAGCTGGGATTATGGGCTGGAAAAGGAGCAAATATTAGAGACCTATTCTGCACAGCTCCAAAAGTCCTGAAACTCCACGAAAGTCATTTTTGGAATTAATAAAAAATACTGAGCGAAAGAAATACCAGAGGGGGGCCACACCCTATGCACGAGGGTGGGGGTCGCGCCCTACCCCCTGGGCCCTCTCCCTTGCCTCGTGGGCCACCTAGCAGCCCTCCGGTTCCCATCTTATGCTATATGAAGTCTTTTACCCTGGAACAAAACATAAGCAAGCTTACGGGATGAAACTCTGCCGCCACGAGGCGGAACCTTGGCGGAACCAATCTAGGGCTCCGGCGGAGCTGTTCTACCGGGGAAACTTCCCTCCGGGAGGGGGAAATCATCACCATCGTCATCACCAACGATCCTTTCATCGGGAGGGGGTCAATCTCCATCAACATCTTCACCAGCACCATCTCCTCTCAAACCCTAGTTCATCTCTTGTATCCAATCTTTGTACCAAAACCTCAGATTGGTTCCTGTGGGTTGCTAGTAGTGTTGATTACTCCTTGTAGTTGATGCTAGTTGGTTTATTCGGTGGAAGATCATTTGTTCAGATCCTTAATGCATGTTAATACTCCTCTGATTATGAACATGTATATGCTTTGTGAGTAGTTACATTTGTTCCTGAGGACATGGGAGAAGTCTTGCTATACGTAGTCATATGAATTTGGTATTTGTTCGATATTTTGATGAGATGTATGTTTTCTCTCCTCTAGTGGTGTTATGTGAACGTCGACTACATGAAACTTCACCATTGTTTGGTCCTAAAGGAATGCATTGGGAAGTAATAAGTAGATGATGGGTTGCTAGAGTGACAGAAGCTTAAACCCTAGTTTATGCGTTACTTCGTAAGGGGCTGATTTGGATCCACATGTTTCATGCTATGGTTAGGTTTACCTTAATACTTCTTTTGTAGTTGCGGATGCTTGCAATAGGGGTTAATCATATGTGGTATGCTTGTCCAAGAAAGGGCAGTACCCAAGCACCGGTCCACCCACATATCAAATTATCAAAGTAACGAACGCGAATCATATGAACGTGATGAAAACTAGCTTGACGATAATCCCCATGTGTCCTCGGGAGCGCTTTCATCTATATAAGAACTTGTCCAGGCTTGTCCTTTGCTACAAAAAGGATTGGGCCATCTTTCTGCACCTTATTTACTTTCATTGCTTGTTACCCGTTACAAATTACCTTATCACAAAACTATCTGTTACCGATAATTTCAGTGCTTGCAGAGGATACCTTACTGAAAACCGCCTGTCATTTCCTTCTGCTCCTCGTTGGGTTCGACACTCTTACTTATCGAAAGGACTACAATAGATCCCCTACACTTGTGGGTCATCAAGACTCTTTTCTGGTGCCATTGTCGGGGAGTGAAGCGCCTTTGGTAAGTGGAACTTGGCAAGGAAAAATTTATATAGTGTGCTAAAATTTATTGTCACTTGTTACTATGGAACATAATCCTTTGAGGGGCTTGTTCAGGATATCTTCACCCCGACCAGTAGAGAAAAGAGTTGCTCCTCGACCTACAAAACTTACTGAAAATGTTTACTTTGAAATTCCTTCGGGTATGGTAGAGAAACTGCTAGCTAATCCCTTTACAAGAGATGGAACATTGCATCCCGATTTACACCTAATCTATGTGGATGAAGTTTGTGGATTATTTAAGCTTGCAGGTATGCCCGATGATGTTATCAACAAGAAGATCTTCCCTTTATCTTTGAAGGGAGATGCATTGACATGGTATAGGCTATGTGATGATATGGGATCATGGGACTACAAACGATTGAAATTGGAATTTCACCAGAAGTTTTATCCTATGCATCTTGTTCATCGTGATCGTAATTTTTTTTGGCCTCGTGAAGGAGAAAGCATTGCTCAAGCTTGGGGGAGGCTTAAGTCAATGTTATATTCATGCCCCAATCATGAGCTCTCAAGAGAAATGATTATTCAAACTTTTTATGCTCGGCTTTCTCTCAACAATCGCTCCATGCTCGATACTTCTTGTGTTGGTTCTTTTATGATGAAGACTATTGAATTCAAATGACATTTATTGGAAAGAATTAAATGCAACTCTGAAGATTGGGATCTCGACGAAGGTAAGGAGTCAGGTATGACACCTAAGTTTGATTATGTTAAATCTTTTATGGATACCGATGCTTTTCATGGATTTAGCACTAAATATGGACTTGACTCTGAGATAGTAGCTTCTTTCTGTGAATCATTTGCTACTCATGTTGACCTCCCTGAGGAGAAGTGGTTTAAATATAATCCTCCCACTGAAGTAAAAGTAGTTGCACCTTTTACAGTTGAAGAAACGACTATCACTTATAATGATCCTATTGTTCCTTCCACTTATATTGAGAAACCACCTTTCCCTGTTAGGATAAACGATCATGCTAAAGCTTCAACTGTGGTTCGTAAGAGTAATACTAGAACATATACACCACCTGAGCAAATTAAAGTTGAACCTAGTATTGCTATGGTTAAAGATCTCTTGGCTTATAATATTGATGGGCATGTTATTTATTTCTGTGATGCAGCTTCTAGAATTGCTAGACCCGATGCTAAGAAACATAGACCTGTTGTAGGCATGCCTGTTATTTCTGTTAAAATAGGAGATCATTGTTATCATGGCTTATGTGATATGGGTGCTAGTGCTAGTGCAATACCTCATTCCTTATACAAAGAAATTATGCATGATATTGCACCTGCTGAGATAGAAGAAATTGATGTTACAATTAAGCTCCAATAGAGATACTATTTCACCAATTGGGATTGTTAGAGATGTTGAAGTCTTGTGTGGGAAAGTTAAATATCCTGCTGATTTTCTTGTTCTTGGTTCCCTACAAGATGACTTTTGTCCGATTATATTTGGTAGACCCTTCTTGAATACTGTTAATGCTAAGATAGATTGCAAAAAGGATGTTGTTAATATTGGTTTGGGGGATATGCCTCATCAGTTTAATTTTGCTAAATTTCGTAGACAACCCCATGATAAAGAATTGCCTAGTAAGATGAAATTATTGGTCTTGCTTCTATTGTCGTGCCTCCTAATTATCCTTTAGAACAATATTTGCTAGACCATGAAAATGATATGTTTATGAATGAAAGAAGGGAGATAGATGAATTATTCTTTAAATAGGGACCTATTTTGAAACACAACTTGCTTGTTGAAATCCTAGGGGATCCTCCACCACCCAAGGGTGATCCCGTGTTCGAGCTTAAACCATTACCTGATACTCTTAAATATGCTTATCTTGATGAAAAGAAGATATATCCTATTATTATTAGTGCTAACCTTTTAGAGCAGGAAGAGGAGAGATTATTGAAAACTCTGAAGAAGCACCGTGCTACTATTGGATATACTCTTGATGATCTTAAGGGAATTAGTCCCATTAAAATAAATTTGGAGAAAGACGCCAAACCAGTTATTGATCACCAACTACGGTTAAATCCTAAGACGAAAGAAGTGGTAAGAAAGGAAATACTAAAGCTCCTGGAGGCAGGTATAATTTATCCCGTTGCTAATAGTCAGTGGGTAAGTCCTGTCCATTGTGCCCCTAAGAAGGGAGGTATTACTATCGTTCCTAATGATAAAGACGAATTGATCCCGCAAAGAATTGTTACAGGCTATAGGATGGTAATTGATTTCCGCAAATTAAATAAAGCTACTAAAAAAGACCATTACCCTCTACCTTTTATTGATCAAATGCTAGAAAGATTATCTAAACATACACATTTTTGCTTTCTAGATGGTTACTCTGGTTTCTCTCAAATACCTGTGTCAGCAGAGGATCAAGAAAAGACCACTTTTACTTGCCCTTTCTGTACTTTTGCTTATAGGCGTATGCCTTTTGATTTATGTAATGCACCTGCTACCTTTCAAAGATGCATGATGGCTATATTCTCTGACTCTTGTGAAAAGATTTGTGAGGTTTTCATGGATGATTTCTCCGTTTATGGGTCTTCTTTTGATGATTGCTTGAGCAACCTTGATCGAGTTTTGCAGAGATGTGAAGATACTAGTCTTGTCTTGAATTGGGAGAAGTGCCACTTTATGGTTAATGAAGGTATTGTCTTGGGGCATAAAATTTCTGAAAGAGGTATTGAAGTTGATAAAGCTAAAGTTGATGCTATTGAAAAGATGCCGTGTCCCAAGGACATTAAAGGTATAAGAAGTTTCCTTGGTCATGCCGGTTTTTATAGGAGGTTCATTAAGGACTTCTCTAAAATTTCAAGGCCTCTGACTAATCTATTACAAAAAGATATTCCTTTTGTCTTCGATGATAATTGTGTAGAAGCATTTGAAATACTTAAGAAAGCTTTGATTTCTGCACCTATTGTTCAACCCCCTGATTGGAATTTACCCTTTGAAATTATGTGTGATGCTAGTGATTATGCTGTAGGTGCTATTCTAGGACAAAGAGTTGATAAGAAACTAAATGTTATTCAATATGCTAGTAAAACTCTAGACAGTGCCCAGAGAAATTATGCTACCACTGAAAAAGAATTCTTAGCAGTTGTATTTGCTTGTGATAAGTTTAGACCTTATATTGTTGATTCTAAAGTAACTATTCACACTGATCATGCTGCTATTAAATATCTTATGGAAAAGAAAGATGCTAAACCTAGACTTATTAGATGGGTTCTCCTACTACAAGAATTTGATTTGCATATTTTTGATAGAAAGGGAGCTAAGAACCCTGTTGCAGACAACTTGTCTAGGTTAGAGAATGTTCTTGATGACCCACTACCTATTGATGATAGCTTTCCTGATGAACAATTAGCTATCATAAATGCTTCTTGTACTGCTCCATGGTATGCTGATTATGCTAATTACATTGTTGCTAAATTTATACCACCTAGTTTTACATACCAGCAAAAGAAAAAGTTCTTCTGTGATTTAAGGCATTACTTCTGGGATGACCCACACCTTTATAAAGAAGGAGTAGATGGTGTTATTAGACGTTGTGTACCTGAGCATGAACATGAATAGATCCTACGCAAGTGTCATTCTGAGGCATATGGAGGACACCACGCTGGAGATAGAACTGCACATAAGGTATTGCAATCCGGTTTTTATTGGCCTACTCTCTTCAAAGATGCCCGTAAGTTTGTCTTGTCTTGTGATGAATGTCAAAGAATTGGTAATATTAGTAGACGTCAAGAAATGCCTATGCATTATTCTCTTGTTATTGAACCATTTGATGTTTGGGGCTTTGATTATATGGGACCTTTTCCTTCCTCCAATGGATACACACATATTTTAGTTGCTGTTGATTACGTTACTAAGTGGGTAGAAGCTATTCCAACTAGTAGTGCTGATCATAACACCTCTATTAAGATGCTTAAAGAAGTTATTTTTCTGAGGTTTGGAGTCCCTAGATATTTAATGACTGATGGTGGTTCACATTTTATTCATGGTGCTTTTTGTAAAATGTTTGCTAAGTATGATGTTAATCATAGAATTGCATCTCCATATCACCCACAGTCTAGTGGCCAAGTAGAACTGAGTAACAAAGAGCTTAAATTAATCTTGCAAAAGACTGTTAATAGATCTAGAAAAAACTGGTCCAAGAAACTTGATGATGCATTATGGGCTTATAGAACTGCATATAAGAATCCTATGGGTATGTCTCCATATAAAATGGTCTATGGAAAAGCATGTCACTTACCTCTCGAACTAGAACATAAGGCATATTGGGCCATTAAAGAGCTCAATTATGATTTCAAACTTGCCGGTGACAAGAGGTTATTTGACATTAGCTCACTTGATTAGTGGAGAACCCAGGCCTATGAGAATGTCAAACTGTTTAAAGAAAAAGTTAAAAGATGGCATGACAAAAGGATACAAAAGTGTGAGTTTAATGTAGGTGATTATGTGTTGCTTTCCAACTCTCGTTTAAGATTGTTTGCAGGAAAACTTCTCTCTAAATGGGAAGGCCCTTACGTTATCGAGGAGGTCTATCATTCCGGTGCCATAAAAATCAACAACTTCGAAGGCACAAATCCGAAGGTGGTGAACGGTCAAAGAATCAAACATTATATCTCAGGTAATCCTATAAATGTTGAAACTAATGTTATTGAAACCGTAACCCCGGAGGAATACATAAGGGACACTTTCCAGAATGTTTCAGACTCCGAAAAGGAATAGGTATGTGGTACAGTAAATAAACCAACTCCAAAACAGTTCTAATAGCAATTTTTCTCCGTTTTGGAATATTTAAGAAAATAGGAAAATAAGAAGCAGTCCGGGAAGGACACGAGGCGTCCACGAGGGTGGAGGGTGCGCCCTACCCCCCTGGGTGCGCCCCCTGCCTCGTGGGAACCTCGTGTGCTCTCCGGATTCCGTTTTCTTGCATGATACTTCTTTCGGTCGGTAAAAAAATCATTATATAATCTCTTGAAGGTTTTGACCACCGTATCATGCAAATATCCTTTGTCTTTGTTTCGAGCTGTTTTTCTGACACATCTAGATCACCATGACGTCTTCAAGCGCCCCCAAGGACAAGTTTTTCAAGAAGGTCATCAACCCCTACCTCGTGGAGGTACCGCATCACCCTCAAACCATTGAGATGCGTGAGGGGGTGTTGCACATCCGCGATGTTGAGGGACCAAGGAGGGCCGGAAGCGTGGAGACAAGACTCGAAGCAGTGGAACAACAAGTTTGCAAGTGCCAAGGGATGGTGGAACGTGGACTCAACGCCAACCAGATGATGATCGCGGAGTTCACCAACAACCACAAGCTAGATGCCAAGAACATTGGGGAGACCATCTTCAAGCTTCATGAGAAAATCAAGCACCTCCAGGCCCAGATCTATGACCTGCAAAACCAAAACTGTGAGTATGAATATAGATTCAAGAGGATGAGTTTGGCTGCAGACTTGAGGATCCCGGAGACTCAATCATCCTTCTATGATGGTGAGCCTATGCCTTGGAAGACGGACGACAAGCCTACATCATCAACAATTCCGTTATCACCACCTCCGAGGGAATAATCACATGGGTATGGGCACTCCCCTTGGCAACTGCCAAGCTTGGGGGAGGTCCCCGGTATCGTATCACCATCACACTCCTATCTTTACCATTTTACTTAGTTCGATCCTTTTAGTAATATCTTGATCTAGTAGAATAATTTTTTTGGTATGATTTAGTTTTGAGTTTTGCCTTATGATCCCTCTATGTAATCGAGTCTGTGCGCTATATATAGTAAAGATTAGTGTTGAGTCAAGGGCTTTACTATCTTGCTATGATCTTGAGGGAATAAAAGAATAAAAAATAAATAAATAGATCATATTGATCTTATGGAGAGTAATGACTTCACATATAAGAGTATGATGATTAAAAGTTGTTGAGAGTTGACAAACATAGTTTTGGTCATCGTTGCAATTAATAGGAAGTAATAAAGAAAGAGAGGTTCTCACATATAAATACACTATCTTGGACATCTTTTATGATTGTGAGCACTCATCAAAATACGGCATGCTAAAGAGTTGATGTTGGACAAGGAAGACAACGTAATAGGTTATGTTTTCTCATATTCGAATTAAAGTATATTGTCATGGATCATCCAACATGTTGAGCTTGCCTTTCCCCCTCATGCTAGCCAAATTCCTTGCACCAAGTAGAGATACTACTTGTGCTTCCAAGTATCCTTAAACCCAGTTTTGCCATGAGAGTTCACCATATCTACCTAGGGATTAAGTAAGATCCTTCACGTAAGTTGTCATGTTGCAAGCAATAAAAATTGCTCTCTAAATATGTATGACTTATTAGTGTGGAGAAAATAAGCTTTATACGATCTTCTGATATGGAAGTAATAAAAGCGACAAACTGCATAATAAAGGTCCATATCACAAGTGGCAATATAAAGTGACGTTCTTTTGCATTAAGATTTCGTGCATCCAACCATAAAAGCACATGACAACCTCTCCTTCCCTCTGCGAAGGGCCCATCGTATACTTTATGTCTTATACAAGAGTCATGGTGATCTTCACCTTTCCTTTTTACATTTTATCCTTTGGCAGCACCTCGTGTTGGAAAGAGCCTGCTATATATATCCAATTGGATGTAAGTTATCATGAGCTATTATTGTTGACATTACCCTTAAGGTAAAAGGTTGGGAGGCAACACAATAAGCCCCTATCTTTCTCTATGTCCGATTAAAACTCCATAACCATAAGTATTGCGTGAGTGTTAGCAATTGTGAAAGACTAAATGATAGTTGAGTATGTGGACTTGCTGAAAGGCTCTTATTTTGACTCTTTCCAATGTTATGATAAATTGCAATTGCTTCAATGACCGAGATCATAGTTTGTTGGTTCTCAATGAAGTTTCTGATTCATACTTGACCTTGTGGATAGATTATTACTCGAGCATAAGAAATCATATGACAAACTATATATATGTTGCTATTATAAGAATGATCATGATGCCTTCATGTTCGTATTTTATTTTATCGACACTCTATCTCTAAACATGTGGACATATTTTTTGATATCGGCTTCCGCTTGAGGACAAGCAAGGTCTAAGCTTGGGGGAGTTGATAAGTCCATTTTGCATCATGCTTTTATATCAATATTTATTGCATTATGGGCTGTTATTACACGTTATGTCATAGTACTTGTGGCTATTCTCTCTTATTTTACAAGGTTTACATGAAGAGGGAGAATGCCGGCAGCTGGGATTCTGGGCTGGAAAAGGAGCAAATATTAGAGACCTATTCTGCACAGCTCCCAAAGTCCTGAAACTCCACGAAAGTCATTTTGAAATTAATAAAAGATACTGAGTGGAAGAAATACCAGAGGGGGCCCACACCCTGTGCACGAGGGTGGGGCGCGCCCTACCCCCTAGGCGTGCCCCCCTGCCTCGTGGGCCACCTAGCAGCCCTCCGGTTCCCATCTTCTGCTATATGAAGTCTTTTACCCTGGAACAAAACATAAGCAAGCTTACGGGACGAAACTCTGCCGCCACGAGGCGGAACCTTGGCGGAACCAATCTAGGGCTCCGGCGGAGCTGTTCTACCAGGGAAACTTCCCTCCAGGAGGGGGAAATCATCACCATCGTCATCACCAACGATCCTTTCATCGGGAGGGGGTCAATCTCCATCAACATCTTCACCAGCACCATCTCCTCTCAAACCCTAGTTCATCTCTTGTATCCAATCTTTGTACCAAAACCTCAGATTAGTTCCTGTGGGTTGCTAGTAGTGTTGATTACTCCTTGTAGTTGATGCTAGTTGGTTTATTCGGTGGAAGATCATTTGTTCAAATCCTTAATGCATATTAATACCCCTCTGATTATGAACATGTATATGCTTTGTGAGTAGTTACATTTGTTCCTGAGGACATGGGAGAAGTCTTGCTATAAGTAGTCATGTGAATTTGGTATTTGTTCGATATTTTGATGAGATGTATGTTGTCTCTCCTCTAGTGGTGTTATGTGAACGTCGACTACATGACACTTCACCATTATTTGGGCCTGGAGGAAGGCATTGGGAAGTAATAAGTAGATGATGGGTTTCTAGAGTGACAGAAGCTTAAACCCTAGTTTATGCGTTACTTCGTAAGGGGCTGATTTGAATCCACATATTTCATGCTATCGTTAGGTTTACCTTAATACTTCTTTTGTAGTTGCGGATTCTTGCAACAGGGGTTAATCATAAGTGGGATGCTTGTCCAAGAAAGGACAGCACCCAAGCACCGGTCCACCCACATATCAAATTATCAAAGTAACGAACGCGAATCATATGAACGTGATGAAAACTAGCTTGACGATAATCCCCATGTGTCCTTGGGAGCGCTTTCCTCTATATAAGAACTTGTCCAGGCTTGTCCTTTGCTACAAAAAGGATTGGGCCATCTTTCTGAACCTTATTTACTTTCATTGCTTCTTACCCGTTACAAATTACCTTATCACAAAACTATCTGTTACAGATAATTTTCAGTGCTTGCAGAGAATACCTTACTGAAACTCGCTTGTCATTTCCTTCTGCTCCTCGTTGGGTTCGACACTCTTACTTATCGAAAGGACTAGGATAGATCCCCTACACTTGTGGGTCATCATACTCCCTCCGTTCTAATTTACTCGCCATGGTTTTAGTTCAAATTTGAACTAAAACCACGACGAGTAAATCGGAATGGAGGGAGTAGCTAGCTAGGACCATCAGTTGCAACGAATGAAGTGGGGTGGCTGAAGATTTGTCTGCTCGTTGTCACCATCAATCTCCATGCATGAAGCTAGTTGCGTTTGAATCTTTGGACGGTGGGAGGAAGTTTTTGGCATGTGCAGAGAAGGTTAGACCCTCTTTCGTTGTTACAAACCATTTTTAGATGTGATTTAGACACTTTCACGGTCCCAACCCATTCATACCACACCTTCAACCAAACGCATCCTAATATAGTGTCACCTAGTATCTAATAGAGATGCCATGTCATCAACGGTGCCATTAGAAAATTATTTGGCACTGCTTCAGCAGTTTGTGCAGCCAACTTTGGTCCACACATCCGAGCAGTCAAGAAGTAAAATACTAAATCTTTATGGCACGAAGGAACTGGGCATCAGAGCAACTAGGTAGTCCGAAGTCCAGGTCCCTGATTTTTTTTGCTGCATCGACTCGCCAGTGTAGGGCACCGGTGCGAGATGTAGCAACAATTGTCTTTACACCGGTTTTGGCATACATAGTGGACGGCTTTAGTGCTATTAGTTTCATGTTACTAAATTTGTGCATGTACACACCTGTTAGTATCAATTTGCTGTCATCCAAAGACTGTCGATATCCTATTGCAGTTATATTTACCTTCCTCGTAAAATGTTTAATTTGTTATTTATAGTACATGAGTAAGAACTTGTAGCATTGTTGTAGTTAATTATAGCTTCTCATGTTTCAAAATTTGGTTGTTGTCTCAGTAGCAATTAATTCATTTGCACATTGATCTTTTTGAGAAGATATGTCATAATTAACCTGTTTCTTTAGTCTTTCAAAATAAGTATTGGTGATTTCTATGTTGCTATAAACCCATTTCCCCTACAATTGTTACTGACCTAGTTTTAAATATTATAGGATGAACGGAAGTGTTCTTACTCGGAGTGGGTTGATCAAGAGTGGCCATAGTCTTTGAAGATGTGCCTAGCAAAGCTTTGGAGCATGTATGGGGAAGAGAACAGAGGTAGGCTTAGAGAAAGTGTTGTCAACACCGAAGAATATTTGAAGATGCGGGATAAAAAGAGGAAGGTGGAGAATGAGCTCAAATTATTTAAATCACTTTGCTAAGATGGTGTTGGCGAAGGAGGAGGCACTTTCCCAGTTGGCCCGTGCAAAACAGGTTCTTACCAAACTGAAAGCAGAGGTGGATAAGACGAGCCTGGATGATCTTGATTAGGGAAATGAATATATGGTTCTAATATTGTTCTTATGAAGTTGAACTAGCTATATACTGTATTGTGCTGTTTTCAGGTAGCTATCGCACTATGATGTTAAAATATATTTATGTGCCTGATATGAAATTGGCAAACAACTGTTTGATATGAAATGTGAATTTGCGTAATACTAGAATTATTAATTATAAACTAATAAACCTGCTAAATGGGTCATGGAACTTTGCAAATGGTTCTAGTAGTAAAAGCGCTTGTGATGGATAGCCCAATGCCACACAGTTTTCTTCATCAAATCGTGTGTGATGTAGTTAATAAAAGCAAACGGTTAACCAAGGTAGAGCATGTGTGATAGTTACACCTATCACACACTAGCCTATACATAAACCTGTGTGGGATGTACATGCGAACGGAAACATTTTCCCTGGATTAACTATGCGGGATGTACATACGAACGGAAAGGTTTTCCCTGGATTGATTGTGTGGGATGTACATACGAACGGAAACCGTTTTCCCTGGATTGACTGTGTGGGATGCACATAAGAACGGAAACGTATTCCTTGGATTGACTGTGTGCGATATACATACGAACATACATGTTTTTCTGGGATTCACCATGTGGGATTAAGGATGGCAATTTTACCCATGGACATGGATATACATGGATATCCGATCCGAATGGATAGGGTTTGGATATGCTTTTGTGTCCATGGGCAACGCCCAAACCCGACCAAATTGCTCGTGGGTAGGGCATGGATATAATCCTGTATCCATGGGTATACCCAAACCCGACCTGATAGTAGAATTCATGGGAAAAAGTCTGCTATCCCTACCCCCACAGTCACTTGTCCCGCTCCAATTTTACACATTGTAACCTAAAACATGCAAAGAAAATTACACAATACATGACGTAACTTTTGTTAGTTGACATTCAATCCCCTCCATAACATACTCCAATGCCTCTTCCCTTATTTTTATCTCCTTGTTAAATGACTCGTTATTCCCATCAGTTAGAAAAATACTAAATGATCTGAGGTTGTTAGTGGATGTTGATGTACCATAAGTTCATGTTTACTATAAGTGAAGCCTACCCTGCCACAAGGTGAAGAATGAAAGGCTTATGTTAATATTGTGCTATGTCATATTTATATGTCTCGAGAGGACCCAATGGATATCCAGTGGGTATGGATATCCACCGGGTTTGGACATGGACACAACTTTTCACCCAAGGATATTTTCATGGGCGGGCAACGACTGTCTTCATGGATATGGATATGGATTTGATATTTTTTAACCCGATCCAAACCCGACCCATTGCCATCCTTATGTGGGATGTACATACGAACGGAAATGATAGGGTTTCGATGCCTCGCCCGATCGTACACGAGCTCATTTTGCCCCAGCCTGTGTGCCAGGAGGGCCTATCTGCAACGGTTTCTGGGTCATGTGGGAAGGACCCCCTATCACCCACACTCACTTGGCGACGGTTCCAAATGCCGTCGCGAAAAGGGGTTAAAAACCGTGTGTATAGCACCTCACTGTACCAGTGATCATTTGATTCATCATTGCATGTATTGTCACACCATATAAATTTGTTACGGTAAATGTTCATATTGTTTTCTACAAACTTGGTCAAACTTTACAAAGTTTGACTATGGTCAAAGCTATGTGCTGAGTAAATAAAAAAGGAGGGAGTGGTATAAATATAGATGTAAATATAGAAAAAAAATATAGTACTATAGTCTAAAGATATAGATATATAGCGACCTTTTTTCCAGGTTAAAAACTCAGGTTTTTGTTTAGACATTGTTTAGCTTTGCAACAATTTGCATCTGTAAGATGTGCAGGACTACCACCTTTTCAGATACTCTATCAGCAACCCCACCTTCATCCTTGATTAATTCAGATTAGCAATTTAGATTACATTATCTTAGTTCTTGTCGGTTCTTCGGTTGCTTGCAGGAACTCGATCTCGCTATTTAGGTTGATCACGCATACAACAAGATCAGTGGAGATTGGTTTAGCGATTGTCGATTCGTATCATTGGGTATGATATAGATGGATCGTCAATGTCAAAATCCACCAAATCGATAGTTATCCTCATTATCGTCGAAAGATTGGGTTGTTGTCACATCACTACAAGCTAGACAATTCCTCCTCTTTAACATACACATGAACACCCGTCTCTCTATCTAGGTCCACCCATCCCTCTCTCTAGGAACACACACACTCACTTCTCCACACAATGCATGTCTCTTGGTCTCTCTCCCATCCAATAAAAAAGGCACACAACCATTCTCCCCTTCTCATGATCCCTATCTACATAGTTAGTCTCCTTCTAATACACAAGCATTCCTCTCTCTCTACTATCTCTCTCTTCCACACATAACTGTACCCCCCAGCCAGCTATCCTATCAAGGTCTATCTAGCTCTCTCACATGCAACTGGACGCTTTCTATGTGTCCCTTCATCGTGCACACACCATCTCCCTCCCGATATCGCCGACCCCATAACCTTGTCGATCCCATCTATGTCTATATCATGTATACATGTTGACGTTTGTCTCCCACACTATTTTGGACACCCCCCCTCTCTCACACATACTCTCTCTCTCTCTCTCTCTCCCGGACACTCCTCTCTCTCCGACACACACTCTTTCGAACACGCATATTCCCATCTCTCCCTCGGTCTCGCTACCACGCCTGATAACCCATAAGTATAGGGGATCGCGACAGTCTTCGAGGGTAGTATTTCACCAAAATTTATTGATTCAACACAATGGGAGCCAAAGAATATTTAAGAGCCTTAGCAGTTGAGTTTTCAATTCAACCATACCTAGAAAATAATATCTCTGCATCAAAGTATTTAGTAGCACAATAGTTTATAGTAGTAGTGGAAACAGAAATAGTAACAATAGTAGTTTGTAGTGATTATAACAGTAGCTTAACAAAGATCAATATGAGAAAAGCGTAGGCATTGGATCAGCGATGGATATTTGTGTTGGATGACATTCGTCATATAACAGTCACAACCTAGAGAGATACACAATAGCTCCAATTCATCAATGTAATGTAGGCATGTATTCCATATATAGACATACATGCTTATAATAAGAACTTCCATGCCATCTTTTGTCTTACCTTTCCCATGGCAACGGGGTCCATAAGGAAATCTAACAGATATTAAGGCCTCCTTTTCAATAGAGAACTGGAACAAATCATTAACACATAGTGAATACATGAACTCCTCATACTACGGTCATCACCAGAGTGAATCCCAATTATTATCACCTTGGGGTCTGCGGATAATAACACATAATAGGTGCATACAACTTGCAAGATAGGATCAAGAACTCAAATATAATCATGAAAACATAGAGGATTCAGATTTGCAATCATGGCACTCGGGCCCTAGTGACAAGCCTTAAGCATAGAAAAGTCATGGCAACATCAATCTCGGAACATAGTGGATAATAGGGAATAATTCCTAATAAATTGACTCAATTACACTCATCCAACTCCATATATAACTATCTATCAAGCCTATGCAAGAATTACTCACTCCCGGTGGCGAGCATCATGAAATTGGCGATGAAGAAGGGTTGATTATGACGATGGCGATGACCCCCCCCCTCTTCGGAGCCCCGAACAGACTTCAGAACAGACCTCCCGATGGAGACAGGAGGTGGCGGCAGCTTTGTATCGTAAAACACAATGAAACTTTTTCTCTGTTTTTTCTCTGCGAGACGGTCTTTATAGAGTTGGAGTTAGGATTGACGGAGGCATTTGGGATCCACGAGCTCACAGGGCGTGCCCCGGGGGTGGGGGTGGGCGCGCCCCCGAGCTCATGGCTCCTGGGTGGCCCCCCTGTACTAGATCTCTGATACGTCTCCAACGTATCTATAATTTTTTATTGTTCCATGCTATTATATTATCAACTTTTGATGTTTTATATACATTAATATGCTATTTTATATCATTTTTGGGACTAACCTATTAACCTAGTGCCTAGTGCCAGTTTATGTTTTCTCCTTGTTTTTGGCTTTTATAGGAAAGGAATATCAAACAGAGTCAAATAGGAATAAAACTTTACGATGATTTTTCTTGGACCAGAAGACACCTATGAGACTTGGAGAGGGGGTCAGAAGACCCGTGAGGAGACGAGAAGCCATAGGGGTGCGCCCCCGGGGGGGGGATCCCCTGGGCTTGTGGGCCCCTCGGAGGTCCCCTAAACCTAATATTTGTTCTATAAATACCTAAATATTCCCCCCTATGCGAGAAGAGTCGCCAAAAATACTTTTTCATGCCGCAAGGCTCTGACCTCGTGATGTCCCATTTGGAGGCCTTTTTAGGTACTCCGCCAGAGGGGGATTCGATCACAGAGGGCTTCTACATCAACCTTGCTGCCCTTCCGATGATGTGTGAGTAGTTTACCATAGACCTACAGGTCCATAGCTAGTAGCTAGATGGCTTCTTCTCTCTCTTTGATCTTCAATACAATGTTCTCCTCGATGTTCTTGGAGATCTATTCGATGTAATCTTCTTTTGTGGTGTGTTTGTTGAGATCCGATGGAATGTGGATTTATGATCAGATTGTCTATGAATATTATTTGAGTCTTCGCTGAATTCTTATATGCATGATTTGATAGCTTTGTATTTCTCTCCTATCTATCGATTTGGTTTGGCCAACTAGATTGGTTTTTCTTGCAATGGGAAAGGTGCTTTGTGATGGGTTCAGTCTTGCGATGCCCTCACCCAGTGACAGAAGGGATAGCGAGGCACATGTTCTATTGTTTCCATTAAGGGTAAAAAGCTGGGGTTTATATCATATTACTTGAGTTTATCCCTCTACGTCATGTCATCTTGCTTAAGGTGTTACTCTGTTCTTATGAATTTAATACTCTAGATGCATGGTGGATAGTGGTCGATGTGTGGAGTAATAGTAGTAGATGCAGGCAGGAGTCGGTCTACTTCTCACGGACGAGATGCACTATTGGAAACAGAGAATTTGCCATCAATCATTTCTTTGCCGTCTACCACTGGATGGCAAAGAACGTCTTTGCCATCTGCTTACAAAAAACAGACGGCAAAGAACTGACAGATGGCAAAGAACCTGGTTGCCATCAGTCAGTTCTTTGCCATCTGCCAGCTGATGGCAAAGAATTTTTGCCGTCCGCTGGCAGACGACAAAGAGGTGGGTGGGGTCCAGTGCTATAACGGCCAATCAACCCACCTCTTTGCCGTCTGCCAGCAGATGGCAAAGAATCTTTTCCGTCTGCTGGCAGATGGCAAAGAAGTGGGTGGGGCCCATTGGATGGCGGAGCTGTAACGGCCGACTAGCCCCACCTCTTTGCCATTTGCCAAATGATGGCGAAGGTTCTTTGCCATCAGCTGGCTGATGGCAAAGAGGTGGGGCTTTGCCATCTGCTGGTTGATGGCAAAGATGTGGGCCTTTGTCATCCGTTGGCTGATGGCAAAGAAGTGGGACTATCTCCTCCCCTCTTTTCTTCACAAAAAAAATCTCCTCCCCTCTCTCCCAGCCCGGCCCCACCCCCCTCTCTCTCCCCACCTCTCCCAGCCACCACCGCACCGTGCCCCAGCCCCGCGTTCCCGACGCCGCCCAGCACCGCCACCAGCCCGCCCCTCCCCGCCACTGCAGCCCGCCCCTCCACCGTTCCAGGCCGCGGCGCCGCCCCCTCCCCCAACCCTCGAGGCTCTTTCCCCTTCCCCCAACCCTAGCCGCCGCATGCAGCAGCCATGGCGGACTGCACCTTCAGCATCGGCAGCCGCCGCTCGTCCATCCTGTGAAGCCATCCCCGCCCTGCTCGCCTTCGTCCGCTGCCGTCGCGGACCGTCTCCTCCGTCCCCGACCACACATCCCCTCCCTCGTCTGCCGCCATCACCGACCGGCTCCTCCGTCCCCGACAAGTCATCCCCGTCCTGCTCGCTGTCTTCCGCCGAAGAACCCGGCAGCTGTGTCGATTTTCTGCCTCCCCGACCACCTCTTCCTATTTTGCGAAGGTGATGCCCTGTTTGCTGCCCGACCACCTCTCCCTGTACATGTTCATGCTCTGCTGCTTATATGTTTAGAAAGCTGAGAACCATTTTGACTTATGTGAACTGAAGACCCCTCAACCTGCAGAAAATGTTTGAAGACCCCTGATTAAACATGCCTAGAGCTATGTGATCTACACCATTTTAGCAAATGGGAAATATGATATATGTGATGACTGCTAAGACAATCCACCAGGAGCATTAATTTGCTCAGAGACTAGAGAGTGTGCAACAGCAAGTTCCTGATTGATTCAAAAATTAGCTTGAAAGTAAAACAAAGTAACACACACACACACACACACAAACAGACAGAGTATAATCTACGAGTAGAATAATCACCGTGAGAATTCGGAAGAAACGTTCAGTGAATTCGTCTCCCTTCAGTAGGTCAATATGTTGCAACTGCATAACATAACGACTATAGGCCGCATCACTAGCATTTGGATGATCACATATTTGGCACCACTCAGAAAATAGGTGTGCAACCTATGAATCAACCAATATAATGCATCAAAAATCCTAGCATATACAATTCATTCTGATGTGTAAAAATGGACCTTTAAAATAATATGTTGCACTGCTGATACATGTATTGTTCACAGAAGATCCCAATCGGTGAAAACTGAGAACCATTTTGACTTTTGCTCTCATTCCCACAGCCACACTCTACAGTTCACAAACACAGACACACCAGGTGTGCTTCTTTCTCACTCGTGTAGTTTCCCTTCTGTCTCAACTACTCTATTTTTCCAAGCCAAAATCTGGGATGAGGATATAAATCCTTTTAGTTTTGTTTTGATGAAGACACAAAAATCTTGCTAGTTCTATTCTCTTCAGTTTATACTTTGGAGCACATCAGGAAGTGGCCACACTGGTACAATATGAAAGATCTTGCATTTTGGTATCCTAATTCACAACATTCATTGGTGGATATAGTTTTGTTTCAAAGTATTGGTTGCAACATAAAAAAAATATGGAGATTAGTCTCTGTAGGATAAGACTCCATTTCCATTTTCATAATAAAAATGAGGGTGTGTCCTTTGATAAAAAAAAATCTTGTCTATATTATCAACACTTACGGTTATAGTAGTACATATTTTGCTATACTCAGTGTCAACTCCTATATATTCTGCCAGGCTTAGTTGCATTTTAGAGTTGTCCTTGATGTTCGGCCCCCCTTATGTTTATTTCCTGGCTCCGTCATTGCCTACTTCACATACAGATTGGATATTTAGTTGTATATTTAGCACCAACAAAACCATAAAGCTTACTATAGTCTCCATATATATATTTTATAGAAGATTAGATCACGTTCTTTATACACACAAAAAAGAATACCTTTCTATTATGATTATTTATTCATCATTATTTTAGGCATATTAGTATGGAAGCTAGGCTAGTATTGTGGTAGTGATTCCAGTTTGATTCGTTGAAATCTGTAGCACTTTGTTTCAACTCCGAGCTTGGCACTGATGCCATTGGTGAGAAAATTAGATGGAAAAAACATCAAAAGACCCTCAAAGAACATCCCACGATAATACCCAGTCTCATCTGCCGCCCTCTGATTATTGTCCAGCTTGTTGCACTATCCCATGTGAAGAAGCAATCTATTTGAGAAAGAAATTTTAAGAGGCTGGCCTATTAATTTTAAGAGGATTTTTAACCTAGCCTTTTCTGTTTAGTGCTGGTTTGGCTTGCCTTATCTTTTATATTTGAACAATCAGGTTCACAAATAGATAGCAACCTAGACACAAGCTGGATAAACCCTATCTGATTTTGTTTTCTCCACTTGAGATTTCCAGGGGAGGTTGCATTGCCCAGAGGAAAGGCAGAGGAGGGTGATGCTGATGATGTAGCAACATCATTAAGGGAGGCAAAGGAGGAGATTGGGCTTGATCCAGCCTTGGTCACTGTCGTTTCCTCGCTTGAGCACTTCTTGCCCAAGGTAAGATGCCTACGAGTTCTCGCTTATACCCCTATTGAAAAAATCACATTGTACAACGGACAGACTATTTAAGTGCACACTAAAAGGCATGTTAGTTTTTTTTCTTCTTAGACTTCCAAAAAACACATGCATGCAGCCAAGATTTAGGATATGCTTATAGATGTTTTGAGGATCATGTAGCAGGCTTTTCTTTAGAGTCCACTTTTGCCGGATAGAATTTATATTTGTCCCTTTTGCCGGATGAATTATGAGTTAGGTCATATATTTTCTGATTTTGTTATGAAAAACATCACATATATTTGTGTTGATCGGGTGGATTTAAATGTGCAGTTGTTTCGTCGCTGCGAGGGTCTGGTGTTCGACGACCTCCCCGTGCGTTCAGCGAGCTCCGCCCCGGCGTTCATGGGTGAGAACAAATAAAATCTCCTCCTCCCCCAGTCATTTGCTATGTTCCAGTCTTCGTGCCAATGAAACATGCTAGCTGTGGGTAGATTGAATCATCAGTATGCCTGACCACTATGCGTCTCCCGTTCGAAAGGGTTACATCTATAAATATGCATGCATTTGCATATTTATAACCGTGATTCTTTCGAATTGTCCAACATCATCTATGGACAACCCGATTATGTGTAGATTGGGTTTGTTTTCCCATATGCTCTGCTCCGGATCCGATGCAGAATTTCGTCAGTGCCTCCCTGTTGTTCTCCGGGTACACATCCTCTCTGCTTATTGCTGAAACGTGTATCAGGAGAACAGTGGGGAGGTGCTGCCGAAATTTTGCGTCGGATCCGGAGTAGAGCATGGGAAAACGAACCCAATCTACACATACTCGGGTGGGATTAGGACCTATCTTTACCTATTAGGGTCTAGGTTGCATGGACGTAATAAAACTGACAAACTCTATTAACTGATGAATATGGTTTGCCGAATTATGTATATATTTCTTGTGTGTCCAGTAGCTATGCAAGATGAGTGATCGTGCGTGGATGTACACCGGTCACACTAGTCAGAAAGACATGACCCATGAATGGATAACAAAAACCAAGGGGTTTGTGAGAGTCGCATTTGCAAATGGACAGAGAAAAACCTGGTGCCCCTGTGTCAAGTGCGACAACTATCATAAGAGGTCAGAGTTTGAAATGATCAAACACTTGCAGAAGTCGGGTTTTACGCCTAATTATATGGTCTGGACATTTCATGGTGAGTCTGCCCAATGTGACAGAGCTGAGGAGGGCCGTCGTCGCACCGATGAGCATGGTACAGGGATGGAAGACATGGTGGAAGACTTTGATGATGCTCGAGATTCGGATGATGAGATGGAGGAATCTGCAAAGGCCTTCAATGATATGTTGGAGTCTTCAAAACGTCCTCTCCACGATCACACTGAGCTTTGTCAGCTAGATGCCATCGCACAAGTAATGGCTCTGAAGGCTCAGTTCAACTTGGGCAGAGAATGCTACGACACGATGATGACAGTATTTGGACGCTTTCTACCCAAAGGCCATGTAATGCCTGCAAACCTGTACCAGTCGGACAAAATCCTTCGTATACTTAAGATGCCCTATGAGAAGATAGATGCCTGTGAGAAAGGATGTGCCTTATTTAGGCTTGAGTATGCAGACTTGAAGTATTGTCCCGTTTGCCAGTCTTCCAGGTATGTTGTGGTAGACAAAGGTATGGGTGAGAAGAGTCAGACAAAAATCCCAGTTAATATTCTTCGATATATGCCAATCATACCAAGACTTCAACATCTTTTCATGGTCGAAGAGACGGCCAGACAGATAACATGGCACAAATTGGGCAAAAGAACCAAACTAGATGCATACGGGGAGCCGATGTTGGTACACACATCGGACGGTTCTGCGTGGAAGCGCTTCGATGCAATACATCATGCTAAAGCGGCAGATCCAAGGCATCCTCGAATCGCCATAAGCACGGATGGGTTCAACGTGTTTGGTATGATGGCAGCCCAATACAGTTCTTGGCATGTATTTGTCATTCCACTCAATCTCCCTCCCGGACAGATTATGCAAAGAAAGAACATTTTCTTGATGTTGATACTTCCGGGGCCCAACTATCCGGGGAAGAATATGAATGTGTACATGCAGTCGCTTAAGGATGAATTGCAAGAAGCTTGGGATAATGGGATCAAGACATACGACGCCGCTACAAAAAAACTTCCTAATGCATGTGTGGTACATGTACTCGATGCATGACTTGCCGGCGTATGCGCTATTCGTTGGTTGGTGTGTGCATGGTAGGTTCCCGTGTCCCACATGCAAGGAAGCTCTTGAGTTTCGTTGGCTGCAGGCGGGTGGCAAGTTTTCTTGCTTCGACATGCATAGACAGTTCTTGGATCCTCGCCATAAGTTCAGAAAAGACAAGAAGAACTTCATCAAAGGTAGAGTTGTCAGAAACTCTACACCACCTGCGTTGACAGGCCAACATACCCTGGATTAGTTAAGCACTCTCGAGCCAGATCCAGAGCATCCAGGGTATTTCAAGGGGTATAATTCAGAACACGCCTGGACTCACAAGACATGCTTATGGGATCTACCTTACTTCAAAGACCTCCTTTGCCCACACAACATCAATGTGATGCACACTGAAAAGAATGTTGGCGAGGCCCTCTTTGGTACATTGTTCGGCATACAGGGGAAAACAAAGGATAATCCTAAGGCTAGAGTCGATCAGGAGGCTCTATGTGATAGACCGCTACAAAACATGCGACAACCGAAAGGAAAGAAGAACTGGGTGAAGCCAAAGGCATGGTTCATTGTTCTCGGTACATTGTTTTGCAACCTCTAATTCCTTTGAACTGCTCTTATTCCCGGATATTTGATACAGTCGATACGTCGCCAAATTCTCGTATGGGGTGGTGATCCAAAAGGATTCCGTCGAAGAGTATGAGCTTCTGGCAATGCATGGACACGGCTATCCCGGTTTCATCTCTTGGTTCAAACAAATGGTAATTTCCATTAGACCATTTCATTTCTTCGTCTATTTTCCGGCTAATGCAACAATCATTTTGTTTTAAACTTGTAGGCTAGTTCCGAGTCTATGGACGCCGAATTGAGACAAGTCGCTAATGGTTTTGACAATAAGGTCCGTTCATTTGACAAATACAACATCAACGGGTATCGCTTTCGTACCTATGGCAAAGAGCTATCTATGGATGACCGAAAGTCTACAAATTGTTGTGTCTCTGCTATCGGCGAAGGAGATACCGAGTATTATGGAAGAGTTGAAGCAATTTATGAACTTCTATTGTATGGTGCAAACCCACCGAACGTCGTAGTCTTCAAATGTTATTGGTTCCAGCCGAAGGAGACTAGAAGGACTCATGAACATCTAGGGCTAGTCGAAATCAAACAAAGCACCCATTTGGATGTTCCCAATATCTATATTACGGCTCAACAGGCAACCCAAGTTTTTTATCTACCGTGGGCCTGCCGAAGTGATCCAAATCTCAATGGTTGGGATGTCGTTTATGAAGTGCCGCCACATGTTAAACCACCTCCCCCAATGAAGAGGATTATGAACCTCACATTAACCCAGACACATATGAAGGAGAATTCTTCCAAGAAACACGTCTTTCCAAAAAACGTTTCAAGAACCGCTCTACTTCACCCCAGAACATTGAAGTACACAGCGACAGTGAATCTGAGCCTGAGCCGGAACAAGAAGAGGTTACTGCTGCGGATGACCTGTCAATGCTTGACCGATTACGTAAAGAAGGCCTTCCACATGTTGATGCGTTTATTGATGATGATGATGAGCACGTCATTACTGATAGTGATTGAGGGAGTTCCGGACTAGGGGGTGTCCGGATAGCCGAACTATCATGATCGGCCGGACTCCAAGACTATGAAGATACAAGATTGAAGACTTCGTCCCGTGTCCGGATGGGACTTTCCTTGGCGTGGAAGGCAAGCTTGGCGATATGGATATGTAAATCTCCTACCATTGTAACCGACTCTATGTAACCCTAGCCCTCTTCGGTGTCTATATAAACGGGATGGCTTTAGTCTGTAGGACGAACAACAATCATACCATAGGCTAGCTTCTAGGGTTTAGTCTCCTTGATTTCGTGGTAGATCTACTCTTGTAACACACATCATCAATATTAATCAAGCAGGACGTAGGGTTTTACCTCCATCAAGAGGGCCCAAACCTGGGTAAAACATCGTGTCCCTTGTCTCCTGTTACCATCCGCCTAGACACACAGTTCGGGACCCCCTACCCGAGATCCGCCGGTTTTGACACCGACATTGGTGCTTTCATTGAGAGTTCCTCTGTGTCGTCACCGATAGGCTCGATGGCTTCTTCGACCATCATCAACGACACAGTCCAGGGTGAGACCTTTCTCCCCGGACAGATCTTCGTATTCGGCGGCTTTGCACTGCGGGCCAATTCGCTTGGCCGTCTGGAGCAGATCGAAAGCTACGCCCCTAGCCGTCAGGTCAGATTTGGAAGTTTGAACTTCACGGCTGACATCTGCGGAGACTTGATCCTCGATGGATTCGAGCCACAGCCGAGCATGCCGCACTGTCACGGCGAGCATGATTTAGCTCTGCAGCCGGACAGTACCCTGGAGGCCACACTTGAACCCGCTCCGATCTTCAATTCGGAGCCGGCTACGCAGATCGAGGACGGATGGCTAGACACCGCCTCAGGGGCTGCAACCTCTACGGCGATAGAGCCAAACACTGACCTTGTCCCTCATAAAGCTCGTGACTCCGAGGTGCCGGACCCCTCGCCGGACTCCGAACCTCCCGCGCCCCCTCCAATCGAATCCAATTGGGCACCGATCATGGAGTTCACCGCAGTGGACATCTTTCAACACTCACCTTTCGGCGACATCTTGAGTTCGCTAAAGTATCTCTCATTATCAGGAGAGCCCTGGCCGGACTGCGGTCAGGACAGTTGGGATGCGGACGACGAAGAAATTCAAAGCCCACCCACCACCCACTTGGTAGCCGCTGTCGACGATCTAACCGACATGCTAGACTACGACTCCGAAGACATCGACGGTATGGACGATGATGCCGGAGACGACCAAGAATCAGCGCCCACCGGGCACTGGAAAGCCACCTCATCATAGGACATATACATGGAGGATATCCCAAAGGATGGGAATGGCGAAGGAACAACGGAGGATGACCCCTCCAAGAAACAGCCCAAGCGCCGGCGTCAGCGGCGCCGCTCTAAATCCCGCCACAACAAGAATGAAGATTCCGACACCGGAGATAATAATACACCGGACAGTGCCGAAGACAACCCACTCCAGCAAGATCCAGCGCAGGAGGACGGAGACGCCAGCCCTCATGAGAGAGCGGCAGAAGAAGAGGTAGAGGATTATATGCCTCCCTCCGGAGACGAGGCAAGCCTCAACGATGATGAATTCGTCGTGCCTGAGAATCCCGTCGAATAAGAGCATTTTAAATGCAGGCTTATGGCCACGGCGAACAACCTCAAGAAAAAGCAGCAACAGCTTAGAGCTGATCAAGATCTGCTAGCCGACAGATGGACTGAAGTCCTCGCGGCCGAAGAGCATGAGCTCAAACGCCCCTCCAAAAGCTACCCTAAACGCAAGCTGCTCCCCCGATTAGAGGAGGAAGCGTATGAACCGGCATCACCAGGGGACAATACGGCTGACCGACCACCCCGTGGTCGCGACAGAGAGGCCTCTAGGCCCTTCACTAGACCCGTACCCCGGCATCGCTCAAAAAGCACAAGGCCACAGGGGAACGCTCCGGACTTGCGAGATATATTGGAGGATAAGGCAAGACAATCAAGATCGATCTATGGATCGCATGGGAGCCCCACGGTACGTGACGACAACCGTTGCGCCAGACACAGTAAGTCCGGCCGGGCCGAACAAAACAGACAAAGCTCTTTTGAGCTCCGTCGTGATATCGCCCAGTACAGAGGCGCCGCACACCCACTATGCTTCACAGATGAAGTAATGGATCATCAAATCCCCGAAGGGTTTAAACCCGTGAATATCGAATCTTACGATGGCACAATAGACCCCCGCGGTTTGGATCAAAGACTATCTTCTTCACATCCACATGGCCCGCGGTGACGATCTTCACGCCATCAAATATCTCCCCCTCAAGCTTAAAGGACCAGCCTGGCATTGGCTTAATAGCTTGCCAGCAGAGTCAATTGGGAGTTGGGAAGACCTGGAAGCCGCATTCCTCGATAACTTCCAAGGGACGTATGTGCGACCACCAGACGCTGATGACCTAAGCCACATAATTCAGCAGCAAGACGAATCGGCCAGACAATTCTGGACACGGTTCTTAACCAAGAAAAACCAAATTGTCGACTGTCCGGATGCGGAGGCCCTCGCGGCCTTCAAGCATAACATCCACGACGAGTGGCTTGCCCGGCACCTGGGACAGGAAAAGCCAAAATCCATGGCAGCCCTCACATCACTCATGACCCGCTTCTGCGCGGGTGAGGACAGCTGGCTAGCACGTAGCAACAACCTCAGCAAAAATTCTGGCAGTCCAGATTTCAAGAACCGAACTGGCAGGTCGCGTCGTAACAAAAACAAACGCCGCATCAACGGCGACAATAGTGAGGATACGTAGTCAATGCCGGATTCAGAGGCTCTAAACCTGGTCAGCTGAAAAAGCCATTCAAAAGAACCACTCCGGGTCCATCCAATTTGGACCGAATACTCGATCGCTCGTGCCAGATACACGGCACCCTCGAAAAACCAGCCAACCACACCAACAGGGACTGTTGGGTATTCAAGCAGGAGCATAAGTTAATTGCCAAAAACAATGACAAGGGGCTGCATAGCGATGATGAGGAAGAAACCCGACCGTCGAACAATAGAGGACAGAAGGGTTTCCCCCCACAGGTGCGGACGGTGGACATGATATACGCAACGCACATACCCAAAAGGGAGCGGAAGCGTGCACTCAGGGATGTATACACGATGGAGCCAGTTGCCCCAAAGTTCAATCCATGGTCCTCCTGCCCGATCACTTTTGACCGAAGGGACCACCCCACCAGCATCCGCCAGATTCGCCGCACTGGTCCTAGACCCAATCGTCGATGGATTTCACCTCACTAGAGTCCTGATGGACGGCGGCAGCAGCCTGAACCTGCTTTATCAGGATACAATGCGCAAAATGGGCATAGACCCCTCAAGGATAAAACCTACCAAGACGACCTTTAAAAGCGTCATACCAGGTGTAGAAGCCAATTGAACAGGCTCAGTCACACTGGAAGTGGTCTTCGGATCCCCGGATAACTTCTGAAGCGAGGAGTTAATCTTCGACATAGTTCCGTTCCGCAGCGGCTATCATGCCCTGCTCGGACGAACCGCGTTTGCAAAGTTCAACGCGGTGCCGCACTACGCATACCTCAAGCTCAAGATGCCAGGCCCTCGAGGAGTCATCACGGTCAACGGAAACACTGAACGTTCTCTCCTAACGGAGGAACATACAACGGCTCTCACGGCAGAAGTACAATGCAGCCTCTTAAGGCAATTCTCGAGTTCGACCGTTGAGCGGCCGGACACAGCTAAGCGCGCCCGGAGTAACCTACAACAAGACCACCTGACACGTTCCGAGCACGCGTAGTAGTGCGGCCCCAACCCCAGCCCCTGTAAAACGTCAAAACAGGTCCTTCGCGTACACCATTACGCTCTGAAGATACCATGGACATGGGGAGAGGGGCACGACCACGATAAGCCCAGACTGCGGCTCAACCACACCATGGGCTCTCAAGTGTGTCGTTCTTTTTTTTCCTTTTTTTTAACCCACAGGACTCCGTTCGTCAGAGGCCCTGTCCGGCAGCAAACCTGCCGAACTCACAATGCAACAGCCAGGGAAGGATAAAGGCTACAACGAATATCCAGGTGGTCTCCATTACGAGCATTAAATCTGTTTTATACACCACTCCGCAGCCTACCCCGGGAGGGGGACATGTTTAACAGTCCCATCCCTTGCTTATCGCACTATTTGTATCGTTCTGCATTCATAGCAGCACTTCTTGAATAAAACAATGCAGCACCTTTTTGCTTATACTTGCATTTCTTTTTTATACATATGTTCATTTACGGCATGTTGCATCCGTACACTTTGGTACGGCTAAAATACACCAGGGGCTTATGTTTCCCGCATCATGGTGTGATAAGTCCGAACACTTTCACAAGTGCGGCACCCCGAACTTATAGCACTATATGCATCGGCTCCGAATCATGTCTTAGGTCAATAGTCGGGTTTGCCCGGCTCCCATGTTTTGGTACCTTACGTTCCATTGTATTGGCTAAGGTAGCACTGGGAGAACCACTTCGATTGTGCCCCAGTTGAGCTGGGTTAACGCCTCAGTGGAGAAAGCTAAAACTGACCGTCATGATGAGGCGAGAGCCGGTCGCTGTTCGAGAGGTTTTTTTGCGAGTCCTTAAAGACTTATGCCGCTTAGAGCGAGCAGCCGGATCTTGTCCGGCCCAGGCATGGATAGCGCCCCAAATTCGGCCTTCTGAAGACTAGGGGCTTCGCCGAAATTTAAAATTATAGAATTCTATGGCTAAGTGAGAGTGTTCAAGCATTATAAGTCCGGTTGCCTTGTTTGCTGTGTTGAGCGCCTCCCTAGATGGACCAAAAAATGGGAACAAGAGTGCTCAAGTTTTTCCCGAACACCCCAGCACTCGTGGCATGGGGGCTGAAGCCGACGACTTGCCATCTCTCAGATTTGATAAACAGCCGCACAGAAGGTAATATTTTAAATTAACAAGCGTTGCTTAGCGCATATGAACTAAGTTTTCAGCGCACAGGATAACAAAATGCGAGTCTACTAAACAATTACATCTTTGGAGCACTCCCCCGCAATAGTGCGGGCGCCCTTCAGCACACTCTTATAATACATCTTGGGCGTGCGATGCTCCTTGCCCTCTGGTGGCGGGTCCGTCACAAGCTTCTGGGCATCCATCTTGCCCCAGTGCACCTTTGCGCGGGCAAGGGCCCGACGGGCACCCTCAATACAGGCGGAGTGCTTGATGACTTCAACCCACGGGCACGCATCCACCAGCCGCCGCACCAGGCCGAAGTAGCTCCCAGGCATGGCCTCCTTAGGCCACAACCGAACTATGAGGCCCTTCATGGCCTGTTCGGCCGCCTTGTGGAGCTCGACCAGCTGCTTTAGCTGGTCGCTAAGGGGCACCGGATGTCCGGCCTCAGCATACTGAGACCAGAAGACCTTCTCCGTTGAGCTCCCCTCCTCGGCCCGGTAGAACGCGGCAGCATCGGACACGCTGCGAGGAAGATCTGCGAACGCTCCCGGAGAGCTCCGAATTTGGGTAAGCAACAGGTAATTAACACTCACATGCTTACTTTGCATGAAAAATGCCTTACCCGCTGCTATTTTCTTCACCGCCTCAATCTCCTGGAGGGCCTTGTAGGCTTCGGCCTTAGCGGCTTTGGCACTCTCAAGAGCCGTTGCAAGCTCAGACTCTCGAGTCTTCGAGTCACGCTCTAGGCTCTCATGTTTTTTCATGAGATCCTGGAGCTCTTGCTGTACCTCCGCCACCCGCGCCTCCTGCTTCTCTCGCTCGGTGCGCTCCGCAGCCGCATTGCATTCGGCCGCGACCACCGCCTCTTTCAGGGTCGCCACCTTGTTAGTGGCCCCTGCAATACCCACGTTATCCTTGTCATTCTTTTTGCAACCAAAATCCTTTTCTGTAAGGTACAATTTTAATAAGGTGTTACTCACCTTCCTTGTCCTCGAGCTGCTTCTTGGCACGACCGAGCTCGTTCTCGGACCGCTCGAGGTTTTCCTTCAAAGTATTGACCTCCGCAGTCAGTGCGGCAGAGGTCAGCAGCGCAGCCTACAATCCCATATTGACATATTTTTTATGACTCCTGCGTATATCTTTTTAGATCCTCAGTCCGACTTTTCTTTCCGAACACCGAACCGAGCATCAGGGGCTACTGTCTATGCGGTACCATTTTATACATATCGAAATTCTTACCTCAAAGCCTGTTAGAAGGCTGCTGCAGGCTTCGGTCAGCCCGCTCTTGGCGAGCTGCACCTTCTGAATCACCGCACTCATAACAGTGCGGTGTTCCTCTTCGATGGAGGCGCCATTGGGCGCCTCCAGCAAGCTATCCGGCGCCTCCGGTTGGACGGAGGCTGCCGGCGTCATGGTCTTGCCCTTCTTATGAAGGGGTCGCCCGCCGGACTCCGGAGCCACTGTGGGTTCCGGGGCCGAGTCCGGTGTAAAGTCCGGGAGGTTGTCCTGACACCTCTGGGGCCTCCTCCTCCTGGTGGGTCCCTTCCTGGGATCCCACCTCGGCATCATCCGCGTCAAGGGGGTGTAGGCAGTCGGAAGAGAATCCATATCCGATGCACCTAAGGACCCGCTCGACGAAGCGGGAAGATCATCCTTGGGCGGGCTGCAGGGTTGTATGCGGCATTAGAAAGACATTATGTGGTGAAAAAGAAAAACCTTGAAGTTATTCAGGAGTCCGGATACTTACGATCTCGCCAGGGGCTTGGCCCTTGGAGGCCAGTCCTCGTCGTCATCACTGGCGTTGGCAGAGCAGTCCGGGGGAAGAGTTTTTCCCTTCTTGGACCCTTCGGCCTCCCTTGTTGGGGAGGCCCTCCTTTTCTTCCCTCCCCCCGCTGGGGGAGAGGCTTTCTTCTCCTCCTCGCCTTGGTGGGAGGAGTCAGCTTCGGATTCATCATTCGATAGCACCTGAAAACGGGAACTCTTCCGAGTCCCCGTGGCCTTCTTCTTGGCCTTCTTCTCCGGCACCACGTGAGGGGCTGGAGCCAGCAGCCCCGTTAGGCGGGCGTCAGCTGGGTCCTCTGGCAATGGGGCCGGACAGATAGTCCGTTCGGCCTTCGCCAGCCAGTCCTGTCAAAGGTAAAGGGAGTTTAGATCCCACATAGAGTCAAACTATGGAAAACAAGTGGCAAAATCACTTACCTCGTCAGCTGGACGCTGCGAGCGGAATCCACGATCTTCGGTAGCGGATGCGGGAGCCTCGACGCCCTTGAATAGCACCTTCTAGACATCTTCGTACGTAGTGTCGAAGAGCCCGCTCAGGGTCTGGTGCTGCGCCGGATCGAGCTCCCACATGTTGAAACCCCGTCGTTGGCACGGGAGAATCCGGCGGATGAGCATGACCTGGACTACGTTGACAAGCTTGAGCTTCTTGTCCACCAGCTTTTGGATACAGGCTTGGAGCCCGGTCAGCTCCTCTGAATCGCCCCAGATCCGGCCACTCTCTTTCCAGGAGGTGAGCCATGTAGGGATGTCGGATCTGAATTCAGGGGCCGCTCCCAATCAGGGTCACGCGGCTCGGTGATGTAGAACCACCATGATTGCCACCCCTTAATGGTTTCCACGAAAGTGCCCTCCAGCCACGTAACGTGGGACATCCTGCCCACCATGGCGCCTCCGCACTCTGCTTGGCTGCCCTTCACAACCTTCGTCTTGACACTGAAGGTCTTGAGCCACAAGCCGAAGTGGGGCTGGATGCAGAGGAATGCCTCGCACACGATGATAAATGCCGAGATGTTGAGGATGAAATTCGGGGTCAGATCATGGAAATCTAGGCCGTAGTAGAACATGAGCCCCGGACAAAGGGATGAAGTGGGAAGCCCAGTCCGCGGAGGAAATGGGGAAGAAATACTACCCTCTCATGGGGCCTGGGGGTGGGGATGAGCTTTCCCTTGTTGGGGAGCCGGTGCGCGATGTCGCTGGACAAATATCCGGTGTCGCGCAGCTTCTGGATCTGCCCCTCCGTGACGGAGGAGGCCATCCACTTGCCTCCCGCTCCGGACATAGTTGGAGAAGGTTGAGGTGAGAAGTGCGGACTTGGGCGCTGGAGCTCGAGTTCGCGGAGATGGATAAGCCAAGGAGGAAGAAGGCGCAGGTAAAAGGGTTGGATCTTTATCCCTTTATACGGGCGGACAAAAACATGTGTCCCCACCAGCCTGGTAAAACTCGCTTGTCTCCCAAGCGTCACATTCGATGGCGCAGTTGGGTTACCCATGTCCGTATTGATGGGAATCCCGGAATAAGGGGAACACGATCTCTGCTTCGACAAGACATGCCAAGGAAACCGCCTCGCTAAATGCGCTGAGGTGATACAATAAAAACAATTCGAGTAAAGGCTTGGTAATGGTGTGACGTCACGCCATAAAATACGTCAGCAGATTGAACTTGTGTAATATTATTCTCTCTATGGTGGTACGTGGAATTTATTTTTGCAGAGCCGGACACTATCCTGGTGTTCACAATCTTCTATAAATTATTCGGAGGAAGAACCCGCCTTGCAATGCCGAAGACAACATGCACGCCGGACTCGTCGTCATTGAAGCCTGGTTCAGGGGCTACTGAGGGATTTCCGGACTAGGGGGTGTCCGGATAGCCGAACTATCATGATCGGCCGGACTCCAAGACTATGAAGATACAAGATTGAAGACTTCGTCCCGTGTCCGGATGGGACTTTCCTTGGCGTGGAAGGCAAGCTTGGTGATACGGATATGTAGATCTCCTACCATTGTAACCGACTCTGTGTAACCCTAGCCCTCTCCGGTGTCTATATAAACCGGATGGCTTTAGTCCATAGGACGAACAACAATCATACCATAGGCTAGCTTCTAGGGTTTAGCCTCCTTGATCTCGTGGTAGATCTACTCTTGTAACACACATCATCAATATTAATCAAGCAGGACGTAGGGTTTTACCTCCATCAAGAGGGCCTGAACCTGGGTAAAACATCGTGTCCCTTGTCTCCTGTTACCATCCGCCTAGACGCACAGTTCGGGACCCCCTACCCGAGATCCGCCGGTTTTGACACCGACAGTGATGATGATGATGCATTTATTGACCCCAAAGCATATATAGAAGAAGGAGAAGGCTAGTAGAGGTGGATGTGGCAGCGGGAGAGGTAGGAAGGCTGCTACTATGCCTTCCTCGGCGCCACCCCCAGCTGATTCACCTGACCACAGGACTGCTCCATATGAGATGGAGCCGGACCCGTCTCGGACCCCGCTTAAGAAATGACATATTTAGCTCTAAAATGACCTATACCTGCCACTTTTTCCTCCAAAATGACATAATAACCTTAATTAGCTCCAAAATGACCTATTTAACCTAGGATAGCTCTAAAATGACATATGCTTAGCACTTTTTCCTCCAAAATTACATAATAACCTTAATTAGCTCCAAAATTACCTATTTAACCCAGGATAGCTCTAAAATGACCTATTCTTAGCATATATTCCTTCAAAATGACTTAATATGCTTAGCTAGCTCAAAAATGACATAATAACTTTAATTAGCTCCAAAATGACCTATTTAACCTAGGATAGCTCTAAAATGACCTATACTTAGCATTTCTTCCTCCAAAATGACTTAATATGCTTAGCTAGCTCCAAAATGACATAATATGCTTAAGAAATGATCTATTTAGCTCCAAAATGCTATAATATGCTTAGCTAGTTCAAAAATGACATAATAAGCAAACTTAGCTCCAAAATGACCTATTTAACCTAGGATAGCTCTAAAATGACCTATACTCAACATTTTTTCCTTCGAAATGACTTCATATGCTTAGCTAGCTCAAAAATGACATAATAACCTTAATTAGCTCCAAAATGACCTATTTAAGCTAGGATAGCTCTAAAATGACCTATACTTAGCATTTTTCCTTCAAAATGACTTAATATGCTTAGCTAGCTCAAAAATGACCTATTTAACCTAGGATAGCTCTAAAATGACCTATACTTAGCGTCTTTTCCGCCAAAATGACGTAATGTGCTTAGTTAGCTCTAGAATGACATAATATGCTTAAGAAATGACATATTTTAGCTCCTAAATGACTTCATATGCTTAGCTAGCTCCAAAATGACATAATAAACTTACTTAGCTCCAAAATGACCTTACTTAGCATTTTTTACACCAAAATGACTTAGTATGCTTAGCTCCAAAATGACCTTACTTAGCATTTTTTTTATACCAAAAATGTCTTAGTATGCTTAGCTAGCTCAAAAATGACATAATAACCATACTTAGCTTCAAAATGACCTATTTTACAGATACAAGTTGCATCATAATAATCTTCACATTTTAGTTGCATCATAATAATCTTCTTCTTCTAGTCTTCTTCTTCTAACTTTCTTCTTTCCCATTTTGCAGATTTGCTTCAGATCACGGAAGCTTGGGTTGATGGAGTGCTTGTCTTTAGCTTTTGTTTTGACTTTGTGAAACTCGCCAGCTATGATGCAACTGTGTAATATTGATGAAACTATGTATATGTATGGATGAAACTTGCTACTATTGGTAACATGTGTTGGGTATGTGTTCACGGATATGTATTGGATATATATGTGTCCATGACTATTGGTAATATGTGTTGAATATGCTATATTGGTCATATATATATGTGTGTGTTTGATTTTCTATAAAAATGAATTGATATAAGAAAAAACAAAATTAAATGGGGCAATATAGGCACTTTGCATCAGCTAGCAGATGGCAAAGAGCTTTGTCATCTGCTGGAAGATGGCAAAGAGGCCACGTGGCAGCTACCCATACAAGCTGGGGAACGCTCGTCTGGCCTATTTGCAGCATTTGCCATCAGCTAGCGGATGGCAAAGAGCCTGCAGCCTTTTCCATCAGCCAGCGGATGGCAATGAGCCTGCAGCCTTTGCCATCAGCCAGCGGATGGCAATGAACCTGCAGCCTTTGCCATCAGCCAGCGGATGGCAAAGAGCCTACAGCCTTTGCCATCCGCCAGCAGATGGGAAATAGCCTGCAGCCTTTGCCATCTGCCAGCCGATGGCAAAGCACACTGTTAGCCTCCTAACGTGGCTAACCCTATTTCTCTGCCATCCAGAGGCTTTGCCATCTGCCAGCTGATGGCAAAGGCTACGGGCTCTTTGCCGTCTGCCAACTGACGGCAAAGAAGCCTTTACCAGACTATATTCAGCCAGCGCTTTGCCATCCGCTGGATGATGGCAAAGCCCTTTGCCATTTGCCGTCCATGCCTTTGCCATCTGCCATGGCAGATGGCAAATTGCCTGATTCCTGTAGTGATGCCTATATTCATGATCATTGCCTTAGATATTATCATAACTTTGCGCTTTTCTATCAATTTCTCAATAGTAATTTGTTTACCCACCGTATGCTTTCTTCGAGAGAGAAGCCTCTAGTGAAACCTATGGCCCCCGGGTCTATTTTCCATCATATTTATTCAGATCTATAAAATCAAAAATACAAAAAATACTTCATTGAGTTTTATTTACTTTTATTTGTTTTATATCTCTCTATTAGATCTCATTCTTGCAAGTGACCATGAAGGGATTGACAACCCCTTTTTCGCGTTGTGTGCAAGTGTTTGTTAGTTTGTGCAGGTGCATATACTGGGGACTTGCTTGTGCCTCCTACTGGGTTGATACCTTGGTTCTTAGCCGAGGGAAATACTTATCTTTACTTTGCTGCATCACCCTTTCCTCTTCAAGGAAAAAATCAACGCAAGCTCAAGAAGTAGCACAAAGAATTTCTGGTGCTATTGCCAAGGAGGTTATACATCAAGCCTGCCAAGTACCTATATAAACTTCCATCTCTTGCACTTACATTATTTGCCATTTGCCTCTCATTTTCATCTCCCCCACTTCTAAAACATTTTCAGAAAAACACAAAAATATTTGCCTTTTTATTCGCCCTTTTTCCATCTGTCTTTTTGTTTGCTTGTGTGCTGGATCGCTTGATTTGTCACTATGACTCAAGAGAACACTAAGTTGTGTGACTTTTTCAACACTAATAATAATGATTTTATTAGTAGTCCGATTGCTCCCGCCACTAGTGCGGTATCTTATGAAATTAATGCCACTTTGTTGACTCTTGTTATGAAAGAACAATTTTCCGATAGTCCTAATGAAGATGCTGCTTTCCACCTAAATTGTTTTGCTTTGCTATAATTTGCATTTGCAGGGTGTGTAGGACTACTGCCTCATTCAGATCCTATATCAACAACCCCACCATTATCCATAATTAATTCATATTGGCAATTAAGATTGCATTATCTTAGTCCTAGCTGGTTCTTCAGTTGCTTGGAGGAACTCCATCTCATTATTCACATTGATTTTGTGCATACGACAAGATCATCGACCATCGAAGATTGGTTTAGTAACGATTGTTGATTTGTATCACCGGGGACAATATAGTTGGATCGTCAACGTTAAAATCCACCAAATCGATACTTATCCTCACTCTCATTGAAAGATTGGGTCGCCATCAAAAGACTACCACCTAGACAGTTCCTTCCCTATAACATACACATGAACACCCATCTCATTATCCAGGTCCATGCCTCCCTCTGTCTCTCGAAAAACACACACCTCTCCACATGATGCGTGTCTCTTGGTCTCTCTCCAATTCCATGAAAAAAGGTACACCACCATTCTCTTCTTCTTGCCACCCCATCTATGTAGTTAGGTCTCCGTGCAATAAACAAGAGTTCATCTCTCTCTCTCGACCATCTCTTTCTACCACACATAGTCTAAATTGAAACCAACTACAAATATGAGCTCTGATTACAAAAATCAAATCCACTCCCAAACAGAATATGAAAATAGGGTGAAATCATGCACACAAATGTTTGTTGCGTGCATGAATGTCCATGATATGGATGTACTACTCGTACATCCACATAGACCCATTTCACACAAATTATGGTGCGCATGTGATGTTTGTTGTACTACTCCTGCCATCCTTCCTCCCACACATTCCAACATATTGTGCTACTTGAAATTCTATTTTTCTCCTCAGACCATGTGAAACCATGAAAAGGTCTGCCCCCATGGGTACTGTAGCTCGAAGCTCCCATACGAACACAACACCCACCGGAGCATGTAGCCATTGCCGTAGTGGACGGCGCCGCGGCCTGGGAAGAGGATGGAGTCTCCGACATCGCTGAGGTGGAGCACACCCTCGACGGCCGCGAGTAGCGCGCGCTGACTGGCCACACGTAGGACAGTGTGATCTAGTGGCTCGCACTCGTCGGCCAAGAGGGGTAGTTGTGCTCTAGTTGCACGCCCTGGTCGGTCACAAGAAGGTGCACCGCATCATCACCGCTCATAATTTGGACGAGCACGTTCTCCAGCAGCATGCCGGCGAGCATCGCATCCTCGTTGCTCTCAACGTGGACGAGAGCACGCCCGCGAACATCGCATTATCGCCGCTCCCGACGTGGACGAGCGTGTGCCCTAGCAACACACCCTCCAACATCTCATCCTCGCCGCTCAGGCGCACGAGCGTGTGCTCCAACAGCACGGCCGCGAGCATGGCATCCTTGCAGCTCACGAGGTGGTTGAGCGCGTGCTCCAGACAGTACCCCAGGAGTCGGGACGCGAGCACCGCGCCCCCGGCTACGAGGAGTACTGCATGGTGCCCATTGTTGTTTAGGAAAATTCCATGACTTCGCCGCTCAGGAGCGCGAGCTCCAGTGAACGCTCGAGAAGTCCCGCGCTGATATGCAGGTGCCGACGGACGTGCAAGATTATCCTTCGAGCTCTCCTCCTCCTACGAAGACGCCTCCACCGCTCTCGTCATACATCCTCTGCCTCGGCTCCGGCGGACCTTTGGAGTTTAGTTGTATGGAACATTATTATTTGGATTAATCATAACTCTACCAAAATGAGAAGGATCAAGAATAATGCAAAAAACAACCTATGACTAACATGCATGAATAGATGATGTGGCGGCATTTCATGCTGGAGAGTAATGCAAGTATATTACAATTTATTGATTGCATGCATGACTAGCTTATGTGGCATGGTTGCATGACTAGGAAAGGCTAGAGAAAAAAATATAATGTGTTTAGAGTGCACTCCACTAAATGGGAGCACGTAAATATCTTTAGATTGCACTCCACTTTTTTCTTCAGATGCATAGGTGCACCAGATGCCATGCCACACTACAAAATGTTAGAAAAAAAATCTGCTCCAATGTTTTAAATATCTATTATTATCTTGAAATCAGCCACACCTGTCCCTCGCCTTATCAAAACAACCCGAGGAATATGTCTTGGGTGAAGTATAATTTTTTTACTGATATATTTAGATACATTATAACTGAGCACTTTTCCTGCCCTCCCAGGCCATTAGCATTCCTGACCATCCGATCATTAGTTTCAATCATTTTTGGTCGCCCGATTAGCTTGGAATCCCATGCTTGGTCGCCTTGATCGCCACCATCAAGTGCTAATCTATTGGGCCACTGCTCCCGTAACAATTTCAGAAGGCTGACACGAAATTAGACCTAACAGGCTTTAGTCCAACCGGGGAAAATATAGCATGGGAATGCGAGGAGATGGTTCAGGCATGACAACCTCCTCATTTACCCTTGCCTCAAAAAAACTCCTCATTCACCCCTTCTGCTTCTTCAACCTCTATGCCCACGATCTCCAGATCAGGGTTGTGTCTGCCGCCACCACTTCTCTGCTGCATTGGATCGCCGCCAGACCCTGCAATATCCTCTTGGTCTGGGAGATAAATCTCCTCCTAGCCCTCACCCCCATTCTTGTGGGTAGAGATGCTGCCTCGTCCTTCCCTCCCCGGTCCCTGTCCAACCATGTCAGTGTCGCCTCCTATCCACCTAGCTGTTGTCGTCCATCCTCTTCTCTCCTCCTTCTGTCCCGGTGGCCTGATGTGGCACAATTGCTTGATGAATAATGAATCAAAGTCCACCCCATGATCTCCTGGAGGGTAACGCAGGAAACTGAGGTACTGTTATGATGCATGGTCTTCTTCTCCTCAACGGATCTCCTACTACGTTATCTCACGACGGTTGTTGTGCAGGTATTGACCTCAATTTCTATATTTTAGATATCACAACAGGATAAATTTTCACCAAGGAGATGACTAAGCATGGTTTATCTCTGTTGTGCAATATTATTCAGTGCATAATTGTGTAGGTATTGACTTCAATTTCTATATTTTAGATATCACAACGGGGTAAATTTTCACCATGGAGATGACTAAGGATGGTTTCTCTTTGTAGTGCACTATTCTTCAGTGCATAATATTGTAGCTGACAAGCAGAATTGAGGGGACTAGAATGCTTCAAGAACCTTTTCTACACTGGCTAACACATCAACAAGGATCCATAGAAGTACGACGCCAGCTTCTGTTTGTCCCCTTCGATGGCTGCCCCACAGAAGTATATGTCCTCCCGAGACATGTAATCATGGAGCTCACCTGGTATGGAGGGCGCATGTATGATGTGATACACCAAAACTTCATCTTCATGGCACAACTGAAGGACGGCGGCGCATTGGATCTTCCCAGTGGCACGCTTCATGTACTCTGCATCGAGACCGATGACCTTCACCTCCACCTTTTTGAGGGAGTTGGATACATTGTTGATCTGTTGGAAACATTGCATGGAAAACAAAAAAAATTTGCACGCGTAAGATCTATCCATGGAGATGCATAACAATGAGTGGGAGAGTGTGTCTACGTACCCTCGTAGATCATAAGCGGAAGCGTTTATTTACGCGGTTGATGTAGTCGAACTTCTTCGTGATCCAACCGATCAAGTACCGAATGTACGGCACCTCCGCGTTCAACACACATTCAGCTCGGTGATGTCCTCGCCTTCTTGATCCAGGGATACGTCTCCAACGTATCTATAATTTTTGATTGTTCCATGCTATTATATTATGGATGTTTATGGGCTTTATTTTACACATTTATATCATTTTTGGGACTAACCTACTAACTGGAGGCCCAGCCCGTATTGTTGTTTTTTTGCCTATTTCAGTATTTCGAAGAAAAGGAATATCAAACGGAGTCCAAACGGAATGAAACCTTCGGGAGCGTGATTTTTGGAACGAACGTGATCCGAAGAGCTTGGAGTGCAAGTCAAGAAGCTACCGAGGAAGCCACGAGATAGGAGGCCGTGCCCCTCCCCCTTGTAGGGGGCGCCCCCTTGTCTCGTGGGCCCCTCGGGCGGCCACCGACGTACTTCTTCCTTCTATATATACCTACAGACCCCGAAAACATCCAGGAGCACCACAAAACACAATTTCCACCGCCGTAACCTTCTGTATCCGCGAGATCCCATCTTGGAGCCTTCGCCGGCACTCTGCCAGAGGGGGAATCGACCATGGAGGGCTTCTACATCAACATCCTTGACCCTCTGATGAGTTGTGAGTAGTTTACCACAGACCTACGGGTGCATAGTTATTAGCTAGATGACTTCTTCTCTCTTTTTGGATCTCAATACAATGTTCTCCCCCTCTCTTGTGGAGATCTATTCGATGTAATCTCTTTTTGCGGTGTGTTTGTCGAGATCCGATGAATTGTGGGTTTATGATCAAGTTTATCTATGAATAATATTTGAATCTTGTCTGAATTCTTTTATGTATGATTGAGTTATCTTTGCAAGTCTCTTCGAATTATCAGTTTGGTTTGGCCTACTAGATTGGTCTTTCTTGCCATGGGAGAAGTGCTTAGCTTTGGGTTCAATCTTGCGGTGTTCTTACCCAGTGACAGAAAGGGTTGCAAGACACATATTGTATTGTTGCCATCGAGGATAACAAGATGGGGTTTATATCATATTGCATGAGTTTATCCCTCTACATCATGTCATCTTGCTTAATGCGTTACTCTGTTCTTATGAACTTAATACTCTAGATGCAGGCAGGAGTCGGTCGATGTGTGGAGTAATAGTAGTAGATGCAGGCAGGAGTCAGTCTACTTGTTATGGACGTGATGCCTATATACATGATCATGCCTAGATAATCTCATAACTATGCGCTTTCTATCAATTGCTCGACAGTAATTTGTTCACCCACCGTAATACTTATGCTATCTCGAGAGAAGCCTCTAGTGAAACATATGGCCCCCGGGTCTATCTCTTATCATATTTGCTTTCAATCTACTTTTATTTGCATATTTACTTTTTGCATCTATATTACAAAATACCAAAAATATATTACTATCTCTATTAGATCTCACTTTCGTAAGTGGTCGTGAAGGGATTGACAACCCCTTTATTGCGTTGGTTGCGAGTTCTCAGTTTGTTTGTGTAGGTGCGTGGGACTTTTGAGGAGCCTCCTACTGGATTGATACCTTGGTTCTCAAAACTGAGGGAAATACTTACGCTACATTTGCTGCATCACCCTCTCCTCTTCGGGGAAAACCAACGCTAGCTCAAGACGTAGCAAGAAGGATTTCTGGGTCCGTTGCCGGGGAGGTCTTCGCTCAAGTCAAGACATACCAAGTTTCCATGATCTTGAAGATTGCTCGTTGAATTTGCACCTTGCGGATTCCACCATTAAAAAGCCTATGGGAAGGATCAATGATGTTCGTATTGTTGCAAATAGAAATTTGGTGCCCGTAGATTTTATCGTTCTTGATATAGACTGCAATCTTTCTTGCCCTATTATTCTTGGTAGACCTTTCCTTAGAACGATTGGTGCGATTATTGATATGAAGGAAGGGAACATTAGATTCCAATTTCCCTTAAAGAAATGCATGGAGCACTTTTCAAGAAAGAAAGTCAAATTACCTTATGAATCTATCATGCGTGCTACTTATGAATTTAGTGACAAAGATGGCACTCGTTAGATCTATCTTTGCTTTTATGCCTAGCTAGGGGCGTTAAACGATACCGCTAGTTGGGAGGCAACCCAATTTTTATTTATGTTTTTTATTTTTGCTCCTGTTTAGGAATAAATCTTGCATATACTCTCTGTTTAGATGTTTTTTTATCTTTTAGTTAGTGTTTGTGCCAAGTAGAACCTATAGGATAACCTATGATGATAGTTGATTTGATTCTGCTGAAAAACAGAAACTTTGCGCTCACGAGAAAAAATTCAATAAATCACAGAAACGTGCTTTTGCATTGATTCTTTTTTCTTCTCATCAATAAACAAATTTTCCAGTGCTTCCTATTTTGGTAGGATTTTTAGAGTTCCAGAAGTTTGCGTTAGTTACAGATTGCTACAGACTGTTCTGTTTTTGACAGATTCTGTTTTTCGTGTGTTGTTTGCTTATTTCAATGCATCTATGGCTAGTAAATTAGTTTATAAACCATAAGGAAGTTGGAATACAGTAGGTTTAACACCAAAATAAATAAAGAATGAGTTCATGGCAGTACCTTATGTGGTGATTTTGTTTTCTTTCACTAATGGAGCTTATAAGATTTCCTGTTGAGTTTTGTGTTGTGAAGTTTTCAAGTTTTGGGTAAAGCTTTTATGGACTATGGAATAAGGAGTGGCAAGAGCCTAATCTTGGGGATGCCCATGGCACCCCAATATATTCAAGGATAGCCAAAAGCCTAAGCTTGGGGATGCCCCGGGAAGGCATCCCCTCTTTCGTCTTCGTTCATTGGTAACTTTACTTGGAGCTATATTTTTATTCGCTACATGTTATGTGTTTTGCTTGGAGCGTCGTGTATTATATTAGTCTTTGATTTTTAGTTTACCACAATCATCCTTGCTGTACACACCTTTTGGGAGAAGTCTATTTGATTAGAATTTGCTAGAATACTCTATGTGCTTCACTTATATCTTTTGAGCTTGATAGTTTTTGCTCTAGTACTTCACTTATATCTTTTAGAGCAAGGCGGTGGAATAATTTTGAAGAAATTTCTAGTCTCTCATGCTTCACTTATATTATTTTGAGAGTCTTTTAGAACAGCATGGTATTTTCTATGGTTACAAAGTTGGTCTTAGAATGATGAGCATCCAAGTTGGGTATAATAAAAACTATCATAGAAAAAGAATTGGATGCTATGATCAACTTGATTCTTGATAATTGCTTTTGAGATATAAAGGTGGTAATGTTAGGGTCATGCTAGTGGGTAATTATGAAATTGAGACTTTGTTGAAGTTGGCAAGTCCTGTAGCATGCACATATGGTAAAAGTTGTGTGACAAATTTGTTGCATGAGGTGCTCTTTTGATTGTCTTCCTTATGAGTGGCAGTCGGGGACGAGCGATGGTCTTTTCCTACCAATCTATCCCTCTTGGGGCATGCGTAGTAGTACTTTGCTTCGAGGGCGAAGTAGACTTTTGCAATAAGTATATGAGTTCTTTTTGACTAATGTGAGTCCATGGACATATGCACACTCATCCTTTTACTTTGCTAGCCTTTATTATTACCGCGCAACTTTCGCCGGTATCATAAACCCTTTATTTACCTTCCTCAAAACAGCCACCATACCTACCTATTATGGCATTTCCATAGCCATTCCGAGATATATTGCCATGCAACTTTCCACCGTTCCATTTATTATGACACATTCCATCATTGTCATATTGCTCTTTGCATGATCATGTAGTTGACATCGTATTTGTGGCAAGGCCACCTTCATAATTTTCATACATGTCGCTCTTGATTCATTGCATATCCCAGTACACCGCCGGAGGCATTCATATAGAGTCATATTTTGTTCTAGCTTTGAGTTGTATTTCTTGAGTTGTAAATCCATAAAAGTGTGATGATATTCATTATTAGAGCATTGTCCTAGTGAGGAAAGGATGATGAAGGCTATGATTCACCCACAAGTCGGGATGAGACTTCGGACTTTACAAAAAGAAAAAAATTGACAAAAGAAAAAAATGAGAAAGGCCAAAAAGAAAAAAAGGGAGGCCAAAGAAAAAAAGAAAAAAAAGAAAAAAATGAGAGAAAAAGAGAGAAGGGACTAAGGATGGCAATGGGTCGGGTTTGGATCGGGTTAAACAATATCAAATCCATATCCATATCCATGAAGACAGTCTTTGCCCGCCCACGAAAATATCCTTGGGTGAAAAGTTGTGTCCATGTCCAAACCCGGTGGATATCCATACCCACTAGATATCCATTGGGTCCTCTCGAGACATATAAATAAGACATAGCACAATATTAACATAAGCTCTTTCATTCTTCACCTTGTGGCAGGGTAGGCTTCACTTATAGTAAACATGAACTTATGGTAAATCAACATCCACTAACAACCTAAGATCATTTAGTATTTTTCTAACTAATGGGAATAACGATTCATTTAACAAGGAGATAAAAGTAAGGGAAGAGGCATTGGAGTATGTTATGGAGGGGATTGAATGTCAACTAATAAAAGTTACGGCAGGTATTGTGTAATTTTCTTTGCATGTTTTAGGTTACAATGTGTAAAATTGGAGCGGGACAAGTGACTGTGGGGGTAGGGATAGCAGACTTTTTCCCATGAAGTCATACTATCGGGTCGGGTTTGGGTATACCCATGGATACAGGATTATATCCATGCCCTACCCACAAGCAATCGGGTCGGGTTTGGGCGTTGCGCATGGACACAAAAGCATATCCAAACCCTATACATTCGGATCGGATATCCATGTATATCCATGTCCATGGGTAAAATTGCCATCCTTAGAAGGGACAATGCTACTATCTCTTTTTCCACACTTGTGCTTCAAAATAGCACCATGATCTTCATGATAGAGAGTCTCCTATGTTGTCATTTTCATATACTAAGTGGGAACTTTTTATTATAGAAATTGGCTTGTATATTCCAATGATGGGCTTCCTCAAAATGCCCTAGGTATTCGTGAGCAAGCAAGTTGGATGCACACCCACTTAGTTTCTTTTGTTGAGATTTCATATATTTATAGCTCTAGTGCATCCGTTGCATGGCAATCCCTACTCACTCACATTGATATCTATTAATGGGCATCTCCTTATAGCTTGTTAGTACGCCTAGTTGATGTGAGACTATCTTCTCCCTCTTTTTGTCCTCACAACCACCATATACCACCATAGTGTTATGTCCATGGCTTACGCTCATGTATTGCGTAAGAGTTGAAAAAGCTGAAGCGCGTTAAAAAGTATGAAACAATTGCTCGGCTCGTCATCGGGGTTGTGCATGATGGGAGTATTTTGTGTAATGAAAATGAAGCATGGCCTAACTATATGATTTTGTAGGGATAAGCTTTCTTTGGCTATGCTATTTTGATAGGACGTGATTATTTGTTAGTATGCTTTGAAGCATTATTATTTTTATGTTTTATAAGCTTTTATTTTGAATCATTTGGATTTGAACATTCATGCCACAATAAAGAAAATCACATTACGAATTATGCTAGGTAGCATTCCACATCAAAAATTTCTTTTTTATCATTTACCTACTCGAGGACGAGCAGGAATTAAGCTTGGGGATGCTTGATATGTCTCCAAGGTATCTATAATTTTTGATTGTTCCATGCTATTATATTACCCCTTTTGGATGTTTATAGGCGACGCTTTCAGGACCCCGGCTCAATGTCACATCGATCTAGCCTGTAACACCTCATATCACTTTGCGGCCTCACGCACGGTATTCCCACGGGTGTCGCCTTACCTTTGCCCGGGACCGTTTGCGCCTTTTGGCTCACGTATATGATGATGTCGCTAGCATCCATATGATAAGGAGCCCGGGCTGACATGACTAGTCGTAAACCCAAAGTGGCACAGACTTACAGGGACACGCATCCATGACCCAGCATCGAACGTGTCGGTCATCAGCAAGTGGGTCCGGGCTGTAGCACTGGGCTAGCAGGACTCCGGTAAACCGGGCTGTAGCGGGCTAACAGGGCTCCGGTACTCAATGCGTGACATTTCCCCGAAGGGACAGACACAGGAACGAAGAAGGACACATGCCAGCCAGCCTAAGTGTTCCGGAGCAGTAGCAAGCTACCATGGCTCAATGGAAACACTAGGAGTCATTTCCCGGTAAGAGAGGCTACTAAAGATAAACAACTAGATAGTCAGATCCCACACATACCAAGCATTTCAATCATACACACAATATGCTCGATATGTGCAAATACAACAAGGCATCACAACATGACTCTACGACACAAGTACTTTATTTAAAGGCTCAGAGAGCCATACATAACATACATACAAGTACGGGTCACACGACCCACATTCAAGTCATACAGTCATACAAACCAGCAGCGGAAGTAACTTGTCTGAGTACAGACAACTAGTAAAATAAAAGAGGCTTGGAAAGCCTAGCTATACTACGTGGACCTTCACAAGCTCAGGATTACCACCTGGGCCTTAGTCTACTCGTCGATGTCAACGTCTACGAAGAACCCATCAGAAGGGGTTGCAGCGCCTTCTGTAAAATGTAAATTATAGCAACATGAGTACAAAGGTACCCAGCAAGACTTACGTCAGATCCTACATACATGCACATTATCAAGAAGGGTTGGTGGAGTTATTGCAGCAAGCCAGCTTTGACTCTTGGCTAAGCTATCCTACGAGACTCCAACTTGAAATGGTTTTGCGCACACGAGTCCACTACTCACCACTTCAATACACCACCGAGGATCCACCTCCGTCATCCTACGGAAGAGCCATCCTCGGCACTCACGCTTATCTTGAGATTTTTAGTAGTATCCATTCACTTGTCTATGAACTGTATAAGCAACCAAGTAGTCCTTTACCGCGGACGCGGCTATTCGAATAGATCATGTTAACCCTGCAGGGGTGTACTTCTTCATACATGTTTCCACCACTTAGCGTCTGCACACGACATGTGCTCGGCAGACTTCAAGCGAAAGCCGACGTGGGTGTAGACCACGACCTACCTAAACACCTAAGTCTCTAGTCCAGGTTTATCGCCTATCCAGGTTCCATCCGCAGGGAGTCCGGCCGAGGTTTCCCATACGGCCCCGAACGATGTGTACAGGGTTCCCGAGATACCTAACGGGTATTCGGTACACCGTGCCACGTACCTACCGCATCACAGCCCACCCCGCGGGTCAGCGCTGTCCACGGCCTCCAGTAAGCTACAAACACCAGAAACTACTTGCAACTCCTGGACAGAGGACTAGGGTGAATAAGAAGTCGAGCGGGGTCATATTTCAGGGCCCAATGCATGGTAGTAGCTGAATCTTAAATCACGCATACAGATCTCAGTTCTTAAGGTCGGCTTCAATGAAACAACCCACCATGTACTCCTACATGGCCTCTCATCGATACCTTTACCAAATCGTGTTCACCACATCACTCTCATTACCGACATGATCATTTCACTCTAGCCCATCACCCAGATGAACCAGACCTGACACGACTCTAAGCATAGCAGGCATAGCAAGGTAGGAACAACACATACATATGGCTCAATCAATTCCTACACATGCTAGTGGGTTTCATCTAATTACTGTGGCAATGACAGGTCATGCAGAGGAAATGGGTTCAACTACCGTAGCACACAGCAGTTTGAAACGCGTTGTCTTAATGCAGTAAAAGAGAGCAAGAGCGAGAACATGGGATTGTATCGATATGATCAAATGGTTGGTTGCTTGCCTGATGGATCGATGCACGGATACGGTTCTTCGCTAGGGTAATCACGGTACTCCTCGGAGGCAGAACCTGCCGCAAAGAACACCGATACACAACCATCACCAAACAATGTGCGACAATATGATGCATGCATGAAACATGGCAATATGAGTGTGTTGGGCTAATGCAACTAAAACCAGATGGGTTTGAATCAATTTGAACCAAAGATTCAAATTTCAAACTCATAAATGGCCCTTTAAAGTGTTTTATCTTGTTCTGCACTAAACCTCAAGTTAGTTTGTTTAAACATGCATGAAACTAGTACAGATGGATAGATTGGATTTTTCTGATCATTTTTCATATATAATTTGTTTGATTTGGAGCTACGGTTGAATTTATATGAATTTTTGAAGTTTGCAACAATTTCTGGAATTTATAAATCATTTTAGATTTATTTTAATTTCAGAAAAGGTTTACTGCGTCAGCATGAGGTCATGCTGACCTCAGCAAGTCAACAGACCCGGTCCAGGTCAAACCTGACGCGTGGGTCCAGGGTGTCAGTGGCTAATTAACTAATTTAATTTAGTTTAAACTAATCAGGATAATTAGCAGAAGGGGGCCCCACCTGTCATTGACTCAACAGAGTCAACCAGGGCCCACCCGTGGTCAAAGTCAAAACGGCTGCACCGGCGTTTAGCCGCCGGCGAGCCCGACGCGGCGGCGGAAGTGGTTTTGGCCGTTCCGGCCACCAAATGGGTCGCGGAGGGCATCGGGTGGAGCTGAGGACGAGCCGCGGCTCTTGGTGGAGTCAGTTGGGGTCGGGGTGGCCGGAGTTGGCGCCGGCGACGACCTAGGCGGTCACCGGAGTTCGGGTGAAGGCGAACTCGGGGCTAGGGTGTGCGGTGAGGTGCGGGAAGTGCACGGTTGGACTCAACGCAACGTGGTGAGTGCGTTGGACACCGTGAGTTGGCCGGAGGATGGCCGGGAGCACGTCGGCGACGAGATCCGCGGCGGTGCGTGCGGGTGATCTTCGTGCGGTGGCTACACGGCTCGGGGGCGAGAGAGGAAGGGTAGGAGGGGTAGCTAGGCTCACAGAGCACCCGTAGAGGCCACCGGCGGGGTCGGGGACGAGCTGATGCGGCGACAGCGTTGAAGGGGATCTCTGGCGACGGCGGACTCAGGCGAGGTCGGTGCGGTGGACTCGGGCCTTGCGAGCACACGGGGCTCGGTTAGCTCGACGAAGTGGACGGCGGCGGAGCTCCTGGACACCACGAGACGACGCACGGGCGGCGGGGAGCGCGGCTACGGCGATGGAGCGGCGGCGGTGGCGTCGGCCATGGCTGGGGAGCGCGAGGGGGAGGAGCTGGAGAGGAGAGGGGCGTCTGGGGGTTCGGGGGAGAGAGAGGGGTCGATCCACGTCGTTAGCCGGGTGAGTGGAGCGGCGAGGCGGCGAGCAGGTGCGTGGCACCCATGCGGTGCTCGCCGTCGAGCACCTTGCCTGCCTGCCTGGCCGGCAAGCAGCTCGCTGGCGCGGCGCTGGGCTGGGCCGGCAGGTGGGCCGGGTTGCAGGCGCCAGGTAAGTCCTTCCTTTCTGTTTTTTTTTCTTTTTCTATTTTTCTGCAACTTTGTTGAATTATTAAAAATACCTAGGCAACTCCTAAAATCACCAAACTGCTCCTGGTCCATAGTTGGATTATTTCCAACATGAAACATTTTAGTTTGGAGATATTTGAGCATTTGAAATATTTTATATAATTTTAAATGCCCAAATTCAAATACTTATCATTTAATTCAAAGACCCTAAGATGACCTAGAAAATTGTGCAACACTTTTGGCAGAGGTTCTGAACCAAGACAAAAATGATGGACATTTTAGAAGGGCATTTCAGGTTCATTGAAAAAGTTTTTAGTAAACCCTAGTTGGTTTCAGAGGGGGCTGGGGGTTCTGACATCCCCATTTCAAGTTTCTGATGAAAGATAGACATGATGCAACACTCTAATGCATGAACTAGCTAGGGTGTGACAACTCACCCCCACTCAAAAGAATCTCGTCCCGAGATTTGGGTTCCTCCGAGAAGAAGGCGGGGTACTCGAGTCGAAGACAATCCTCCCTTTCCCAAGTTGCTTCATTCTCAGAATGGTGCGACCATTGAACCTTGAGAAACTTGATATTATGACGTCGAGTGGTACGCTCAGCTTGATCGAGGATACGAACGGGGTACTCTCGATACGTGAGATTATCTTGGAGATCAAGCGTTTCGTGGTCTACTCCACGGATAGGATCCGAGAAGCAACGCCTGAGTTGAGAAACGTGGAAGACGTCGTGGACTCTGGAGAGATGCGGAGGTAGTTCCAATTGGTAGGCAACTTCTCCTCGTTTTGCGAGAATGCGAAAGGGTCCAATGTAACGAGGAGCCAATTTGCCCTTGATACCGAAGCGATGGGTTCCCTTCAGAGGAGTAACCCGAAGGTAAGCCTTCTCGTCAACCTCAAAAGTCATAGCCTTATGTTTTCGGTCATATTGACTCTTTTGACGAGATTGGGCTGTTTTCAACTTTTCACGAACGATGCGAACTTGCTCTTCTGCTTCCTGAATCATATCCGGGCCAAAGAATTGTCTTTCCCCGGTTTCTGACCAGTTAAGAGGCGTTCGACACCTTCGTCCATAGAGAACTTCAAAAGGGGCTTTGCCCAAGCTGGATTGATAGCTGTTGTTATAAGCAAATTCGGCAAATGGAAGGCATTTCTCCCACTCCATTCCGAATGAGATAACAGAAGCTCGAAGCATGTCTTCTAGAATCTGGTTGACGCGTTCCACTTGACCACTTGATTGAGGGTGGAAAGCGGTACTAAAAGAAAGGCGGGTTCCCATAGCATTTTGGAAACTTTCCCAAAATCGAGAGGTGAAAAGACTTCCTCGATCCGAGTTAATTTCCAAAGGAACACCATGGAGAGACACTATTCGGGAGATGTACAAGTCTGCTAACTGACTAGCAGTTATACTCTCACGAACAGGTAAGAAATGGGCCACTTTGGAAAGACGATCGATAACGACGAAGATAGCATTATTCCCTCTCTTGGTCCTGGGAAAACCGGTGATGAAGTCCATACCAATTTTATCCCATTTCCATTCAGGAATAGCTAGGGGTTGAAGGGTGCCAGCAGGCCGTTGATGCTCTGCTTTTACACGACGGCAGACGTCGCAATTAGCAATATACTGAGCAATTTCTCTCTTCATCCTAGTCCACCAGAACCTCTGGCGTAGGTCCTGATACATCTTGGTACTACCGGGATGAATGGTGAGAGGAGATTCATGAGCCTCCTTAAGGATCAACTGCCGTAGATGCTGGTTCTTGGGAACCACTAAACGGTTCTCAAAGTACACAACACCATGATCATTTGTGGAGAAACATCTAGCACCTCCGCTAGCAATGTTCTCCTTGATCTTAGATATTCCCTTATCTCGCTTTTGGGCAGCGATGATTTGATCCGTAAGAGTAGGTTTCGCCACCAAGGTGGAAAGAAATCCTTGAGGAACAATGTGAAGGTTAAGCTTCCGAAATTCCTCATGGAGAAGCGGTTGACTTTGTTGTAACATCAGGTTGTTACAATAAGATTTACGACTTAGCGCATCAGCCATGACGTTGGCTTTCCCTGGGGTGTAAGTTATTCCTAAGTCGAAATCTGTGATCAACTCGACCCAACGTCTTTGCCTGAGATTTAAATCCGGTTGGGTGAATATATACTTCAGACTTTGGTGATCAGTGTAGATTTCGCAACGATTACCGAGAAGGTAATGTCGCCATGTTTTGAGTGCATGGACTACAGCTGCAAGCTCTAGATCATGAGTGGGGTAGTTTTCCTCATGTGGGTGTAATTGCCGTGAAGCATAAGCAATTACGTGTCGATCTTGCATGAGAATACAGCCTAGTCCTTGTCGCGAGGCGTCGCAGTAGATAACAAAATCCTTGGAAAAATCCGGTGGTACCAGTACGGGAGCAGAGGTTAAACGTCTTTTCAGTTCCTGGAAACTGTGCTCACATTGTGGAGTCCACTCGAACTTTTTATCTTTCTTGAGGAGTTCAGTTAGAGGTTTGGCAACTTTGGAGAAATTCTCGACAAAGCGACGGCAATAGCTCGCTAGGCCAAGGAAACTCCGAACTTGCTTGACCGATTCAGGTGGAGTCCAATTAAGGACGGCTTGAACTCGCTCAGGGTTAACAGCAATGCCTTTACCAGAAATTACATGTCCAAGATAGGTCACTTCTGACAACCAGAATTCACATTTAGAAAATTTGGCATAAAGGCGATGCTCTCGAAGTTTCTTCAACACTAGCCTTAGGTGTTCGGCATGTTCTTCCTCGTTCTTGGAGTAGATGAGTATATCATCGAGGTAAACCACGACGAATTTATCCAAATACTCCATGAAGATTGAGTTCATCAACCGAGAGAAGGTGGCTGGAGCGTTGGTTAAACCGAAGGACATGACGGTGTACTCGTATTGGCCATAACGAGTAACAAAGGCCGTTTTCGGAATGTCCCCGTTTCTGATTTTGATTTGATGGTAGCCCAACCTCAAATCCATTTTAGAGAAGACTGAGGATCCAGCGAGCTGATCATACAGGTCGTTGATCCTGGGGAGCGGATACTTGTTCTTAATTGTGACCAAGTTGACAGGTCGATAATCTACAACCATCCGGTCCGTACCATCCTTCTTCTTGACGAAGAGGACGGGGCAAGCCCAAGGAGATGAACTAGGTCGGATGAAACCCTTTTTCAAGGACTCATCGAGTTGTTTCTTAAGCTCGGCTAGTTCAAAAGGTGCCATCTTGTAGGGTCTTCTGGAATCGGGACAGTTCCTGGAATGAGATCTATCACGAATTCGACATCTCTGTCAGGTGGAACACCTGGCAATTCCTCTGGGAAGACATCCGGAAAGTCACGGACTACCGGAACGTCCTCAAGGTCTGGCAAAGGGCTGGCGTTAAGAGAATATAACTGTCGCTTGGCTATTTGGGTCAAGACATTGACTATCTTCCCCGAAGGATGGGTGAGTTGAACAGTCCTAGAGAAGCAATCAATTTTGGCATGATGGGCTGACATCCAGTCCATACCCAAGATGATATTAATATCCGAAGATTTGAGGGCTATCAAAGATGTGAGAAAAACAAGTTTGTTGACTTGAATTTCATTTCCATGGCTTACTCTAGAAGTTTGCCATTTGGATCCCGGAGTTTGAATTACCATAGAGGTGGGCATCTCACAGAATGTGGTGTTATGCAGACGAGCATAGCTCTCGGATATAAATGAATGAGATGCTCCTGTATCGAAAAGAACAGATGCCGGGTGGCAATTAACAAGGAGCGTACCGAGAACGACGTTGGGATCTTCTTGAGCCTCTTCCGCAGAAACACAATTAACATGGCCACGAGCAGTGGTGGCCGGCTTGGCGTAGAACACTTTCCCTGTCGGCTTGCCACGGCCAACAGTTTTTGCTGTCTGGTTGGGGTTGGTTTGGGGACACTCGCGCATATAGTGGCCTGATTCCCCACACTTGAAACAAGTCACGGAACTGGTACGTGGAGGAGCATTGTTGGTTGGACCACCATAGGGCTTGGCTGGTGCATATGGCTGAGCTGGGCGAGGCGCCTGGAAGGATGGCCTCGGTGTGAACCTGGGTGGCAGGGCAGTGTTAGGCACCCACACGCGGCGCTTCTGAGGACCAGCACCGGATGAGGAACCCAAGTCACGGCCATGCTTGCGTGTTGCTTCATAATCAGTCTGACCAGTCTCAGCACTGATGGCCTTGTTAACAAGCTTCTGAAAAGATGTGCACTCATGCAGACGGAGGTCGCGGCGAAGCTCAGGACTAAGCCCCTTACGGAACCTTGCCTGCTTCTTCGCATCAGTAGAAACTTCCTCCGTTGCATAACGGGCAAGGTTACCAAACTCCCTACTGTAAGCGTCAACAGAGAGTCGACCTTGAGTGAAACTACAGAACTCCTCACGTTTACGGTCCATGAGACCCTCCGGAATGTGATGTTCACGGAAAGCCTCGCTGAATTCAGCCCAAGTAGTGACATGGTCCGCTGGGCGCATAGCTCCATAATTCTCCCACCATAGACTGGCGGGGCCTTCAAGGTGATATGCAGCAAAGGTGACCTTGTCAACCTCAGCTACTAGCGCAGAACGCAGTTTGTGAGAAATACTGCGAAGCCAGTCATCAGCGTCGAGAGGCTCGACGGAGTGGTGAAAGGTAGGTGGATGTAACTTGATGAAATCACTGAGTGACACCAAGTTAGTCCTCTGATGGTGTGCTGTGTTCTGTTCAATACGCTCCAACAAACGGTTGGTCTCCCGCTTGTTTCTCTCAGCCTCTAGCATAACTTCTGCCAGAGAGGGAGGGTGAGGCAGATTTGTATCCCCAACTCTGCTGCCTTCGGCCTGCTCTGGGGGAGCAGGGTTGTTGCGGGTGTTGACCATCCTAGGAAAAACAAGACAATGGTTTAGTCCAACATGACAATATTCCGACATAGAATGTAGAATGTAATGGACAACTCAGAATGCAAGATGATCATCCGTATGACATGGTAGATACAGAAACTACTTCTTTTATTCCATCGTCATACACACCATACGAGGTTTAGTACAAGACCAACAAGTACTACTATGGTGAGAGGAGGATTACATATCATCGGAGGCATCCCAAGCTCCTATACATTATTTTTCCTACACCCCCGGAATTACTACACGCTAAGTCATATTCCACAAGTCACGCAGGACGGTGGAAATACAACTATTACAATACCTAGTGGAACTACTACTATCTCAGTCATCTCCGTAGTAGTTCTCATAGAAGTCTCCTCCATAGCCTGGAAGTTCAACGTGAGCATCCGGAAACAAACGGTCCTGAGGAGCCTGTGGACCAAAAGGGCTAGGGTGAGGTCTTGGACCAACAAACGGTGGCCTGCGAGGACCACGAGGTGGGGTGATGCCTCCCACATCACGCCAATCCATCATGTCCGGCAGAGCAGACCTAACAGGATACAGATCTCTCATATCCATGCATCCAGCTTGCACAGCCGGTGCAAACCGAGTCAAGGTGGCCCAATGATCGGCGCGGGTGTTGAAAAGCTCCATTCTCAAGGCCCGATTCTCTCGGTCCTTATCCTCGAGCAACTCAGCAGTGGTGCGAGTTAGTGAGTCCTCCTGACTGGGGTCAGCATAGATAGCCCGGAGATAACCGTGCGCTCCAGGAAGTGAAGCCGGCATATACCGGAAGTCGGTGTTGCGAAGCAGGCCAGTCCTGACTCGCATGATGGTCATCATAGAATAAGCCGCATCTTGCACAGCCATCTCAATAGTAACACCGAGCCCATAGGAACAGTGAAGAGCCTCGGTAGAACCAGGATAAGAGGGAAATATCCAGACGGTGCAAAGATACTGGCTTTGGTTAAAATCTCGAAACTGCTCTTCGACCGTGTATTCGGGATACCAACGGTAACCCGTCTCGATCATCACTTGGACTAACATGGCCGTATGACCGGTCACACCAATGCATCGGGTCAGGCGAACCACTTGATTTTCGTCGCGAGTGGCCATCTGAAAGCACAACCATAATGCAAAGGCATTAGAATTTCTAGCAAAATTTCGACAGCATAACGGCTGTAAATGCTCAAGAAGGGTTTGAGACATTTATCAAAAAATTGCATAGACACTCAACAATATCATATCAAGGTTCTGGGTTCAACTTATCAGCATAACAAGGTAGTAGAACTGAACTAGGCTTGTAGTCATCAAACCTATAAGGTACTACTGATTCGTAACACGTGAACCTGATAGAGAGAGAAGATCCTAATCCTTAATCCCCGGTAGAAGAATGGACTGACTCAGATCAGAATGCCATGAGGTAAAGAAGTAAAAAGAGCCTTACGTACCATCCCACAATCAATTCCCCTACATATAACTAAAGCATTTCTAGACTCAACATCGACCAGTTTGGCTTGGAGAACCTACAGGCAGTCCGGCTCTAATACCAACGCTGTCAGGACCCCGGCTCAATGTCACATCGATCTAGCCTGTAACACCTCATATCACTTTGTGGCCTCACACACGGTATTCCCACGGGTGTCGCCTTACCTTTGCCAGGGACCGTTTGCGCCTTTTGGCTCACGTATATGATGATGTCGCTAGCATCCATATGATAAGGAGCTCGGGCTGACATGACTAGTCGTAAACCCAAAGTGGCACAGACTTACAGGGACAAGCATCCATGACCCAACATCGAACGTGTCGGTCATCAGCAAGTGGGTCCGGGCTGTAGCACTGGGCTAGTAGGACTCCGGTAAACTGGGCTGTAGCGGGCTAACAGGGCTCCGGTACTCAATGCGTGACATTTCCCCAAAGGGACAGACACAAGAACGAAGAAGGACACATGCCGGCCAGCCTAAGTGCTCCGGAGCAGTAGCAAGCTACCATGGCTCAATGGAAACACTAGGAGTCATTTCCCGGTAAGAGAGGCTACTAAAGATAAACAACTAGATAGTCAGATCCCACACATACCAAGCATTTCAACCATACACACAATATGCTCGATATGTGCAAATACAACAAGGCATCACAACATGACTCTACGACACAAGTACTTTATTTAAAGGCTCAGAGAGCCATACATAACATACATACAAGTACGGGTCACACGACCCACATTCAAGTCATACAGTCATACAAACTAGCAGCGGAAGTAACTTGTCTGAGTACAGACAACTAGTAAAATAAAAGAGGCTTGGAAAGCCTAGCTATACTACGTGGACCTTCACAAGCTCAGGGTCACCACCTGGGCCTTAGTCTACTCGTCGATGTCAACGTCTACGAAGAACCCATTAGAAGGGGTTGCAGCGCCTTATGTAAAATGTAAATTATAGCAACATGAGTACAAAGGTACCCAGCAAGACTTACGTCAGATCCTACATACATGCACATTATCAAGAAGGGTTGGTGGAGTTATTGCAGCAAGCCAGCTTTGACTCTTGGCTAAGCTATCCTACGAGACTCCAACTTGAAATGGTTTTGCACACACGATTCCACTTCTCACCACTTCAATACACCACCGAGGATCCACCTCCGTCATCCTACGGAAGAGCCATCCTCGGCACTCATGCTTATCTTGAGATTTTTAGTACTATCCATTCACTTGTCTATGAACTGTATAAGAAACCAAGTAGTCCTTTACCGCGGACGTGGCTATTCGAATAGATCATGTTAACCCTACAGGGGTGTACTTCTTCATACATGTTTCCACCACTTAGCGTCTGCACATGACATGTGCTCGGCAGACTTCAAGCGAAAGTCGACGTGGGTGTAGACCACGACCTACCTAAACACCTAAGTCTCTAGTCCAGGTTTATCGCCTATCCAGGTTCCATCCGCAGGGAGTCCGACCGAGGTTTCCCATACGGCCCCGAACGATGTGTACAGGGTTCTCGAGATACCTAACGGGTATTCGGTACACCGTGCCACGTACCTACCGCATCACAGCCCACCCCGCAGGTCAGCGCTGTCCACGGCCTCCAGTAAGCTACAAACACCAGAAACTACTTGCAACTCCTGGACAGAGGACTAGGGTGAATAAGAAGTCGAGCGGGGTCATATTTCAGGGCCCAATGCATGGTAGTAGCTGAATCTTAAATCACGCATACAGATCTCAGTTCTTAAGGTCGGCTTCAATGAAACAACCCACCATGTACTCCTACATGGCCTCTCATCGATACCTTTACCAAATCGTGTTCACCACATCACTCTCATTACCGACATGATCATTTCACTCTAGCCCATCACCCAGATGAACCAGACCTGACACGACTCTAAGCATAGCAGGCATAGCAAGGTAGGAACAACACATACATATGGCTCAATCAATTCCTACACATGCTAGTGGGTTTCATCTAATTACTGTGGCAATGACAGGTCATGCAGAGGAAATGGGTTCAACTACCATAGCACACAGCAGTTTGAAACGCGTTGTCTTAATGCAGTAAAAGAGAGCAAGAGCGAGAACATGGGATTGTATCGATATGATCAAATGGTTGGTTGCTTGCCTGATGGATCGATGCACGGATACGGTTCTTCGCTAGGGTAATCACGGTACTCCTCGGAGGCAGAACCTGCCGCAAAGAACACCGATACACAACCATCACCAAACAATGTGCGACAATATGATGCATGCATGAAACATGGCAATATGAGTGTGTTGGGCTAATGCAACTAAAACTAGATGGGTTTGAATCAATTTGAACCAAAGATTCAAATTTCAAACTCATAAATGGCCCTTTAAAGTGTTTTATCTTGTTCTGCACTAAACCTCAAGTTAGTTTGTTTAAACATGCATGAAACTAGTACAGATGGATAGATTGGATTTTTCTGATCATTTTTCATATATAATTTGTTTGATTTGGAGCTACGGTTGAATTTATATGAATTTTTGAAGTTTGCAACAATTTCTGGAATTTATAAATCATTTTAGATTTATTTTAATTTCAGAAAAGGTTTACTGCATCAGCATGAGGTCATGCTGACCTCAGCAAGTCAACAGACCCGGTCCAGGTCAAACCTGACGCGTGGGTCCAGGGTGTCAGTGGCTAATTAACTAATTTAATTTAGTTTAAACTAATCTGGATAATTAGCAGAAGGGGGCCCCACCTGTTATTGACTCAACAGAGTCAACTAGGGCCCACCCGTGGTCAAAGTCAAAACGGCTGCACCGGCGTTTAGCCGCCGGCGAGCCCGACGCGGCGGTGGAAGTGGTTTTGGCCGTTCCGGACACCAAATGGGTCGCGGAGGGCATCGGGGTGGAGCTGAGGACGAGCCGCGGCTCTTGGTGGAGTCAGTTGGGGTCGGGGTGGCCGGAGTTGGCGCCGGCGACGACCTAGGCGGTCACCGGAGTTCGGGTGAAGGCGAACTCGGGGCTAGGGTGTGCGGTGAGGTGCGGGAAGTGCACGGTTGGACTCAACGCAACGTGGTGAGTGCGTTGGACACCGTGAGTTGGCCGGAGGATGGCCAGGAGCACGTCGGCGACGAGATCCGCGGCGGTGCGTGCGGGTGATCTTCGTGCGGTGGCTACACGGCTCGGGGGCGAGAGAGGAAGGGTAGGAGGGGTAGCTAGGCTCACAGAGCACCCGTAGAGGCCACCGGCGGGGTCGGGGACGAGCTGATGCGGCGACGGCGTTGAAGGGGATCTCCGGCGACGGCGGACTCGGGCGAGGTCGGTGCGGTGGACTCGGGCCTTGCAAGCACACGGGGCTCGGTTAGCTCGACGAAGTGGACGGCGGCGGAGCTCCTGGACACCACGAGACGACGCACGGGCGGCGGGGAGCGCGGCTACGGCGATGGAGCGGCGGCGGTGGCGTCGGCCATGGCTGGGGAGCGCGAGGGGGAGGAGCTGGAGAGGAGAGGGGGCGTCTGGGGGGTTCGGGGGAGAGAGAGGGGTCGATCCACGTCGTTAGCCGGGTGAGTGGAGCGGCGAGGCGGCGAGCAGGTGCGTGGCACCCATGCGGTGCTCGCCGTCGAGCACCTTGCCTGCCTGCCTGGCCGGCAAGCAGCTTGCTGGCGCGGCGTTGGGCGGGGCCGGCAGGTGGGCCGGGTTGCAGGCGCCAGGTAAGTCCTTCCTTTCTGTTTTTTTGTTTCTCTTTTTCTATTTTTCTGCAACTTTGTTGAATTAATAAAAATACTTAGGCAACTCCTAAAATCACCAAACTGCTCCTCGTCCATAGTTGGATTATTTCCAACATGAAACATTTTAGTTTGGAGATATTTGAGCATTTGAAATATTTTATATAATTTTAAATGCCCAAATTCAAATACTTATCATTTAATTCAAAGACCCTAAGATGAGCTAGAAAATTGTGCAACACTTTTGGCAGAGGTTCTGAACCAAGACAAAAATGATGGACATTTTAGAAGGGCATTTCAGGTTCATTGAAAAAGTTTTTAGTAAACCCTAGTTGGATTCAGAGGGGGCTGGGGGTTCTGACATCCCCATTTCAAGTTTCTGTTGAAAGAATAAACATGATGCAACACTCTAATGCATGAACTAGCTAGGGTGTGACAATAGGCTTTAATTTACACATTTATATCATTTTTGGGACTAACCTACTAACCGGAGGCCCAACCCGTATTTGCTGTTTTTTTGCCTATTTGAGTATTTCGAAGAAAAGGAATATCAAACGGAGTGCAAACGGAATGAAACCTTCGGGAGCGTGATTTTTGGAACGAACGTGATCCGGAGAGCTTGGAGTGCAAGTCAAGAAGCTGCCGAGGAAGCCATGAGATAGGAGGCCGCCCCCCTGATCAATTGTAGGTACAGTGGGGTTTTTATGCCCAAACTGCGAGTGTCGTGTTCTCCTCAGGGATTAGGCAACGGCAACTATGCTCAGCTAAAGCTAGGTGATAGAATTTAGATGATGATTGCAAGGAAATATAGACCTAAACTAACCAAAGTTGATGACAAACAAAATGAAAATAACCAATGGAAGGTTCAAATTATCTTCACTGTATTTTTGGTATTTTTGTTTTACTAGAGACAATAAAACACCAACACATGCATACATAGACTACAAAAGGAAATATACAATAAAAGAACACATATATTACTAGAAAGTATGTAAAAGGGGCAAAAGTAAGATTACGGAACAAGGAAAGAAATTTCACATCACAATCACACTCACATATGTATACATCATAGGTACTTGATATCACCACACAAACATATATAACTAACATACAATGTAACAGAGGGAAGAAACAATAATGTGTCAGGGACAGAAATATATCACCATACAAATATATATTTATATCTCAGGTACAAAGCTACCACAGGTACTACAAGATGAACTCCTTTATTCAAGAAGTACAAAACACAAGTGATGGGTTTAACTAATTACCACACATAAGAACAGAGGGTCATACGCCACAATTCAGTTTTCAGATCAACAATTTAAAACCACACAAGCTTGAGTCTGAAACTAAACATATCATAGCACTAGACAAATCTGAATATTACATTCGATCTCAAATCTATAGAAATTTAGAGAGAGGGAGATGGCAGTAGCAGGAGGTTGAGGGAGAAGAAGTAGCAGCAGGTTGGTGGGTGAGGAGCAGCAGAGAGGGAGAGAGCAACAGCAGGGGACGCAAGAAGCAGTAGCAAGAGGCGTTTGAGAGAAGAAGAAGAAGCAGTAGGTTGAGATAGCAGCAGCAGGAACAAGGGAAGGAGCGGAAGGAGTTGGAGAAGAAGATTAGGAGCAGCAGCAGTTTAGCAGGGGAGAGAATATGCAGCAATCGGCGGAGGCGCGCGGGAAATCAGACACCCGCGACCCCAATGTATGGCGGGTCACGCGAGTGGCAGCGCTGGTGGTGAGGAGCAGCGGTTGGTGGTGGTGATGGATGAAGCTGGTGGTGAATGGTGGATGTTTATGGTGAGTCTGCTGATAGTGCGGAGGCGCACCACCACACTGGCCTGGCCGTGGCGGCGGCCAGAGATGGAGAAGGAGGGGTGAGGGAGAGAGATGAGATGCCAGGCCTGAAGGGATCAAGTGTTGAAGCTAGGGATTTTGTTCCCCACTCTGATCTTCCACATTTGCACATTGGCCCTCCTCTTCTCTTCATTTCTGCCCAAGAAGATCCTCCTCTTCTTTTAGTTTGCTCCCCTAGATTACTTCTTTCCTTCACGCTCAGGTCCTTGACGTATTTCTTTCATGCCCTTCTCTCTTCTCGTTAGCCACATAGTAGAGATCTTGACGATTATAGTGCCTTAGCGCACTTTTCTGCAAAAGAAGCAAGCCACAAGTAAATGATCCCTTTATGATTTTCATTCAAATATGCAGTAATTTATAGCACGAAATGAATGAATATATCTCAATGAACCATATATTTGAGGGACAAAAGATGTATACGAAATGTGCTTATCAAGTTCCCCCACACTTAAATCTTTGCTTGTCCTCAAGCAAAGGCATATGACAAGAGCAAGAACATGAATAGTGAACTGAGTAAAGAATGTCCTGGTAAAATAGATCTCCAAACAAGGCATGCTTCAGACTTAGCTAGTGAAAATCAATCGTTAAGAGTGCTACAGAGCAATAGGACACTAGTAAGCATGACCATTTTAAACCTTTACAATGATAAAAGAGGATCAACAAGTTTAAATGATGACTGTGCCAAAAGGTTCCTAAAGAGAGCATGATCCCGAGAACAAAGCTTGTGATCAGATCACTTATTACGAGGAACACAACATTGTGGTTGAACCACAAATTGAATTTGAAGGAAGCAAAGATATTATTTTATCAGTCTCACCAAAGGAACATACCACCGATCCCGAGAACATGGTATACACCTGGCTCGACCAAATATTAGTTTTTTTAGTTTGTCTCCCCAAAGGAACATACCACCGATCCAGAGAACATGGTATACACCTGGTTCAACAATTACATTTTTTATGATATAATTAACTCCTATCTGATCCAACCAGATTTCACAAGCCACCGATCCAGGGAACATGGCATGCTACTGTGAGGTAAGATCAGATAATTATTCATTATAAGATATATTTTTAAATGAACAACGCATAAGCACAAAAAACAGGAATCCTCACTTCTCCATGTCTGGTTCACATGCTACCGATCCAGGGAACATATCATGCTAATCCATAGTGGTTAGGTGATTGCTCTGAATGGGAACACACTTGGCACAAATTCAACATCTAAACATGGTGATCTAGGTGTATCATAGTAAATGCAGAAAATGACGAAGTTTTCTAGTGTACTAGGGATTTGAGCACTCAAAACTAATAGCTTTCACTACTTTCAGCAAAGCAAGCCTTGTGTAGATCACTAGTTTACAAGGCATTCAACACTCAGTTCACATATTCACATCAATCACCCTATGTCGAAGGTAAAATTCAGTGGGACGATATTTAAGAAATTGCTCAAGCAACCCAAATGTCAAATGATTTCAGCATGTATCAATGGATGATATATTAAGATTCGGGTCATGAAACAGCTCACCGGGTTTATATAGGAAGTAGCACTCGCTCAACGCTCTCTAAACTACAGCTCTTCTCTTTTTGCTTCTCTATCCCCATGCCTACTCCAGCTTCACTCCTCTTCGCGTGTGCCCATTGCTTCTCCTCATCACCATGCTGTGAATCCACCAGGATCCCATGGGATGTCATCTCGAACTTGGTCAGCCCGTAATGAATCGTGCACAAGCATAAACCTGAAAGAACACTCAACAAACAAGCCAATACAAATGATAGGGACAATGCCCTCTAAGTCATCAATAGAGTATCCTATCACATAAGCATATCTATTGAGCATATGATAAATAGATATCATCAATAAATCGCATGGTGCATAGGCAGTATCCATGATATGGCATATCTTGTCGAGAAAGCTGAGATCATACCTGAGATAGTTAGGAAGAAGCTTCAGGACTACCTCCATTGAAGATACCAAGTGAGGTGTGGTAGTATTAATTTCCACCGGACTCATGTCAACAAGTGAAATAGAGCTTGACTCCTTGACATCTGAATCCACCTCACCATAATCAACCATGAAGCTCTCCATCTCAGGCTCAAGTGTTGAAGAATCAATGCGGCTAACATCATCAAAGGCGAACTTCTCCATATCTGGCTCTAGCAGCACATGATCAATATCAACTAAAGGTGACTCCTCAATATCAAAAGCAATCAACTACAGCTCTGGCTCATCCATGGGAGAATCATCACAATGCAAAACTGAATCTCCAACACTAGTATCCAGATGATCTATAGCGTGTGTGTCAACTAGAATGGTGTCATCATCGTCAAATATAATCCATGCAAGCTCAACCTTGTCACACTGAGATAGAGGCTCGGGCTTTTGTGTAAGAATTGGTGGTGGAGGTGTAGTGATTTGTTGCAAGCAAACCAATGAATCAGATGTGGGCTTCTTATTGTACCACTGAAGTTGGTGGAAAGCTATGCCCTCAATCAGCAGAAAAGCTTCATCAAGTGTCTTGTTTGTAATAGCTCCACCCGCTTCCATATCGACGTAAGCTCGAGTGTCCGAAGTCAATCCTCTATAGAATATCTGCAGCTCTAACCATCTCTCGAGCCCATGATTAGGACATCTCCTGAATAAGTCTTTGTATCTCTCCCAAGCATCATACAAGCTCTCGCCTTCACGCTGAACGAAATTGAAGATCTCATCTCGAATTGTGGACTGCTTGTGTGGTGGGAAATATTTATCCAAGAAAGCTCGCGATATCTCATTCCAACTGTATGACCTTGATGGCAAGGATCGATACCAAGCACGAGCATCATCGCGGAGGGAGAATGTAAACAACCTGCACATGATTGCATCTTGAGGAACTCCATGGTACTTGACTGTATCTGAATACTCCATGACTCAGTGTAAGTGCTCGTAAGGATCTTCATTAGGCAACCCTCCAAACTGATGTTGTTGAACCAAAGCAATAAGACCAGGCTTTAGCTCAAAAAATTTCGCCTCAAAAGACGGCCAAAGTGGCCCTGTGAAATAGCATTGGCTGCTTGGCATCCAAACATCACGAAGCATCGCCATATCTCCGCCAAGTGTAACTATCAATCAACCTGTAAATAGTTTAGATTTCCTATGCACACTCATAAACAATAAATACTAGTCAGAATGTTAGTATCCTAATAAGCCGAAGCAACAACGACGAAAAAATATAAAAGAAACGCAGAAAATGAAATACACGACGAATTAAACACGAAACTAAAATAAACCTAGTCTATAGCGTAACACGGTCACTCGACGCTAGTCCCCGGCAACGGCGCCAAAATGATCTATTGTAGGTACAGTGGGGTTTTTATGCCCAAACTGCGAGTGTCGTATTCTCCTCAGGGACTAGGCAACGGCAACTATGCTTAGCTAAAGCTAGGTGATAGAATTTAGATGATGATTGCAAGGAAATATAGACCTAAACTAACCAAAGTTTATGACAAACAAAATGAAAATAAGCAATGGAAGGTTCATATTATCTTCACTGTATTTTTGTTTTACTAGAGACAATAAAACATCAACACATGCATACATAGACTACAAAAGGAATTCTACAATAAAAGAACACATATATTACTAGGAAGTATGTAAAAGGGGCAAAAGTAAGATTACGGAATAAGGAAAGAAATTTCACATCACAATCACACTCAAATATGTATACATCACAGGTACTTGATATCACCACACAAACATATATAACTAACATACAATGTAACAGAGGGAAGAAACAATAATGTGTCAGGGACAAAAATATATCACCATACAAATATATATTTATATCACAGGTACAAAGCTACCACATGTACTACAAGATGAACTCCTTTATTCAAGAAGTACAAAACACAAGTGATGAGTTTTAACTAATTACCACACATAAGAACAGAGGGTCATATGCCACAATTCAGTTTTCAGATCAACAATTTAAAACCACACAAGCTTGAGTCTGAAACTAAACATATCATAGCACTAGACAAATCTGAATATTACATTCGATCTCAAATCTACAGAAATTTAGAGAGAGGGAGATGGCAGCAGCAGGAGGTTGAGGGAGAAGAAGTAGCAGCAGGTTGGTGGGTGAGGAGCAGCAGAGAGGGAGAGAGCAATAGCAGGGGACGCAAGAAGCAGTAGAAAGGGGCGTTTGAGACGAAGAAGCAGTAGTAGTAGGTTGAGATAGCAGCAGTAGGAACAAGGGAAGGAGCGGAAGGAGTTGGAGAAGAAGATTAGGAGCAGCAGCAGTTTAGCAGGGGAGAGAATATGTAGCAATCGATGAAGGTGCGCAGGAAATCAGACACCCGCGACCCCAAAGTCTGGCGGGTCACGCGAGTGGCGGCGCTGGTGGTGAGGAGCAGCGGTTGGTGGTGGTGATGGATGAAGTTGTTGGTGAATGGTGGATGTTTATGGTGAGTGTGATGATAGTGCGGAGGCACACCACCACGCTGGCCTGGCCGTGGCGGCGGCCGGAGATGGAGAAGGATGGGTGAGGGAGAGAGATGAGATGCCAGGCCCGAAGGGATCAAGTGTTGCAGCTAGGGATTTTGTTCCCCACTCTGATCTTCCACAATTGCACATTGGCCCTCCTCTTCTCTTCATTTCTGCCCAAGAAGATCCTCCTCTTCTTTTAGTTTGCTCCCCTAGATTACTTCTTTCCTTCACGCTCAGGTCCTTGACGTATTTATTTCATGCCCTTCTCTCTTCTCGTTAGCCACATAGTAGAGATCTTGACGATTATAGTGCCTTAGCGCACTTTTCTGCAAAAAAAAGCAAGCCACAAGTAAATGATCCCTTTATATGATTTTCATTCAAATATGCAGTAATTTATAGCACGAAATGAATGAATATATCTCAATGAACCGTATATTTGAGGGACAAAAGATGTATACGAAATGTGCTTATCACCCCCCCTATAGGGCGCGCCCCCTGTCTCGTGGGCCCCTCGGGCGGCCACCGACGTACTTCTTCCTCCTATATATACCTACGGACCCCGAAAACATCGAGGAGCACCACGAAACACAATTTCCACTGCCGTAACCTTCTGTATCCATGAGATCCCATCTTGGAGCCTTCGCCGGCACTCTGCCGGAGGGGGAACCGACCATGGAGGGCTTCTACATCAACATCCTTGCCCCTCCGATGAGTTGTGAGTATTTTACCACAGACCTACGGGTCCATAGTTATTAGCTAGATGGCTTCTTCTCTCTTTTTGGATCTCAATACAATGTTCTCCCCCTCTCTTGTGGAGATCTATTCGATATAATCTCTTTTTGCGGTGTGTTTGTCGAGATCCGATGAATTGTGGGTTTATGATCAAGTTTATCTATGAATAATATTTGAATCTTCTCTGAATTCTTTTATGTATGATTGAGTTATCTTTGCAAGTCTCTTCGAATTATCAGTTTGGTTTGGCCTACTAGATTGGTCTTTCTTGCCATGGGAGAAGTGCTTAGCTTTGGGTTCAATCTTGCAGTGTTCTTACCCAGTGACAGAAAGGGTTGCAAGACACGTATTGTATTGTTGCCATCGAGGATAACAAGATGGGGTTTATATCATATTGCATGAGTTTATCCCTCTACATCATGTCATCTTGCTTAATGTGTTACTCTGTTCTTATGAACTTAATACTCTAGATGCAGGCAGGAGTCGGTCGATGTGTGGAGTAATAGTAGTAGATGCAGGCAGGAGTCGTCTACTTGTTATGGACGTGATGCCTATATACATGATCATGCCTAGATAATCTCATAACTATGCGCTTTTCTATCAATTGCTCAACAGTAATTTGTTCACCCACCGTAATACTTACGCTATCTCGAGAGAAGCCTCTAGTGAAACCTATGGCCCCTGGGCCTATCTCTTATCATATTTTCTTTCAATCTACTTTTATTTGCATATTTACTTTTTGCATCTATATTACAAAATACCAAAAATATATTACTATCTCTATTAGATCTCACTTTCGTAAGTGGCCGTGAAGGGATTGACAACCCCTTTATTGCGTTGGTTGCGAGTTCTCAGTTTGTTTGTGTAGGTGCGTGGGACTTTTGAGGAGCCTCCTACTGGATTGATACCTTGGTTCTCAAAACTAAGGGAAATACTTACCCTACACTTGCTGCATCACCCTCTCCTCTTCGGGGAAAACCAACGCTAGCTCAATATGTAGCATCCAGCAAGACGGGTGAGGTAGTAGATGAGTTCCGCCAACACGAGAGAGTGGTGACGGTGGTGATGCAACTATCTCTGTAGGGCTTCGCCAAGCACTACGAAAATATGACCGAGGATGAACTAGAGGGAGAGGGGCGTCGTACACGGCTAGGGAATCATGGTGTATGTTGCCCCTCTCCTCCCTCTCATATATATATAGGTGGAGGGGGAGGCAGCCCCTAGGGCACCCCAAGTGGCCGGTGGCTGCCCTAGGGCACTTGCCCTGACCGAAACTCCCCCTTCCATATTTGTGCATGGGGGGAGGAAAGGGGGGTTGGCTGCCTTTGGGGCGCCTCCCCTTTCCTTCCCTCCATCTTTGGTGCGTGGGCAAGGGGTGGAGGGGTGCACCAGCCCACTTGTGGGCTGATACGTCTCTGTTGTGTCTATAATTTTTGATTGTTCCATGCCAATATTCTTCAACTTTCATATACTTTTGGCAACTTTTTATACTATTTTTGGGACTAACATATTGATCGAGTGCCCAGTGCTAGTTCCTGTTTGTTGCATGTTTTATGTTTCACAAAAACCCAATATCAAACGGAATCCAAACGGGATAAAAACGGATGGAGAATTATTTTGGAATATTTGGGATTTTCCGAAGGAAGAATCAACGTGAAACGGTGTCCGAGGTGGCCACGAGACAGGGGGCGCGCCCTCCCCCCTAGGCGCACCTGGCACCCTCGTGGGCCACCCGTAAGGCGGTTGACACTCTTCTTTTGCCGCAAGAAAGCTAATTTTACGAGAAAAATCTGGGCAAAAGATTCACCCCAATCAGAGTTACTGATCTCCGGATATAAAAGAACTCGGTGAAGGGGCAGAATCTGAGAACGCAAAAACAGAGAGAAACAAAGAGATAGATCCAATCTAGGAGGGGCTCTCGCCCCTCCCAATCCATGGGAGCCAAGGACCAGAGGGGAAACCCTTCTCCCATCTAGGGAGGAGGTCAAGGAAGAAGAAGAAGAAGGGGGGCTATCTCCCCCTTGCTTCCGGTGGCACCGGAGCGCTGCCGGGGGCCATCATCATCACTGCGATCTTCACCAACACCGCCGTCATCTTCACCAACATCTCCATCACCTTCCCCCATCTATATTCAGCTGTCCACTCTCCCGCAACCCGCTGTACCCTCTACTTGAACATGGTGCTTTATGCTTCATATTATTATCCTATGATGTGTTGCCATCCTATGATGTCTGAGTAGATTTTCGTTGTCCTATCGGTGATTGATGAATTGCTATGATTGGTTTGAGTTGCATGTTTTATTATTGCTGTTGTCCTATTGTGCCCTCCGTGTCACGCAAGCATGAGGGATTCCCACTGTAGGGTGTTGCAATAAGTTCATGATTCTTTTATGGCGGGTTGCTTGAGTGACAGAAGCATAAACCCGAGTAAGGGGATTGTTGCGTATGGGATAAAGGGGACTTGATACTTTAATGCTATGGTTGGGTTTTACCTTAATGAATCTTTAGTAGTTGCGGATGCTTGCTAGAGTTCCAATCATAAGTGCATATGATCCAAGTAGAGAAAGTATGTTAGCTTATGTCTCTCCCTCAAATAAAATTTCAATAGTGATTACCGGTCTAGTAACATAGTCAATTGCTTAGGGACAATTCCACAACTCCTACCACCACTTTTCCACACTCGTTATATTTACTTTATTGCATCTTTATCTAAACATCCCCTAGTTTATATCTACATGTTCTTTATTATCTTGCAAACCTATCCTGTCACACCTACAAAGTACTTCTAGTTTCATACTTGTTCTAGGTAAAGCGAACGTCAATCGTGCGTAGAGTTGTATCGGTGGTCGATAGAACTTGAGCGGATATTTATTCTACCTTTAGCTCCTCGTTGGGTTCGACACTCTTACTTATCGAAAACTGTTGCGATCCCCTACACTTGTGGGTTATCATGGGCTGGTGTGCTTCCCCCTTTTGGCCGATAAGGCCCACCGCTTGCCGATGGCCTCCGGGAACCCCTTCTGGCACTCCGATAAAATACCCGGTACTTCCAGAACCTTTCCGGTGACCAAATACTATCGTCCTATATATCAATCTTTACCTCCGGACCATTCTAGAGCTCCTTGCCATGTCCGTGATCACATCCGGGACTACGAACAACATTCGGTCATCAACTCACATAACTCATACAATACTATATCATCAGCGAACGTTAAGCGTGTGGACCATACGGGTTCGAGAATGATGTAGACATGACCGAGACACCTCTCCGGTCAATAACCAATAGTGGAACCTGGATGCCCTTATCGGTTACTACATATCCTACGAAGATCTTTATCGGTCGAACCTTATGACAACATACGTAATTCCCTTTGTCTGTCGGTATGTTACTTGCCCGAGATTCGATCATCGGTATCTTCATACCCAGTTAATCTCGTTACCGGCAAGTCTCCTTACTCGTTCCGTAATACATCATCTTGCAACTAACTCCTTAGTCACTTTGCTTGCAAGCTTATTATGATGTGTATTACCGAGAGGGCCCAAAGATACCTCTCTGATACACGGAGTGACACATCCTAATATCGATCCATGCCAACTCAACAGACACCTTTGAAGATACTCGTAGAGCATCTTTATGATCACCCAGTTACGTTGTGATGTTTGATAGCACACAAGGTATTCCTACGGTATCCGAGAGTTGCATAATCTCGTAGTCGAAGGAACATGTATTTGACATTCAAGAAAGCAGTAGCAATAAACTGAACGATCATATGGTAAGCTAACGGATGGGTCTTGTCCATCACATCATCCTCCTAATGATGTGATCCCGTTATCAAATGACAACTCATGTCTATGGTTAGGAAACCTTAACCATCTTTGATCAACGAGCTAGTCTAGTAGAGGCTCATTAGGGACACATATTTGTTTATGTATCCACACATGTATTTAAGTTTCCGGTCAATACAATTCTAGCATGAATAATAAACATTTATCATGACTAAGGAAATATAATAATGACCATTTTATTATTGCCTCTACGGCATATTTCCATCAGTCTCCCACTTGCACTAGGTCAATAATCTAGTTCACATCGCCATGTGATTAACACATATAGTTCATATCGCCATGTGACTAACACCCAAAGAGTTTACTAGAGTCAATAATCTAGTTCACATCGCCATGTGATTAACACCCAAAGAGTCTACTAGAGTCAATAATCTAGTTCACATCACCATGTGATTAACATCCAAAGAGTACTAAGGTGTGATAATGTTTTGCTTGTGAGAGAGGTTTAGTCAATGGGTCTACCACATTCAGATCCGTATGTATTTTGCAAATTTCTATGTCTACAATGCTCTGCATGGAGCTACTTGATACGTCCATTTTGCGTCATGCTTTTATATCAATATTTATTGCATTATGGGCTGTTATTACACATTATGTCTCAATACTTATGGCTATTCTCTCTTATTTTACAAGGTTTACCATGAAGAGGGGGAATGCCGGCAGCTGGAATTCTGGCTGGAAAAGGAGCAAATATTGCAAACCTATTATGCACAGCTCCAAAAATCCTAAAACTCCACAGAAGTCATTTTTGGAATTAATAAGAATTACTGAGCGAAGAAAACACCAGAGGGGGCCCACACCCTGGCCAGGAGGGTGGGGGGCGCGCCCACCCCTACTAGGCGCGCCCCCTGTCTCCTGGGCCCCCTGGTGGCCCTCTGGTGCCCATCTTTTGCTATATGAAGGCTTTTACCCTGAAAAAATCATAAGCAAGCTTACGGGATGAAACTCTGCTGCCACAAGGCAGAACCTTGGCGGAACCAATCTAGGGCTCCGGCGGAGCTGTTCTGCCGGGGAAATTTCCTCCGAGAGGGGGAAATCATCACCATCGTCATCACCAACGATCCTCTCATCGGGAGGGGGTCAATATCCATCAACATCTTCACCAGCACCATCTCCTCTCAAAACCCTAGTTCATCTCTTGTATCCAATCTTGTATCAAAACCACAAATTGGTACCTGTGGGTTGCTAGTAGTGTTGACTACTCCTTGTAGTTGATGCTAATTGGTTTACTCGGTGGAAGATCATATGTTCATATCCTTAATGCATATTAATACTCCTATGATCATGAACATGAATATGCTTTGTGAGTAGTTACGTTTGTTCTTGAGGACATGGGTGAAGTCTTGCTATTAGTAGTCATGTGAATTTGTTATTCGTTTGATATTTTGATGAGATGTATGTTGTCTCTCCTCTAGTGGTGTTATGTGAACGTCGACTACATGACACTTCACCATTATTTGGACCTAGAGGAAGGCATTGGGAAGTAATAAGTAGATGATGGGTTACTAGAGTGACAGAAGCTTAAACCCTAGTTTATGCGTTGCTTCGTAAGGGGCTGATTCGGATCCATATGTCTAATGGTGTGGTTAGGTTTACCTTAATACTTCTTTTGTAGTTGCGGATGCTTGCAATAGGGGTTAATCATAAGTGGGATGCTTGTCCAAGTAAGGGCAGTACCCAAGCACCGGTCCACCCACATATCAAATTATCAAAGTACCAAACGCGAATCATATGAGCGTGATGAAAACTAGCTTGGCGATAATTCCCATGTGTCCTCGGGAGCGCTTTTCTCATTATAAGAAATTGTCCAGGCTTGTCCTTTGCTACAAAAAGGATTGGGCCACCTTGCTGCACTTTATTTACTTTCATTGCTTGTTACCCGTTACAATTTATCTTATCACAAAACTATCTGTTACCTACAATTTCAGTTCTTGCAGAGAAAACCTTACTGAAAACCGCTTGTCATTTCCTTCTGCTCCTTGTTGGGTTCGACACTCTTACTTATCGAAAGGACTACGATAGATCCCCTATACTTGTGGGTCATCAAGTCTCTTTTCTAGCACCGTTGCCGGGGAGTGAAGCGCCTTTGGTGAGTGGAACTTTGTAAGGAAACATTTATATAGTGTGCTGAAATTTTTTGTCACTTGTTACTATGGAAACTAATCCTTTGAGGGGCTTCTTCGGGGTATCTTCACCCCGACCAGTAGAGCAAAGAGTTGCTCCTCAACCTACTGAACCTACTGAAAATATTTACTTTGAGATTCCTTCGGGTATGATAGAGAAACTACTAGCTAATCCCTTTGCAGGAGATGGAACATTGCATCCCGATTTACACCTTATCTTTGTGGATGAAGTTTGTGGATTATTTAAGCTTGCAGGTATTCCTGATGATGTTGTCAAAAGGAAGTTTTTCACTTTATCTTTGAAGGGAGATTCATTGAAATGGTATAGGCTATGTGATGATACGGGGTCTTGGAATTATAAACGATTGAAGTTGGAATTTCACGAGAAGTTCTATCCTATGCATCTTGTTCATCGTGATCGTAATTACATATATAATTTATGGACTCACGAAGGAGAAAGCATCGCTCAAGCTTGGGGGAGGCTTAAGTCAATGTTATATTCATGCCCCAATCATGAGCTCTCAAGAGAAATGATTATTCAAAACTTTTATGCTCGGCTTTCTCTCAATGATCGCACCATGCTTGATACATCCTGTGCTGGTTCTTATATGCTGAAGACTACTGATTTCAAGTGGGACTTATTGGAAAGAATTAAACACACCTCTGAAGATTGGGGTTCCGACGATGGTAAGGAGTCAGCTATAACACCTAAGTTTGATTGTATTAAATCATTTATGGATACCGATGCCTTTCGTGGATTTAGCGCTAAGTATGGACTTGACTCTGAGATAGTAGCTGCTTTTTGTGAATCTTTTGCTACTCACATTGATCTCCCTAAGGAGAAGTGGTTTAAATATAATCCTCCCATTTAAGTAAAAGTAGTTGCACCTATTATAGTTGAAGAAAATACTATCACTTATGATGATCCTATTGTTCCTACTACTTATGTTGAGAAACCTCCTTTTCCTATTAGGATAAAGGATCATGCTAAAACTTCAATTGTCGTTCGGAAGAGTAATACTAGAACTTATACACCCCCTGAGAAAATCAAAGTTGAACCTAGTATTGCTATGGTTAAAGATCGCTTGGATGATAATTTAGATGGGCATGTTACTTACTTTTGTGAACAGGCTGCTAATATTGCTAAACCCGATGCTAAGATACATAGACCTGTTGTAGGCATGCCTGTTATTTCTGTTAAAATAGGAGATCATTGTTATCATGGCTTATGTGATATGGGTTCTAGTGCTAGTGCAATACCTCATTCCTTATATGAAGAAATTATGCATGATATCACACCCGCTGAATTAGAAGGTATTGATGTTACAATTAAGCTTGCCAGTAGATATACTATTTCACAAGTTGGGATTGTTAGAGATGTTGAAGTGTTGTGTGGGAAGGTTAAATATCCTGCTGATTTTCTTGTTCTTGGTTCCCCACAAGATGACTTTTGTCCCATTATTTTTGGTAGACCCTTCTTGAATATTGTTAATGCTAGGATTGATTGCGAAAAGGATACTGTTACAATTGGCTTAGGGATATGTCTCATGAGTTTAATTTTGCTAAGTTTCATAGACAACCCCATGATAAAGAATCACCTAGGAAGGATGAGATTATTGGTCTTGCTTCTATTGCCGTGCCTCCTACTGATCCGTTAGAACAATATTTTCTAGACCACGAAAATGATATGTTTATGAATGAAAGAAGGGAAATAGATGAAGTGTTCCTTCAACGGGGTCCTATTCTGAAACACAACTTACCTGTTGAAATCCTAGGGGATCCCCCTCCACCAAAGGGTGATCCCGTGTTTGAGCTCAAACCATTACCTAATAATCTTAAGTATGCTTATCTTGATGAAAAGAAAATATATCATGTTATTATTAGTGCTAACCATTTAGAGCAAGAAGAAGAAAGACTATTGAAAACTCTGAAGAAGCACCGTGCTGCTATTGGATATACTCTAGATGATCTTAAGGGCATTAGTCCCACTCTATGCCAACACAAAATTAAAGTGGAGGAAGATGCCAAACCAGTTAGAGATCCTCAACGACGACTAAATCCTAAGATGAAAGAAGTGCTAAGGAAGGAGATACTAAAGCTCCTTGAGGCAGGTATAATTTATCCCGTTCCTGATAGTGAATGGGTAAGTCATGTCCATTGTGTTCCTAAAAAGGGAGGTATTACTGTCGTTCCTAATGATAAAGATGAATTGATCCTACAAAGAATTATTACAGGTTATAGGATGGTAATCAATTTCCGTAAATTAAATAAATCTACTAAGAAAGATCGTTACCCTTTACCTTTTATTGATCAAATGCTAGAAAGACTATCCAAACACACACATTTCTGCTTTCTAGATGGTTATTCTGGTTTCTCTCAAATATCTGTGTCAGCGAAGGATCAATCAAAAACTACTTTTACTTTCCCTTTTGGTACTTTTGCTTATAGACGTATGCCTTTTGGTTTATGTAATGCACCTGCTACCTTTCAAAGATGCATGATGGCTATATTTTGTGACTTTTGTGAAAAGATTTGTGAGGTATTCATGGATGATTTCTCAGTTTATGGATCATCTTTTGATGATTGCTTGAGCAACCTTGATCGGGTTTTGCAGAGATGCGAAGACACTAGTCTCGTCTTGAATTGGAAAAGTGCCACTTTATGGTTAATGAAGGCATTGTCTTGGGGCATAAGATTTCCGAGAGAGGTATTGAAGTTGATAAAGCTAAAGTTGATACTATTGAAAAGATGCCATGTCCCAAGGACATAAAAGGTATAAGAAGTTTCCTTGGTCATGCCGGTTTTTATAGGAGGTTCATTAGGGACTTTTCTAAAATCTCTAGGCCTCTGACTAATTTATTGCAAAAAGATATTCCTTTTGTCTTTGATGATGATTGTGCAGAAGCATTTGAAATACTTAAGAAAGCTTTGATCACTGCACCTATTGTTTAGCCACCTGATTGGAATTTACCCTTTGAGATTATGTGTGATGCTAGTGATTATGCTGTAGGTGTTGTTCTACGACAAAGAGTTGATAAGAAATTGAATGTTATCCAGTATGCTAGTAAAACTCTTGATACTGCCCAGAGAAATTATGCTACTATTGAAAAAGAGTTTTTAGCAGTCGTATTTGCATGTGATAAGTTTAGACCTTATATTGTTGATTCCAAAGTTACTATTCACATGGATCATGCTGCTATTAAATATCTTATGGAAAAGAAAGATGCTAAGCCTAGACTTATTAGATGGGTTCTCTTGCTCCAAGAATTTGATTTGCATATTATTGATAGAAAGGGAGCTGAGAACCCCGTTGTAGACAACTTGTCTAGGTTAGAGAATGTCCTTGATGACCCACTACCTATTGATGATAGCTTTCCTGATGAACAATCAGTGGTCATTAATGCTTCTTGTACTGCTCCTTGGTATGCTGATTATGCTAATTACATTGTTGCTAAATTTATACCACCTAGTTTCACATACCAACAAAAGAAAAGGTTATTTTATGATTTAAGACATTACTTCTGGGATGACCCACACCTTTATAAAGGAGTAGATGGTGTTATTAGACGTAGTGTACTTGAGCATGAACAGGAACAGATCCTATGCAAGTGTCATTCTGAATCATATGGAGGACACCATGCTGGAGATAGAACTGCACATAAGGTATTGCAATCCGGTTTTTATTGGCCTACTCTCTTCAAAGATGCTCGTAAGTTTGTCTTGTCTTGTGATGAATGCCAAACAATAGGTAATATTAGTAGACATCAAGAAATGCCTATGAATTATTCTCTTGTTATTGAACCATTTGATGTTTGGGGCTTTGATTATATGGGACCTTTTCCTGCCACTAATGGTTACACACATATTTTAGTTGTTGTTGATTACGTTACTAAGTGGGTAGAAGCTATTCCAACTAGTAGTGCTAATCATAACACCTCTATTAAGATGCTTAAAGAAGTTATTTTTCCGAGGTTTGGAGTCCCTAGATATCTTATGACTGATGGTGGTTCACATTTTATTCATGGTGCTTTCCGTAAGATGCTTGCTAAGTATGATGTTAATCATAGAATTGCATCTCCTTATCACCCGCAGTCTAGTGATCAAGTAGAGTTGAGCAATAGAGAGCTCAAATTAATTTTGCAAAAGACTGTGAATAGATCTAGAAAGAATTTGTCCAAGAAACTTGATGATACATTATGGGCCTACAGAACTGCGTATAAAAATCCTATGGGTATGTCTCCGTATAAGATGGTTTATGGAAAAGCATGTCACTTACCTCTTGAACTTGAACATAAAGCATATTGGGCTATTAAAGAGCTCAATTATGACTTCAAACTTGCCGGTGAGAAGTGGTTGTCTGATATTAGCTCACTTGATGAATGGAGAACCCAAGCCTATGAGAATGCCAAGCTGTTCAAAGAAAAAGTTAAAATATGGCATGACAAAAGGATACAAAAGTGTGAGTTTAACGTAGGTGATTATGTGTTATTATTCAACTCTCGTTTAAGGTTTTTTGCAGGAAAACTTCTCTCTAAATGGGAAGGTCCTTACGTTATCGAGGAGGTCTATCGTTCCGGTGCCATAAAAATCAACAACTTCGAAGGCACAAGTCCAAGGGTGGTGAATGGTCAAAGAATCAAACATTATATCTCAGGTAATCCTATCAATGTTGAAACTAATATTATTGAGACTGTAACCCCGGAGGAATACATAAGGGACACCTTCCAGAATGTTTCAGACTCCGAAAAGGAATATGTATATGGTACGGTAAGTAAACCGACTCCAAAACAGTTCTAATGGCAATTTTTCTTTGTTTTGGAATATTTAAGAATTTTGGAAAGCAAGAAGTAATCCGGGAAGGACACAAGGCCTCCACGAGGGTGGAGGGAGCGCCCACCCTTCCTGGGCGCGCCCCCCTGTCTCGTGGCCACCTCGTGTGCCTCCCGGACTCTGTTTTCTTCCACGTTACGTATTTTGGTCGGTAAAAATTCATTATACAATCTCTTGAAGGTTTTGACCACCATATCACACAATATCCTATGTTTTTGTTTCGAGTTGTTCCTGTTACAGATTAAGAACAAGATGTCTTCTCAAGAGTCAGTCGGGCAGAGTCGGATGTCTCACCCGACACCAGGTCCAGGAGCAAATAGCGATGCTTATCACTTTGGACCATCAACGGAGGATGAGATGGAGGCTGACTTGAAGAGGATAGATGCCATGAAGGAAGATCAGGAAGTTACCTCTCGCCACCAAGCAGGATTCATGATGGGGGAACCACATACCTCGGCTATTCCAAATTCGGTCATCCCTCCCAACGTTAAATTTCTTTCTTATGAAAACATGAAAAAGAGCGTCACTTATTCTCCAGAAGCTATGCAGCATCCTTGGGTAAAGGGAGCTTTAACCATCACGGGCAAGCTCCGCAAAGAAATTATGGACCTCAAACAATAAGTCAATAAACTCGAGGAGGAGAATCGTATCCTGAGGGGCATCATCGCCAAGAAGATCACAACACCAACTATGAAGAAGGAGACATAATCACACGGGTATGGGCACTCCCCTTGGCAACTGCCAAGCTTGGGGGAGGTGCCCCGGTATCGTATCACCATCACACTCCTATCTTTACCGTTTTAGTTAGTTCGATCCTTTCAGTAATATCTTGATGTAGTAGATAGAAGTTTTGGTATCAAGTAGTTTTGAGTTTTGCTTTGTGATCTCTTTATGTAATCGAGTCTGTGAGCTATCTATAATAAAGATTAGTGTTGAGTCAAGGGCTTTGCTATATTGCTATGATCTTGAGAAAGTAGAAAGAATAAAAAGAATAAAAGATTTCATATTGATCTTATGGATAGTAATGACTTCACACATAAAAAGTATGAGGCATAAAAGTTGTTGAGAGTTGACAAACATAGTTTTGGTCATCATTGCAATTAATAGGAAGTAATAAGGAAAGAGAGGTTTTCACATATAAATATGCTATCTTGGACATCTTTTATGATTGTGAGCACTCATTAAGTATGACATGCTAAAAGAGTTGATGTTGGACAAGGAAGACAACGTAATGGTTTATGTTTTCTCACATCTCAGTTAAAGTATATTGTCATTGATCTTCCCAACATGTTGAGCTTCCCTTGCCCCCTCATGCTAGCCAAAATTCCTTGCACCAAGTAGAGATACTACTTGTTGGGGATATAACTATTTGAGTAAGCCACCCAGGAGGGGCCGGGTTACAAAAAGAAGACTTACCAGAGAGAAGGCCAAGACCAACGCATGAAGATGGCGGTTCATGAAGGGCTTAAGGCCCACAGGAGGCGTAAGGCCCATTATAGTAAACCGCCATAATGGCATGACTTGTATCATAAGGTAGTTTTAACTAGTCACCGAGCCGGACACTGTTATAAGCCGGCCGGGACTCTGTAGGCCACAGGGCGTCAACCCGTGTATATAAGGGGACGACCTGCTGGCGGCTTAGGGCAAGAAACAACTCATCGAGAACCGGGCATAGCGTGTCTCGCTCCCTGGTTATCGAAACATCAATACCAACCCAACTAGACGTAGGCCTTACCTTCACCGAAAGGGGCCGAACTAGTATAAACCCTCTCATGTCCTTTGTCCCGATTAACCCCTTCAAGCTTCCTAGTTGCGATGGCTCCACAACTAAGTCCTTTCACGAGGACATCTGACGTGACAATTCCATGACAGTTGGCGCCCACCGTGGGGCCAGCGCATGGTGGATTTGAGTTCTTGAAGGGCAACTTCGAAGGGCTCAAGGGATACGTAGTGGGCCGGATGACCAAGAGTCATCGCGGCAAGATCTACATCGACGGCGAAGGCTGGGGCCCTGATGCCGGCTCAATTGAGTATGGGTATCGGGTCCCCTTCGGAGGGATCCACGTCTTCATCAGCCGGATTGGCGAGCCGGGGCCTGAGCCGAACAACTGCACCGACCTCGTCGAGACGGCTCAGCGTGCGAAACCCTCCCGAGCTCAACCCAGCATGAAGCGTGTCTTTGTGGGCTGCATCCATGGAGAAGAGCTTTCTGAAAGTCTTGAAGATGGTGGTGAGACGGTCGTCCACTCTGACGGTGATTCGTCTGCCGGTTCAACAGATTCTCTGTATCAAGTTCAAGATGGTGTGCTCGGGGGCTGTTTCGATGGCATAAGTATTCTGGACCCCTGTGAGTCGCTGAATTGGGCAGGAGTCTTCATGGTTGGGACTCAACCTGGTCAAAACTCTACGGCCGCTACTGCAGTCACGTCTGGGATAGGAGCGGCCGGGGCAGGAGGCCCTATGCGCCCGCCGGCTCAAGTGCTAATAGACCTCATGGACAAGCTTACGACCCTGTTAACCGCCACGGTTATCCCTGCGAACAAATATGAGCATGACGTGAGGAGATAGCTCAGGCCAAGGAGGCCTTGGCAGCTGAGGATACTAGACTAGCTACGGAGCGGGCGACTCTCGACGCCCGGGCACAGCGTTTGCAGTCAGAGGCTTACCAGCTCACGATGAGCTTAAACGCGTCCAATGAGGTAATGAGGAGGAGACACCAGAAGACCCAATCCCGGTTACCTTCGAATTACGACCCTCGGGTTCTTTTCGCTACACCCGGAGCCAGCCCAAGTAACCCGCCAGATGCCAATCAGCTTATGACAACCAGAGTAGGAGGACCGGCTCAGCATCGAGAGATGCCGCCTCCTCATGTGAGCATGGCGCCGCCACGTTATGTGCCGATACCGTCGGGTCACTTTTCCAACCCCATGGAGAACTTAATCGCAGCATCAGCGCGTCTGGCGGCTCTCCCAGTGGATGGTGATGATCCAACAGCAGTGGAGACCCGGAGAATCAGGGAACTTGTCCAGACGGCCCTGTCTCAGCAAGAGACCTATTCTTACAGCCGGGATAGGATTCATTCAACTCCTCCGCCTTGGTTAGCACCGCCTCGTCAGAACCGGAGTCCGAGTTACAGCAGGCACATGGAGTCTGATGCTTTGTCAAGCAACGCCCAGCGCCGCGACCAACATGGTGGCTATAACCCGGTGCAGGACTGAGTACGTCAGGAGAATGAGCGGGCGGCTCAACTGGCGGCTCAACAGGCGGCACGTTCGAATGTTACAGAATATCCAATGACTTCCACTGAGATGGGAGTAGCCACCAGAACCGGTGGTGTTCCTTGTTTGATACCGGCTTTGCGTAATGTGCGCCTGCCCAAGGACTTCAAGGGACCTCGAAAGGTACCGAATTACACGGCTGATTTACAACCTGGAGCCTGGATTGAGAGCTATGAGATGGCCATGGAGCTCTTGGAAGTCAGTGACGCGGCAATGGCTAAATACTTCACCATGATGTTAGATGGAACGGCCCGGTCTTGGTTAAAGAGTTTACCACCCAATTCCATTGGCTCGTGGGAGGAGTTGAAAGCCCATTTCATCCAGAACTTCAAGGACACCTGTAAGCAGTCTATGTCAATCGTGGACTTGACGAATTGTAAGCAGGGGGAGGGCGAATCCACCACCCATTGGGTACGCCGGGTCAAGGAGATAATTCATTCATCTGATAAGATGGATGCCGGCTCTGCAGTCCTCATGTTGGAGAAAAATTGCAGCTTTGAGCCGCTGAGGCAGAAACTGGGGCGCCTTAAGCGTGACTGCAGGGATATGGGCACGCTGATGGTGGCTTTAGTTAAATATGCCGATTCTGATAGTACCAAGGATCCCGCGTCTGATGATGAGAAGACAGGGAAGGGAAAAAGGAACGGCAATGGAAAGGGTCAACAACACAACCTGGGGAATCAAAGCGGCAATAAGCGTAAGGCGGATGGCAACCCGGAGCTTGTAGCCAACGCTAATACATAGGGTAACAATCAGAGACGTAAGGGTAAGTGGCCTCGATCCGGCGGGTCAGGACCATCTCTTGAGCAACTACTCAATGAGCCCTGCCCGAAACACGGCACCCGGGAGCACCCCGCTACACACCTGTGGAAGGATTGCGTGATCATGAAGGCATTTAAAAATTCCAATACCTTTGATGGTGGTCATGGATCGGGCGGCGGTTCAGGGGCTGGCGGCTTTCATGGCCCGGGTGGTGGTTCAAATTCCGGTTTCCAGGGACAGCTGGGTGGAAATAATCAGCAGCAATCTGGTCAGGGAGGACAACAGCAGCAGTAGTCAGGTTATCAGAGCCATCCGAAACAGTTGAGTGGTGGGCAGTACCATGTGTTTACCACTAGCTTATGCAAACGTGACCAGAAGGTTCTTAAGAGGGCCATAAATTCGGTTGAGCCGGCAATTCCTCGTTATTTGAGGTGGTCAGAGCAACCCATCATATGGAGCAGAGAGGATCACCCTCCACGAGTCGATAATCCGGGTTAGTTAGCCTTGGTAGTAGCACCCCAGGTTGGTGGATATAAATTCACTAAGGTACTCATGGATGGAGGTAGCAGCATCAATATCCTCTATTATGATACATTCCAACGCATGGGGTTGACTGAGAAGAATCTAAGAACATCCAACACTGTTTTTCACGAGGTGGTTCCAGGCAAGTCGGCTTACCCAGTTGGCAAGATTGAGTTGGAGGTGGCCTTTGGAGACGAGTATGATTCCAGGGCTGAGAAATTGACGTTTGAAGTGGTCAAAATCAGGAGTCCATATCACGCTTTGTTTCGGCGATCGGCTTACGCTAAGTTCATGGCACGGCCATGTTACGTTTACTTACAACTCAAGATGCTGGGTTACAAGGGCACCATCACTGTGCATGGGAGTCGAAAGATAGCTTTGGAACGTGAAGAAGGCGATGCGACATACACTGAGACTGCATGTGCCGCGGAAGAGCTTAAGTTTTACCAAGACAATGTTGACCCGGCGGATATGACCTCCCTCAAGAAACCAACTACTGAGCATGACCCGGCATTGAAGTTTCAATCAGCCGCTGAGACAAAGCTTGTTGACTTTACCCCAGGAGACACCTCTAAGCAGTTCAGTATCAGTGCCAACTTGGATCCTAAATAGGAAAGCGCGCTCATCGAGTTCATCCATGAGAATCGGGACATCTTTGCATGGAAACCTTCTGACATGCCGGGTGTACCGAGGGAACTCGCTGAGCACACTCTTAATATTGATCCAAAGTATAAGCCGGTTAGGCAGTTTCTCCGGCGGTTCAACAAAGAGAGACGAAAAGCTATTGGAGAAGAGGTTGCCCGGCTCTTAGCGGCCGGGTTTATTGTTGAAGTTTTTCATCCAGAGTGGTTGGCTAACCCGGTGTGGGTACTCAAGAAGAACGGCACTTGGCAGATGTGCGTGGATTACAAGGACTTAAACAAGGCTTGTCCGGCTGATCCCTTCGCTCTCCCCCATATTGATCAAATCATTGATGCTACGGCGGGTTGTGAATGTTTGAGCTTCTTGGATGCTTACTCTGGTTATCATTAGATCAAGATGGCAGTTAAGGACCAGGAGAAGACAACTTTCATCACTCCGTTTGGGGCCTTCTGTTATGTATCTATGTCGTTTGGACTCAAGAGTGCCCAGGCGACTTATCAGCGATGCATGCAGAACTGTTTGCACGATCAAATTGGGCGTAATGTTCATGCTTATGTGGATGACATCATGGTGAAATCCAGAGAAAAGGAAACCTTAATATCCGATTTGAGAGAGACCTTTGACAATATCCGGGTTTACAAGATGATGCTTAACCCGGCCAAGTGTGTGTTTGGTGTACCGGCAGGCACGCTCCTGGGTTTTCTGGTGTCAAACAGAGGCATTGAAGCTAATCCGGAGAAGATCACGGCGATTACCTCTCTGGCTAAGCTGGCGTGTATCAATGATGTTCAGCGCCTGGCGGGTCGTGTTGCTGCTTTAAGCCAGTTCATTAGCCGGTTAGGGGAGAAGGCCTTACCGCTATATCAGATGATGAAGAAAACGGACACTTTCTTCTGGAGCGATGCCGCCAACACTGCCTTTGAAGATTTAAAGAGACAGTTGTCTGAGCCACCGGTTCTTGTGGCTCCCATTGATAGAGAGCCGCTATTGTTATATGTGGCTGCTAACTCGCGGGCCGTCAGTGTTGCCATCGTGGTACAGCGTAAAGAGGCAGGCAAGGAGCACCCGGTTCAAAGGCCGGTTTACTACGTCAGTGAGGTGCTCATTGAGTCTAAACAAAGGTATCCGCATTGGCAAAAACTTGTTTATGGTGTGTTCATGGCAAACCGGAAGCTGAAGCAGTACTTCCAAAGTCACCCTATAACGGTGGTTAGTTCAGCTCCTTTGGGAGACATCATTCAGAACAGGGAGGCCACAGGACGAATCGCCAAGTGGGCTATTGAGCTTGGGCCTTATGGTTTGAAGTATATGCCCCGTACTGCCATCAAATCTCAGGCCTTGGTGGACTTTATCAATGATTGGACAGAGTTGCAGGCACCTGAGGAGAAGCCGGACAATACGTATTGGATTATTCACTTTGATGGGTCCAGGCAGTTAGAAGGATCAGGGGCTGGAGTTGTTTTAACTTCCCCTCGAGGTGACAAATTTCGTTATGTGCTACGGCTCATGTTTCCTTGTACTAACAATGCAGCTGAATACGAGGCCTTGCTCCATGGTCTCCGGATGGCCAAGGAGATGAATTTAAGCCGGGTAAGGTGCTTGGGCGACTTAGACCTCGTGGCTCAACAGGTCTCAGGCACGTGGGATTCTAAGGATCCCCTTATGGCAGCTTATCATCGTGAAGTAGATGCTGTAGCTGGGTACTTTAAAGGATATCAGGTGGAGCACATTGATAGAAGGAAGAATGAGGAGGCTGATGCGTTAAGCCGGTTAGGCTCTCAGCATAAGCCGGTACCGCCTAACACCTTTCTTGATGTTCTACATAATCCTTCTATCAAGGTACCTACAGAGGAAGAGCTTGCAGTGCCAGACCCGGAGGCACAGTTGGTGGCCGCACTTCACGTCATCCCAGATTGGACATTGCCATATTTGGCTTATATGACCCGGGGAGAGCTGCCTGAGGATGAGACCTTGGCAAGAAAAATTGTCAGGCGGTCCAAATCCATGACAATTGTTAATGGCGAGTTACATCACCTCAGTGTCACAGGGGCGTTCCAGCGTTGTGTGTCGCCTGCGGAGGGTCAAGAGATACTTCGAGAGATCCATGAAGGAGATTGTGGTCACCATGCCGGCTCAAAGTCTCTGGTGGCCAAGGCCTTCCGTCATGGTTTTTATTAGCTGACGGCTCATGCTGATGCGGAGGACCTTGTTAGCAAATGTGACGGATGTCAAAAATTCTCACGACGAGCTCATGTGTCGGCTCAAGAATTGAGGATGATTCCAATTACTTGGCCCTTCGCAGTCTGGGGGCTTGACATGGTGGGACCCTTCAAGAGGTCTAAGGACAAAAAGACACACCTCCTGGTGGCAGTGGATAAATTTACAAAGTGGATTGAGGTAGAGCCGGTCAGTCAGTGTGATGCGGCCACAGTGGTTCAGTTCATCAAAAAGGTGATCTTTCGTTTTGGTTTTCCACATAGCATCATAACTAATAATGGCACTAATCTCTCCAAGGGTGCAATGGAAGAGTTCTGTCAACGAGAGCATATCTGGCTTGACATTTCGGCTGTTACTCATCCTCAATCCAATGGTCAAGCAGAAAGAGCTAATCAGGAAATTTTAAGGGTATCAAACCACGGCTCTTGGTCCCCTTACAGCGGACTCCGGGTTGTTGGGTGGAAGAATTACCCTCTGTGCTGTGGAGCATCAACACTACGCCTAACAGATCCACTGATTATACACCTTTTTCATGGTTTATGGAGCAGAGGCAGTTCTGCCAAGTGATATCCGGCACGATTCGCCCCGGGTGGCGGCTTACATTGAGGCTGGTAATGAAAAAGCTCGACAGGAGGCACTTGACTTGTTGGATGAGGAGCGAGACTTGGCCATAGCCCGCTCAGCGATTTACCAGCAAGACCTTCATCGCTATCACAGCCGCCGGGTCAGAAGCAGAACATTTCAGGAAGGCGACTTAGTGCTCCGGCTCATCCAGGATCAGTCTAATATGCACAAGCTATCCCCTCCTTGGGAAGGACCCTTTCTGGTCAGCAAGAATCTAAACAATGGGTCATACTACCTCATTGATATTCGAGAATACAAAGACTCACGTAAGTCGGAGGAGGAGACCCGCCGGCCGTGGAATATCGCCCATCTTTGGCCTTACTATACTTGAGCCACCGGCTCTTAGGATGTATATATTTTTGACGATGTACATATTATATAAAGCAATAAAGCAGGACCTCTGTCCTTTTTCCCATAAAGAATGTTTTTATGTCTTCTTTATCAGGTGATGGACACTACCAACAGGGAGCAGATCATATCTGAATCCGTCTTTCCCTTTGGACCAGCTTATGATCATATCTGAATCTAGCCATGATCACTTGGGGGCTTCCTGTTCAAACATAGGTCATATCCGAACCAAAGAGAACATAGCTGTCGATACCCGCTTGATCGGCATACTGCCAAACCCACTTGGGGGCTTCTTGATCATATTTGAATCATAGCTTAACCCCTTTGGGTCTGACGTGGATCGTATACGAATCAGCATCATAAAACAAATCTCATGGTCACTTGGGGGCTTCCTGTTCAAACATAGGTCGTATTCGAACCAAAGAGAACATAGCTGTCGATACCCACTTGATCGGCATTGCCAAGCCACTGGGGGCTATATGATCGTATCTGAATCTTAGCTTAACCCCTTTGGAACGGTTTACTGATCATATCTGAATCAGAAACCTATAAAGTATTTTGACTATCCTGAGACCTTGTGAAAACATTATACGATGTTTTTGTCTTTCCAGTTTAGTATTGGCCACACCAGGTTGTTAAGTACCAGGTGAGCATCAAGTCAGCAGGAAAGATTATCCAAGGATTGCAGGTATGCTGTTATGCTTATGCTTAGCAAAGTATAGTCATAAACCGGTCTATTCATGATGTTTTTGTTCTGGGTTATCATTACTTTTTGTGACCCCGGACGCGATAAACTACCAAGGGAATTTTGCTTATGTGCAGAATAAGGCAAGCAGAGATAACAGGCCAAGGAAATCACAGTAAGAAATATATAGCAGTGGCGGCTTACGTAAGTGTTAAAGCGCCAGGAACATGCGTGAAGGCATGACAAAACATTGGAAAAGTTTATTCTACCCTATTACAAGACTCCCCGAGTCTGAATAAATGAAGCATTGTTTTGCAAAACACCTGGCGATTCACTCCTTCGGCGGACTTGAAGTCTCCGGTTTATCCCTCTCCGCTTCTCCGTCGGCTATTTTGTCCTGGAAAGTTGACGAGGCCCAGTCAATGCCGCTCAAGGCTTCAAACTTAGCTTTATCATCTATTAAACTGGTTGGATCCACTTTAGGGGCAAAAGTATGCTTACGAATCGGAGGGATCAGGCTGATTTGATCATATGGAGTGTTTGGAATTCTCTGGTTCTCACTGTCGTAAGCCGGCGCATACTTGCTAAGGTCAGTATCATTTCCAATAAGGGTTGCCACGGGACGTATGGCTTTGACACAGGAGGTGAAATCTTCGTCGTCAAATGCAGTGTCGTCCTCCTTGAGACTTGGGTATCCAAGGGCAAGGTCGGCCGGGTCTAGTTCTGGGAGCCATGCTTTAGCCCGGCTTAAGGCGGCTACGGCCCCGGCCCTTGAGGACGCCCGCCTTAAGTCTTGGATCCGCTGAGGGAGAAAAGCGAGGCTCTTCAACACGTCTTGCAGAAGGCGAGGATGTGGAGTTGATAAGGCTACAACAGCCAAGGCGCGTTGTGACCCGGAGTATAGCTGTTCCACTAAAGTGTAAACTGCTTTAAGCTTGATCAGCATGTTTTGTTTCAGGTTGGTACTCCTGGGGCCTGTATGTGCACAAGCATAACAGTCAGTTGGACGTAATTATTACAATAATCATTGTAAGGTTACAAGGTTTGAAGTTTTGCATGATAACTTACCAAAGATGGCTGAGACCATTTGAGATATCTGCTATTTTAAGTTGGATAGCTCGGTTGTTGCTTCTGCAAGAGATGCTTCTACTGTCTCGGCCCGAGTCACGAGGGAAGCCTTCTCATCAGCCCACGTTTTCTTCTCCGATTCAAAATTCTTCTTCAACTTCTCATTTTCAAAGACACTGAATTCAAATTTGGAATTGGCCTTCTGAGTTTCAAGTTCTTGAGTCTCCAAACGACTCTTCAGGACAGCAAGCTCCGATTCAAATTGACTTATAGTGGCCTGCATTGACACCAGGTTATGGTAAGGATTATAGAAAGGTAACATTCAAGTCCCAAGCATTTTACAAGTAAAGATACTTGGCACTTGGGGGCTAATGTATGCTGAAGAATTTTAAAACTTATTATACCGGGTCAAACATATTAAGTTTCAAGCACTTTACAAGTAAAGATACTTGACACTTGGGGACTAATGTATATTGCAAAATCTACAACTATCATGTTATAACCGGGTTAAATATATTCTCTTTGAACCAGCTCAATTAATAAGTAAAGCAGATTTCTAAGTCTACAGCATATTTATTCATAAGCGATAGACTTGGAGGCTGGTACAGTATGTAAGACTCAGGTAAAAAGTATAAGTTGTACCTCAGATTTGTGCTCTATTTGTTTTACCATATCAATTTCCAGGTCACGGCTATTATGCACTTGATTCAGATAGCCCGAGACTATATCACCAATGCTTAAGTGAGTATAATCAGTAATGTCCTGCTTGGCTTTCCGGCGTTCGGCAAGTTATTCTTTGGCGGAACACTTGGCAAGGACGGTAGGCTGCCCTGGTTCAACAAACTGAGACCTCACAATCTCAATTTCTGGTTCGTTTGTCTTGACCGGGCTATGAGTCTTCGGGTCATTTGTGTTGAAAGTATCTTCAGCACGCGGATCAGAAGTTGGCACTGGAATATCGGAAGACGGATCAGGCGGCGGCTGATGGGTAGAGCTGTCTGGAGCAGATGCATTAATCACTCGTTCAGTAATAATCGGGTCTTGAGACGGCTTATTCTTCTTTGCCCTCTTGCTGGGTTTTACTTGCATGCTGTTAACAAAGGTAGAAAGATGAATACGCAAGCATGGGTAAAGTAAAATTTAAGGTACATCAGGTTACATTACCCGGGAGCAGTTTTGAAAGCCGGCATGTTTGACTGCATGGATTCACCAGAAGAAGGAGAGGTATCCTGGTAATTAGGTTCAGACGAATTGAGAGGATGACGAATTAAGCCCATTAAAGGTAAAACAGAACGTAAATCGGGGATAACCTCACTCTGACGCTTCCTAGTTACGTCAGGTAAGCCGGAGGAAAGTTCCGCATCCTTGTTGTTCTGGGTCTGCCTCCGGTTCTCAAGCTGTTGTTGCTTCAAAAGAAATTGAGGATCTTGATAAGCAAGAGCATGTGAAAATCTTACTTTCCGGGTCACCCTTCGGATCTTTTGCTTTGGCAAAGGCTCTGAGTCGGAGGAGATTATAGTTACCTCTTCATTGGCTGCTTGACTGTTCCCCGTATCCTCCTGAAGGGATAGAATGTCAGACAGGTAATAACAAGGGAATTAAGAAAAATTAAGGATTACCTCTTCATCATTCGAAGAACTATCCTCCAATCTGAATAAGTCGGAGGCGTTGGGTCTCTTTTTCTTTGAGGTTCCCGTCTTGGCGGCTTTCCTTTCGGCTTTCTTGGTTGCCCTGGCTTGTTTTGCAGCTTCATGGTCATATTTGGCCTTCCAGAAGTTATCATCAGCCTATGAGAAAGAATAAGGAATTATGAGTACCAAAGAAAGTAAAACATAGCAAAGAGTAGTTGTTAAGATTGATAACTTACTGCAGGGGCCGGGTTCTTCTTACAAAAGGGAAGTAAGCCAAAGGTGTTACTCGTCACAGTGCCCTCCTTCAGCAGTGACTAGGTCGTAGCCTCCACTACATCCTCTGGTAAGTCGTCAGGACTATGGCGTAACGGGTCATCTTTTTCGCCTGTATATGTACACATTAAGCCGGAACGGCAGCTTAATGGAAGTACTCGCCAGGTGACCCAGACTCGGACCAGATCGACGCCGTTTAAGCCATTTTCCAAGAGAGCTTTGATTTTCTTGATGGTAGGGTTGATAGGTAGACGTTCAACGGCCATCAGTTTGTCTGGTAACGGATGGTTGGATTCAAGGCGCAGGGCGCGAAAGCCGGGCAGAGGCTTCTCATCAGCTGGAGAAGTGTCCTGACAGTAGAACCACGTCTGGTTCCAAGATTTGGGTGACTCGGCAGCTTAGCATAAGGAAAAAGGCAATCTCTCCGTCGGTGGATTGAGATGCCGCCAAGCTCAAGACTCGGCCCGTTGGCATGTTCATTTTGCCGGTTCATGTAGAAAAGTTCCCTGAACAATAGCAGACTTGGTTCTTCTCCCAAGTACACCTCGCAGAAGACTTGGAAATTGCAAATATTGGACACAGAGTTGGGTCCGATGTCTTGAGGTCTAAGATCAAAGAAATTCAAAACCTCCCTGAAGAATTTTGAACCGGGAGGAGCAAATCCCTGGCTCATGTGATCCGTAAAAACTATCACCTCCCCTTCTTTGGGATGAGGCTTCTCTTCAGACGGGTCAGGGACACGATAAGACATGACCTCCTTCTTTGGCAGGTGACCAGATTTCACGAACTCAGCCAGTTTACTCTTGGTAACTATGGATGGGACCCAATTGCAGGTTACAGGGGCCTTGGCCGCCTTAGGAGCCATGACAATAGTTGGCCTATGATAAAATAAGAAGATCTGGTTCAATTTTAACCCGGGAGGAAAATCCTAATCATTCAAAGTGGTGTCTTAAGGAGGGGCCTAATGATATAAGGATGACTGTGCAACAATATTTAAGCCGCTACCAGTATCAAGTGCAGTTCAAAATTCTTCAGGTCATAGGGAGCAACTAAGGTTCTGTGTCATTTATTTAAACCGGATACCTCGACAGTAGTGTTTAAGAGCATTTACCAGAAAGAAGTTTCCGGGTGATAAAAACAAGTTTCACAGATGACAGTTATTACTCTGGATCGAAATATTGCTCTGAAAGGAAATTTTTCTAGACCTAAAAACAGGGCAGAGAAGTTCTTACACTCGAAGAAGGTTTCCAAACAAGGGAAATGAGATCTATTTCTATGCAAGATCAACACAAACAAGTACCGCAGCAGTTCTACATAATTTTTAAAATCTAAACAGGGCATTGGAGGTAAGAACTAGCGAGGGTTTGTGTCGTCGCTGTAAGGCTCGATGGCTCCCTCAACCTTCAACAACGCAGTCCAGGGCGAGACTTTTCTCCCAAGATAGATCTTCGTGTTCAGCGGCTTCGCACTGCGGGCCAACTCGCTTGGCCATGTGGAGCAGATCGACAGCTACACCCCTGGCCATCAGGTCAGGTTCGGCAACTTGAATTACATAGACCATATCCACGGAGACTTGATCTTCGACGGATTCGGGCCCATATCAGGAGCGCCGAACAGTCACGGTGAGCACGACTTAAATCTATTGTCAGACAGTATTCGGGATATCGCCCCTGCATCTGCTCCGGACCTAAATCCGGGGCAGATCGCATCGTCCGAGGACGGGTGGATGGACCCCTCCACGGAGGCCACATACTCTTCGGTGGTAGAGCCGAACGCAGACTCCACCGTTAAGGGAATCTGCGTCACCAGACCCACGGACCTGTGTCCGGATGTGGGTTCCGAATCGCGCGCGCCCGGGCCCATCGAGTCTGATTGGGCTCCAGTAATGGAGTTCACCGCCACGGATATCTTTCAGCACTCCCCCTTTGGTGATGTGCTAAATTCATTAAGGTCCCTCTCTCTCTCTGACAGGAGGTTCCTGGCCGAACTATGTCCGGCTCGAGTGGGAAGCAGGCGATGAAGAAATTCGTTACCCACCCACCACCCACTTAATAGCCATTGTCGATGATTTGACCGACGTTCTTGACTTCGACTCCGAAGACATCGACGGTATAGACGATGATGCGGGAGAAGAATAGGAACCACCGCCCACAGGGCGCTAGATAGCCACCTCTTCGTATGATATATACATGGTGGACACCACCAAAGAAAACAATGGCGATGAGGCAACAGAAGATAACCCCTTAGGGAAGAAACCAAAGCATGGGCGTCATTGGCGCCGCTCTAAGCCCCGCCATAGCAATACCGGCTAAGGAGAAGAAAACAACCCAGATGGTGCCGAAGAGGAATACATCCTGATCAACCTACCTTTGAACAGGCCGAGCAGGAACACGGGCAGGTCAGCCCAGAGGAACAGGCGACAGATGGATACGTGGAGGATGACAACTATATGCCTCCCTCCTAAGATGAGGTGAGCCTCGGCGATGATGAATTCGGCGTACCCGAAGATCCAATAGAGCAGGAGCACTTTAAGCGCCGGCTTATAGCGACTGCAAGAAGCCTGAAAAAGAAGCAGCAGCAGCTCCAAGTTGATCAAGATCTGCTCGCAGAAAGATGGACTGAGGTCCTGGCAGCCGAGGAATATAGACTCGAGCCCCCCACCAAGGGTTACCCAAAGCACAAGTTGCTACCTCAACTAGAGGAGGAGGCTGTAGAGCCTACACTACCAGCACAAGACGAGGCTGACCGACCACCTCGTGGCCGAGATAAAACAACGAATCAGACCGAATACCAGCCCGCACCCCCACGCTAGTTCACCACGGCCCGGGGCAATACACAGGACCTGCGAGACATATTGGAAAACAATGCAGGACAACCAAGATCGATCTACGGATCACAGGGGCGCGCCACAGCACATGACGATGACCGTCATGCCGGATACACCAATAATAAGCAGGCCAGGCCGAACATAACCGACCAGACTACATAGTGACATAGCCCGTCACAGAGGCGCCGCACACCCCCTCTGCTTCACCGATGAAGTAATGGATCATGAATTCCCAGAAGGGTTTAAACCCGTCAACATCGAATAATACGATGGCTCAACAGACCCCGCGGTATTGATCAAAGATTTCCTTCTCCACATTCACATGGCTCGCGGTGATGATCTACATGCCATCAAGTATCTCCCTGTTAAGCTTAAAGGACCAGCCAGACATTGGCTGAATAGCCTGCCGGCGAACTCCATTGGTAGTTGGGAAAATCTTGAGGACGCATTCCTCGACAACTTCCAAGGCACTTACGTGCGACCAGCAGATGCTGATGACTTAAGTCACATTACCCAACAGCCCAGAGAGTCAGCCAGGAAATTCTGGACTCGGTTCCTAACTAAAAAGAACCAAATTGTTGACTATCCGGACGCCGAGGCCCTGGCAGCCTTCAAGCATAATATCCACGACGAGTGGCTCGCCCGACACCTCGGGCAAGAAAAACCGAAGTCCATGGCGGCCCTCACGACACTCATGACCCGCTTTTGCACGGGCGAGGATAGTTGGCTGGCTCACAGTAGCACAACGCCAAGAAACTCCGGCACTTCAGATGTCCGCGACAGTAACAGAAAGCCACGGTGTCGGTGTCAAAACCGGCGGATCTCGGGTAGGGGGTCCCGATCTGTGCGTCTCAGGCTGATGGTAACAGGAAGCGAGGGACACAATGTTTACCCAGGTTCGGGCCCTCTCGATGGAGGTAAAACCCTACTTCCTGCTTGATTAATATTGAAGATATGAGTAGTACAAGAGTAGATCTACCACGAGATCGTAGAGGCTAAACCCTAAGAGCTAGTGTATGATGGTATGATTGTAATTGTGATCGGCCTTCTAAGGACCAACCTCTCCGGTTTATATAGACAATGGAGAGGGCTTGGGTTTACATGGAGTCGGTTACAAGGAAGGAAATATAATATCCGGATCGCCAAGCTTGCCTTCCATGCAAAGGAGAGTCCCATCCAGACACGGGCCGGAGTCTTGAGTCTTGTATCTTCATGCTTCAATAGTCCGGATGTTGTATACAGTCTGGCTGTCCGGATACCCCCTAATCCAGGACTCCCTTAGTAGCCCCTGAACCAGGCTTCAATGACGATGAGGCCGGCGCGCAGTCTTGTCTTCGGCATTGCAAGGCGGGTTCCTTCTCCGAATACTCCAAGGTAATTATCGAACACGTAGACCGTGTCCGGGTATGCAAAATGATCTTCATATATCACCGTAGAGAGAACGATATTTCATAAATGTACTCTGCTGACAACTTTTTAGACGTAACATGTCATTACGGTCGGGTCATTGTTCGAACTGTTTTCCTTCAACCAGCCATAGCGCATATTGCGAGGCGGTTTCCTTGACACGTCTTGTCAAAGAAGAGATCGTGTCCCCTTATCACGGGATTCTTTGTCAATATGCGTATGGGTAATCCAACCGCACCGCTAATCGCAGCGAGTGGGAGGTGAGCGGGTTCCACCAGGCAAGTGAGGAGGCGCAAAAAGCCTTTACCGTCTCTATAAAGAGATAAGGTCTCTTCCTCTTTACCCACGCCTTCTCCTTCCGCTAGCTCATTCCCCTCTGTTTGAGCCCTAAGGCCCAAGCTCTCCTCTTTTCCATCGAAGAGAGGTTTTCCAAAGATGTCTGGATCCAGAGCAGGAGGTAGATGGATGGCCTCTACCGTCTGGGAGAAGGATATTAAGAAGCTCCGGGAAGCCGGGTATCTGGCCAAGAAGACTGGCCACCGTCTCCCACTGGCGGGACAGGTTGTCCCTACTCCGGAGCCTTACGAGAGAGTCGTGTTCCTTCCCCATTTTGTCTGCGGGCTCGGGTTTCCCCTTCACCCATTCGTTCGCGGAGTCATGTATTACTATGGGATTGATTTTCATGATATTTCCCCCAACTCTTTCCTCAATATCTCGACGTTCATCATCGTGTGCGAGGCCTTCTCCGGATTTCGCCTCACTTCGGCCTGTGGCTGAAGATTTCAATGTGAAGCCCAAGGTGGTGAGCGGCGAACACGCCGAGTGCGGCGGCGCCATGGTGAGCAAGATGCCCAAGGTCGTTTGGCTGAAGGGCGCCTTCAACGACTCCGTCAAGGACTGGCAGCAGCAGTGGTTCTATATCACCGAACCACGCAGCAAAAAGTGGGCTGTAGGTCCTGAATTCAGATCCGGAGCCCCACTGCGGCTCACGTCCTGGCCCAAGAAGGGCCCGAACTGGTCCTCATCCGATGAGCTGTCATTGCTCCAGACGCGCGTTCAGAGCATGGTCGACAAGGACGTCAAACTCGTCGACGTAGTCCAGGTGATGCTAGTCCGCCTGGTTCTCCCTTGCCAGCGTCGAGCCTGCACTTTGTGGGAGTTCGACCCAACCGAGCACCAAACCCTTCGGGAGTTCTATGATTCCTCCCACAAGGATATCTGGAAGGTGCTCTTTAAGTCCGGCAAATCATGGCCGGGCTCCGCCGAGGACCGTGGGTATTAATTATCCCATTCTGCAAGCCCGGTAAGTTACAGCCACGCTCTGTCCCTCCATGCTTCAGTTGGCATGTCACGAGGGAGACATTTTAATCGTTTTTCGTGACCTCAGGGATGGATAAAGAAAGTGGAGCAGACATATTGTCCGGCCCCGCTGCCAGAGGAACCGGCCGGACCTCTTCTAACGAAGATGCTGGTCCCCGCGCCTTATGAGGCGCCAAAAAAGGAGGCCTCCAAGAAGGTCAAGAAGACCCGGAGTGGCCTCCGTCGCCGCGAGGCTTCGGACCAAAACCGAAGATTGCAGCGACGCTCCTTCTTACAAAGGCGAAGAGGAGGTAGCAGAGGAGGACGAGCCTCACTCTGAAGGTGGGAAGAAGCGGGCGGCTTCCCCATCCCTGGAGGCCGAGTCGTCCAAGAGGGGGAGAGGTTCCCATCTAGAGGCATCCACCACGGCTGCCGATAACAGCCCAGAGTGGAATCCCAGGGCCTAGCCCCTGGAAAAATCGTAATTAACCGAAATCCGAATGCGCCTATGCATCTAGGGTCGTCTTGGTACAGTAGTTTTAATTGTCGCAATATCTCATACAGCCCAGCGAGGTCTCCTTCCGGATAGTCCTCATCGGAGCATTCGCTGAGCTCGGACGCTGTGGCGAGCGAGACGCCTCTGGAGGCTCCTTCTCCGAAGTCCAGGCGTGACACCAAGGTGTCGTCTCAAAGAGACCCGGAATAGGGGGGGCATGTCTCTGGGGCCGGACACATGGCGGCGGCGGCCCCACGACATGTTGACGATGGGGGTGATCTCGGGTTCGACCCTCAGCCGGATAAGGTCTGGAGACCTCTAAGGCTCCAGGATCGGGCGAGCGGCCACCTTCGACGGAGGGAGACTTGCCTACTCCGCCGGTAACCTCTGTCCATGCAGAGCTGCCGGGCGGTCTATCGACAGTGTTGAAGAACGCGTCTATCGTCGATGAACATCGGACCCTCATGGATATGGTGGTTGGAAATATTCAGTCTGCTGAAAGCGGGCTGAATGAGTCCTGCCTTGGCCTTATAAAGGCTTTTGAGGTATGGTTTCTAAGGAACCTTTGAAGAATCATCATAATATGAGTAGTAGCCCCTGATACACTGTCCGGCAAAAGAGAGAGCCGGGCAAGGGATCAAACCCTCTTTTGTCGTGGGAACCTTTGTTAATGATGTATACCCCTTTGTTTGAAAACAGGCGTCTGCGAAGAAGGCGGCCGCTCATAATGCGGAAGTGTCTGAACTGAATCAGAGCCTGGAACGGGCCGAGGAAGAACTAGGCCGTGTGAAGAAGCAATTAGAGGATAAGCAAGGTATGTTGAAACATTGTCTTGCATTAGGCACGAGTGAGTAATTGTGCCTATTGAAAAGTATTTGTGTTGTACGCCCTAGGAGCGAGTGCCGAATATGAGGCACTAAAGAAGGTTGTGGCTGATGCCAACGACAAGGATGCCGCCGAACAGGCGCTTCGTGAAAAACACGAGGCCAGGGTCCTCACAGCTGAGCAGGAGATCTAGGAGGCTGTGAAGAAAAGCGAGGGCTTGGAGCAGAGTCTAGTAGGGAAAGAATCCGAACTCGCCCAAGCTCTCCAAGCCGCGGAAGATGCCCGAGAAGAAGCCCAAGGTGCTGTAAGGGACATTCAGGAGGCCCGGAAAGTTGCAGCTGGTAAGGCCTATTGTATTCATGGCCATTTTTATATGATAGTGGGGAGAACTCTAAGTGACAAGCTGAATTCATTATTTTACAGGGGCGTTTGCGGATCTGCCTCGCAGCATATCGGATGCCACCCATTTCTACCGGACCGAGGAGAAGAAGTCTGCAGAGAGGAACTTCTGGTCGCAGTATTTGGCGCCGAACTATCCGGTGCCTTTTATCGATCAGCTGAAGCAGCTGGTCGAACTGCACCAGGCGGCCGAACTAGCCATGAAGGACTTGGTTGTCCGGTTGTGGCGTGCGGAGCCAATTCCAAGCAGTTACTTCGGACTCGTGAAGCGGATTGTTGGCGCCTGTCCTCGGCTTGATGCTATCAAGCATCAGTCTGTATAGAAGGTGCGCGCATGGCGTTCGCCCATGCAAAAGTGCATTGGGGGAAGCTTGATGCGGAGAAGCTGATGACTGAGGGGCCACCGGAGGGTAAGGAGCACCGCAAGCCCGAACTGTACTATGAAGGTGTACTGAAGGGGGCCCGCTTGCGGCGGATAAGTGCACCAAAGACATTATATTTCCCTGAGGGCATTCATGCCACTCTTTATAATATGGGATAATGGCACTTTTATTATATATTGCCTGATTTGTTTGAACATATGTTCTTCCTGTGTGGCTGTTTATTGTATGTAAATCCTGAGGGTTGGCCAGTCGTCGGCTTCTGCCCCCATGTAAAAAATACGGGGGTGTTCGGAATATATCTGAACACTCTTTATCCCATGGTTGGGTCCTTTTAAGGAGGTGTTTCTCACCACAAACCAGGCAATCGGACTATAGGGCTTTACTACTCTCACTTAGCCATGGGAATTCGAGTATGGTCGACGCAGCCCCGAGTGTTCGGAAGGCCAAACTAGGGGCTCTATTGGCACCTGATCGGAAGACCGATCCATCGCAATCTGCATTTATAATGGCGTTATGCAGAATAAATCTTTAAGGATTTTACAACCTCTCGAACAGCTGACCAACTCTCGCTGCATCATGACAGTCAGTTTTCGGATTTCTCTACTGAGGTGTTTGTCCGGCAGAACTGGGACACAATTGCAGTAGTTCTCCCATCGCTACCTTAGCCGATGGAACGGAACGTAAGGTACCAAAACATGGGAGCCGGGCAAACCCAACCAATGACCCAAGACATGATTCGGAGCTGATGCATATGGTGCTATAAGTTCGGGGTGCCGAGCGACCGAAAAGGTGGTCGGACTTTATTGCCGTACTGTGAAGCCCCTGGCATAACCGGGCGTAACATGAAGTGTGGCTGCATTTTTTGGCAAAGAGGCGTCGACGATAAACGATGGCCGGTATGTGTTATTTAAGTCTACGCATTGTAGTTGGATGATATGTCTATGCATATGTGTGTGATTTATGATTATGAAAAGAGATGTTTTTTTAGCGGAACCTGTGATGGCCGGACTGGAGGGGGCTGTGAGTGGATCGAGAGTGAATCTGAACTGCCTTCTACCTGCATGTTCCTATCCTTGTGTGTCCGGGCCGATTCCACGCCGCCAATCCTGTTCCGCATCAAAGTTAGTTTGTGAAGGCAAATGCTTGGAGGCAGCTGAACGTCCTCTTGTGGTTGGTCTAAGGGTTCCTGATCGGACCCTGGTGACCCCAGCCGCTATACCGTGAAGCAACGCAGACTCCTCAGTTGGTGTCCGGATAGTTGGCTGTCATATCAAAATTTTGATAGGCATGCACGACTTGCTACTCCAGCAGCTGTATGATTTCCGCTCTAAGGGCGGGGTTCGGCCTTGCACGTAGGCGTGAGTATATCACCGGTGTTGGCCTAATGGTTTACCATGTGGAATCTAGTCAACATGGTTCATCCCGTTAGCATACGGTGGGTTACCGTATGAGTGGAATGCGCCGAAGAATTATTCTTTGGCGTGGCATTTTTTGGTTATCTGAAAACAACCGTTAGGGAGGTGGGCCAATGAACTTGGCCTTTGCACCTGACATCTTGTAGAAGGTGTTATTTGTGGTTTCATACCCGCGGGGGCTTTATGTGTTGTGGAGCCCCCGGACTACTAGGTCTAGGGGTACGGCAATTGAATTGTTGTGGTTCGTGTGATAGGGGCGATCGGCCGTACTGTTGTGCTCTGGGGGGGGTCTCTTGACTAGACGCCTCCCTTCATTGTTTCCGGCACACGACCGGTCGCTTTGTTTTAAGGATCCAGCATTCTCCATTGGTATGCTTTGCTGTCCTTCTAGGAGTACCGTGAATTTCACATGGTTGATCAAGTATGTGGCTCGGGCCGGATAGGCTTGAGCTGCTCTTTGTCCGTTGACCGGACTGGGAGTTGCTGGGCTTGGCACCAGCTTCCTTGACTTGAAGTTTATGGCCGCTGCGCCGAGGCTTTAGGATGCCTCTTCGTGTATCCTTCTTACTTTCTTGGACCGTAGTGATGTGTGGACATCGGGGTGTGCGCCTTGGGTTATTCTGCATAGGTTGAGGCGGCCAGTTGTGCCGCGCGTGCCCTTTGTCGGGGCGGTCGAGTCTGTATTTTTCGGTGGCCAGGATCTTGGTCCACCTATCCACGAGCAAATCTTGGTCACCTTTAAGTTGTTCTTGCTTCCTTTGCAGGCTCTTTGCCGTGGCCATGAGCCGTCGCTTGAAGCGAACTTGTTCCACGGGATCTTCAGGCACACCGAATTCGTCATTGCTGAGGCTTACCTCGTCTTCGGAGGGGGGTGTATAGTTGTCCCTCTCCAAGTACCCCATCATGGCCAGTCCTGCCTGCTTGAAGGTAGGCTGATCAGGGTTGTATTCATCTTTAGCGCCATTCGTATTGTGTTCGTCTCCTGGGCCGGTATCGCTGTGGCGGGGCTTGGAGCGGCGCCGACAACACCCCTGCTTTGTTTTTCTCCCTGAGGGGTTATCCTCCGTTGCCTCATCGCCATTGGTTCCTTTCGGAGTGTCCACCATATATATCATATGAGGAGGTGGCTGTCCACCGCCCTGTGGGTGGCGGTTCCTGTACTCCTTCTGCATCGTCGTCCATACCGTTGATGTCTTCGGAGTCGAAGTCAAGCATGTTGGTTAAATCATCGACCGTGGTAATGAAGTGGGTGGTGGGTGGGTAGCGAATTCTTTCGTCGCCTGCTTCCCACTCGAGCCAGACATAGTTCGGCCCAGAGTCTCTTGACAAAGAGAGAGACTTTAATGAGTTCAGCATATCGCCCCAGGGCGAGTGCTGGAAGGTATCCGCAGCGGTAAACTCCATCACCGGAGCCCAATCTGGTTCGGTTGGCACGAGAGTGCGCGGGCTGGAATGAACAACCGGATACGAGTCCGGGGGTCCGGAGTCACAAGCTTCAACAGAGGTGAGGCCTGTTTTCGGCTCCACCGTCGATGAATGTGCGGCCCACGAGGTGGGGTCCATCCCTCCATCCTTGGGTGACGCAGCCTGCTCCGGGTTTAGGTCCGGGGCTATTGCAGGGGTGATATTCTGAACATTGTCCGACAGAAGGTCTAGGCCGTGTTCATCGCGACTGTTCGGTGTTCCTGGCATAGGCCCTACTCCGTCGAAGATCAAGTCTCCGCGAATATCCGCCGTGTAGTCCAAGTTTCCGAACCTGACCTGGTGGCCAGGGGTGTAGCTGTCGATCTGCTCCAGATGGCCAATCGAATTGGCCCGCAGTGCGAAGCCGCCAAACACGAAGATCTGTCCGGGGAGAAAGGTCTCCCCCTAGACCGTGTTGTTGGCGATTGAAGGCGCCATCAAGCCTTGCAGTGACAAAACAGAGGAACTCTCAATGAAAGCACCAATGTCGGTGTCAAAATCGGCGGATCTCGGGTAGGGGGTCCTGATCTGTGCGTCTCAGGCTGATGGTAACAGGAAGCGAGGGACACAATGTTTACCCAGGTTCGGGCCCACTCGATGGAGGTAAAACCCTACTTCTTGCTTGATTAATATTGAAGATATGAGTAGTACAAGAGTAGATCTACCACGAGATCGTAGAGGCTAAACCCTAAGAGCTAGCCTATGATGGTATGATTGTAATTGTGATCGGCCTTCTAAGGGCCGACCTCTCCGGTTTATATAGACATCGGAGAGGGCTAGGGTTTACATGGAGTCGGTTACAAGGAAGGAAATATAATATCCGGATCGCCAAGATTGCCTTCCACGCAAAGGAGAGTCCCATCCGGACACGGGCCGGAGTCTTGAGTCTTGTATCTTCACGCTTCAATAGTCCGGACGTTGTATATAGTCCGGCTGTCCGGATACCCCCTAATCCAGGACTCCCTCACACGGTGCAATAGACATAAGCGTCGGAATAACGGTGACAACACCGAAGATACGACAGTCAATGCTGGATTCAGCAACTCAAAATCCGGTCAGCGGAAAAAGCCGTTCAAAAGAAACAATTCGGGGTCATCCAGTCTGGACCGCATACTCGACCGCTCGTGCCAGATTCACGGCACCCCCGACAAACCAGCCAATCACACTAACAGAGATTTCTGGGTGTTCAAACAGTCCGGCAAGTTGAATGCCAAAAACAAGGACAAGGGGCTGCACAACGATGATGACGAGGAGCCCCGGCGTCCGAACACTGGGGGACAGAAGAAATTCCCCACCCCCCAAGTGAAAACAGTAAACATGATCTATGCCACCCACATTCCCAAACGGGAACGAAAGCATGCAGTTAGGGACTTCTATGCGATGGAGCCAGTCGCCCCCAAAGTTCAACCCATGGTCATCCTGTCCGATCACCTTCGATCGTAGGGAACATCCTACCAGCATCCGTCACGGCGGCTCAGCTGCATTGGTCCTTGACCCAATCATCGACGGATTCCATCTCACACGAGTCCTTATGGACGGTGGCAGTAGCCTGAACCTGCTTTATCAGGACACAGTGCGCAAAATGGGCATCGATCCCTCATGGATCAAACCTACCAAAACCACCTTTAAAGGTGTAATTCCAGGGGTAGAGACCCGCTGTACGGGCTCAATAACACTGGAAGCGGTCTTCGGATCTCTAGATAACTTCCGAAGCGAGGAATTAATCTTCGATATCGTCCCTTTCCGTAGTGGCTATCATGCACTACTTGGACGAACCGCGTTCGCTCGATTCAATGTGGTACCTCACTATGCATACCTTAAGCTCAAGATGCCCGGACCTCGCGGGGTTATAATAGTCAATGGAAACATAGACCGCTCCCTCTGTACGGAAGAGCACACTGCGGCCCTCGCGGCAGAAGTACAAAGAAGCCTTCTTCGACAGACAGCCCATTCGGCAATGACAACCCCGAACACCATCAAGCGAGTCCGGAGCACCCTCCAACAGGATCGTAAGGCACGCCAAGATCTCGATTAGCAATCCGGCCTCAGCCCCAGCCCCATTCAGGCGGCATTTGTGCCACGCGTACACAACTACGCACTCAAAATACCATGGGCATAGGTGGAGGCGAGTCGACGATGCAGCCCACAGTGCGGTTCAGCCGCCACGAGGTCCGCACACCCTTCTTCTTTATTTCTTTCAGGATCCTACTTTTGGGCAGCCCCTTCAGAGAACCGGACCATCGGACTCATCACAGGAGGGACAACCAAGGAGGCAAGCGGCGTTGCACACAAGGGAATACCCAGGTGGTCTCTGTCAATGATCGTTATACCTGTTTTACATACCCGCATGCAGCCTGCCCTTGGACAAGACATGTCAAATAGTCCTATTTGTTTCTGCTTAACGCATTAATTGTACACGTACGCCTTGCCGTATTATACAAATAACAACGGGAAATAGTATACAACGTCAGCTTCTTATTACTATCTTCATATTTTCCCTTGAATATTTATTTAATATTGCATCCATACACCTTGGTACGATGAGTTTGCCAGGGGCTTTTTTATTGAGCCCCATAACATGGCAAGACAAGTCCGAACACTTCCGACAGTGCGGCACCCCGAACATATAGCATTATATGCATCAGCTCCGAATCAAGTCTTGGGTCAATAGTTGGGTTAGCCCGGCTCCCTTGTTTTGGTCCCTTATGTTTCGTTATATCGGCTAAGGTAGCGCAGGGAGAACTACTGTGATTGTGTCCCGGTTCTTCTGGACGAGCACCTCGGTAGAGAAAGCCGAAAACTGACTATCATGATGCGGCGAGAGCTGGTCACTGTTCGAGAGGTACTAAATCCTTAGAGATTTTTTCCACTTAAGGCGAGGAATCGTCCTTGTTCGATTTAGCCGTGTATGGCGCCCCAGTTCGGCCTTCCGAATACTAGGGGCTTCGCCGGAATTTAAAATTATAGACTTCTATGGCCAAGTGAGAGTTATAAAGCCGCATAGTCCGATTGCCTTGTTCGTTGCGCCAAACACCTCCTTAAAGGACCAAAAACTTGGATAAAGAGTGTTTGGGTTTTCCAGGAACACCCCAGTACTAGCTACACGGGGGCGGAAGCCGACAACTGGCCTACTTTCAGAATTTTATAAACGGCCGCATAGAAGGTAATATTTAAATCAACAAAGCGTTATATAGCGCAAACAAACTCGTTCTCATATTACAAAGATGACATGAGTACATTCACTCAAAGATCATGTTCTTGGTGCATTCATCGGCCACAAGGCGAGCGCCTTTCATAACGCCATCATAATATTTTTCGGGGGTAGCGATGCTCCTTACCCTCCGGGGGTCCATCCTTCACCAGCTTCTCAGCATCCAGTTTGGCCCAATGCATCTTCGCACGGGCAAAGGCCTGGCGGGCACCCTCAATGCAGACGGATTGCTTGATAACCTCAAACCGCGGACAGGCATTTACCATCCACTTTATAAGGCCAAAGTAGCTGTTGGGAAGAGGCTCACCAGGCCACATCCAGACTATCAAGCCCTTGATGGCTAGTTCGGCCGCCTTGTGGAGTTCGACCAATTGCTTCAGTTGGTCACTCAATGGCATCGGGTGTTCGGCCCCGACATACTGGGACCAAAACAACTTCTCCGTTGAGCTCCCTTCTTCTGCATGGTAGAACTCCGTGGCATCCGATATGCTGCGTGGCAGATCTGCGAATGCCCCTGGAGAGCTTCGAATTCGGTTAAGTAAAAGAAAGGTCTCCTCCACATGCTTGCTCTGCATAATGAATGCCTTACCCGCCGCTATCTTCTTGGCCGCCTGGATTTCCTAGAGAGCCTTTTGGGCTTCGACCTTGGCATCTTTCGCGCTCTCGAGGGCTTTGGCAAGCTCGGACGCTTGCGTCTTGAAGTCATGCTCCAAGGTCTCGAACTTCTTGCTGAACTCCTAGAGCTCTTGTTGTACCTCCCCCACCCGAGCATCTTGCTTTTCACGCTCGGTGCGCTCTGTGGCCGCCTTGGCTTCGGCCTCGGACAAAGCTTTTTTGAGGGCCGCCACTTCGGTCGTAGCCCCTATTAAAAATCATGATGCTTTTTGTTAGTGTCATCAATTTTTCTCCTCTACATGACACACAGACGAGGTATCACTTACCTTTGTTCTCCTCGAGCTGCCTCTTCATGAGGCCGAGCTCTTCTTCGGTCCGCCCCAGGTCCTGCCTGAGTTTGGTGACCTCAGCTATGCGCAGCGGCGGTCAGCAGTAACGCCTGCTTATTAACATAGACAAATAATGTCAGACTCCTGCGGATGAATAATTGACCCTCCGTTTGGCTTTTCTTTCCGAACACCAAACAGAGTATCAGGGGCTACTGTCTATCGGGTGATATTTTCTCACACTTTTCATTACTTACCTCAAAGCTTGTTAGGAGGCTGGTGCAGGCTTCGGTCAATCTGCTTTTGGCGAATCGGACCTTATCAATCACCGTACTCATAAGAGTACGGTGCTCTTCGTCAATGGAAACGCCGCGAAGCGCTACCAGCAAATTATCCAATGCCTCCGGCTGGGTGGAGGTCATTGGCACGGCTGGCTCGCCCTCCTTAGCGAGGGGCTGCCCACTTGAATCCGGAACCTGTGGAGGCTCCGGTACTGTAACCGGCGGGGAGCCAGACTTGTTGTGGCTCCCGTCCGCATAATCCATGGGGATATTACCCCCCATGTGCCCGGCGTCTGGGATTTTGCCTTGGGGCGTCTCCAGAACCATCGCCCCCTGCTCTGGTATCCTTTGGGACAACATCTCAGTGTCGTCCGCAGGTCGTGGGGAGGTTGCTGTCGGGAGTGAATCCATCTCCGACTCACTCAAGGACCCATCCGAAGAGGATGCCCCAAGATTAGACCCGGCCGGGCTGCATACACATGTTCGGCGTTATTACAAACTATGAAGTTAAGGTCGCACGAAAGGTATTACAGAGTGCGGATACTTACGACCTCGCCCGGGGCTTGCCCCTGGGCAGCCACTCCTCCTCCCTGTAGGCGGCCGTGGTAGAGTGATCCGGAAGGGATGCCTTTCCCTTCTTCGGCGTCCTAGCCTCCCCCTGTGGGGCGGCTTTCCTTTTCTTCTCCTTCCCAGTGCGGGGAGGGGGCATTTCTTCATGTTTCCCCCATCTCCATGGGAGGAAACTGCCTCGGCGTCCTCAGACGACGAGTCTATCATGGCCCTGCGCCGGAGACCTTTCCTGGTCCCCGCGGCCGCTTTCTTGGACCTTTCGGCCTCCCTGGTTGGGGCGGCCTTCATCTTGTTCTCCTCCCCTTCATGGGAGGAGTGCGCCTCATCGTCTTCGGGCGAGGCGTCCGGTGCAACCTCGTGTCGGAGACCCTTCCTGGTCCCCGTGGCCTTCTTTTTGGTCTTCTTCTCCGGCACCTTGTAAGGCGCCGGAGCCAGCATCTCCGTCAGGAGTGCGGTTGCTGGATCTTCAGGTAGCGGAGCCGGACAGTCAATCCGCTCCGCCATCTCCACGTAATCCTGTTTTGTCAGTATGATGACTTAAAGTCCTCCCACGAACACGTTGGGAAAGATTCATCTTGTGATACTCAGAGGACTTACCGGATTGGCAAAGCGCTTTGCGCTGAGTCCACGGTCCTTGGAAGTAGGGGGAGGAACTTCGCCGGTCTTCAACAGCACCTTCCAGACGTCCTTATGCATCATGTCGAAGAGCTCATGCAGCATCTGGTGTTCGGCCGGATCGTACTCCCACATATTGAATGCCCGTCTTTGACACGGGAGGATCCGACGGACGAGCATGACCTGGACCATGTTGACAAGCTTGATCTTCTTGTCCCTCATACTTTTGATGCAGGTCTTGAGTCCGGCCAGCTCCACAGGTTCGCCCCAGGCCAGGCCCTCCTTTTCCCAAGAGGTGAGCCGCGCGAGGATTCCGGATCGGAATTTAGGGGCCGCCACCCAATTCGCGTCGCGTGGCTCGGTGATGTTGAACCACCCTGATTGCCACCCTTTCACGGTCTCCACGAAGGAGCTGTCGAGCCGTGTAACGTTGGGCATTCTGCCCACCATGGCGCCTCCGCACTCCGCCTGCTGGCCACTCACGATTTTTGGCTTCACACAAAAGATTTGCAGCCACAGGCCGAAGTGGGGCCTGATGCGGAGGAAGGCCTCGCACACGACGATAAACACCAAGATGTTGAGGACGAAATCTGGGGCTAGATCATGGAAATCTAGCCCATAGTAAAACATTAGCCCGTGGACAAACGGGTGAAGTGGAAATCCTAGTCCGCGGACGAAATGAGAGAGGAATACTACTCTCTCCCTAGACTTTGGAGTGGGGGTGATTTGTCCCTCCGCTGGCAGCCTGTGCGCAATGTTTGTGGCCAGGTATCCGGCCACCCGAAGCTTGGTAATGTCCTCCTCCGTCTACTTGCCTCCCGCTCCGGACATGCTGCGAATGGTCCTACGGAGAAGGTGAGAACTTGGGCGTTGGGGCTCGAGAGTGCGAGAATGGATGAGCAAAGGAGGAAGAAGGCATGGGTAAGAATGGGGGATCCTTGTCCCTTTATAGAGGCAGTGAAAACTGTGCGCCTCCCCACTTTCCTGTTAAAAATCGCTTATTTTCCAAGCGCCACGTTAAATAACACTGTTGGGTTACCCGTACCCTTATTAATGAGAATCCCGTGACAAGGGGACACGATCTCTGCTTCGACAAGACGTGTCGAGGAAACCACCTCGCAATATGTGCGGTGGCCGGCTATGAGAAAACGGCTCGAATGATGACTCGGCCATGGTGTGATGTCACGATGTCAGCAGATTTGATTTGTGAAATATTTATCTCTCTACGGTGGTATGCGAAATTTGTCTTGCAGAGCCGGACACGATCCTTGTGTTCGGAATTTATCTTGAAGTATTCGGAGATGGAACCCGCCTTGCAATGCCGAAGACAATCTGCGCGCCGGACTCATCGTCATTGAAGCCTAGTTCAGGGGCTACTGAGGGAGTCCTGGATTAGGGGGTGTCCGGACAACAGACTATGTACTTCGGTCGGACTGTTGGACTATGAAGGTACAAGATTGAAGACTTCGTCCTGTGTCCGGATGGGACTCTCCTTTGCGTGGAAGGCAAGCTTGGCGATTCGGATGTTAGATCTCCTTCTCTGTAACCAACTCTGTGTAACCCTAGCCCCCTCCGATGTCTATATAAACCGTAGGGTTTAGTCCGTAGGACAACAACAATCATACCATAGGCTAGCTTCTAGGGTTTAGCCTCTACGATCTCGTGGTAGATCAACTCTTGTAATACTCATATCATCAAGATCAATCAAGCAGGAAGTAGGGTATTACCTCCATCGAGAGGGTTCGAACCTGGGTAAAACATCGTGTCCCCTGCCTCCTTTTACCATCCGTCTTAGACACACAGTTCGGGACACCCTACCCGAGATCCGCCGGTTTTGACACCGACAGGGGGAATGCCGACAGCTGGAATTCTGGCTGGAAAAGGAGCAAATATTGGAAACCTATTCTGCACAGCTCCAAAAATCCTGAAACTCCACGGAAGTCATTTTTGGAATTAATAAAAATTATTGAGCGAAGAAAACACCAAAGGGGGCCCACACCCTGGCCAGGAGGGTGGGGGACGCGCCCACCCCTACTGGGTGCCCCCTGTCTCCTGGGCCCCCTGGTGGCCCTCTGGTGCCCATCTTCTGCTATATGAGGTCTTTTACCCTGGAAAAAATCATAACCACGCTCACGAGACGAAACTCCGCTGCCATGAGGCGGAACCTTGGCGGAACCAATCTAGGGCTCCGGCGGAGCTGTTCTGCCGGGGAAACTTCCCTCCTGGAGGGGGAAATCATCACCATTGTCATCACCAACGATCCTCTCACCGGGAGGGGGTCAATCTCCATCAACATCTTCACCAGCACCATCTCCTCTCAAAACCCTAGTTCATCTCTTGTATCCAATCTTGTATCAAAACCACAAATTGGTACCTGTGGGTTGCTAATAGTGTTGATTACTCCTTGTAGCTGATGCTAATTGGTTTACTCGATGGAAGATCATATGTTCAGATCCTTAATGCATATTAATACTCCTCTGATCATGAACATGAATATGCTTTGTGAGTAGTTACGTTTGTTCCTGAGGACATGGGTGAAGTCTTGCTATTAGTAGTCATGTGAATTTGGTATTCGTTCGATATTTTGATGAGATGTATGTTGTCTCTCCTCTAGTGTTGTTATGTGAACATCGACTACATGACACTTCACCATTATTTGGGCCTAGAGGAAGGCATTGGGAAGTAATAAATAGATGATGGGTTGCTAGAGTGATAGAAGTTTAAACCGTAGTTTATCTGTTGCTTCGTAAGGGGCTGATTTGGATCCATTTGTCTAATGTTGTGGTTAGGTTTACCTTAATACTTCTTTTGTAGTTGCGGATGCTTGCAATAGGGGTTAATCATAAGTGGGATGCTTGTCCAAGTAAGGGCAGTACCCAAGCACCGGTCCACCCACATATCAAATTATCAAAGTACCGAACGCGAATCATATGAGCGTGATGAAAACTAGATTGACGATAATTCCCATGTGTCCTCGAGAGCACTTTTCTCATTATAAGAAATTGTCCAGGCTTGTCCTTTGCTACAAAAAGGATTGAGCCACCTTGCTGCACTTATTTTACTTTCATTGCTTGTTACCCGTTACAATTTATCTTATCACAAAACTATTCGTTACCAACAATTTCAGTTCTTGCAGAGAAAACCTTACTGAAAACCGCTAGTCATTTCCCTTTGTTCCTCGTTGGGTTCAACACTCTTACTTATCGAAAGGACTACGATAGATCCCCTATACTTGTGGGTCATCAAGACTCTAGCTAATTGCTCTCACTTTTAATACGTATCCATATTGAGACTCAGAGTCATCCGAATCAGTGTCAAAGATTGCATCGACGTAACTCTTTATAACGACTTTTCTTATAGAAAAGAACAACCATTAAAGTATTTGAGCTTGATTTAGTCTCCACTCGACAGCGTATCTAGCTTGATTTAGTCTCCACTCGCCGAATTGAGACAAGTCGCTAATGGTTTTGACAATAAGGTCCGTTCATTTGACAAATACAACATCAACGGGTATCGCTTTCGTACCTATGGCAAAGAGCTATCTATGGATGACCGAAAGTCTACAAATTGTTGTGTCTCTGCTATCGGCGAAGGAGATACCGAGTATTATGGAAGAGTTGAAGCAATTTATGAACTTCTATTGTATGGTGCAAACCCACCGAACGTCGTAGTCTTCAAATGTTATTGGTTCCAGCCGAAGGAGACTAGAAGGACTCATGAACATCTAGGGCTAGTCGAAATCAAACAAAGCACCCATTTGGATGTTCCCGATATCTATATTACGGCTCAACAGGCAACCCAAGTTTTTTATCTACCGTGGGCCTGCCGAAGTGATCCAAATCTCAATGGTTGGGATGTCGTTTATGAAGTGCCGCCACATGTTAAACCACCTCCCCCAATGAAGAGGATTATGAACCTCACATTAACCCAGACACATATGAAGGAGAATTCTTCCAAGAAACACGTCTTTCCAAAAAACGTTTCAAGAACCGCTCTACTTCACCCCAGAACATTGAAGTACACAGCGACAGTGAATCTGAGCCTGAGCCGGAACAAGAAGAGGTTACTGCTGCGGATGACCTGTCAATGCTTGACCGATTACGTAAAGAAGGCCTTCCACATGTTGATGCGTTTATTGATGATGATGATGAGCACGTCATTACTGATAGTGATTGAGGGAGTTCCGGACTAGGGGGTGTCCGGATAGCCGAACTATCATGATCGGCCGGACTCCAAGACTATGAAGATACAAGATTGAAGACTTCGTCCCGTGTCCGGATGGGACTTTCCTTGGCGTGGAAGGCAAGCTTGGCGATATGGATATGTAAATCTCCTACCATTGTAACCGACTCTGTGTAACTCTAGCCCTCTTCGATGTCTATATAAACGGGATGGCTTTAGTCTATAGGACGAACAACAATCATACCATAGGCTAGCTTCTAGGGTTTAGTCTCCTTGATTTCGTGGTAGATCTACTCTTGTAACACACATCATCAATATTAATCAAGCAGGACGTAGGGTTTTACCTCCATCAAGAGGGCCCAAACCTAGGTAAAACATCGTGTCCCTTGTCTCCTGTTACCATCCGCCTAGACACACAGTTCGGGACCCCCTACCCGAGATCCGCCGGTTTTGACACCGACATTGGTGCTTTCATTGAGAGTTCCTCTGTGTCGTCACCGATAGGCTCGATGGCTTCTTCGACCATCATCAACGACACAGTCCAGGGTGAGACCTTTCTCCCCGGACAGATCTTCGTATTCGGCGGCTTTGCACTGCGGGCCAATTCGCTTGGCCGTCTGGAGCAGATCGAAAGCTACGCCCCTAGCCGTCAGGTCAGATTTGGAAGTTTGAACTTCACGGCTGACATCTGCGGAGACTTGATCCTCGATGGATTCGAGCCACAGCCGAGCATGCCGCACTGTCATGGCGAGCATGATTTAGCTCTGCAGCCGGACAGTACCCTGGAGGCCACACTTGAACCCGCTCCGATCTTCAATTCGGAGCGGGCTACGCAGATCGAGGACGGATGGCTAGACACCGCCTCAGGGGCTGCAACCTCTACGGCGATAGAGCCAAACACTGACCTTGTCCCTCATAAAGCTCGTGACTCCGAGGTGCCGGACCCCTCGCCGGACTCCGAACCTCCCGCGCCCCCTCCAATCGAATCCGATTGGGCACCGATCATGGAGTTCACCGCAGTGGACATCTTTCAACACTCACCTTTCGGCGACATCTTGAGTTCGCCAAAGTATCTCTCATTATCAGGAGAGCCCTGGCCGGACTGCGGTCAGGACAGTTGGGATGCGGACAACGAAGAAATTCAAAGCCCACCCACCACCCACTTGGTAGCCGCTGTCGACGATCTAACCGACATGCTAGACTACGACTCCGAAGACATCGACGGTATGGACGATGATGCCGGAGACGACCAAGAACCAGCGCCCACCGGGCACTGGAAAGCCACCTCATCATAGGACATATACATGGAGGATATCCCAAAGGATGGGAATGGCGAAGGAACAACGGAGGATGACCCCTCCAAGAAACAGCCCAAGCGCCGGCGTCAGCGGCGCCACTCTAAATCCCGCCACAACAAGAATGAAGATTCCGACACCGGAGATAATAATACACCGGACAGTGCCGAAGACAACCCACTCCAGCAAGATCCAGCGCAGGAGGACGGAGACGCCAGCCCTCATGAGAGAGCGGCAGAAGAAGAGGTAGAGGATTATATGCCTCCCTCCGGAGACGAGGCAAGCCTCAACGATGATGAATTCGTCGTGCCTGAGAATCCCGTCGAATAAGAGCATTTTAAATGCAGGCTTATGGCCACGGCGATCAACCTCAAGAAAAAGCAGCAACAGCTTAGAGCTGATCAAGATCTGCTAGCCGACAGATGGACTGAAGTCCTCGCGGCCGAAGAGCATGAGCTCAAACGCCCCTCCAAAAGCTACCCTAAACGCAAGCTGCTCCCCCGATTAGAGGAGGAAGCGTATGAACCGGCATCACCAGGAGACAATACGGCTGACCGACCACCCCGTGGTCGCGACAGAGAGGCCTCTAGGCCCTTCACTAGACCCGTACCCCGGCATCGCTCGAAAAGCACAAGGCCACAGGGGAACGCTCCGGACTTGCGAGATATATTGGAGGATAAGGCAAGACAATCAAGATCGATCTATGGATCGCATGGGAGCCCCACGGTACATGACGACAACCGTTGCGCCAGACACAGTAAGTCCGGTCGGGCCGAACAAAACAGACAAAGCTCTTTTGAGCTCCGTCGTGATATCGCCCAGTACAGAGGCGCCGCACACCCACTATGCTTCACAGATGAAGTAATGGATCATCAAATCCCCGAAGGGTTTAAACCCGTGAATATCGAATCTTACGATGGCACAATAGACCCCCGCGGTTTGGATCAAAGACTATCTTCTTCACATCCACATGGCCCGCGGTGACGATCTTCACGCCATCAAATATCTCCCCCTCAAGCTTAAAGGACCAGCCTGGCATTGGCTTAATAGCTTGCCAGCAGAGTCAATTGGGAGTTGGGAAGATCTGGAAGCCGCATTCCTCGATAACTTCCAAGGGACGTATGTGCGACCACCAGACGCTGATGACCTAAGCCACATAATTCAGCAGCCATACGAATCGGCCAGACAATTCTGGACACGGTTCTTAACCAAGAAAAACCAAATTGTCGACTGTCCGGATGCGGAGGCCCTTGCGGCCTTCAAGCATAACATCCACGACGAGTGGCTTGCCCGGCACCTGGGACAGGAAAAGCCAAAATCCATGGCAGCCCTCACATCACTCATGACCCGCTTCTGCGCGGGTGAGGACAGCTGGCTAGCACGCAGCAACAACCTCAGCAAAAATTCTGGCAGTCCAGATTTCAAGAACCGAACTGGCAGGTCGCGTCGTAACAAAAACAAACGCCGCATCAACGGCGACAATAGTGAGGATACGTAGTCAATGCCGGATTCAGAGGCTCTAAACCTGGTCAGCTGAAAAAGCCATTCAAAAGAACCACTCCGGGTCCATCCAATTTGGACCGAATACTCGATCGCTCGTGCCAGATACACGGCACCCTCGAAAAACCAGCCAACCACACCAACAGGGACTGTTGGGTATTCAAGCAGGAGCACAAGTTAATTGCCAAAAACAATGACAAGGGGCTGCATAGCGATGATGAGGAAGAAACCCGACCGTCGAACAATAGAGGACAGAAGGGTTTCCCCCCACAGGTGCGGACGGTGGACATGATATACGCAACGCACATACCCAAAAGGGAGCGGAAGCGTGCACTCAGGGATGTATACACGATGGAGCCAGTTGCCCCAAAGTTCAATCCATGGTCCTCCTGCCCGATCACTTTTGACCGAAGGGACCACCCCACCAGCATCCGCCAGATTCGCCGCATTGGTCCTAGACCCAATCGTCGATGGATTTCACCTCACTAGAGTCCTGATGGACGGCGGCAGCAGCCTGAACCTGCTTTATCAGGATACAATGCGCAAAATGGGCATAGACCCCTCAAGGATAAAACCTACCAAGATGACCTTTAAAGGCGTCATACCAGGTGTAGAAGCCAATTGAACAGGCTCAGTCACACTGGAAGTGGTCTTCGGATCCCCGGATAACTTCTGAAGCGAGGAGTTAATCTTCGACATAGTTCCGTTCCGCAGCGGCTATCATGCCCTGCTCGGACGAACCGCGTTTGCAAAGTTCAACGCGGTGCCGCACTACGCATACCTCAAGCTCAAGATGCCAGGCCCTCGAGGAGTCATCACGGTCAACGGAAACACTGAACGTTCTCTCCTAACGGAGGAACATACAGCGGCTCTCACGGCAGAAGTACAATGCAGCCTCTTAAGGCAATTCTCGAGTTCGACCGTTGAGCGGCCGGACACAGCTAAGCGCGCCCGGAGTAACCTACAACAAGACCACCTGGCACGTTCAGAGCACGCGTAGTAGTGCGGCCCCAACCCCAGCCCCTGTAAAACGTCAAAACAGGTCCTTCGCGTACACCATTACGCTCTGAAGATACCATGGACATGGGGAGAGGGGCACGACCACGATAAGCCCAGACTGCGGCTCAACCACACCATGGGCTCTCAAGTGTGTCGTTCTTTTTTTTCCTTTTTTTTAACCCACAGGACTCCGTTCGTCAGAGGCCCTGTCCGGCAGCAAACCTGCCGAACTCACAATGCAACAGCCAGGGAAGGATAAAGGCTACAACGAATATCCAGGTGGTCTCCATTACGAGCATTAAATCTGTTTTATACACCACTCCGCAGCCTACCCCGGGAGGGGGACATGTTTAACAGTCCCGTCCCTTGCTTATCGCACTATTTGTATCGTTCTGCATTCATAGCAGCACTTCTTGAATAAAACAATGCAGCACCTTTTTGCTTATACTTGCATTTCTTTTTTATACATATGTTCATTTACGGCATGTTGCATCCGTACACTTTGGTACGGCTAAAATACACCAGGGGCTTATGTTTCCCGCATCATGGTGTGATAAGTCCGAACACTTTCACAAGTGCGGCACCCCGAACTTATAGCACTATATGCATCGGCTCCGAATCATGTCTTAGGTCAATAGTTGGGTTTGCCCGGCTCCCATGTTTTGGTACCTTACGTTCCATTGTATTGGCTAAGGTAGCACTGGGAGAACCACTTCGATTGCGCCCCAGTTGAGCTGGGTTAACGCCTCAGTGGAGAAAGCTAAAACTGACCGTCATGATGAGGCGAGAGCCGGTCGCTGTTCGAGAGGTTTTTTTGCGAGTCCTTAAAGACTTATGCCGCTTAGAGCGAGCAGCCGGATCTTGTCCGGCCCAGGCATGGATAGCGCCCCAAATTTGGCCTTCTGAAGACTAGGGGCTTCGCCGAAATTTAAAATTATAGAATTCTATGGCTAAGTGAGAGTGTTCAAGCATTATAAGTCCGGTTGCCTTGTTCGCTGTGTTGAGCGCCTCCCTAGATGGACCAAAAAATGGGAACAAGAGTGCTCAAGTTTTTCCCGAACACCCCAGCACTCGTGGCATGGGGGCTGAAGCCGACGACTTGCCATCTCTCAGATTTGATAAACAGCCGCACAGAAGGTAATATTTTAAATTAACAAGCGTTGCTTAGCGCATATGAACTAAGTTTTCAGCGCACAGGATAACAAAATGCGAGTCTACTAAACAATTACATCTTTGGAGCACTCCCCCGCAATAGTGCGGGCTCCCTTCAGCACACTCTTATAATACATCTTGGGCGTGCGATGCTCCTTGCCCTCTGGTGGCGGGTCCGTCACAAGCTTCTGGGCATCCATCTTGCCCCAGTGCACCTTTGCGCGGGCAAGGGCCCGACGGGCACCCTCAATACAGGCGGAGTGCTTGATGACTTCAACCCACGGGCACACATCCACCAGCCGCCGCACCAGGCCGAAGTAGCTCCCAGGCATGGCCTCCTTAGGCCACAACCGAACTATGAGGCCCTTCATGGCCTGTTCGGCCGCCTTGTGGAGCTCGACCAGCTGCTTTAGCTGGTCACTAAGGGGCACCGGATGTCCGGCCTCAGCATACTGAGACCAGAAGACCTTCTCCATTGAGCTCCCCTCCTCGGCCCGGTAGAACGCGGCAGCATCGGACACGCTGCAAGGAAGATCTGCGAACGCTCCTGGAGAGCTCCGAATTTGGGTAAGCAACAGGTAATTAACACTCACATGCTTACTTTGCATGAAAAATGCCTTACCCGCTGCTATTTTCTTCACCGCCTCAATCTCCTGGAGGGCCTTGTAGGCTTCGGCCTTAGCGGCTTTGGCACTCTCAAGAGCCGTTGCAAGCTCAGACTCTCGAGTCTTCAAGTCACGCTCTAGGCTCTCATGTTTTTTCATGAGATCCTGGAGCTCTTGCTGTACCTCCGCCACCCGCGCCTCCTGCTTCTCTCGCTCGGTGCGCTCCGCAGCCGCATTGCATTCGGCCGCGACCACCGCCTCTTTCAGGGTCGCCACCTTGTTAGTGGCCCCTGCAATACCCACGTTATCCTTGTCATTCTTTTTGCAACCAAAATCCTTTTCTGTAAGGTACAATTTTAATAAGGTGTTACTCACCTTCCTTGTCCTCGAGCTGCTTCTTGGCACGGCCGAGCTCGTTCTCGGACCGCTCGAGGTTTTCCTTCAAAGTATTGACCTCCGCAGTCAGTGCGGCAGAGGTCAGCAGCGCAGCCTACAATCCCATATTGACATATTTTTATGACTCCTGCGTATATCTTTTTAGATCCTCAGTCCGACTTTTCTTTCCGAACACCGAACCGAGCATCAGGGGCTACTGTCTATGCGGTACCATTTTATACATATCGAAATTCTTACCTCAAAGCCTGTTAGAAGGCTGCTGCAGGCTTCGGTCAGCCCGCTCTTGGCGAGCTGCACCTTCTGAATCACCGCACTCATAACAGTGCGGTGTTCCTCTTCGATGGAGGCGCCATTGGGCGCCTCCAGCAAGCTATCCGGCGCCTCCGGTTGGACGGAGGCTGCCGGCGTCATGGTCTTGCCCTTCTTATGAAGGGGTCGCCCGCCGGACTCCGGAGCCACTGTGGGTTCCGGGGCCGAGTCCGGTGTAAAGTCCGGGAGGTTGTCCTGACACCTCCGGGGCCTCCTCCTCCTGGTGGGTCCCTTCCTGGGATCCCACCTCGGCATCATCCGCGTCAAGGGGGTGTAGGCAGTCGGAAGAGAATCCATATCCGATGCACCTAAGGACCCGCTCGACGAAGCGGGAAGATCATCCTTGGGCGGGCTGCAGGGTTGTATGCGGCATTAGAAAGACATTATGTGGTGAAAAAGAAAAACCTTGAAGTTATTCAGGAGTCCGGATACTTACGATCTCGCCAGGGGCTTGGCCCTTGGAGGCCAGTCCTCGTCGTCATCACTGGCGTTGGCAGAGCAGTCCGGGGGAAGAGTTTTTCCCTTCTTGGACCCTTCGGCCTCCCTTGTTGGGGAGGCCCTCCTTTTCTTCCCTCCCCCCGCTGGGGGAGAGGCTTTCTTCTCCTCCTCGCCTTGGTGGGAGGAGTCAGCCTCGGATTCATCATTCGATAGCACCTGAAAACGGGAACTCTTCCGAGTCCCCGTGGCCTTCTTCTTGGCCTTCTTCTCCGGCACCACGTGAGGGGCTGGAGCCAGCAGCCCCATTAGGCGGGCGTCAGCTGGGTCCTCTGGCAATGGGGCCAGACAGATAGTCCGTTCGGCCTTCGCCAGCCAGTCCTGTCAAAGGTAAAGGGAGTTTAGATCCCACATAGAGTCAAACTATGGAAAACAAGTGGCAAAATCACTTACCTCGTCAGCTAGACGCTGCGAGCGGAATCCGCGATCTTCGGTAGCGGATGCGGGAGCCTCGACGCCCTTGAATAGCACCTTCTAGACATCTTCGTACGTAGTGTCGAAGAGCCCGCTCAGGGTCTGGTGCTGCGCCGGATCGAGCTCCCACATGTTGAAACCCCGTCGTTGGCACGGGAGAATCCGGCGGATGAGCATGACCTGGACTACGTTGACAAGCTTGAGCTTCTTGTCCACCAGCTTTTGGATACAGGCTTGGAGCCCGGTCAGCTCCTCTGAATCGCCCCAGATCCGGCCACTCTCTTTCCAGGAGGTGAGCCATGTAGGGATGTCGGATCTGAATTCAGGGGCCGCTCCCAATCAGGGTCACGCGGCTCGGTGATGTAGAACCACCATGATTGCCACCCCTTAATGGTTTCCATGAAAGTGCCCTCCAGCCACGTAACGTGGGACATCCTGCCCACCATGGCGCCTCCGCACTCTGCTTGGCTGCCCTTCACAACCTTCGGCTTGACACTGAAGGTCTTGAGCCACAAGCCGAAGTGGGGCTGGATGCAGAGGAAGGCCTCGTACACGACGATAAATGCCGAGATGTTGAGGATGAAATTCGGGGTCAGATCATGGAAATCTAGGCCGCAGTAGAACATGAGCCCCGGACAAAGGGATGAAGTGGGAAGCCCAGTCCGCGGAGGAAATGGGGAAGAAATACTACCCTCTCATGGGGCCTGGGGGTGGGGATGAGCTTTCCCTCGTTGGGGAGCCGGTGCGCGATGTCGCTGGACAAATATCCGGTGTCGCGCAGCTTCTGGATCTGCCCCTCCGTGACGGAGGAGGCCATCCACTTGCCTCCCGCTCCGGACATAGTTGGAGAAGGTTGAGGTGAGAAGTGCGGACTTGGGCGCTGGAGCTCGAGTTCGCGGAGATGGATAAGCCAAGGAGGAAGAAGGCGCAGGTAAAAGGGTTGGATCTTTATCCCTTTATACGGGCGGACAAAAACATGTGTCCCCACCAGCCTGGTAAAACTCGCTTATCTCCCAAGCGTCACATTCAATGGCGCAGTTGGGTTACCCATGTCCGTATTGATGGGAATCCCGGAATAAGGGGAACACGATCTCTGCTTCGACAAGACGTGCCAAGGAAACCGCCTCGCTAAATGCGCTGAGGTGATATAATAAAAACAATTCGAGTAAAGGCTTGGTAATGGTGTGACGTCACGCCATAAAATACGTCAGCAGATTGAACTTGTGTAATATTATTCTCTCTATGGTGGTACGTGGAATTTATTTTTGCAGAGCCGGACACTATCCTGGTGTTCACAATCTTCTATAAATTATTCGGAGGAAGAACCCGCCTTGCAATGCCGAAGACAACATGCACGCCGGACTCGTCGTCATTGAAGCCTGGTTCAGGGGCTACTGAGGGAGTTCCGGACTAGGGGTGTCCGGATAGCCGAACTATCATGATCGGCCGGACTCCAAGACTACGAAGATACAAGATTGAAGACTTCGTCCCGTGTCCGGATGGGACTTTCCTTGGCGTGGAAGGCAAGCTTGGTGATACGGATATGTAGATCTCCTACCATTGTAACCGACTCTGTGTAACCCTAGCCCTCTCCGGTGTCTATATAAACCGGATGGCTTTAGTCCATAGGACGAACAACAATCATACCATAGGCTAGCTTCTAGGGTTTAGCCTCCTTGATCTCGTGGTAGATCTACTCTTGTAACACACATCATCAATATTAATCAAGCAGGACGTAGGGTTTTACCTCCATCAAGAGGGCCTGAACCTGGGTAAAACATCGTGTCCCTTGTCTCCTGTTACCATCCGCCTAGACGCACAGTTCGGGACCCCCTACCCGAGATCCGCCGGTTTTGACACCGACAGTGATGATGATGATGCATTTATTGACCCCAAAGCATATATAGAAGAAGGAGAAGGCTAGTAGAGGTGGATGTGGCAGCGGGAGAGGTGGGAAGGCTGCTACTATGCCTTCCTCGGCGCCACCCCCAGCTGATTCACCTGACCACAGGACTGCTCCATATGAGATGGAGCCGGACCCGTCTCGGACCCCGCTTAAGAAATGACATATTTAGCTCTAAAATGACCTATACCTGCCACTTTTTCCTCCAAAATGACATAATAACCTTAATTAGCTCCAAAATGACCTATTTAACCTAGGATAGCTCTAAAATGACATATGCTTAGCACTTTTTCCTCCAAAATTACATAATAACCTTAATTAGCTCCAAAATTACCTATTTAACCCAGGATAGCTCTAAAATGACCTATTCTTAGCATATATTCCTTCAAAATGACTTAATATGCTTAGCTAGCTCAAAAATGACATAATAACTTTAATTAGCTCCAAAATGACCTATTTAACCTAGGATAGCTCTAAAATGACCTATACTTAGCATTTCTTCCTCCAAAATGACTTAATATGCTTAGCTAGCTCCAAAATGACATAATATGCTTAAGAAATGATCTATTTAGCTCCAAAATGCTATAATATGCTTAGCTAGTTCAAAAATGACATAATAAGCAAACTTAGCTCCAAAATGACCTATTTAACCTAGGATAGCTCTAAAATGACCTATACTCAACATTTTTTCCTTCGAAATGACTTCATATGCTTAGCTAGCTCAAAAATGACATAATAACCTTAATTAGCTCCAAAATGACCTACTTAAGCTAGGATAGCTCTAAAATGACCTATACTTAGCATTTTTCCTTCAAAATGACTTAATATGCTTAGCTAGCTCAAAAATGACCTATTTAACCTAGGATAGCTCTAAAATGACCTATACTTAGCGTCTTTTCCGCCAAAATGACGTAATGTGCTTAGTTAGCTCTAGAATGACATAATATGCTTAAGAAATGACATATTTTAGCTCCTAAATGACTTCATATGCTTAGCTAGCTCCAAAATGACATAATAAACTTACTTAGCTCCAAAATGACCTTACTTAGCATTTTTTACACCAAAATGACTTAGTATGCTTAGCTCCAAAATGACCTTACTTAGCATTTTTTTTATACCAAAAATGTCTTAGTATGCTTAGCTAGCTCAAAAATGACATAATAACCATACTTAGCTTCAAAATGACCTATTTTACAGATACAAGTTGCATCATAATAATCTTCACATTTTAGTTGCATCATAATAATCTTCTTCTTCTAGTCTTCTTCTTCTAACTTTCTTCTTTCCCATTTTGCAGATTTGCTTCAGATCACGGAAGCTTGGGTTGATGGAGTGCTTGTCTTTAGCTTTTGTTTTGACTTTGTGAAACTCGCCAGCTATGATGCAACTGTGTAATATTGATGAAACTATGTATATGTATGGATGAAACTTGCTACTATTGGTAACATGTGTTGGGTATGTGTTCACGGATATGTATTGGATATATATGTGTCCATGACTATTGGTAATATGTGTTGAATATGCTATATTGGTCATATATATATGTGTGTGTTTGATTTTCTATAAAAATGAATTGATATAAGAAAAAACAAAATTAAATGGGGCAATATAGGCACTTTGCATTAGCTAGCAGATGGCAAAGAGCTTTGTCATCTGCTGGAAGATGGCAAAGAGGCCACGTGGCAGCTACCCATACAAGCTGGGGAACGCTCGTCTGGCCTATTTGCAGCATTTGCCATCAGCTAGCGGATGGCAAAGAGCCTGCAGCCTTTTCCATCAGCCAGCGGATGGCAATGAGCCTGCAGCCTTTGCCATCAGCCAGCGGATGGCAATGAACCTGCAGCCTTTGCCATCAGCCAGCGGATGGCAAAGAGCCTACAGCCTTTGCCATCCGCCAGCAGATGGGAAATAGCCTGCAGCCTTTGCCATCTGCCAGCCGATGGCAAAGCACACCGTTAGCCTCCTAACGTGGCTAACCCTATTTCTCTGCCGTCCAGAGGCTTTGCCATCTGCCAGCTGATGGCAAAGGCTACGGGCTCTTTGCCATCTGCCAACTGACGGCAAAGAAGCCTTTACCAGACTGTATTCAGCCAGCGCTTTGCCATCCGCTGGATGATGGCAAAGCCCTTTGCCATTTGCCGCCCATGCCTTTGCCATCTGCCATGGCAGATGGCAAATTGCCTGATTCCTGTAGTGATGCCTATATTCATGATCATTGCCTTAGATATTATCATAACTTTGCGCTTTTCTATCAATTTCTCAATAGTAATTTGTTTACCCACCGTATGCTTTCTTCGAGAGAGAAGCCTCTAGTGAAACCTATGGCCCCCGGGTCTATTTTCCATCATATTTATTCAGATCTATAAAATCAAAAATACAAAAAATACTTCATTGAGTTTTATTTACTTTTATTTGTTTTATATCTCTCTATTAGATCTCATTCTTGCAAGTGACCATGAAGGGATTGACAACCCCTTTTTCGCGTTGTGTGCAAGTGTTTGTTAGTTTGTGCAGGTGCATATACTGGGGACTTGCTTGTGCCTCCTACTGGGTTGATACCTTGGTTCTTAGCCGAGGGAAATACTTATCTTTACTTTGCTGCATCACCCTTTCCTCTTCAAGGAAAAAATCAACGCAAGCTCAAGAAGTAGCACAAAGAATTTCTGGTGCTATTGCCAAGGAGGTTATACATCAAGCCTGCCAAGTACCTATATAAACTTCCATCTCTTGCACTTACATTATTTGCCATTTGCCTCTCATTTTCATCTCCCCCACTTCTAAAACATTTTCAGAAAAACACAAAAATATTTGCCTTTTTATTCGCCCTTTTTCCATCTGTCTTTTTGTTTGCTTGTGTGCTGGATCGCTTGATTTGTCACTATGACTCAAGAGAACACTAAGTTGTGTGACTTTTTCAACACTAATAATAATGATTTTATTAGTAGTCCGATTGCTCCCGCCACTAGTGCAGTATCTTATGAAATTAATGCCGCTTTGTTGACTCTTGTTATGGAAGAACAATTTTCCGATAGTCCTAATGAAGATGCTGCTTTCCACCTAAATTGTTTTGCTTTGCTATAATTTGCATTTGCAGGGTGTGTAGGACTACTGCCTCATTCAGATCCTATATCAACAACCCCACCATTATCCATAATTAATTCATATTGGCAATTAAGATTGCATTATCTTAGTCCTAGCTGGTTCTTCAGTTGCTTGGAGGAACTCCATCTCATTATTCACATTGATTTTGTGCATACGACAAGATCATCGACCATCAAAGATTGGTTTAGTAACGATTGTTGATTTGTATCACCGGGGACAATATAGTTGGATCGTCAACGTTAAAATCCACCAAATCGATACTTATCCTCACTCTCATTGAAAGATTGGGTCGCCATCAAAAGACTACCACCTAGACAGTTCCTTCCCTATAACATACACATGAACACCCATCTCATTATCCAGGTCCATGCCTCCCTCTGTCTCTCGAAAAACACACACCTCTCCACATGATGCGTGTCTCTTGGTCTCTCTCCAATTCCATGAAAAAAGGTACACCGCCATTCTCTTCTTCTTGCCACCCCATCTATGTAGTTAGGTCTCCGTGCAATAAACAAGAGTTCATCTCTCTCTCTCTCGACCATCTCTTTCTACCACACATAGTCTAAATTGAAACCAACTACAAATATGAGCTCTGATTACAAAAATCAAATCCACTCCCAAACAGAATATGAAAATAGGGTGAAATCATGCACACAAATGTTTGTTGCGTGCATGAATGTCCATGATATGGATGTACTACTCGTACATCCACATAGACCCATTTCACACAAATTATGGTGCGCATGTGATGTTTGTTGTACTACTCCTGCCATCCTTCCTCCCACACATTCCAACATATTGTGCTACTTGAAATTATATTTTTCTCCTCAGACCATGTGAAACCATGAAAAGGTCTGCCCCCATGGGTACTGTAGCTCGAAGCTCCCATACGAACACAACACCCACCGGAGCATGTAGCCATTGCCGTAGTGGACGGCGCCGCGGCCTGGGAAGAGGACGGAGTCTCCGACATCACTGAGGTGGAGCACACCCTCGACGGCCGCGAGTAGCGCGCGCTGACTGGCCACACGTAGGACAGTGTGATCTAGTGGCTCGCACTCGTCGGCCATGAGGGGTAGTTGTGCTCTAGTTGCACGCCCTGGTCGGTCACAAGAAGGTGCACCGCATCATCACCGCTCATAATGTGGACGAGCACGTTCTCCAGCAGCATGCCCGCGAGCATCGCATCCTCGTTGCTCTCAACGTGGACGAGAGCACGCCCGCGAACATCGCATCATCGCCGCTCCCGACGTGGACGAGCGTGTGCCCTAGCAACACACCCTCCAACATCTCATCCTCGCCACTCAGGCGCACGAGCGTGTGCTCCAACAGCACGGCCGCGAGCATGGCATCCTTGCAGCTCACGAGGTGGTTGAGCGCGTGCTCCAGACAGTACCCCAGGAGTCGGGACGCGAGCACCGCGCCCCCGGCTATGAGGAGTACTGCATGGTGCCCATTGTTGTTTAGGAAAATTCCATGACTTCGCCGCTCAGGAGCGCGAGCTCCAGTGAACGCTCAAGAAGTCCCGCGCTGATATGCAGGTGCCGACGGACGTGCAAGATTATCCTTCGAGCTCTCCTCCTCCTACGAAGACGCCTCCACCGCTCTCGTCATACATCCGCTGCCTCGGCTCCGGCGGACCTTTGGAGTTTAGTTGTATGGAACATTATTATTTGGATTAATCATAACTCTACCAAAATGAGAAGGATCAAGAATAATGCAAAAAACAACCTATGACTAACATGCATGAATAGATGATGTGGCGGCATTTCATGCTGGAGAGTAATGCAAGTATATTACAATTTATTGATTGCATGCATGACTAGCTTATGTGGCATGGTTGCATGACTAGGAAAGGCTAGAGAAAAAAATATAATGTGTTTAGAGTGCACTCCACTAAATGGGAGCACGTAAATATCTTTAGATTGCACTCCACTTTTTTCTTCAGATGCATAGCTGCACCAGATGCCATGCCACACTACAAAATGTTAGAAAAAAAATCTGCTCCAATGTTTTAAATATCTATTATTATCTTGAAATCAGCCACACCTGTCCCTCGCCTTATCAAAACAACCCGAGGAATATGTCTTGGGTGAAGTATAATTTTTTTACTGATATATTTAGATACATTATAACTGAGCACTTTTCCTGCCCTCCCAGGCCATTAGCATTCCTGACCATCCGATCATTAGTTTCAATCATTTTTGGTCGCCCGATTAGCTTGGAATCCCATGCTTGGTCGCCTTGATCGCCACCATCAAGTGCTAATCTATTGGGCCACTGCTCCCGTAACAATTTCAGAAGGCTGACACGAAATTAGACCTAACCGGCTTTAGTCCAACCGGGGAAAATATAGCATGGGAATGCGAGGAGATGGTTCAGGCATGACAACCTCCTCATTTACCCTTGCCTCAAAAAAACTCCTCATTCACCCCTTCTGCTTCTTCAACCTCTATGCCCACGATCTCCAGATCAGGGTTGTGTCTGCCGCCACCACTTCTCTGCTGCATTGGATCGCCGCCAGACCCTGCAATATCCTCTTGGTCTGGGAGATAAATCTCCTCCTAGCCCTCACCCCCATTCTTGTGGGTAGAGATGCTGCCTCGTCCTTCCCTCCCCGGTCCCTGTCCAACCATGTCAGTGTCGCCTCCTATCCACCTAGCTGTTGTCGTCCATCCTCTTCTCTCCTCCTTCTGTCCCGGTGGCCTGATGTGGCACAATTGCTTGATGAATAATGAATCAAAGTCCACCCCATGATCTCCTGGAGGGTAACGCAGGAAACTGAGGTACTGTTATGATGCATGGTCTTCTTCTCCTCAACGGATCTCCTACTACGTTATCTCACGACGGTTGTTGTGCAGGTATTGAACTCAATTTCTATATTTTAGATATCACAACAGGGTAAATTTTCACCAAGGAGATGACTAAGCATGGTTTATCTCTGTTGTGCAATATTATTCAGTGCATAATTGTGTAGGTATTGACTTCAATTTCTATATTTTAGATATCACAACGGGGTAAATTTTCACCATGGAGATGACTAAGGATGGTTTCTCTTTGTAGTGCACTATTCTTCAGTGCATAATATTGTAGCTGACAAGCAGAATTGAGGGGACTAGAATGCTTCAAGAACCTTTTCTACACTGGCTAACACATCAACAAGGATCCATAGAAGTACGACGCCAGCTTCTGTTTGTCCCCTTCGATGGCTGCCCCACAGAAGTATATGTCCTCCCGAGACATGTAATCATGGAGCTCACCTGGTATGGAGGGCGCATGTATGATGTGATACACCAAAACTTCATCTTCATGGCACAACTGAAGGACGGCGGCGCATTGGATCTTCCCAGTGGCACGCTTCATGTACTCTGCATCGAGACCGATGACCTTCACCTCCACCTTTTTGAGGGAGTTGGATACATTGTTGATCTGTTGGAAACATTGCATGGAAAACAAAAAAAATTTGCACGCGTAAGATCTATCCATGGAGATGCATAACAATGAGTGGGAGAGTGTGTCTACGTACCCTCGTAGATCATAAGCGGAAGCGTTTATTTACGCGGTTGATGTAGTCGAACTTCTTCGTGATCCAACCGATCAAGTACCGAATGTACGGCACCTCCGCGTTCAACACACATTCAGCTCGGTGATGTCCTCGCCTTCTTGATCCAGCGATACGTCTCCAACGTATCTATAATTTTTGATTGTTCCATGCTATTATATTATGGATGTTTATGGGCTTTATTTTACACATTTATATCATTTTTGGGACTAACCTACTAACCGGAGGCCCAGCCCGTATTGTTGTTTTTTTGCCTATTTCAGTATTTCGAAGAAAAGGAATATCAAACGGAGTCCAAACGGAATGAAACCTTCGGGAGCGTGATTTTTGGAACGAACGTGATCCGAAGAGCTTGGAGTGCAAGTCAAGAAGCTACCGAGGAAGCCACGAGATAGGAGGCCGTGCCCCTCCCCCTTGTAGGGGGCGCCCCCTTGTCTCGTGGGCCCCTCGGGCGGCCACCGACGTACTTCTTCCTTCTATATATACCTACAGACCCCGAAAACATCCAGGAGCACCACAAAACACAATTTCCACCGCCGTAACCTTCTGTATCCGCGAGATCCCATCTTGGAGCCTTCGCCGGCACTCTGCCAGAGGGGGAATCGACCATGGAGGGCTTCTACATCAACATCCTTGACCCTATGATGAGTTGTGAGTAGTTTACCACAGACCTACGGGTGCATAGTTATTAGCTAGATGACTTCTTCTCTCTTTTTGGATCTCAATACAATGTTCTCCCCCTCTCTTGTGGAGATCTATTCGATGTAATCTCTTTTTGCGGTGTGTTTGTCGAGATCCGATGAATTGTGGGTTTATGATCAAGTTTACCTATGAATAATATTTGAATCTTGTCTGAATTCTTTTATGTATGATTGAGTTATCTTTGCAAGTCTCTTCGAATTATCAGTTTGGTTTGGCCTACTAGATTGGTCTTTCTTGCCATGGGAGAAGTGCTTAGCTTTGGGTTCAATCTTGCGGTGTTCTTACCCAGTGACAGAAAGGGTTGCAAGACACATATTGTATTGTTGCCATCGAGGATAACAAGATGGGGTTTATATCATATTGCATGAGTTTATCCCTCTACATCATGTCATCTTGCTTAATGCGTTACTCTGTTCTTATGAACTTAATACTCTAGATGCAGGCAGGAGTCGGTCGATGTGTGGAGTAATAGTAGTAGATGCAGGCAGGAGTCAGTCTACTTGTTATGGACGTGATGCCTATATACATGATCATGCCTAGATAATCTCATAACTATGCGCTTTCTATCAATTGCTCGACAGTAATTTGTTCACCCACCGTAATACTTATGCTATCTCGAGAGAAGCCTCTAGTGAAACATATGGCCCCCGGGTCTATCTCTTATCATATTTGCTTTCAATCTACTTTTATTTGCATATTTACTTTTTGCATCTATATTACAAAATACCAAAAATATATTACTATCTCTATTAGATCTCACTTTCGTAAGTGGTCGTGAAGGGATTGACAACCCCTTTATTGCGTTGGTTGCGAGTTCTCAGTTTGTTTGTGTAGGTGCGTGGGACTTTTGAGGAGCCTCCTACTGGATTGATACCTTGGTTCTCAAAACTGAGGGAAATACTTACGCTACATTTGCTGCATCACCCTCTCCTCTTCGGGGAAAACCAACGCTAGCTCAAGACGTAGCAAGAAGGATTTCTGGGTCCGTTGCCGGGGAGGTCTTCGCTCAAGTCAAGACATACCAAGTTTCCATGATCTTGAAGATTGCTCGTTGAATTTGCACCTTGCGGATTCCACCATTAAAAAGCCTATGGGAAGGATCAATGATGTTCGTATTGTTGCAAATAGAAATTTGGTGCCCGTAGATTTTATCGTTCTTGATATAGACTGCAATCTTTCTTGCCCTATTATTCTTGGTAGACCTTTCCTTAGAACGATTGGTGCGATTATTGATATGAAGGAAGGGAACATTAGATTCCAATTTCCCTTAAAGAAATGCATGGAGCACTTTTCAAGAAAGAAAGTCAAATTACCTTATGAATCTATCATGCGTGCTACTTATGAATTTAGTGAGAAAGATGGCACTCGTTAGATCTATCTTTGCTTTTATGCCTAGCTAGGGGCGTTAAACGATACCGCTAGTTGGGAGGCAACCCAATTTTTATTTATGTTTTTTATTTTTGCTCCTGTTTAGGAATAAATCTTGCATATACTCTCTGTTTAGATGTTTTTTTATCTTTTAGTTAGTGTTTGTGCCAAGTAGAACCTATAGGATAACCTATGATGATAGTTGATTTGATTCTGCTGAAAAACAGAAACTTTGCGCTCACGAGAAAAAATTCAATAAATCACAGAAACGTGCTTTTGCATTGATTCTTTTTTCTTCTCATCAATAAACAAATTTTCCAGTGCTTCCTATTTTGGTAGGATTTTTAGAGTTCCAGAAGTTTGCGTTAGTTACAGATTGCTACAGACTGTTCTGTTTTTGACAGATTCTGTTTTTCGTGTGTTGTTTGCTTATTTCAATGCATCTATGGCTAGTAAATTAGTTTATAAACCATAAGGAAGTTGGAATACAGTAGGTTTAACACCAAAATAAATAAAGAATGAGTTCATGGCAGTACCTTATGTGGTGATTTTGTTTTCTTTCACTAATGGAGCTTATAAGATTTCCTGTTGAGTTTTGTGTTGTGAAGTTTTCAAGTTTTGGGTAAAGCTTTTATGGACTATGGAATAAGGAGTGGCAAGAGCCTAATCTTGGGGATGCCCATGGCACCCCAATATATTCAAGGATAGCCAAAAGCCTAAGCTTGGGGATGCCCCGGGAAGGCATCCCCTCTTTCGTCTTCGTTCATTGGTAACTTTACTTGGAGCTATATTTTTATTCGCTACATGTTATGTGTTTTGCTTGGAGCGTCGTGTATTATATTAGTCTTTGATTTTTAGTTTACCACAATCATCCTTGCTGTACACACCTTTTGGGAGAAGTCTATTTGATTAGAATTTGCTAGAATACTCTATGTGCTTCACTTATATCTTTTGAGCTTGATAGTTTTTGCTCTAGTACTTCACTTATATCTTTTAGAGCAAGGCGGTGGAATAATTTTGAAGAAATTTCTAGTCTCTCATGCTTCACTTATATTATTTTGAGAGTCTTTTAGAACAGCATGGTATTTTCTATGGTTACAAAGTTGGTCTTAGAATGATGAGCATCCAAGTTGGGTATAATAAAAACTATCATAGAAAAAGAATTGGATGCTATGATCAACTTGATTCTTGATAATTGCTTTTGAGATATAAAGGTGGTAATGTTAGGGTCATGCTAGTGGGTAATTATGAAATTGAGACTTTGTTGAAGTTGGCAAGTCCTGTAGCATGCACATATGGTAAAAGTTGTGTGACAAATTTGTTGCATGAGGTGCTCTTTTGATTGTCTTCCTTATGAGTGGCAGTCGGGGACGAGCGATGGTCTTTTCCTACCAATCTATCCCTCTTGGGGCATGCGTAGTAGTACTTTGCTTCGAGGGCGAAGTAGACTTTTGCAATAAGTATATGAGTTCTTTTTGACTAATGTGAGTCCATGGACATATGCACACTCATCCTTTTACTTTGCTAGCCTTTATTATTACCGCGCAACTTTCGCCGGTATCATAAACCCTTTATTTACCTTCCTCAAAACAGCCACCATACCTACCTATTATGGCATTTCCATAGCCATTCCGAGATATATTGCCATGCAACTTTCCACCGTTCCATTTATTATGACACATTCCATCATTGTCATATTGCTCTTTGCATGATCATGTAGTTGACATCGTATTTGTGGCAAGGCCACCTTCATAATTTTCATACATGTCGCTCTTGATTCATTGCATATCCCAGTACACCGCCGGAGGCATTCATATAGAGTCATATTTTGTTCTAGCTTTGAGTTGTATTTCTTGAGTTGTAAATCCATAAAAGTGTGATGATATTCATTATTAGAGCATTGTCCTAGTGAGGAAAGGATGATGAAGGCTATGATTCACCCACAAGTCGGGATGAGACTTCGGACTTTACAAAAAGAAAAAAATTGACAAAAGAAAAAAATGAGAAAGGCCAAAAAGAAAAAAAGGGAGGCCAAAGAAAAAAAGAAAAAAAAGAAAAAAATGAGAGAAAAAGAGAGAAGGGACTAAGGATGGCAATGGGTCGGGTTTGGATCGGGTTAAACAATATCAAATCCATATCCATATCCATGAAGACAGTCTTTGCCCGCCCACGAAAATATCCTTGGGTGAAAAGTTGTGTCCATGTCCAAACCCGGTGGATATCCATACCCACTAGATATCCATTGGGTCCTCTCGAGACATATAAATAAGACATAGCACAATATTAACATAAGCTCTTTCATTCTTCACCTTGTGGCAGGGTAGGCTTCACTTATAGTAAACATGAACTTATGGTAAATCAACATCCACTAACAACCTAAGATCATTTAGTATTTTTCTAACTAATGGGAATAACGATTCATTTAACAAGGAGATAAAAGTAAGGGAAGAGGCATTGGAGTATGTTATGGAGGGGATTGAATGTCAACTAATAAAAGTTACGGCAGGTATTGTGTAATTTTCTTTGCATGTTTTAGGTTACAATGTGTAAAATTGGAGCGGGACAAGTGACTATGGGGGTAGGGATAGCAGACTTTTTCCCATGAAGTCATACTATCGGGTCGGGTTTGGGTATACCCATGGATACAGGATTATATCCATGCCCTACCCACAAGCAATCGGGTCGGGTTTGGGCGTTGCGCATGGACACAAAAGCATATCCAAACCCTATACATTCGGATCGGATATCCATGTATATCCATGTCCATGGGTAAAATTGCCATCCTTAGAAGGGACAATGCTACTATCTCTTTTTCCACACTTGTGCTTCAAAATAGCACCATGATCTTCATGATAGAGAGTCTCCTATGTTGTCATTTTCATATACTAAGTGGGAACTTTTTATTATAGAAATTGGCTTGTATATTCCAATGATGGGCTTCCTCAAAATGCCCTAGGTATTCGTGAGCAAGCAAGTTGGATGCACACCCACTTAGTTTCTTTTGTTGAGATTTCATATATTTATAGCTCTAGTGCATCCGTTGCATGGCAATCCCTACTCACTCACATTGATATCTATTAATGGGCATCTCCTTATAGCTTGTTAGTACGCCTAGTTGATGTGAGACTATCTTCTCCCTCTTTTTGTCCTCACAACCACCATATACCACCATAGTGTTATGTCCATGGCTTACGCTCATGTATTGCGTAAGAGTTGAAAAAGCTGAAGCGCGTTAAAAAGTATGAAACAATTGCTCGGCTCGTCATCGGGGTTGTGCATGATGGGAGTATTTTGTGTAATGAAAATGAAGCATGGCCTAACTATATGATTTTGTAGGGATAAGCTTTCTTTGGCTATGCTATTTTGATAGGACGTGATTATTTGTTAGTATGCTTTGAAGCATTATTATTTTTATGTTTTATAAGCTTTTATTTTGAATCATTTGGATTTGAACATTCATGCCACAATAAAGAAAATCACATTACGAATTATGCTAGGTAGCATTCCACATCAAAAATTTCTTTTTTATCATTTACCTACTCGAGGACGAGCAGGAATTAAGCTTGGGGATGCTTGATATGTCTCCAAGGTATCTATAATTTTTGATTGTTCCATGCTATTATATTACCCCTTTTGGATGTTTATAGGCGACGCTTTCAGGACCCCGGCTCAATGTCACATCGATCTAGCCTGTAACACCTCATATCACTTTGCGGCCTCACGCACGGTATTCCCACGGGTGTCGCCTTACCTTTGCCCGGGACCGTTTGCGCCTTTTGGCTCACGTATATGATGATGTCGCTAGCATCCATATGATAAGGAGCCCGGGCTGACATGACTAGTCGTAAACCCAAAGTGGCACAGACTTACAGGGACACGCATCCATGACCCAGCATCGAACGTGTCGGTCATCAGCAAGTGGGTCCGGGCTGTAGCACTGGGCTAGCAGGACTCCGGTAAACCGGGCTGTAGCGGGCTAACAGGGCTCTGGTACTCAATGCGTGACATTTCCCTGAAGGGACAGACACAGGAACGAAGAAGGACACATGCCAGCCAGCCTAAGTGTTCCGGAGCAGTAGCAAGCTACCATGGCTCAATGGAAACACTAGGAGTCATTTCCCGGTAAGAGAGGCTACTAAAGATAAACAACTAGATAGTCAGATCCCACACATACCAAGCATTTCAATCATACACACAATATGCTCGATATGTGCAAATACAACAAGGCATCACAACATGACTCTACGACACAAGTACTTTATTTAAAGGCTCAGAGAGCCATACATAACATACATACAAGTACGGGTCACACGACCCACATTCAAGTCATACAGTCATACAAACTAGCAGCGGAAGTAACTTGTCTGAGTACAGACAACTAGTAAAATAAAAGAGGCTTGGAAAGCCTAGCTATACTACGTGGACCTTCACAAGCTCAGGGTCACCACCTGGGCCTTAGTCTACTCGTCGATGTCAACGTCTACGAAGAACCCATCAGAAGGGGTTGCAGCGCCTTCTGTAAAATGTAAATTATAGCAACATGAGTACAAAGGTACCCAGCAAGACTTACGTCAGATCCTACATACATGCACATTATCAAGAAGGGGTGGTGGAGTTATTGCAGCAAGCCAGCTTTGACTCTTGGCTAAGCTATCCTACGAGACTCCAACTTGAAATGGTTTTGCGCACACGAGTCCACTACTCACCACTTCAATACACCACCGAGGATCCACCTCCGTCATCCTACGGAAGAGCCATCCTCGGCACGCACGCTTATCTTGAGATTTTTAGTAGTATCCATTCACTTGTCTATGAACTGTATAAGCAACCAAGTAGTCCTTTACCGCGGACGCGGCTATTCGAATAGATCATGTTAACCCTGCAGGGGTGTACTTCTTCATACATGTTTCCACCACTTAGCGTCTGCACACGACATGTGCTTGGCAGACTTCAAGCGAAAGCCGACGTGGGTGTAGACCACGACCTACCTAAACACCTAAGTCTTTAGTCCAGGTTTATCGCCTATCCAGGTTCCATCCGCAGGGAGTCCGGCCGAGGTTTCCCATACGGCCCCGAACGATGTGTACAGGGTTCCCGAGATACCTAACGGGTATTCGGTACACCGTGCCACGTACCTACCGCATCACAGCCCACCCCGCGGGTCAGCGCTGTCCACGGCCTCCAGTAAGCTACAAACACCAGAAACTACTTGCAACTCCTGGACAGAGGACTAGGGTGAATAAGAAGTCGAGCGGGGTCATATTTCAGGGCCCAATGCATGGTAGTAGCTGAATCTTAAATCACGCATACAGATCTTAGTTCTTAAGGTCGGCTTCAATGAAACAACCCACCATGTACTCCTACATGGCCTCTCATCGATACCTTTACCAAATCGTGTTCACCACATCACTCTCATTACCGACATGATCATTTCACTCTAGCCCATCACCCAGATGAACCAGACCTGACACGACTCTAAGCATAGCAGGCATAGCAAGGTAGGAACAACACATACATATGGCTCAATCAATTCCTACACATGCTAGTGGGTTTCATCTAATTACTGTGGCAATGACAGGTCATGTAGAGGAAATGGGTTCAACTACCGTAGCACACAGCAGTTTGAAACGCGTTGTCTTAATGCAATAAAAGAGAGCAAGAGCGAGAACATGGGATTGTATCAATATGATCAAATGGTTGGTTGCTTGCCTGATGGATCGATGCACGGATACGGTTCTTCGCTAGGGTAATCACGGTACTCCTCGGAGGCAGAACCTGCCGCAAAGAACACCGATACACAACCATCACCAAACAATGTGCGACAATATGATGCATGCATGAAACATGGCAATATGAGTGTGTTGGGCTAATGCAACTAAAACCAGATGGGTTTGAATCAATTTGAACCAAAGATTCAAATTTCAAACTCATAAATGGCCCTTTAAAGTGTTTTATCTTGTTCTGCACTAAACCTCAAGTTAGTTTGTTTAAACATGCATGAAACTAGTACAGATGGATAGATTGGATTTTTCTGATCATTTTTCATATATAATTTGTTTGATTTGGAGCTACGGTTGAATTTATATGAATTTTTGAAGTTTGCAACAATTTCTGGAATTTATAAATCATTTTAGATTTATTTTAATTTCAGAAAAGGTTTACTGCGTCAGCATGAGGTCATGCTGACCTCAGCAAGTCAACAGACCCGGTCCAGGTCAAACCTGACGCGTGGGTCCAGGGTGTCAGTGGCTAATTAACTAATTTAATTTAGTTTAAACTAATCAGGATAATTAGCAGAAGGGGGCCCCACCTGTCATTGACTCAACAGAGTCAACCAGGGCCCACCCATGGTCAAAGTCAAAACGGCTGCACCGGCGTTTAGCCGCTGGCGAGCCCGACGCGGCGGCGGAAGTGGTTTTGGTCGTTCCGGCCACCAAATGGGTCGCGGAGGGCATCGGGGTGGAGCTGAGGACGAGCCGCGGCTCTTGGTGGAGTCAGTTGGGGTCGGGGTGGCCGGAGTTGGCACCGGCGACGACCTAGGCGGTCACCGGAGTTCAGGTGAAGGCGAACTCGGGGCTAGGATGTGCGGTGAGGTGCGGGAAGTGCACGGTTGGACTCAACGCAACGTGGTGAGTGCGTTGGACACCGTGAGTTGGCCGGAGGATGGCCGGGAGCACGTCGGCGACGAGATCCGCGGCGGTGCGTGCGGGTGATCTTCGTGCGGTGGCTACACGGCTCGGGGGCGAGAGAGGAAGGGTAGGAGGGGTAGCTAGGCTCACAGAGCACCCGTAGAGGCCACCGGCGGGGTCGGGGACGAGCTGATGCGGCGACAGCGTTGAAGGGGATCTCCGGCGACGGCGGACTCGGGCAAGGTCGGTGCGGTGGACTCGGGCCTTGCGAGCACACGGGGCTCGGTTAGCTCGACGAAGTGGACGGCGGCGGAGCTCCTGGACACCACGAGACGACGCACGGGCGGCGGGGAGCGCGGCTACGGCGATGGAGCGGCGGCGGTGGCGTCGGCCATGGCTGGGAAGCGAGGGGGAGGAGCTGGAGAGGAGAGGGGGCGTCTGGGGGGTTCGGGGGAGAGAGAGGGGTCGATCCACGTCGTTAGCCGGGTGAGTGGAGCGGCGAGGCGGCGAGCAGGTGCGTGGCACCCATGCGGTGCTCGCTGTTGAGCACCTTGCCTGCCTGCCTGGCCGGCAAGCAGCTCGCTGGCGCGGCGCTGGGCTAGGCCGGCAGGTGGGCCGGGTTGCAGGCGCCAGGTAAGTCCTTCCTTTCTGTTTTTTTGTTTCTCTTTTTCTATTTTTCTGCAACTTTGTTGAATTAATAAAAATACTTAGGCAACTCCTAAAATCACCAAACTGCTCCTGGTCCATAGTTGGATTGTTTCCAACATGAAACATTTTAGTTTGGAGATATTTGAGCATTTGAAATATTTTATATAATTTTAAATGCCCAAATTCAAATACTTATCATTTAATTCAAAGACCCTAAGATGACCTAGAAAATTGTGCAACACTTTCGGCAGAGGTTCTGAACCAAGACAAAAATGATGGACATTTTAGAAGGGCATTTCAGGTTCATTGAAAAAGTTTTTAGTAAACCCTAGTTGGTTTCAGAGGGGGCTGGGGGTTCTGACATCCCCATTTCAAGTTTCTGTTGAAAGAATAAACATGATGCAACACTCTAATGCATGAACTAGCTAGGGTGTGACAACTCACCCCCACTCAAAAGAATCTCGTCCCGAGATTTGGGTTCCTCCAAGAAGAAGGCGGGGTACTCGAGTCGAAGACAATCCTCCCTTTCCCAAGTTGCTTCATTCTCAGAATGGTGCGACCATTGAACCTTGAGAAACTTGATGTTATGACGTCGAGTGGTACGCTCAGCTTGATCAAGGATACGAACGGGGTACTCTCGATACGTGAGATTATCTTGGAGATCAAGCGTTTCGTGGTCTACTCCACGGATAGGATCCGAGAAGCAACGCCTGAGTTGAGAAACGTGGAAGACGTCGTGGACTCTGGAGAGATGCGGAGGTAGTTCCAATTGGTAGGCAACTTCTCCTCGTTTTGCGAGAATGCGGAAGGGTCCAATGTAACGAGGAACCAATTTGCCCTTGATACCGAAGCGATGGGTTCCCTTCAGAGGAGTAACCCGAAGGTAAGCCTTCTCGTCAACCTCAAAAGTCATAGCCTTATGTTTTCGGTCATATTGACTCTTTTGACGAGATTGGGCTGTTTTCAACTTTTCACGAACGATGCGAACTTGCTCTTCTGCTTCCTGAATCATATCCGGGCCAAAGAATTGTCTTTCCCCTGTTTCTGACCAGTTAAGAGGCGTTCGACACCTTCATCCATAGAGAACTTCAAAAGGGGCTTTGCCCAAGCTGGATTGATAGTTGTTGTTATAAGCAAATTCGGCAAATGGAAGGCATTTCTCCCACTCCATTCCGAATGAGATAACAGAATCTCGAAGCATGTCTTCTAGAATCTGGTTGACGCATTCCACTTGACCACTTGATTGAGGGTGGAAAGCGGTACTAAAAGAAAGGCGGGTTCCCATAGCATTTTGGAAACTTTCCCAAAATCGAGAGGTGAAAAGACTTCCTTGATCCGAGTTAATTTCCAAAGGAACACCATGGAGAGACACTATTCGAGAGATGTACAAGTCTGCTAACTGACTAGCAGTTATACTCTCACGAACAGGTAAGAAATGGGTCACTTTGGAAAGACGATCGATAACGACGAAGATAGCATTATTCCCTCTCTTGGTCCTGGGAAAACCGGTGATGAAGTCCATACCAATTTTATCCCATTTCCATTCAGGAATAGCTAGGGGTTGAAGGGTGCCAGCAGGCCGTTGATGCTCTGCTTTTACACGACGGCAGACGTCGTAATTAGCAATATACTGAGCAATTTCTCTCTTCATCCTAGTCCACCAGAACCTCTGGCGTAGGTCCTGATACATCTTGGTACTATCGGGATGAATGGTGAGAGGAGATTCATGAGCCTCCTTAAGGATCAACTGCCGTAGATGTTGGTTCTTGGGAACCACTAAACGGTTCTCAAAGTACACAACACCATGATCATTTGTGGAGAAACATCTAGCACCTCCGCTAGCAATGTTCTCCTTGATCTTAGATATTCCCTTATCTCGCTTTTGGGCAGCGATGATTTGATCCGTAAGAGTAGGTTTCGCCACCAAGGTGGAAAGAAATCCTTGAGGAACAATGTGAAGGTTAAGCTTCCGAAATTCCTCATGGAGAAGCGGTTGACTTTGTTGTAACATCAGGTTGTTACAATAAGATTTACGACTTAGCACATCAGCCATGACGTTGGCTTTCCCTGGGGTGTAAGTTATTCCTAAATCAAAATCTGTGATCAACTCGACCCAACGTCTTTGCCTGAGATTTAAATCCGGTTGGGTGAATATATACTTCAGACTTTGGTGATCAGTGTAGATTTCGCAACGATTACCGAGAAGGTAATGTCGCCATGTTTTGAGTGCATGGACTACAGCTGCAAGCTCTAGATCATGAGTGGGGTAGTTTTCCTCATGTGGGTGTAATTGCCGTGAAGCATAAGCAATTACATGTCGATCTTGCATGAGAATACAGCCTAGTCCTTGTCGCGAGGCGTCGCAGTAGATAACAAAATCCTTGGAAAAATCCGGTGGTACCAGTACGGGAGCAGAGGTTAAACGTCTTTTCAGTTCCTGGAAACTGTGCTCACATTGTGGAGTCCACTCGAACTTTTTATCTTTCTTGAGGAGTTCAGTTAGAGGTTTGGCAACTTTGGAGAAATTCTCGACAAAGCGACGGCAATAGCTCGCTAGGCCAAGGAAACTCCGAACTTGCTTGACCGATTCAGGTGGAGTCCAATTAAGGACGGCTTGAACTCGCTCAGGGTTAACAGCAATGCCTTTACCAGAAATTACATGTCCAAGATAGGTCACTTCTGACAACCAGAATTCACATTTAGAAAATTTGGCATAAAGGCGATGCTCTCGAAGTTTCTTCAACACTAGCCTTAGGTGTTCGGCATGTTCTTCCTCGTTCTTGGAGTAGATGAGTATATCATCGAGGTAAACCACGACGAATTTATCCAAATACTCCATGAAGATTGAGTTCATCAACCGAGAGAAGGTGGCTGGAGCGTTGGTTAAACCGAAGGACATGACGGTGTACTCGTATTGGCCATAACGAGTAACAAAGGCCGTTTTCGGAATGTCCCCATTTCTGATTTTGATTTGATGGTAGCCCAACCTCAAATACATTTTAGAGAAGATTGAGGATCTAGCGAGCTGATCATACAGGTCGTTGATCCTGGGGAGCGGATACTTGTTCTTAATTGTGACCAAGTTGACAGGTCGATAATCTACAACCATCCGGTCCGTACCATCCTTCTTCTTAAGGAAGAGGACAGGGCAAGCCCAAGGAGATGAACTAGGTCGGATGAAACCCTTTTTCAAGGACTCATCGAGTTGTTTCTTAAGCTCGGCTAGTTCAAAAGGTGCCATCTTGTAGGGTCTTCTGGAAATCGGGACAGTTCCTGGAATGAGATCTATCACGAATTCGACATCTCTGTCAGGTGGAACACCTGGCAATTCCTCTGGGAAGACATCCGGAAAGTCATGGACTACCGGAACGTCCTCAAGGTCTGGCAAAGGGCTGGCGTTAAGAGAATATAACTGTCGCTTGGCTATTTGGGTCAAGACATTGACTATCTTCCCCGAAGGATGGGTGAGTTGAACAGTCCTAGAGGAGCAATCAATTTTGGCATGATGGGCTGACATCCAGTCCGTACCCAAGATGATATTAATATCCGAAGATTTGAGGGCTATCAAAGATGTGAGAAAAACAAGTTTGTTGACTTGAATTTCATTTCCATGGCTTACTCTAGAAGTTTGCCATTTGCATCCCGGAGTTTGAATTACCATAGAGGTGGGCATCTCACGGAATGTGGTGTTATGCAGACGAGCATAGCTCTCGGATATAAATGAATGAGATGCTCCTGTATCGAAAAGAACAGATGTCGGGTGGCAATTAACAAGGAGCGTACCGAGAACGACGTTGGGATCTTCTTGAGCCTCTTCCGTAGAAACACAATTAACATGGCCACGAGCAGTGGTGGCCGGCTTGGCGTAGAACACTTTCCCTGTCGGCTTGCCACGGCCAACAGTTTTTGCTGTCTGGTTGGGGTTGGTTTGGGGACACTCGCGCATATAGTGGCCTGATTCCCCACACTTGAAACAAGTCACGGAACAGGTACGTGGAGGAGCATTGTTGGTTGGACCACCATAGGGCTTGGCTGGTGCATATGGCTGAGCTGGGCGAGGCGCCTGGAAGGATGGCCTCGGTGTGAACCTGGGTGGCAGGGCAGTGTTAGGCACCCACACGCGGCGCTTCTGAGGACCAGCACCGGATGAGGAACCCAAGTCATGGCCATGCTTGCGTGTTGCTTCATAATCAGTCTGACCAGTCTCAGCACTGATGGCCTTGTTAACAAGCTTCTGAAAAGATGTGCACTCATGCAGACGGAGGTCGCGGCGAAGCTCAGGACTAAGCCCCTTACGGAACCTTGCCTGCTTCTTCGCATCAGTAGAAACTTCCTCCGTTGCATAACGGGCAAGGTTACCAAACTCCCTACTGTAAGCGTCAACGGAGAGTCGACCTTGAGTGAAACTACAGAACTCCTCATGTTTACGGTCCATGAGACCCTCCGGAATGTGATGTTCACGGAAAGCCTCGCTGAATTCAGCCCAAGTAGTGACATGGTCCGCTGGGCGCATAGCTCCATAATTCTCCCACCATAGACTGGCGGGGCCTTCAAGGTGATATGCAGCAAAGGTGACCTTGTCAACCTCAGCTACTAGCGCAGAACGCAGTTTGTGAGAAATACTGCGAAGCCAGTCATCAGCGTCGAGAGGCTCGACGGAGTGGTGAAAGGTAGGTGGATGTAACTTGATGAAATCACTGAGTGACACCAAGTTAGTCCTCTGATGGTGTGCTGTGTTCTGTTCAATACGCTCCAACAAACGGTTGGTCTCCCGCTTGTTTCTCTCAGCCTCTAGCATAACTTCTGCCAGAGAGGGAGGGTGAGGCAGATTTGTATCCCCAACTCTGCTGCCTTCGGCCTGCTCTGGGGGAGCAGGGTTGTTGCGGGTGTTGACCATCCTAGGAAAAACAAGACAATGGTTTAGTCCAACATGACAATATTCCGACATAGAATGTAGAATGTAATGGACAACTCAGAATGCAAGATGATCATCCGTATGACATGGTAGATACAGAAACTACTTCTTTTATTCCATCATCATACACACCATACGAGGTTTAGTACAAGACCAACAAGTACTACTATGGTGAGAGGAGGATTACATATCATCGGAGGCATCCCAAGCTCCTATACATTATTTTTCCTACACCCCCGGAATTACTACACGCTAAGTCATATTCCACAAGTCACGCAGGACGGTGGAAATACAACTATTACAATACCTAGTGGAACTACTACTATCTCAGTCATCTCCGTAGTAGTTCTCATAGAAGTCTCCTCCATAGCCTGGAAGTTCAACGTGAGCATCCGGAAACAAACGGTCTTGAGGAGCCTGTGGACCAAAAGGGCTAGGGTGAGGTCTTGGACCAACAAACGGTGGCCTGCGAGGACCACGAGGTGGGGTGATGCCTCCCACATCACGCCAATCCATCATGTCCGGCAGAGCAGACCTAACAGGATACAGATCTCTCATATCCATGCATCCAGCTTGCACAGCCGGTGCAAACCGAGTCAAGGTGGCCCAATGATCGGCGCGGGTGTTGAAAAGCTCCATTCTCAAGGCCCGATTCTCTCGGTCCTTATCCTCGAGCAACTCAGCAGTGGTGCGAGTTAGTGAGTCCTCCTGACTGGGGTCAGCATAGATAGCCCGGAGATAACCGTGCGCTCCAGGAAGTGAAGCCGGCATATACCGGAAGTCGGTGTTGCGAAGCAGGCCAGTCCTGACTCGCATGATGGTCATCATAGAATAAGCCGCATCTTGCACAGCCATCTCAATAGTAACACCGAGCCCATAGGAACAGTGAAGAGCCTCGGTAGAACCAGGATAAGAGGGAAATATCCAGACGGTGCAAAGATACTGGCTTTGGTTAAAATCTCGAAACTGCTCTTCGACCGTGTATTCGGGATACCAACGGTAACCCGTCTCGATCATCACTTGGACTAACATGGCCGTATGACCGGTCACACCAATGCATCGGGTCAGGCGAACCACTTGATTTTCGTCGCGAGTGGCCATCTGAAAGCACAACCATAATGCAAAGGCATTAGAATTTCTAGCAAAATTTCGACAGCATAACGGCTGTAAATGCTCAAGAAGGGTTTGAGACATTTATCAAAAAATTGCATAGACACTCAACAATATCATATCAAGGTTCTGGGTTCAACTTATCAGCATAACAAGGTAGTAGAACTGAACTAGGCGTGTAGTCATCAAACCTATAAGGTACTACTGATTCGTAACACGTGAACCTGATAGAGAGAGAAGATCCTAATCCTTAATCCCCGGTAGAAGAATGGACTGACTCAGATCAGAATGCCATGAGGTAAAGAAGTAAAAAGAGCCTTACGTACCATCCCACAATCAATTCCCCTACATATAACTAAAGCATTTCTAGACTCAACATCGACCAGTTTGGCTTGGAGAACCTACAGGCAGTCCGGCTCTAATACCAACGCTGTCAGGACCCCGGCTCAATGTCACATCGATCTAGCCTGTAACACCTCATATCACTTTGTGGCCTCACGCACGGTATTCCCATGGGTGTCGCCTTACCTTTGCCCGGGACCGTTTGCGCCTTTTGGCTCACGTATATGATGATGTCGCTAGCATCCATATGATAAGGAGCCCGGGCTGACATGACTAGTCGTAAACCCAAAGTGGCACAGACTTACAGGGACAAGCATCCATGACCCAACATCGAACGTGTCGGTCATCAGCAAGTGGGTCCGGGCTGTAGCACTGGGCTAGCAGGACTCCGGTAAACTGGGCTGTAGCGGGCTAACAGGGCTCCGGTACTCAATGCGTGACATTTCCCCGAAGGGACAGACACAGGAACGAAGAAGGACACATGCCGGCCAGCCTAAGTGTTCCGGAGCAGTAGCAAGCTACCATGGCTCAATGGAAACACTAGGAGTCATTTCCCGGTAAGAGAGGCTACTAAGGATAAACAACTAGATAGTCAGATCCCACACATACCAAGCATTTCAATCATACACACAATATGCTCGATATGTGCAAATACAACAAGGCATCACAACATGACTCTACGACACAAGTACTTTATTTAAAGGCTCAGAGAGCCATACATAACATACATACAAGTACGGGTCACACGACCCACATTCAAGTCATACAGTCATACAAACTAGCAGCGGAAGTAACTTGTCTGAGTACAGACAACTAGTAAAATAAAAGAGGCTTGGAAAGCCTAGCTATACTACGTGGACCTTCACAAGCTCAGGGTCACCACCTGGGCCTTAGTCTACTCGTCGATGTCAACGTCTACGAAGAACCCATTAGAAGGGGTTGCAGCGCCTTATGTAAAATGTAAATTATAGCAACATGAGTACAAAGGTACCCAGCAAGACTTACGTCAGATCCTACATACATGCACATTATCAAGAAGGGTTGGTGGAGTTATTGCAGCAAGCCAGCTTTGACTCTTGGCTAAGCTATCCTACGAGACTCCAACTTGAAATGGTTTTGCACACACGAGTCCACTACTCACCACTTCAATGCACCACCGAGGATCCACCTCCGTCATCCTACGGAAGAGCCATCCTCGGCACTCACGCTTATCTTGAGATTTTTAGTACTATCCATTCACTTGTCTATGAACTGTATAAGAAACCAAGTAGTCCTTTACCGCGGACGTGGCTATTCGAATAGATCATGTTAACCCTACAGGGGTGTACTTCTTCATACATGTTTCCACCACTTAGCGTCTGCACACGACATGTGCTCGGCAGACTTCAAGCGAAAGTCGACGTGGGTGTAGACCACGACCTACCTAAACACCTAAGTCTCTAGTCCAGGTTTATCGCCTATCCAGGTTCCATCCGCACGGAGTCCGGCCGAGGTTTCCCATACGGCCCCGAACGATGTGTACAGGGTTCCCGAGATACCTAACGGGTATTCGGTACACCGTGCCACGTACCTATCGCATCACAGCCCACCCCGCAGGTCAGCGCTGTCCACGGCCTCCAGTAAGCTACAAACACCAGAAACTACTTGCAACTCCTGGACAGAGGACTAGGGTGAATAAGAAGTCGAGCGGGGTCATATTTCAGGGCCCAATGCATGGTAGTAGCTGAATCTTAAATCACGCATACAGATCTCAGTTCTTAAGGTCGGCTTCAATGAAACAACCCACCATGTACTCCTACATGGCCTCTCATCGATACCTTTACCAAATCGTGTTCACCACATCACTCTCATTACCGACATGATCATTTCACTCTAGCCCATCACCCAGATGAACCAGACCTGACACGACTCTAAGCATAGCAGGCATAGCAAGGTAGGAACAACACATACATATGGCTCAATCAATTCCTACACATGCTAGTGGGTTTCATCTAATTACTGTGGCAATGACAGGTCATGCAGAGGAAATGGGTTCAACTACCATAGCACACAGCAGTTTGAAACGCGTTGTCTTAATGCAGTAAAAGAGAGCAAGAGCGAGAACATGGGATTGTATCGATATGATCAAATGGTTGGTTGCTTGCCTGATGGATCGATGCACGGATACGGTTCTTCGCTAGGGTAATCACGGTACTCCTCGGAGGCAGAACCTGCCGCAAAGAACACCGATACACAACCATCACCAAACAATGTGCGACAATATGATGCATGCATGAAACATGGCAATATGAGTGTGTTGGGCTAATGCAACTAAAACTAGATGGGTTTGAATCAATTTGAACCAAAGATTCAAATTTCAAACTCATAAATGGCCCTTTAAAGTGTTTTATCTTGTTCTGCACTAAACCTCAAGTTAGTTTGTTTAAACATGCATGAAACTAGTACAGATGGATAGATTGGATTTTTCTGATCATTTTTCATATATAATTTGTTTGATTTGGAGCTACGGTTGAATTTATATGAATTTTTGAAGTTTGCAACAATTTCTGGAATTTATAAATCATTTTAGATTTATTTTAATTTCAGAAAAGGTTTACTGCATCAGCATGAGGTCATGCTGACCTCAGCAAGTCAACAGACCCGGTCCAGGTCAAACCTGACGCGTGGGTCCAGGGTGTCAGTGGCTAATTAACTAATTTAATTTAGTTTAAACTAATCTGGATAATTAGCAGAAGGGGGCCCCACCTGTTATTGACTCAACAGAGTCAACTAGGGCCCACCCGTGGTCAAAGTCAAAACGGCTGCACCGGCGTTTAGCCGCCGGCGAGCCCGACGCGGCGGTGGAAGTGGTTTTGGCCGTTCCGGACACCAAATGGGTCGCGGAGGGCATCGGGGTGGAGCTGAGGACGAGCCGCGGCTCTTCGTGGAGTCAGTTGGGGTCGGGGTGGCCGGAGTTGGCGCCGGCGACGACCTAGGCGGTCACCGGAGTTCGGGTGAAGGCAAACTCGGGGCTAGGGTGTGCGGTGAGGTGCGGGAAGTGCACGGTTGGACTCAACGCAACGTGGTGAGTGCGTTGGACACCGTGAGTTGGCCGGAGGATGGCCGGGAGCACGTCGGCGACGAGATCCGCGGCGGTGCGTGCGGGTGATCTTCGTGCGGTGGCTACACGGCTCGGGGGCGAGAGAGGAAGGGTAGGAGGGGTAGCTAGGCTCACAGAGCACCCGTAGAGGCCACCGGCGGGGTCGGGGACGAGCTGATGCGGCGACGGCGTTGAAGGGGATCTCCGGCGACGGCGGACTCGGGCGAGGTCGGTGCGGTGGACTCGGGCCTTGCAAGCACACGGGGCTCGGTTAGCTCGACGAAGTGGACGGCGGCGGAGCTCCTGGACACCACGAGACGACGCACGGGCGGCGGGGAGCGCGGCTACGGCGATGGAGCGGCGGCGGTGGCATCGGCCATGGCTGGGGAGCGCGAGGGGGAGGAGCTGGAGAGGAGAGGGGGCGTCTGGGGGGTTCGGGGGAGAGAGAGGGGTCGATCCACGTCGTTAGCCGGGTGAGTGGAGCGGCGAGGCGGCGAGCAGGTGCGTGGCACCCATGCGGTGCTCGCCGTCGAGCACCTTGCCTGCCTGCCTGGCCGGCAAGCAGCTTGCGGGCGCAGCGCTGGGCTGGGCCGGCAGGTGGGCCGGGTTGCAGGCGCCAGGTAAGTCCTTCCTTTCTGTTTTTTTGTTTCTCTTTTTCTATTTTTCTGCAACTTTGTTGAATTAATAAAAATACTTAGGCAACTCCTAAAATCACCAAACTGCTCCTCGTCCATAGTTAGATTATTTCCAACATGAAACATTTTAGTTTGGAGATATTTGAGCATTTGAAATATTTTATATAATTTTAAATGCCCAAATTCAAATACTTATCATTTAATTCAAAGACCCTAAGATGAGCTAGAAAATTGTGCAACACTTTTGGCAGAGGTTCTGAACCAAGACAAAAATGATGGACATTTTAGAAGGGCATTTCAGGTTCATTGAAAAAGTTTTTAGTAAACCCTAGTTGGATTCAGAGGGGGCTGGGGGTTCTGACATCCCCATTTCAAGTTTCTGTTGAAAGAATAAACATGATGCAACACTCTAATGCATGAACTAGCTAGGGTGTGACAATAGGCTTTAATTTACACATTTATATCATTTTTGGGACTAACCTACTAACCGGAGGCCCAACCCGTATTTGCTGTTTTTTTGCCTATTTCAGTATTTCGAAGAAAAGGAATATCAAACGGAGTGCAAACGGAATGAAACCTTCGGGAGCGTGATTTTTGGAACGAACGTGATCCGGAGAGCTTGGAGTGCAAGTCAAGAAGCTGCCGAGGAAGCCATGAGATAGGAGGCCGCCCCCCTGATCAATTGTAGGTACAGTGGGGTTTTTATGCCCAAACTGCGAGTGTCGTGTTCTCCTCAGGGATTAGGCAACGGCAACTATGCTCAGCTAAAGCTAGGTGATAGAATTTAGATGATGATTGCAAGGAAATATAGACCTAAACTAACCAAAGTTGATGACAAACAAAATGAAAATAACCAATGGAAGGTTCAGATTATCTTCACTGTATTTTTGGTATTTTTGTTTTACTAGAGACAATAAAACACCAACACATGCATACATAGACTACAAAAGGAAATATACAATAAAAGAACACATATATTACTAGAAAGTATGTAAAAGGGGCAAAAGTAAGATTACGGAACAAGGAAAGAAATTTCACATCACAATCACACTCACATATGTATACATCATAGGTACTTGATATCACCACACAAACATATATAACTAACATACAATGTAACAGAGGGAAGAAACAATAATGTGTCAAGGACAGAAATATATCACCATACAAATATATATTTATATCTCAGGTACAAAGCTACCACAGGTACTACAAGATGAACTCCTTTATTCAAGAAGTACAAAACACAAGTGATGGGTTTAACTAATTACCACACATAAGAACAGAGGGTCATACGCCACAATTCAGTTTTCAGATCAACAATTTAAAACCACACAAGCTTGAGTCTGAAACTAAACATATCATAGCACTAGACAAATCTGAATATTACATTCGATCTCAAATCTATAGAAATTTAGAGAGAGGGAGATGGCAGTAGCAGGAGGTTGAGGGAGAAGAAGTAGCAGCAGGTTGGTGGGTGAGGAGCAGCAGAGAGGGAGAGAGCAACAGCAGGGGACGCAAGAAGCAGTAGCAAGAGGCGTTTGAGAGAAGAAGAAGCAGCAGTAGGTTGAGATAGCAGCAGCAAGAACAAGGGAAGGAGCGGAAGGAGTTGGAGAAGAAGATTAGGAGCAGCAGCAGTTTAGCAGGGGAGAGAATATGCAGCAATCGGCGGAGGCGCGCGGGAAATCAGACACCCGCGACCCCAATGTATGGCGGGTCACGCGAGTGGCAGCGCTGGTGGTGAGGAGCAGCGGTTGGTGGTGGTGATGGATGAAGTTGGTGGTGAATGGTGGATGTTTATGGTGAGTCTGCTGATAGTGCGGAGGCGCACCACCACACTGGCCTGGCCGTGGCGGCGGCCAGAGATGGAGAAGGAGGGGTGAGGGAGAGAGATGAGATGCCAGGCCTGAAGGGATCAAGTGTTGAAGCTAGGGATTTTGTTCCCCACTCTGATCTTCCACATTTGCACATTGGCCCTCCTCTTCTCTTCATTTCTGCCCAAGAAGATCCTCCTCTTCTTTTAGTTTGCTCCCCTAGATTACTTCTTTCCTTCACGCTCAGGTCCTTGACGTATTTCTTTCATGCCCTTCTCTCTTCTCGTTAGCCACATAGTAGAGATCTTGACGATTATAGTGCCTTAGCGCACTTTTCTGCAAAAGAAGCAAGCCACAAGTAAATGATCCCTTTATGATTTTCATTCAAATATGCAGTAATTTATAGCACGAAATGAATGAATATATCTCAATGAACCGTATATTTGAGGGACAAAAGATGTATACGAAATGTGCTTATCAAGTTCCCCCACACTTAAATCTTTGCTTGTCCTCAAGCAAAGGCATATGACAAGAGCAAGAACATGAATAGTGAACTGAGTAAAGAATGTCCTGGTAAAATAGATCTCCAAACAAGGCATGCTTCAGACTTAGCTGGTGAAAATCAATCGTTAAGAGTGCTACAGAGCAATAGGACACTAGTAAGCATGACCATTTTAAACCTTTACAATGATAAAAGAGGATCAACAAGTTTAAATGATGACTGTGCCAAAAGGTTCCTAAAGAGAGCATGATCCCGAGAACAAAGCTTGTGATCAGATCACTTATTACGAGGAACACAACATTGTGGTTGAACCACTAATTGAATTTGAAGGAAGCAAAGATATTATTTTATCAGTCTCACCAAAGGAACATACCACCGATCCCGAGAACATGGTATACACCTGGCTCGACCAAATATTAGTTTTTTTAGTTTGTCTCCCCAAAGGAACATACCACCGATCCAGAGAACATGGTATACACCTGGTTCAACAATTACATTTTTTATGATATAATTAACTCCTATCTGATCCAACCAGATTTCACAAGCCACCGATCCAGGGAACATGGCATGCTACTGTGAGGTAAGATCAGATAATTATTCATTATAAGATATATTTTTAAATGAACAACGCATAAGCACAAAAAACAGGAATCCTCACTTCTCCATGTCTGGTTCACATGCTACCGATCCAGGGAACATATCATGCTAATCCATAGTGGTTAGGTGATTGCTCTGAATGGGAACACACTTGGCACAAATTCAACATCTAAACATGGTGATCTAGGTGTATCATAGTAAATGCAGAAAATGACGAAGTTTTCTAGTGTACTAGGGATTTGAGCACTCAAAACTAATAGCTTTCACTACTTTCAGCAAAGCAAGCCTTGTGTAGATCACTAGTTTACAAGGCATTCAACACTCAGTTCACATATTCACATCAATCACCCTATGTCGAAGGTAAAATTCAGTGGGACGATATTTAAGAAATTGCTCAAGCAACCCAAATGTCAAATGATTTCAGCATGTATCAATGGATGATATATTAAGATTCGGGTCATGAAACAGCTCACCGGGTTTATATAGGAAGTAGCACTCGCTCAACGCTCTCTAAACTACAGCTCTTCTCTTTTTGCTTCTCTATCCCCATGCCTACTCCAGCTTCACTCCTCTTCGCGTGTGCCCATTGCTTCTCCTCATCACCATGCTGTGAATCCACCAGGATCCCATGGGATGTCATCTCGAACTTGGTCAGCCCGTAATGAATGGTGCACAAGCATAAACCTGAAAGAACACTCAACAAACAAGCCAATACAAATGATAGGGACAATGCCCTCTAAGTCATCAATAGAGTATCCTATCACATAAGCATATCTATTGAGCATATGATAAATAGATATCATCAATAAATCGCATGGTGCATAGGCAGTATCCATGATATGGCATATCTTGTCGAGAAAGCTGAGATCATACCTGAGATAGTTAGGAAGAAGCTTCAGGACTACCTCCATTGAAGATACCAAGTGAGGTGTGGTAGTATTAATTTCCACCGGACTCATGTCAACAAGTGAAATAGAGCTTGACTCCTTGACATCTGAATCCACCTCACCATAATCAACCATGAAGCTCTCCATCTCAGGCTCAAGTGTTGAAGAATCAATCCGGCTAACATCATCAAAGGCGAACTTCTCCATATCTGGCTCTAGCAGCACATGATCAATATCAACTAAAGGTGACTCCTCAATATCAAAAGCAATGAACTACAGCTCTGGCTCATCCATGGAAGAATCATCACAATGCAAAACTGAATCTCCAACACTAGTATCCAGATGATCTGTAGCGTGTGTGTCAACTAGAATGGTGTCATCATCGTCAAATATAATCCATGCAAGCTCAACCTTGTCACACTGAGATAGAGGCTCGGGCTTTTGTGTAAGAATTGGTGGTGGAGGTGTAGTGATTTGTTGCAAGCAAACCAATGAATCAGATGTGGGCTTCTTATTGTACCACTGAAGTTGGTGGAAAGCTATGCTCTCAATCAGCAGAAAAGCTTCATCAAGTGTCTTGTTTGTAATAGCTCCACCCGCTGCCATATCGACGTAAGCTCGAGTGTCCGAAGTCAATCCTCTATAGAATATCTGCAGCTCTAACCATCTCTCGAGCCCATGATTAGGACATCTCCTGAATAAGGCTTTGTATCTCTCCCAAGCATCATACAAGCTCTCGCCTTCACGCTGAACGAAATTGAAGATCTCATCTCGAATTGTGGACTGCTTGTGTGGTGGGAAATATTTATCCAAGAAAGCTCGCGATATCTCATTCCAACTGTATGACCTTGATGGCAAGGATCGATACCAAGCACGAGCATCATCGCGGAGGGAGAATGTAAACAACCTGCACATGATTGCATCTTGAGGAACTCCATGGTACTTGACTGTATCTGAATACTCCATGACTCAGTGTAAGTGCTCGTAAGGATCTTCATTAGGCAACCCTCCAAACTGATGTTGTTGAACCAAAGCAATAAGACCAGGCTTTAGCTCAAAAAATTTCGCCTCAAAAGACGGCCAAAGTGGCCCTGTGAAATAGCATTGGCTGCTTGGCATCCAAACATCACGAAGCATCGCCATATCTCCGCCAAGTGTAACTATCAATCAACCTGTAAATAGTTTAGATTTCCTATGCACACTCATAAACAGTAAATACTAGTCAGAATGTTAGTATCCTAATAAGCCGAAGCAACAACGACGAAAAAATATAAAAGAAACGCAGAAAATGAAATACACGACGAATTAAACACGGAACTAAAATAAACCTAGTCTATAGCCTAACACGGTCACTCGGCGCTAGTCCCCGGCAACGGCGCCAAAATGATCAATTGTAGGTACAGTGGGGTTTTTATGCCCAAACTGCGAGTGTCGTGTTCTCCTCAGGGACTAGGCAACGGCAACTATGCTTAGCTAAAGCTAGGTGATAGAATTTAGATGATGATTGCAAGGAAATATAGACCTAAACTAACCAAAGTTGATGTCAAACAAAATGAAAATAAGCAATGGAAGGTTCATATTATCTTCACTATATTTTTGTTTTACTAGAGACAATAAAACATCAACACATGCATACATAGACTACAAAAGGAATTCTACAATAAAAGAACACATATATTACTAGGAAGTATGTAAAAGGGGCAAAAGTAAGATTACGGAATAAGGAAAGAAATTTCACATCACAATCACACTCAAATATGTATACATCACAGGTACTTGATATCACCACACAAACATATATAACTAACATACAATGTAACAGAGGGAAGAAACAATAATGTGTCAGGGACAAAAATATATCACCATACAAATATATATTTATATCACAGGTACAAAGCTACCACAGGTACTACAAGATGAACTCCTTTATTCAAGAAGTACAAAACACAAGTGATGAGTTTTAACTAATTACCACACATAAGAACAGAGGGTCATATGCCACAATTCAGTTTTCAGATCAACAATTTAAAACCACACAAGCTTGAGTCTGAAACTAAACATATCATAGCACTAGACAAATCTGAATATTACATTCGATCTCAAATCTATAGAAATTTAGAGAGAGGGAGATGGCAGCAGCAGGAGGTTGAGGGAGAAGAAGTAGCAGCAGGTTGGTGGGTGAGGAGCAGCAGAGAGGGAGAGAGCAATAGCAGGGGACGCAAGAAGCAGTAGAAAGGGGCGTTTGAGACGAAGAAGCAGTAGCAGTAGGTTGAGATAGCAGCAGTAGGAACAAGGGAAGGAGCGGAAGGAGTTGGAGAAGAAGATTAGGAGCAGCAGCAGTTTAGCAGGGGAGAGAATATGTAGCAATCGACGAAGGTGCGCAGGAAATCAGACACCCGCGACCCCAAAGTCTGGCGGGTCACGCGAGTGGCAGCGCTGGTGGTGAGGAGCAGCGGTTGGTGGTGGTGATGGATGAAGTTGGTGGTGAATGGTGGATGTTTATGGTGAGTGTGATGATAGTGCGGAGGCACACCACCACGCTGGCCTGGCCGTGGCGGCGGCCGGAGATGGAGAAGGATGGGTGAGGGAGAGAGATGAGATGCCAGGCCCGAAGGGATCAAGTTTGCAGCTAGGGATTTTGTTCCCCACTCTGATCTTCCACAATTGCACATTGGCCCTCCTCTTCTCTTCATTTCTGCCCAAGAAGATCCTCCTCTTCTTTTAGTTTGCTCCCCTAGATTACTTCTTTCCTTCACGCTCAGGTCCTTGACGTATTTATTTCATGCCCTTCTCTCTTCTCGTTAGCCACATAGTAGAGATCTTGACGATTATAGTGCCTTAGCGCACTTTTCTGCAAAAAAGCAAGCCACAAGTAAATGATCCCTTTATATGATTTTCATTCAAATATGCAGTAATTTATAGCACGAAATGAATGAATATATCTCAATGAACCGTATATTTGAGGGACAAAAGATGTATACGAAATGTGCTTATCACCCCCCCTATAGGGTGCGCCCACTGTCTCGTGGGCCCCTCGGGCGGCCACCGACGTACTTCTTCCTCCTATATATACCTACGGACCCCGAAAACATCGAGGAGCACCACGAAACACAATTTCCACTGCCGTAACCTTATGTATCCATGAGATCCCATCTTGGAGCCTTCGCCGGCACTCTGCCGGAGGGGGAACCGACCATGGAGGGCTTCTACATCAACATCCTTGCCCCTCCGATGAGTTGTGAGTATTTTACCACAGACCTACGGGTCCATAGTTATTAGCTAGATGGCTTCTTCTCTCTTTTTGGATCTCAATACAATGTTCTCCCCCTCTCTTGTGGAGATCTATTCGATATAATCTCTTTTTGCGGTGTGTTTGTCGAGATCCGATGAATTGTGGGTTTATGATCAAGTTTATCTATGAATAATATTTGAATCTTCTCTGAATTCTTTTATGTATGATTGAGTTATCTTTGCAAGTCTCTTCGAATTATCAGTTTGGTTTGGCCTACTAGATTGGTCTTTCTTGCCATGGGAGAAGTGCTTAGCTTTGGGTTCAATCTTGCAGTGTTCTTACCCAGTGACAGAAAGGGTTGCAAGACACGTATTGTATTGTTGCCATCGAGGATAACAAGATGGGGTTTGTATCATATTGCATGAGTTTATCCCTCTACATCATGTCATCTTGCTTAATGTGTTACTCTGTTCTTATGAACTTAATACTCTAGATGCAGGCAGGAGTCGGTCGATGTGTGGAGTAATAGTAGTAGATGCAGGCAGGAGTCGTCTACTTGTTATGGACGTGATGCCTATATACATGATCATGCCTAGATAATCTCATAACTATGCGCTTTTCTATCAATTGCTCAACAGTAATTTGTTCACCCACCGTAATACTTATGCTATCTCGAGAGAAGCCTCTAGTGAAACCTATGGCCCCTGGGCCTATCTCTTATCATATTTTCTTTCAATCTACTTTTATTTGCATATTTACTTTTTGCATCTATATTACAAAATACCAAAAATATATTACTATCTCTATTAGATCTCACTTTCGTAAGTGGCCGTGAAGGGATTGACAACCCCTTTATTGCGTTGGTTGCGAGTTCTCGGTTTGTTTGTGTAGGTGCGTGGGACTTTTGAGGAGCCTCCTACTGGATTGATACCTTGGTTCTCAAAACTGAGGGAAATACTTACCCTACACTTGCTGCATCACCCTCTCCTCTTCGGGGAAAACCAACGCTAGCTCAATATGTAGCATCCAGCAAGACGGGTGAGGTAGTAGATGAGTTCCGCCAACACGAGAGAGTGGTGACGGTGGTGATGCAACTATCTCTGTAGGGCTTCGCCAAGCACTACGAAAATATGACCGAGGATGAACTAGAGGGAGAGGGGCGTCGTACACGGCTAGGGAATCATGGTGTATGTTGCCCCTCTCCTCCCTCTCATATATATATAGGTGGAGGGGGAGGCAGCCCCTAGGGCACCCCAAGTGGCCGGTGGCTGCCCTAGGGCACTTGCCCTGACCGAAACTCCCCCTTCCATATTTGTGCATGGGGGGAGGAAAGGGGGGTTGGCTGCCTTTGGGGCGCCTCCCCTTTCCTTCCCTCCATCTTTGGTGCGTGGGCAAGGGGTGGAGGGGTGCACCAGCCCACTTGTGGGCTGATACGTCTCTGTTGTGTCTATAATTTTTGATTGTTCCATGCCAATATTCTTCAACTTTCATATACTTTTGGCAACTTTTTATACTATTTTTGGGACTAACATATTGATCGAGTGCCCAGTGCTAGTTCCTGTTTGTTGCATGTTTTATGTTTCGCAAAAACCCAATATCAAACGGAATCCAAACGGGATAAAAACGGACGGAGAATTATTTTGGAATATTTGGGATTTTCCGAAGGAAGAATCAACGTGAAACGGTGTCCGAGGTGGCCACGAGGCAGGGGGCGCGCCCTCCCCCTGGGCGCACCTGGCACCCTCGTGGGCCACCCGTAAGGCGGTTGACACTCTTCTTTTGCCGCAAGAAAGCTAATTTTACGAGAAAAATCTGGGCAAAAGATTCACCCCAATCAGAGTTACTGATCTCCGGATATAAAAGAACTCGGTGAAGGGGCAGAATCTGAGAACGCAAAAACAGAGAGAAACAAAGAGATAGATCCAATCTAGGAGGGGCTCTCGCCCCTCCCAATCCATGGGAGCCAAGGACCAGAGGGGAAACCCTTCTCCCATCTAGGGAGGAGGTCAAGGAAGAAGAAGAAGAAGGGGGGCTATCTCCCCCTTGCTTCCGGTGGCACCGGAGCGCTGCCGGGGGCCATCATCATCACTGCGATCTTCACCAACACCGCCGTCATCTTCACCAACATCTCCATCACCTTCCCCCATCTATATTCAGCTGTCCACTCTCCCGCAACCCGCTGTACCCTCTACTTGAACATGGTGCTTTATGCTTCATATTATTATCCTATGATGTGTTGCCATCCTATGATGTCTGAGTAGATTTTCGTTGTCCTATCGGTGATTGATGAATTGCTATGATTGGTTTGAGTTGCATGTTTTATTATTGCTGTTGTCCTATTGTGCCCTCCGTGTCACGCAAGCATGAGGGATTCCCACTGTAGGGTGTTGCAATAAGTTCATGATTCTTTTATGGCGGGTTGCTTGAGTGACAGAAGCATAAACCCGAGTAAGGGGATTGTTGCGTATGGGATAAAGGGGACTTGATACTTTAATGCTATGGTTGGGTTTTACCTTAATGAATCTTTAGTAGTTGCGGATGCTTGCTAGAGTTCCAATCATAAGTGCATATGATCCAAGTAGAGAAAGTATGTTAGCTTATGTCTCTCCCTCAAATAAAATTTCAATAGTGATTACCGGTCTAGTAACATAGTCAATTGCTTAGGGACAATTCCACAACTCCTACCACCACTTTTCCACACTCGTTATATTTACTTTATTGCATCTTTATCTAAACATCCCCTAGTTTATACCTACATGTTCTTTATTATCTTGCAAACCTATCATGTCACACCTACAAAGTACTTCTAGTTTCATACTTGTTCTAGGTAAAGCGAACGTCAATCGTGCGTAGAGTTGTATCGGTGGTCGATAGAACTTGAGCGGATATTTATTCTACCTTTAGCTCCTCGTTGGGTTCGACACTCTTACTTATCGAAAACTGTTGCGATCCCCTACACTTGTGGGTTATCATGGGCTGGTGTGCTTCCCCCTTTTGGCCGATAAGGCCCACCGCTTGCCGATGGCCTCCGGGAACCCCTTCTGGCACTCCGATAAAATACCCGGTACTTCCAGAACCTTTCCGGTGACCAAATACTATCGTCCTATATATCAATCTTTACCTCCGGACCATTCTAGAGCTCCTTTCCATGTCCGTGATCACATCCGGGACTACGAACAACATTCGGTCATCAACTCACATAACTCATACAATACTATATCATCAGCGAACGTTAAGCGTGTGGACCATACGGGTTCGAGAATGATGTAGACATGACCGAGACACCTCTCCGGTCAATAACCAATAGTGGAACCTGGATGCCCTTATCGGTTACTACATATCCTACGAAGATCTTTATCGGTCGAACCTTATGACAACATACGTAATTCCCTTTGTCTGTCGGTATGTTACTTGCCCGAGATTCGATCATCGGTATCTTCATACCCAGTTAATCTCGTTACCGGCAAGTCTCCTTACTCGTTCCGTAATACATCATCTTGCAACTAACTCCTTAGTCACTTTGCTTGCAAGCTTATTATGATGTGTATTACCGAGAGGGCCCAAAGATACCTCTCTGATACACGGAGTGACACATCCTAATATCGATCCATGCCAACTCAACAGACACCTTTGAAGATACTCGTAGAGCATCTTTATGATCACCCAGTTACGTTGTGATGTTTGATAGCACACAAGGTATTCCTACGGTATCCGAGAGTTGCATAATCTCGTAGTCGAAGGAACATGTATTTAACATTCAAGAAAGCAGTAGCAATAAACTGAACGATCATATGCTAAGCTAACGGATGGGTCTTGTCCATCACATCATCCTCCTAATGATGTGATCCCGTTATCAAATGACAACTCATGTCTATGGTTAGGAAACCTTAACCATCTTTGATCAACGAGCTAGTCTAGTAGAGGCTCATTAGGGACACATATTTGTTTATGTATCCACACATGTATTTAAGTTTCCGGTCAATACAATTCTAGCATGAATAATAAACATTTATCATGACTAAGGAAATATAATAATAACCATTTTATTATTGCCTCTACGGCATATTTCCATCAGTCTCCCACTTGCACTAGGTCAATAATCTAGTTCACATCGCCATGTGATTAACACATATAGTTCATATCGCCATGTGACTAACACCCAAAGAGTTTACTAGAGTCAATAATCTAGTTCACATCGCCATGTGATTAACACCCAAAGAGTCTACTAGAGTCAATAATCTAGTTCACATCACCATGTGATTAACATCCAAAGAGTACTAAGGTGTGATAATGTTTTGCTTGTGAGAGAGGTTTAGTCAATGGGTCTACCACATTCAGATCCGTATGTATTTTGCAAATTTCTATGTCTACAATGCTCTGCATGGAGCTACTTGATACGTCCATTTTGCGTCATGCTTTTATATCAATATTTATTGCATTATGGGCTGTTATTACACATTATGTCTCAATACTTATGGCTATTCTCTCTTATTTTACAAGGTTTACCATGAAGAGGGGGAATGCCGGCAGCTGGAATTCTGGCTGGAAAAGGAGCAAATATTGCAAACCTATTATGCACAGCTCCAAAAATCCTAAAACTCCACAGAAGTCATTTTTGGAATTAATAAGAATTATTGAGCGAAGAAAACACCAGAGGGGGCCCACACCCTGGCCAGGAGGGTGGGGGGCGCGCCCACCCCTACTAGGCGCGCCCCCTGTCTCCTGGGCCCCCTGGTGGCCCTCTGGTGCCCATCTTTTGCTATATGAAGGCTTTTACCCTGGAAAAAATCATAAGCAAGCTTACCGGATGAAACTCTGCTGCCACAAGGCAGAACCTTGGCGGAACCAATCTAGGGCTCCGGCGGAGCTGTTCTGCCGGGGAAATTTCCTCCGAGAGGGGGAAATCATCACCATCGTCATCACCAACGATCCTCTCATCGGGAGGGGATCAATATCCATCAACATCTTCACCAGCACCATCTCCTCTCAAAACCCTAGTTCATCTCTTGTATCCAATCTTGTATCAAAACCACAAATTGGTACCTGTGGGTTGCTAGTAGTGTTGATTACTCCTTGTAGTTGATGCTAATTGGTTTACTCGGTGGAAGATCATATGTTCATATCCTTAATGCATATTAATACTCCTCTGATCATGAACATGAATATGCTTTGTGAGTAGTTACGTTTGTTCTTGAGGACATGGGTGAAGTCTTGCTATTAGTAGTCATGTGAATTTGTTATTCGTTTGATATTTTGATGAGATGTATGTTGTCTCTCCTCTAGTGGTGTTATGTGAACGTCGACTACATGACACTTCACCATTATTTGGACCTAGAGGAAGGCATTGGGAAGTAATAAGTAGATGATGGGTTACTAGAGTGACAGAAGCTTAAACCCTAGTTTATGCGTTGCTTCGTAAGGGGCTGATTCGGATCCATATGTCTAATGGTGTGGTTAGGTTTACCTTAATACTTCTTTTGTAGTTGCGGATGCTTGCAATAGGGGTTAATCATAAGTGGGATGCTTGTCCAAGTAAGGGCAGTACCCAAGCACCGGTCCACCCACATATCAAATTATCAAAGTACCAAACGCGAATCATATGAGCGTGATGAAAACTAGCTTGGCGATAATTCCCATGTGTCCTCGGGAGCGCTTTTCTCATTATAAGAAATTGTCCAGGCTTGTCCTTTGCTACAAAAAGGATTGGGCCACCTTGCTGCACTTTATTTACTTTCATTGCTTGTTACCCGTTACAATTTATCTTATCACAAAACTATCTGTTACCTACAATTTCAGTTCTTGCAGAGAAAACCTTACTGAAAACCGCTTGTCATTTCCTTCTGCTCCTTGTTGGGTTCGACACTCTTACTTATCGAAAGGACTACGATAGATCCCCTATACTTGTGGGTCATCAAGACTCTTTTCTAGCGCCGTTGCCGGGGAGTGAAGCGCCTTTGGTGAGTGGAACTTTGTAAGGAAACATTTATATAGTGTGCTGAAATTTTTTGTCACTTGTTACTATGGAAACTAATCCTTTGAGGGGCTTCTTCGGGGTATCTTCACCCCGACCAGTAGAGCAAAGAGTTGCTCCTCAACCTACTGAACCTACTGAAAATATTTACTTTGAGATTCCTTCGGGTATGATAGAGAAACTACTAGCTAATCCCTTTGCAGGAGATGGAACATTGCATCCCGATTTACACCTTATCTTTGTGGATGAAGTTTGTGGATTATTTAAGCTTGCAGGTATTCCTGATGATGTTGTCAAAAGGAAGTTTTTCACTTTATCTTTGAAGGGAGATTCATTGAAATGGTATAGGCTATGTGATGATACGGGGTCTTGGAATTATAAACGATTGAAGTTGGAATTTCACGAGAAGTTCTATCCTATGCATCTTGTTCATCGTGATCGTAATTACATATATAATTTATGGACTCACGAAGGAGAATGCATCGCTCAAGCTTGGGGGAGGCTTAAGTCAATGTTATATTCATGCCCCAATCATGAGCTCTCAAGAGAAATGATTATTCAAAACTTTTATGCTCGGCTTTCTCTCAATGATCGCACCATGCTTGATACATCCTGTGCTGGTTCTTATATGCTGAAGACTACTGATTTCAAGTGAGACTTATTGGAAAGAATTAAACACACCTCTGAAGATTGGGGTTCCGACAATGGTAAGGAGTCAGCTATAACACCTAAGTTTGATTGTATTAAATCATTTATGGATACCGATGCCTTTCGTGGATTTAGCGCTAAGTATGGACTTGACTCTGAGATAGTAGCTGCTTTTTGTGAATCTTTTGCTACTCACATTGATCTCCCTAAGGAGAAGTGGTTTAAATATAATCCTCCCATTTAAGTAAAAGTAGTTGCACCTATTATAGTTGAAGAAAATACTATCACTTATGATGATCCTATTATTCCTACTACTTATGTTGAGAAACCTCCTTTTCCTATTAGGATAAAGGATCATGCTAAAACTTCAATTGTCGTTCGGAAGAGTAATTCTAGAACTTATACACCCCCTGAGAAAATCAAAGTTGAACCTAGTATTGCTATGGTTAAAGATCGCTTGGATGATAATTTAGATGGGCATGTTACTTACTTTTGTGAACAGGCTGCTAATATTGCTAAACCCGATGCTAAGATACATAGACCTGTTGTAGGCATGCCTGTTATTTCTGTTAAAATAGGAGATCATTGTTATCATGGCTTATGTGATATGGGTTCTAGTGCTAGTGCAATACCTCATTCCTTATATGAAGAAATTATGCATGATATCACACCCGCTGAATTAGAAGGTATTGATGTTACAATTAAGCTTGCCAGTAGATATACTATTTCACAAGTTGGGATTGTTAGAGATGTTGAAGTGTTGTGTGGGAAGGTTAAATATCCTGCTGATTTTCTTGTTCTTGGTTCCCCACAAGATGACTTTTGTCCCATTATTTTTGGTAGACCCTTCTTGAATATTGTTAATGCTAGGATTGATTGCGAAAAGGATACTGTTACAATTGGCTTAGGGATATGTCTCATGAGTTTAATTTTGCTAAGTTTCATAGACAACCCCATGATAAAGAATCACCTAGGAAGGATGAGATTATTGGTCTTGCTTCTATTGCCGTGCCTCCTACTGATCCGTTAGAACAATATTTTCTAGACCACGAAAATGATATGTTTATGAATGAAAGAAGGGAAATAGATGAAGTGTTCCTTCAACGGGGTCCTATTCTGAAACACAACTTACCTGTTGAAATCCTAGGGGATCCCCCTCCACCAAAGGGTGATCCCGTGTTTGAGCTCAAACCATTACCTAATAATCTTAAGTATGCTTATCTTGATGAAAAGAAAATATATCATGTTATTATTAGTGCTAACCATTCAGAGCAAGAAGAAGAAAGATTATTGAAAACTCTGAAGAAGCACCGTGCTGCTATTGGATATACTCTGGATGATCTTAAGGGCATTAGTCCCACTCTATGCCAACACAAAATTAAAGTGGAGGAAGATGCCAAACCAGTTAGAGATCCTCAACGACGACTAAATCCTAAGATGAAAGAAGTGCTAAGGAAGGAGATACTAAAGCTCCTTGAGGCAGGTATAATTTATCCCGTTCCTGATAGTGAATGGGTAAGTCATGTCCATTGTGTTCCTAAAAAGGGAGGTATTACTGTCGTTCCTAATGATAAAGATGAATTGATCCTACAAAGAATTATTACAGGTTATAGGATGGTAATCAATTTCCGTAAATTAAATAAATCTACTAAGAAAGATCGTTACCCTTTACCTTTTATTGATCAAATGCTAGAAAGACTATCCAAACACACACATTTCTGCTTTCTAGATGGTTATTCTGGTTTCTCTCAAATATCTGTGTCAGCGAAGGATCAATCAAAAACTACTTTTACTTTCCCTTTTGGTACTTTTGCTTATAGACGTATGCCTTTTGGTTTATGTAATGCACCTGCTACCTTTCAAAGATGCATGATGGCTATATTTTGTGACTTTTGTGAAAAGATTTGTGAGGTATTCATGGATGATTTCTCAGTTTATGGATCATCTTTTGATGATTGCTTGAGCAACCTTGATCGGGTTTTGCAGAGATGCGAAGACACTAGTCTCGTCTTGAATTGGAAAAGTGCCACTTTATGGTTAATGAAGGCATTGTCTTGGGGCATAAGATTTCCGAGAGAGGTATTGAAGTTGATAAAGCTAAAGTTGATACTATTGAAAAGATGCCATGTCCCAAGGACATAAAAGGTATAAGAAGTTTCCTTGGTCATGCCGGTTTTTATAGGAGGTTCATTAGGGACTTTTCTAAAATCTCTAGGCCTCTGACTAATTTATTGCAAAAAGATATTCCTTTTGTCTTTGATGATGATTGTGCAGAAGCATTTGAAATACTTAAGAAAGCTTTGATCACTGCACCTATTGTTTAGCCACCTGATTGGAATTTACCCTTTGAGATTATGTGTGATGCTAGTGATTATGCTGTAGGTGTTGTTCTACGACAAAGAGTTGATAAGAAATTGAATGTTATCCAGTATGCTAGTAAAACTCTTGATACTGCCCAGAGAAATTATGCTACTATTGAAAAAGAGTTTTTAGCAGTCGTATTTGCATGTGATAAGTTTAGACCTTATATTGTTGATTCCAAAGTTACTATTCACATGGATCATGCTGCTATTAAATATCTTATGGAAAAGAAAGATGCTAAGCCTAGACTTATTAGATGGGTTCTCTTGCTCCAAGAATTTGATTTGCATATTATTGATAGAAAGGGAGCTGAGAACCCCGTTGTAGACAACTTGTCTAGGTTAGAGAATGTCCTTGATGACCCACTACCTATTGATGATAGCTTTCCTGATGAACAATCAGTGGTCATTAATGCTTCTTGTACTGCTCCTTGGTATGCTGATTATGCTAATTACATTGTTGCTAAATTTATACCACCTAGTTTCACATACCAACAAAAGAAAAGGTTATTTTATGATTTAAGACATTACTTCTGGGATGACCCACACCTTTATAAAGGAGTAGATGGTGTTATTAGACGTAGTGTACTTGAGCATGAACAGGAACAGATCCTATGCAAGTGTCATTCTGAATCATATGGAGGACACCATGCTGGAGATAGAACTGCACATAAGGTATTGCAATCCGGTTTTTATTGGCCTACTCTCTTCAAAGATGCTCGTAAGTTTGTCTTGTCTTGTGATGAATGCCAAACAATAGGTAATATTAGTAGACATCAAGAAATGCCTATGAATTATTCTCTTGTTATTGAACCATTTGATGTTTGGGGCTTTGATTATATGGGACCTTTTCCTGCCACTAATGGTTACACACATATTTTAGTTGTTGTTGATTACGTTACTAAGTGGGTAGAAGCTATTCCAACTAGTAGTGCTAATCATAACACCTCTATTAAGATGCTTAAAGAAGTTATTTTTCCGAGGTTTGGAGTCCCTAGATATCTTATGACTGATGGTGGTTCACATTTTATTCATGGTGCTTTCCGTAAGATGCTTGCTAAGTATGATGTTAATCATAGAATTGCATCTCCTTATCACCCGCAGTCTAGTGATCAAGTAGAGTTGAGCAATAGAGAGCTCAAATTAATTTTGCAAAAGACTGTGAATAGATCTAGAAAGAATTTGTCCAAGAAACTTGATGATACATTATGGGCCTACAGAACTGCGTATAAAAATCCTATGGGTATGTCTCCGTATAAGATGGTTTATGGAAAAGCATGTCACTTACCTCTTGAACTTGAACATAAAGCATATTGGGCTATTAAAGAGCTCAATTATGACTTCAAACTTGCCGGTGAGAAGTGGTTGTCTGATATTAGCTCACTTGATGAATGGAGAACCCAAGCCTATGAGAATGCCAAGCTGTTCAAAGAAAAAGTTAAAATATGGCATGACAAAAGGATACAAAAGTGTGAGTTTAACGTAGGTGATTATGTGTTATTATTCAACTCTCGTTTAAGGTTTTTTGCAGGAAAACTTCTCTCTAAATGGGAAGGTCCTTACGTTATCGAGGAGGTCTATCGTTCCGGTGCCATAAAAATCAACAACTTCGAAGGCACAAGTCCAAGGGTGGTGAATGGTCAAAGAATCAAACATTATATCTCAGGTAATCCTATCAATGTTGAAACTAATATTATTGAGACTGTAACCCCGGAGGAATACATAAGGGACACCTTCCAGAATGTTTCAGACTCCGAAAAGGAATATGTATATGGTACGGTAAGTAAACCGACTCCAAAACAGTTCTAATGGCAATTTTTCTTTGTTTTGGAATATTTAAGAATTTTGGAAAGCAAGAAGTAATCCGGGAAGGACACAAGGCCTCCACGAGGGTGGAGGGAGCGCCCACCCTTCCTGGGCGCGCCCCCCTGTCTCGTGGCCACCTCGTGTGCCTCCCGGACTCTGTTTTCTTCCACGTTACGTATTTTGGTCGGTAAAAATTCATTATACAATCTCTTGAAGGTTTTGACCACCATATCACACAATATCCTATGTTTTTGTTTCGAGTTGTTCCTGTTACAGATTAAGAACAAGATGTCTTCTCAAGAGTCAGTCGGGCAGAGTCGGATGTCTCACCCGACACCAGGTCCAGGAGCAAATAGCGATGCTTATCACTTTGGACCATCAACGGAGGATGAGATGGAGGCTGACTTGAAGAGGATAGATGCCATGAAGGAAGATCAGGAAGTTACCTCTCGCCACCAAGCAGGATTCATGATGGGGGAACCACATACCTCGGCTATTCCAAATTCGGTCATCCCTCCCAACGTTAAATTTCTTTCTTATGAAAACATGAAAAAGAGCGTCACTTATTCTCCAGAAGCTATGCAGCATCCTTGGGTAAAGGGAGCTTTAACCATCACGGGCAAGCTCCGCAAAGAAATTATGGACCTCAAACAATAAGTCAATAAACTCGAGGAGGAGAATCGTATCCTGAGGGGCATCATCGCCAAGAAGATCACAACACCAACTATGAAGAAGGAGACATAATCACACGGGTATGGGCACTCCCCTTGGCAACTGCCAAGCTTGGGGGAGGTGCCCCGGTATCGTATCACCATCACACTCCTATCTTTACCGTTTTAGTTAGTTCGATCCTTTCAGTAATATCTTGATGTAGTAGATAGAAGTTTTGGTATCAAGTAGTTTTGAGTTTTGCTTTGTGATCTCTTTATGTAATCGAGTCTGTGAGCTATCTATAATAAAGATTAGTGTTGAGTCAAGGGCTTTGCTATATTGCTATGATCTTGAGAAAGTAGAAAGAATAAAAAGAATAAAAGATTTCATATTGATCTTATGGATAGTAATGACTTCACACATAAAAAGTATGAGGCATAAAAGTTGTTGAGAGTTGACAAACATAGTTTTGGTCATCATTGCAATTAATAGGAAGTAATAAGGAAAGAGAGGTTTTCACATATAAATATGCTATCTTGGACATCTTTTATGATTGTGAGCACTCATTAAGTATGACATGCTAAAAGAGTTGATGTTGGACAAGGAAGACAACATAATGGTTTATGTTTTCTCACATCTCAGTTAAAGTATATTGTCATTGATCTTCCCAACATGTTGAGCTTCCCTTGCCCCCTCATGCTAGCCAAAATTCCTTGCACCAAGTAGAGATACTACTTGTTGGGGATATAACTATTTGAGTAAGCCACCCAGGAGGGGCCGGGTTACAAAAAGAAGACTTACCAGAGAGAAGGCCCAAGACCAACGCATGAAGATGGCGGTTCATGAAGGGATTAAGGCCCACAGGAGGCTTAAGGCCCATTATAGTAAACCGCCATAATGGCATGACTTGTATCATAAGGTAGTTTTAACTAGTCACCGAGCCGGACACTGTTATAAGCCGGCCGGGACTCTGTAGGCCACAGGGCGTCAACCCGTGTATATAAGGGGACGACCTGCTGGCGGCTTAGGGCAAGAAACAACTCATCGAGAACCGGGCATAGCGTGTCTCGCTCCCTGGTTATCGAAACATCAATACCAACCCAACTAGACGTAGGCCTTACCTTCACCGAAAGGGGCCGAACTAGTATAAACCCTCTCATGTCCTTTGTCCCGATTAACCCCTTCAAGCTTCCTAGTTGCGATGGCTCCACAACTAAGTCCTTTCACGAGGACATCTGACGTGACAATTCCATGACAGTTGGCGCCCACCGTGGGGCCAGCGCATGGTGGATTTGAGTTCTTGAAGGGCAACTTCGAAGGGCTCAAGGGATACGTAGTGGGCCGGATGACCAAGAGTCATCGCGGCAAGATCTACATCGACGGCGAAGGCTGGGGCCCTGATGCCGGCTCAATTGAGTATGGGTATCGGGTCCCCTTCGGAGGGATCCACGTCTTCATCAGCCGGATTGGCGAGCCGGGGCCTGAGCCGAACAACTGCACCGACCTCGTCGAGACGGCTCAGCGTGCGAAACCCTCCCGAGCTCAACCCAGCATGAAGCGTGTCTTTGTGGGCTGCATCCATGGAGAAGAGCTTTCTGAAAGTCTTGAAGATGGTGGTGAGACGGTCGTCCACTCTGACGGTGATTCGTCTGCCGGTTCAACAGATTCTCTGTATCAAGTTCAAGATGGTGTGCTCGGGGGCTGTTTCGATGGCATAAGTATTCTGGACCCCTGTGAGTCGCTGAATTGGGCAGGAGTCTTCATGGTTGGGACTCAACCTGGTCAAAACTCTACGGCCGCTACTGCAGTCACGTCTGGGATAGGAGCGGCCGGGGCAGGAGGCCCTATGCGCCCGCCGGCTCAAGTGCTAATAGACCTCATGGACAAGCTTACGACCCTGTTAACCGCCACGGTTATCCCTGCGAACAAATATGAGCATGACGTGAGGAGATAGCTCAGGCCAAGGAGGCCTTGGCAGCTGAGGATACTAGACTAGCTACGGAGCGGGCGACTCTCGACGCCCGGGCACAGCGTTTGCAGTCAGAGGCTTACCAGCTCACGATGAGCTTAAACGCGTCCAATGAGGTAATGAGGAGGAGACACCAGAAGACCCAATCCCGGTTACCTTCGAATTACGACCCTCGGGTTCTTTTCGCTACACCCGGAGCCAGCCCAAGTAACCCGCCAGATGCCAATCAGCTTATGACAACCAGAGTAGGAGGACCGGCTCAGCATCGAGAGATGCCGCCTCCTCATGTGAGCATGGCGCCGCCACGTTATGTGCCGATACCGTCGGGTCACTTTTCCAACCCCATGGAGAACTTAATCGCAGCATCAGCGCGTCTGGCGGCTCTCCCAGTGGATGGTGATGATCCAACAGCAGTGGAGACCCGGAGAATCAGGGAACTTGTCCAGACGGCCCTGTCTCAGCAAGAGACCTATTCTTACAGCCGGGATAGGATTCATTCAACTCCTCCGCCTTGGTTAGCACCGCCTCGTCAGAACCGGAGTCCGAGTTACAGCAGGCACATGGAGTCTGATGCTTTGTCAAGCAACGCCCAGCGCCGCGACCAACATGGTGGCTATAACCCGGTGCAGGACTGAGTACGTCAGGAGAATGAGCGGGCGGCTCAACTGGCGGCTCAACAGGCGGCACGTTCGAATGTTACAGAATATCCAATGACTTCCACTGAGATGGGAGTAGCCACCAGAACCGGTGGTGTTCCTTGTTTGATACCGGCTTTGCGTAATGTGCGCCTGCCCAAGGACTTCAAGGGACCTCGAAAGGTACCGAATTACACGGCTGATTTACAACCTGGAGCCTGGATTGAGAGCTATGAGATGGCCATGGAGCTCTTGGAAGTCAGTGACGCGGCAATGGCTAAATACTTCACCATGATGTTAGATGGAACGGCCCGGTCTTGGTTAAAGAGTTTACCACCCAATTCCATTGGCTCGTGGGAGGAGTTGAAAGCCCATTTCATCCAGAACTTCAAGGACACCTGTAAGCAGTCTATGTCAATCGTGGACTTGACGAATTGTAAGCAGGGGGAGGGCGAATCCACCACCCATTGGGTACGCCGGGTCAAGGAGATAATTCATTCATCTGATAAGATGGATGCCGGCTCTGCAGTCCTCATGTTGGAGAAAAATTGCAGCTTTGAGCCGCTGAGGCAGAAACTGGGGCGCCTTAAGCGTGACTGCAGGGATATGGGCACGCTGATGGTGGCTTTAGTTAAATATGCCGATTCTGATAGTACCAAGGATCCCGCGTCTGATGATGAGAAGACAGGGAAGGGAAAAAGGAACGGCAATGGAAAGGGTCAACAACACAACCTGGGGAATCAAAGCGGCAATAAGCGTAAGGCGGATGGCAACCCGGAGCTTGTAGCCAACGCTAATACATAGGGTAACAATCAGAGACGTAAGGGTAAGTGGCCTCGATCCGGCGGGTCAGGACCATCTCTTGAGCAACTACTCAATGAGCCCTGCCCGAAACACGGCACCCGGGAGCACCCCGCTACACACCTGTGGAAGGATTGCGTGATCATGAAGGCATTTAAAAATTCCAATACCTTTGATGGTGGTCATGGATCGGGCGGCGGTTCAGGGGCTGGCGGCTTTCATGGCCCGGGTGGTGGTTCAAATTCCGGTTTCCAGGGACAGCTGGGTGGAAATAATCAGCAGCAATCTGGTCAGGGAGGACAACAGCAGCAGTAGTCAGGTTATCAGAGCCATCCGAAACAGTTGAGTGGTGGGCAGTACCATGTGTTTACCACTAGCTTATGCAAACGTGACCAGAAGGTTCTTAAGAGGGCCATAAATTCGGTTGAGCCGGCAATTCCTCGTTATTTGAGGTGGTCAGAGCAACCCATCATATGGAGCAGAGAGGATCACCCTCCACGAGTCGATAATCCGGGTTAGTTAGCCTTGGTAGTAGCACCCCAGGTTGGTGGATATAAATTCACTAAGGTACTCATGGATGGAGGTAGCAGCATCAATATCCTCTATTATGATACATTCCAACGCATGGGGTTGACTGAGAAGAATCTAAGAACATCCAACACTGTTTTTCACGAGGTGGTTCCAGGCAAGTCGGCTTACCCAGTTGGCAAGATTGAGTTGGAGGTGGCCTTTGGAGACGAGTATGATTCCAGGGCTGAGAAATTGACGTTTGAAGTGGTCAAAATCAGGAGTCCATATCACGCTTTGTTTCGGCGATCGGCTTACGCTAAGTTCATGGCACGGCCATGTTACGTTTACTTACAACTCAAGATGCTGGGTTACAAGGGCACCATCACTGTGCATGGGAGTCGAAAGATAGCTTTGGAACGTGAAGAAGGCGATGCGACATACACTGAGACTGCATGTGCCGCGGAAGAGCTTAAGTTTTACCAAGACAATGTTGACCCGGCGGATATGACCTCCCTCAAGAAACCAACTACTGAGCATGACCCGGCATTGAAGTTTCAATCAGCCGCTGAGACAAAGCTTGTTGACTTTACCCCAGGAGACACCTCTAAGCAGTTCAGTATCAGTGCCAACTTGGATCCTAAATAGGAAAGCGCGCTCATCGAGTTCATCCATGAGAATCGGGACATCTTTGCATGGAAACCTTCTGACATGCCGGGTGTACCGAGGGAACTCGCTGAGCACACTCTTAATATTGATCCAAAGTATAAGCCGGTTAGGCAGTTTCTCCGGCGGTTCAACAAAGAGAGACGAAAAGCTATTGGAGAAGAGGTTGCCCGGCTCTTAGCGGCCGGGTTTATTGTTGAAGTTTTTCATCCAGAGTGGTTGGCTAACCCGGTGTGGGTACTCAAGAAGAACGGCACTTGGTAGATGTGCGTGGATTACAAGGACTTAAACAAGGCTTGTCCGGCTGATCCCTTCGCTCTCCCCCATATTGATCAAATCATTGATGCTACGGCGGGTTGTGAATGTTTGAGCTTCTTGGATGCTTACTCTGGTTATCATTAGATCAAGATGGCAGTTAAGGACCAGGAGAAGACAACTTTCATCACTCCGTTTGGGGCCTTCTGTTATGTATCTATGTCGTTTGGACTCAAGAGTGCCCAGGCGACTTATCAGCGATGCATGCAGAACTGTTTGCACGATCAAATTGGGCGTAATGTTCATGCTTATGTGGATGACATCATGGTGAAATCCAGAGAAAAGGAAACCTTAATATCCGATTTGAGAGAGACCTTTGACAATATCCGGGTTTACAAGATGATGCTTAACCCGGCCAAGTGTGTGTTTGGTGTACCGGCAGGCACGCTCCTGGGTTTTCTGGTGTCAAACAGAGGCATTGAAGCTAATCCGGAGAAGATCACGGCGATTACCTCTCTGGCTAAGCTGGCGTGTATCAATGATGTTCAGCGCCTGGCGGGTCGTGTTGCTGCTTTAAGCCAGTTCATTAGCCGGTTAGGGGAGAAGGCCTTACCGCTATATCAGATGATGAAGAAAACGGACACTTTCTTCTGGAGCGATGCCGCCAACACTGCCTTTGAAGATTTAAAGAGACAGTTGTCTGAGCCACCGGTTCTTGTGGCTCCCATTGATAGAGAGCCGCTATTGTTATATGTGGCTGCTAACTCGCGGGCCGTCAGTGTTGCCATCGTGGTACAGCGTAAAGAGGCAGGCAAGGAGCACCCGGTTCAAAGGCCGGTTTACTACGTCAGTGAGGTGCTCATTGAGTCTAAACAAAGGTATCCGCATTGGCAAAAACTTGTTTATGGTGTGTTCATGGCAAACCGGAAGCTGAAGCAGTACTTCCAAAGTCACCCTATAACGGTGGTTAGTTCAGCTCCTTTGGGAGACATCATTCAGAACAGGGAGGCCACAGGACGAATCGCCAAGTGGGCTATTGAGCTTGGGCCTTATGGTTTGAAGTATATGCCCCGTACTGCCATCAAATCTCAGGCCTTGGTGGACTTTATCAATGATTGGACAGAGTTGCAGGCACCTGAGGAGAAGCCGGACAATACGTATTGGATTATTCACTTTGATGGGTCCAGGCAGTTAGAAGGATCAGGGGCTGGAGTTGTTTTAACTTCCCCTCGAGGTGACAAATTTCGTTATGTGCTACGGCTCATGTTTCCTTGTACTAACAATGCAGCTGAATACGAGGCCTTGCTCCATGGTCTCCGGATGGCCAAGGAGATGAATTTAAGCCGGGTAAGGTGCTTGGGCGACTTAGACCTCGTGGCTCAACAGGTCTCAGGCACGTGGGATTCTAAGGATCCCCTTATGGCAGCTTATCATCGTGAAGTAGATGCTGTAGCTGGGTACTTTAAAGGATATCAGGTGGAGCACATTGATAGAAGGAAGAATGAGGCGGCTGATGCGTTAAGCCGGTTAGGCTCTCAGCATAAGCCGGTACCGCCTAACACCTTTCTTGATGTTCTACATAATCCTTCTATCAAGGTACCTACAGAGGAAGAGCTTGCAGTGCCAGACCCGGAGGCACAGTTGGTGGCCGCACTTCACGTCATCCCAGATTGGACATTGCCATATTTGGCTTATATGACCCGGGGAGAGCTGCCTGAGGATGAGACCTTGGCAAGAAAAATTGTCAGGCGGTCCAAATCCATGACAATTGTTAATGGCGAGTTACATCACCTCAGTGTCACAGGGGCGTTCCAGCGTTGTGTGTCGCCTGCGGAGGGTCAAGAGATACTTCGAGAGATCCATGAAGGAGATTGTGGTCACCATGCCGGCTCAAAGTCTCTGGTGGCCAAGGCCTTCCGTCATGGTTTTTATTAGCTGACGGCTCATGCTGATGCGGAGGACCTTGTTAGCAAATGTGACGGATGTCAAAAATTCTCACGACGAGCTCATGTGTCGGCTCAAGAATTGAGGATGATTCCAATTACTTGGCCCTTCGCAGTCTGGGGGCTTGACATGGTGGGACCCTTCAAGAGGTCTAAGGACAAAAAGACACACCTCCTGGTGGCAGTGGATAAATTTACAAAGTGGATTGAGGTAGAGCCGGTCAGTCAGTGTGATGCGGCCACAGTGGTTCAGTTCATCAAAAAGGTGATCTTTCGTTTTGGTTTTCCACATAGCATCATAACTAATAATGGCACTAATCTCTCCAAGGGTGCAATGGAAGAGTTCTGTCAACGAGAGCATATCTGGCTTGACATTTCGGCTGTTACTCATCCTCAATCCAATGGTCAAGCAGAAAGAGCTAATTAGGAAATTTTAAGGGTATCAAACCACGGCTCTTGGTCCCCTTACAGCGGACTCCGGGTTGTTGGGTGGAAGAATTACCCTCTGTGCTGTGGAGCATCAACACTACGCCTAACAGATCCACTGGTTATACACCTTTTTCATGGTTTATGGAGCAGAGGCAGTTCTGCCAAGTGATATCCGGCACGATTCGCCCCGGGTGGCAGCTTACATTGAGGCTGGTAATGAAAAAGCTCGACAGGAGGCACTTGACTTGTTGGATGAGGAGCGAGACTTGGCCATAGCCCGCTCAGCGATTTACCAGCAAGACCTTCATCGCTATCACAGCCGCCGGGTCAGAAGCAGAACATTTCAGGAAGGCGACTTAGTGCTCCGGCTCATCCAGGATCAGTCTAATATGCACAAGCTATCCCCTCCTTGGGAAGGACCCTTTCTGGTCAGCAAGAATCTAAACAACGGGTCATACTACCTCATTGATATTCGAGAATACAAAGACTCACGTAAGTCGGAGGAGGAGACCCGCCGGCCGTGGAATATCGCCCATCTTTGGCCTTACTATACTTGAGCCACCGGCTCTTAGGATGTATATATTTTTGACGATGTACATATTATATAAAGCAATAAAGCAGGACCTCTGTCCTTTTTCCCATAAAGAATGTTTTTATGTCTTCTTTATCAGGTGATGGACACTACCAACAAGGAGCGGATCATATCTAAATCCGTCTTTCCCTTTGGACCGGCTTATGATCATATCTGAATCTAGCCATGATCACTTGGGGGCTTCCTGTTCAAACATAGGTCATATCCGAACCAAAGAGAACATAGCTGTCGATACCCGCTTGATCGGCATACTGCCAAACCCACTTGGGGGCTTCTTGATCATATTTGAATCATAGCTTAACCCCTTTGGGTCTGACGTGGATCGTATACGAATCAGCATCATAAAACAAATCTCATGGTCACTTGGGGGCTTCCTGTTCAAACATAGGTCGTATTCGAACCAAAGAGAACATAGCTGTCGATACCCACTTGATCGGCATTGCCAAGCCACTGGGGGCTATATGATCGTATCTGAATCTTAGCTTAACCCCTTTGGAACGGTTTACTGATCATATCTGAATCAGAAACCTATAAAGTATTTTGACTATCCTGAGACCTTGTGAAAACATTATACGATGTTTTTGTCTTTCCAGTTTAGTATTGGCCACACCAGGTTGTTAAGTACCAGGTGAGCATCAAGTCAGCAGGAAAGATTATCCAAGGATTGCAGGTATGCTGTTATGCTTATGCTTAGCAAAGTATAGTCATAAACCGGTCTATTCATGATGTTTTTGTTCTGGGTTATCATTACTTTTTGTGACCCCGGACGCGATAAACTACCAAGGGAATTTTGCTTATGTGCAGAATAAGGCAAGCAGAGATAACAGGCCAAGGAAATCACAGTAAGAAATATATAGCAGTGGCGGCTTACGTAAGTGTTAAAGCGCCAGGAACATGCGTGAAGGCATGACAAAACATTGGAAAAGTTTATTCTACCCTATTACAAGACTCCCCGAGTCTGAATAAATGAAGCATTGTTTTGCAAAACACCTGGCGATTCACTCCTTCGGCGGACTTGAAGTCTCCGGTTTATCCCTCTCCGCTTCTCCGTCGGCTATTTTGTCCTGGAAAGTTGACGAGGCCCAGTCAATGCCGCTCAAGGCTTCAAACTTAGCTTTATCATCTATTAAACTGGTTGGATCCACTTTAGGGGCAAAAGTATGCTTACGAATCGGAGGGATCAGGCTGATTTGATCATATGGAGTGTTTGGAATTCTCTGGTTCTCACTGTCGTAAGCCGGCGCATACTTGCTAAGGTCAGTATCATTTCCAATAAGGGTTGCCACGGGACGTATGGCTTTGACACAGGAGGTGAAATCTTCGTCGTCAAATGCAGTGTCGTCCTCCTTGAGACTTGGGTATCCAAGGGCAAGGTCGGCCGGGTCTAGTTCTGGGAGCCATGCTTTAGCCCGGCTTAAGGCGGCTACGGCCCCGGCCCTTGAGGACGCCCGCCTTAAGTCTTGGATCCGCTGAGGGAGAAAAGCGAGGCTCTTCAACACGTCTTGCAGAAGGCGAGGATGTGGAGTTGATAAGGCTACAACAGCCAAGGCGCGTTGTGACCCGGAGTATAGCTGTTCCACTAAAGTGTAAACTGCTTTAAGCTTGATCAGCATGTTTTGTTTCAGGTTGGTACTCCTGGGGCCTGTATGTGCACAAGCATAACAGTCAGTTGGACGTAATTATTACAATAATCATTGTAAGGTTACAAGGTTTGAAGTTTTGCATGATAACTTACCAAAGATGGCTGAGACCATTTGAGATATCTGCTATTTTAAGTTGGATAGCTCGGTTGTTGCTTCTGCAAGAGATGCTTCTACTGTCTCGGCCCGAGTCACGAGGGAAGCCTTCTCATCAGCCCACGTTTTCTTCTCCGATTCAAAATTCTTCTTCAACTTCTCATTTTCAAAGACACTGAATTCAAATTTGGAATTGGCCTTCTGAGTTTCAAGTTCTTGAGTCTCCAAACGACTCTTCAGGACAGCAAGCTCCGATTCAAATTGACTTATAGTGGCCTGCATTGACACCAGGTTATGGTAAGGATTATAGAAAGGTAACATTCAAGTCCCAAGCATTTTACAAGTAAAGATACTTGGCACTTGGGGGCTAATGTATGCTGAAGAATTTTAAAACTTATTATACCGGGTCAAACATATTAAGTTTCAAGCACTTTACAAGTAAAGATACTTGACACTTGGGGACTAATGTATATTGCAAAATCTACAACTATCATGTTATAACCGGGTTAAATATATTCTCTTTGAACCAGCTCAATTAATAAGTAAAGCAGATTTCTAAGTCTACAGCATATTTATTCATAAGCGATAGACTTGGAGGCTGGTACAGTATGTAAGACTCAGGTAAAAAGTATAAGTTGTACCTCAGATTTGTGCTCTATTTGTTTTACCATATCAATTTCCAGGTCACGGCTATTATGCACTTGATTCAGATAGCCCGAGACTATATCACCAATGCTTAAGTGAGTATAATCAGTAATGTCCTGCTTGGCTTTCCGGCGTTCGGCAAGTTATTCTTTGGCGGAACACTTGGCAAGGACGGTAGGCTGCCCTGGTTCAACAAACTGAGACCTCACAATCTCAATTTCCGGTTCGTTTGTCTTGACCGGGCTATGAGTCTTCGGGTCATTTGTGTTGAAAGTATCTTCAGCACGCGGATCAGAAGTTGGCACTGGAATATCGGAAGACGGATCAGGCGGCGGCTGATGGGTAGAGCTGTCTGGAGCAGATGCATTAATCACTCGTTCAGTAATAATCGGGTCTTGAGACGGCTTATTCTTCTTTGCCCTCTTGCTGGGTTTTACTTGCATGCTGTTAACAAAGGTAGAAAGATGAATACGCAAGCATGGGTAAAGTAAAATTTAAGGTACATCAGGTTACATTACCCGGGAGCAGTTTTGAAAGCCGGCATGTTTGACTGCATGGATTCACCAGAAGAAGGAGAGGTATCCTGGTAATTAGGTTCAGACGAATTGAGAGGATGACGAATTAAGCCCATTAAAGGTAAAACAGAACGTAAATCGGGGATAACCTCACTCTGACGCTTCCTAGTTACGTCAGGTAAGCCGGAGGAAAGTTCCGCATCCTTGTTGTTCTGGGTCTGCCTCCGGTTCTCAAGCTGTTGTTGCTTCAAAAGAAATTGAGGATCTTGATAAGCAAGAGCATGTGAAAATCTTACTTTCCGGGTCACCCTTCGGATCTTTTGCTTTGGCAAAGGCTCTGAGTCGGAGGAGATTATAGTTACCTCTTCATTGGCTGCTTGACTGTTCCCCGTATCCTCCTGAAGGGATAGAATGTCAGACAGGTAATAACAAGGGAATTAAGAAAAATTAAGGATTACCTCTTCATCATTCGAAGAACTATCCTCCAATCTGAATAAGTCGGAGGCGTTGGGTCTCTTTTTCTTTGAGGTTCCCGTCTTGGCGGCTTTCCTTTCGGCTTTCTTGGTTGCCCTGGCTTGTTTTGCAGCTTCATGGTCATATTTGGCCTTCCAGAAGTTATCATCAGCCTGTGAGAAAGAATAAGGAATTATGAGTACCAAAGAAAGTAAAACATAGCAAAGAGTAGTTGTTAAGATTGATAACTTACTGCAGGGGCCGGGTTCTTCTTACAAAAGGGAAGTAAGCCAAAGGTGTTACTCGTCACAGTGCCCTCCTTCAGCAGTGACTAGGTCGTAGCCTCCACTACATCCTCTGGTAAGTCATCAGGACTATGGCGTAACGGGTCATCTTTTTCGCCTGTATATGTACACATTAAGCCGGAACGGCAGCTTAATGGAAGTACTCGCCAGGTGACCCAGACTCGGACCAGATCGACGCCGTTTAAGCCATTTTCCAAGAGAGCTTTGATTTTCTTGATGGTAGGGTTGATAGGTAGACGTTCAACGGCCATCAGTTTGTCTGGTAACGGATGGTTGGATTCAAGGCGCAGGGCGCGAAAGCCGGGCAGAGGCTTCTCATCAGCTGGAGAAGTGTCCTGACAGTAAAACCACGTCTGGTTCCAAGATTTGGGTGACTCGGCAGCTCAGCATAAGGAAAAAGGCAATCTCTCCGTCGGTGGATTGAGATGCCGCCAAGCTCAAGACTCGGCCCGTTGGCATGTTCATTTTGCCGGTTCATGTAGAAAAGTTCCCTGAACAATAGCAGACTTGGTTCTTCTCCCAAGTACACCTCGCAGAAGACTTGGAAATTGCAAATATTGGACACAGAGTTGGGTCCGATGTCTTGAGGTCTAAGATCAAAGAAATTCAAAACCTCCCTGAAGAATTTTGAACCGGGAGGAGCAAATCCCTGGCTCATGTGATCCGTAAAAACTATCACCTCCCCTTCTTTGGGATGAGGCTTCTCTTCAGACGGGTCAGGGACACGATAAGACATGACCTCCTTCTTTGGCAGGTGACCAGATTTCACGAACTCAGCCAGTTTACTCTTGGTAACTATGGATGGGACCCAATTGCAGGTTACAGGGGCCTTGGCCGCCTTAGGAGCCATGACAATAGTTGGCCTATGATAAAATAAGAAGATCTGGTTCAATTTTAACCCGGGAGGAAAATCCTAATCATTCAAAGTGGTGTCTTAAGGAGGGGCCTAATGATATAAGGATGACTGTGCAACAATATTTAAGCCGCTACCAGTATCAAGTGCAGTTCAAAATTCTTCAGGTCATAGGGAGCAACTAAGGTTCTGTGTCATTTATTTAAACCGGATACCTCGACAGTAGTGTTTAAGAGCATTTACCAGAAAGAAGTTTCCGGGTGATAAAAACAAGTTTCACAGATGACAGTTATTACTCTGGATCGAAATATTGCTCTGAAAGGAAATTTTTCTAGACCTAAAAACAGGGCAGAGAAGTTCTTACACTCGAAGAAGGTTTCCAAACAAGGGAAATGAGATCTATTTCTATGCAAGATCAACACAAACAAGTACCGCAGCAGTTCTACATAATTTTTAAAATCTAAACAGGGCATTGGAGGTAAGAACTAGCGAGGGTTTGTGTCGTCGCTGTAAGGCTCGATGGCTCCCTCAACCTTCAACAACGCAGTCCAGGGCGAGACTTTTCTCCCAAGATAGATCTTCGTGTTCAGCGGCTTCGCACTGCGGGCCAACTCGCTTGGCCATGTGGAGCAGATCGACAGCTACACCCCTGGCCATCAGGTCAGGTTCGGCAACTTGAATTACATAGACCATATCCACGGAGACTTGATCTTCGACGGATTCGGGCCCATATCAGGAGCGCCGAACAGTCACGGTGAGCACGACTTAAATCTATTGTCAGACAGTATTCGGGATATCGCCCCTGCATCTGCTCCGGACCTAAATCCGGGGCAGATCGCATCGTCCGAGGACGGGTGGATGGACCCCTCCACGGAGGCCACATACTCTTCGGTGGTAGAGCCGAACGCAGACTCCACCGTTAAGGGAATCTGCGTCACCAGACCCACGGACCTGTGTCCGGATGTGGGTTCCGAATCGCGCGCGCCCGGGCCCATCGAGTCTGATTGGGCTCCAGTAATGGAGTTCACCGCCACGGATATCTTTCAGCACTCCCCCTTTGGTGATGTGCTAAATTCATTAAGGTCCCTCTCTCTCTCTGACAGGAGGTTCCTGGCCGAACTATGTCCGGCTCGAGTGGGAAGCAGGCGATGAAGAAATTCGTTACCCACCCACCACCCACTTAATAGCCATTGTCGATGATTTGACCGACGTTCTTGACTTCGACTCCGAAGACATCGACGGTATAGACGATGATGCGGGAGAAGAATAGGAACCACCGCCCACAGGGCGCTAGATAGCCACCTCTTCGTATGATATATACATGGTGGACACCACCAAAGAAAACAATGGCGATGAGGCAACAGAAGATAACCCCTTAGGGAAGAAACCAAAGCATGGGCGTCATTGGCGCCGCTCTAAGCCCCGCCATAGCAATACCGGCTAAGGAGAAGAAAACAACCCAGATGGTGCCGAAGAGGAATACATCCTGATCAACCTACCTTTGAACAGGCCGAGCAGGAACACGGGCAGGTCAGCCCAGAGGAACAGGCGACAGATGGATACGTGGAGGATGACAACTATATGCCTCCCTCCTAAGATGAGGTGAGCCTCGGCGATGATGAATTCGGCGTACCCGAAGATCCAATAGAGCAGGAGCACTTTAAGCGCCGGCTTATAGCGACTGCAAGAAGCCTGAAAAAGAAGCAGCAGCAGCTCCAAGTTGATCAAGATCTGCTCGCAGAAAGATGGACTGAGGTCCTGGCAGCCGAGGAATATGGACTCGAGCCCCCCACCAAGGGTTACCCAAAGCACAAGTTGCTACCTCAACTAGAGGAGGAGGCTGTAGAGCCTACACTACCAGCACAAGACGAGGCTGACCGACCACCTCGTGGCCGAGATAAAACAACGAATCAGACCGAATACCAGCCCGCACCCCCACGCTAGTTCACCACGGCCCGGGGCAATACACAGGACCTGCGAGACATATTGGAAAACAATGCAGGACAACCAAGATCGATCTACGGATCACAGGGGCGCGCCACAGCACATGACGATGACCGTCATGCCGGATACACCAATAATAAGCAGGCCAGGCCGAACATAACCGACCAGACTACATAGTGACATAGCCCGTCACAGAGGCGCCGCACACCCCCTCTGCTTCACCGATGAAGTAATGGATCATGAATTCCCAGAAGGGTTTAAACCCGTCAACATCGAATAATACGATGGCTCAACAGACCCCGCGGTATTGATCAAAGATTTCCTTCTCCACATTCACATGGCTCGCGGTGATGATCTACATGCCATCAAGTATCTCCCTGTTAAGCTTAAAGGACCAGCCAGACATTGGCTGAATAGCCTGCCGGCGAACTCCATTGGTAGTTGGGAAAATCTTGAGGACGCATTCCTCGACAACTTCCAAGGCACTTACGTGCGACCAGCAGATGCTGATGACTTAAGTCACATTACCCAACAGCCCAGAGAGTCAGCCAGGAAATTCTGGACTCGGTTCCTAACTAAAAAGAACCAAATTGTTGACTATCCGGACGCCGAGGCCCTGGCAGCCTTCAAGCATAATATCCACGACGAGTGGCTCGCCCGACACCTCGGGCAAGAAAAACCGAAGTCCATGGCGGCCCTCACGACACTCATGACCCGCTTTTGCACGGGCGAGGATAGTTGGCTGGCTCACAGTAGCACAACGCCAAGAAACTCCGGCACTTCAGATGTCCGCGACAGTAACAGAAAGCCACGGTGTCGGTGTCAAAACCGGCGGATCTCGGGTAGGGGGTCCCGATCTGTGCGTCTCAGGCTGATGGTAACAGGAAGCGAGGGACACAATGTTTACCCAGGTTCGGGCCCTCTCGATGGAGGTAAAACCCTACTTCCTGCTTGATTAATATTGAAGATATGAGTAGTACAAGAGTAGATCTACCACGAGATCGTAGAGGCTAAACCCTAAGAGCTAGTGTATGATGGTATGATTGTAATTGTGATCGGCCTTCTAAGGACCAACCTCTCCGGTTTATATAGACAATGGAGAGGGCTTGGGTTTACATGGAGTCGGTTACAAGGAAGGAAATATAATATCCGGATCGCCAAGCTTGCCTTCCACGCAAAGGAGAGTCCCATCCAGACACGGGCCGGAGTCTTGAGTCTTGTATCTTCATGCTTCAATAGTCCGGATGTTGTATACAGTCTGGCTGTCCGGATACCCCCTAATCCAGGACTCCCTTAGTAGCCCCTGAACCAGGCTTCAATGACGATGAGGCCGGCGCGCAGTCTTGTCTTCGGCATTGCAAGGCGGGTTCCTTCTCTGAATACTCCAAGGTAATTATCGAACACGTAGACCGTGTCCGGGTATGCAAAATGATCTTCATATATCACCGTAGAGAGAACGATATTTCATAAATGTACTCTGCTGACAACTTTTTAGACGTAACATGTCATTACGGTCGGGTCATTGTTCGAACTGTTTTCCTTCAACCAGCCATAGCGCATATTGCGAGGCGGTTTCCTTGACACGTCTTGTCAAAGAAGAGATCGTGTCCCCTTATCACGGGATTCTTTGTCAATATGGGTATGGGTAATCCAACCGCACCGCTAATCGCAGCGAGTGGGAGGTGAGCGGGTTCCACCAGGCAAGTGGGGAGGCGCAAAAAGCCTTTACCATCTCTATAAAGAGATAAGGTCTCTTCCTCTTTACCCACGCCTTCTCCTTCCGCTAGCTCATTCCCCTCTGTTCGAGCCCTAAGGCCCAAGCACTCTTCTTTTCCATCGAAGAGAGGTTTTCCAAAGATGTCCGGATCCGGAGCAGGAGGCAGATGGATGGCCTCTACCGTCTGGGAGAAGGATATTAAGAAGCTCCGGGAAGCCGGGTATCTGGCCAAGAAGATTGGCCACCGTCTCCCACCGGCGGGACAGGTTGTCCCTACTCCGGAGCCTTACGAGAGAGTCGTGTTCCTTCCCCATTTTGTCGCGGGCTCGGGTTTCCCCTTCACCCATTCGTTCGCGGAGTCATGTATTACTATGGGATTGATTTTCATGATCTTTCCCCCAACTCTTTCCTCAATATCTCGACGTTCATCGTCGTGTGCGAGGCCTTTCTCCGGATTTCGCCTCACTTCGGCCTGTGGCTGAAGATTTTCAATGTGAAGCCCAAGGTGGTGAGCGGCGAACACGCCGAGTGCGGCGGCGCCATGGTGAGCAAGATGCCCAAGGTCGTTTGGCCGAAGGGCGCCTTCAACGACTCCGTCAAGGAGTGGCAGCAGCAGTGGTTCTATATCACCGAACCACGCGGCAAAAAGTGGGCTGCAGCTCCAGAATTCAGATCCGGAGCCCCACTGCGGCTCACGTCCTGGCCCAAGAAGGGCCCGAACTGGTCCTCGTCCGATGAGCTGTCACTGCTCCAGACGCGCGTTCAGAGCATGGTCGACAAGGACGTCAAACTCGTCGACGTAGTCCAGGTGATGCTAGTCCGCCTGGTTCTCCCTTGCCAGCGTCGAGCCTGCACTTTGTGGGAGTTCGACCCAACCGAGCACCAAACCCTTCGGGAGCTCTATGATTCCTCCCACAAGGATATCTGGAAGGTGCTCTTTAAGTCCGGCAAATCATGGCCGGGCTCCGCCGAGGACCGTGGGTATCAATTATCCCATTCTGCAAGCCCGGTAAGTTACAGCCACGCTCTGTCCCTCCATGCTTCAGTTGGCATGTCACGAGGGAGACATTTTAATCGTTTTTCGTGACCTCAGGGATGGATAAAGAAAGTGGAGCAGACATATTGTCCGGCCCCGCTGCCAGAGGAACCGGCCGGACCTCTTCTAACGAAGATGCTGGTCCCCGCGCCTTATGAGGCGCCAAAAAAGGAGGCCTCCAAGAAGGTCAAGAAGACCCGGAGTGGCCTCCGTCGCCGCGAGGCTTCGGACCAAAACCGAAGATTGCAGCGACGCTCCTTCTTACAAAGGCGAAGAGGAGGAAGCAGAGGAGGACGAGCCTCACTCTGAAGGTGGGAAGAAGCGGGCGGCTTCCCCATCCCTGGAGGCCGAGTCGCCCAAGAGGGGGAGAGGTTCCCATCTAGAGGCATCCACCACGGCTGCCGATAACAGCCCAGAGTGGAATCCCAGGGCCTAGCCCCTGGAAAAATCGTAATTAACCGAAATCCGAATGCGCCTATGCATCTAGGGTCGTCTTGGTACAGTAGTTTTAATTGTCGCAATATCTCATACAGCCCAGCGAGGTCTCCTTCCGGATAGTCCTCATCGGAGGATTCGCTGAGCTCGGACGCTGTGGCGAGCGAGACGCCTCTGGAGGCTCCTTCTCCGAAGTCCAGGCGTGACACCAAGGTGTCGTCTCAAAGAGACCCGGAATAGGGGGGGCATGTCTCTGGGGCCGGACACATGGCGGCGGCGGCCCCACGACATGTTGACGATGGGGGTGATCTCGGGTTCGACCCTCAGCCGGATAAGGTCTGGAGACCTCTAAGGCTCCAGGATCGGGCGAGCGGCCACCTTCGACGGAGGGAGACTTGCCTACTCCGCCGGTAACCTCTGTCCATGCAGAGCTGCCGGGCGGTCTATCGACAGTGTTGAAGAACGCGTCTATCATCGATGAACATCGGACCCTCATGGATATGGTGGTTGGAAATATTCAGTCTGCTGAAAGCGGGCTGAATGAGTCCTGCCTTGGCCTTATAAAGGCTTTTGAGGTATGGTTTCTAAGGAACCTTTGAAGAATCATCATAATATGAGTAGTAGCCCCTGATACACTGTCCGGCGAAAAGAGAGAGCCGGGCAAGGGATCAAACCCTCTTTTGTCGTGGGAACCTTTGTTAATGATGTATACCCCTTTGTTTGAAAACAGGCGTCTGCGGAGAAGACGGCCGCTCATAATGCGGAAGTGTCTGAACTGAATCAGAGCCTGGAACGGGCCGAGGAAGAACTTGGCCGTGTGAAGAAGCAATTAGAGGATAAGCAAGGTATGTTGAAACATTGTCTTGCATTAGGCACGAATGAGTAATTGTGCCTATTGAAAAGTATTTGTGTTGTACGCCCTAGGAGCGAGTGCCGAATATGAGGCACTAAAGAAGGTTGTGGCTGATGCCAACGAGAAGGCTGCCGCCGAACAGGCGCTTCGTGAAAAACACGAGGCCAGGGTCCTCACAGCTGAGCAGGAGATCTAGGAGGCTGTGAAGAAAAGCGAGGGCTTGGAGCAGAGTCTAGTAGGGAAAGAATCCGAACTCGCCCAAGCTCTCCAAGCCGCGGAAGATGCCCGAGAAGAAGCCCAAGGTGCTGTAAGGGACATTCAGGAGGCCCGGAAAGTTGCAGCTGGTAAGGCCTATTGTATTCATGGCCATTTTTATATGATAGTGGGGAGAACTCTAAGTGACAAGCTGAATTCATTATTTTACAGGGGCGTTTGCGGATCTGCCTCGCAGCATATCGGATGCCACCCATTTCTACCGGACCGAGGAGAAGAAGTCTGCAGAGAGGAACTTCTGGTCGCAGTATTTGGCGCCGAACTATCCGGTGCCTTTTATCGATCAGCTGAAGCAGCTGGTCGAACTGCACCAGGCGGCCGAACTAGCCATGAAGGACTTGGTTGTCCGGTTGTGGCGTGCGGAGCCAATTCCAAGCAGTTACTTCGGACTCGTGAAGCGGATTGTGGGCGCCTGTCCTCGGCTTGATGCTATCAAGCATCAGTCTGTATAGAAGGTGCGCGCATGGCGTTCGCCCATGCAAAAGTGCATTGGGGGAAGCTTGATGCGGAGAAGCTGATGACTGAGGGGCCACCGGAGGGTAAGGAGCACCGCAAGCCCGAACTGTACTATGAAGGTGTACTGAAGGGGGCCCGCCTTGCGGCGGATAAGTGCACCAAAGACATTATATTTCCCTGAGGGCATTCATGCCACTCTTTATAATATGGGATAATGGCACTTTTATTATATATTGCCTGATTTGTTTGAACATATGTTCTTCCTGTGCGGCTGTTTATTGTATGTAAATCCTGAGGGTTGGCCAGTCGTCGGCTTCTGCCCCCATGTAAAAAATACGGGGGTGTTCGGAATATATCTGAACACTCTTTATCCCATGGTTGGGTCCTTTTAAGGAGGTGTTTCTCACCACGAACCAGGCAATCGGACTATAGGGCTTTACTACTCTCACTTAGCCATGGGAATTCGAGTATGGTCGACGCAGCCCCGAGTGTTCGGAAGGCCAAACTAGGGGCTCTATTGGCACCTGATCGGAAGACCGATCCATCGCAATCTGCATTTATAATGGCGTTATGCAGAATAAATCTTTAAGGATTTTACAACCTCTCGAACAGCTGACCAACTCTCGCTGCATCATGACAGTCAGTTTTCGGATTTCTCTACTGAGGTGTTTGTCCGGCAGAACTGGGACACAATCGCAGTAGTTCTCCCAGCGCTACCTTAGCCGATGGAACGGAACGTAAGGTACCAAAACATGGGAGCCGGGCAAACCCAACCAATGACCCAAGACATGATTCGGAGCTGATGCATATGGTGCTATAAGTTCGGGGTGCCGAGCGACCGAAAAGGTGGTCGGACTTTATTGCCGTACTGTGAAGCCCCTGGCATAACCGGGCGTAACATGAAGTGTGGCTGCATTTTTTGGCAAAGAGGCGTCGACGATAAACGATGGCCGGTATGTGTTATTTAAGTCTACGCATTGTAGTTGGATGATATGTCTATGCATATGAGTGTGATTTATGATTATGAAAAGAGATGTTTTTTAGCGGAACCTGTGATGGCCGGACTGGAGGGGGCTGTGAGTGGATCGAGAGTGAATCTGAACTGCCTTCTACCTGCATGTTCCTATCCTTGTGTGTCCGGGCCGATTCCACGCCGCCAATCCTGTTCCGCATCAAAGTTAGTTTGTGAAGGCAAATGCTTGGAGGCAGCTGAACGTCCTCTTGTGGTTGGTCTAAGGGTTCCTGATCGGACCCTGGTGACCCCAGCCGCTATACCGTGAAGCAACGCAGACTCCTCAGTTGGTGTCCGGATAGTTGGCTGTCATATCAAAATTTTGATAGGCATGCACGACTTGCTACTCCAGCAGCTGTATGATTTCCGCTCTAAGGGCGGGGTTCGGCCTTGCACGTAGGCGTGAGTATATCACCGGTGTTGGCCTAATGGTTTACCATGTGGAATCTAGTCAACATGGTTCATCCCGTTAGCATACGGTGGGTTACCGTATGAGTGGAATGCGCCGAAGAATTATTCTTTGGCGTGGCATTTTTTGGTTATCTGAAAACAACCGTTAGGGAGGTGGGCCAATGAACTTGTCCTTTGCACCTGACATCTTGTAGAAGGTGTTATTTGTGGTTTCATACCCGCGGGGGCTTTATGTGTTGTGGAGCCCCCGGACTACTAGGTCTAGGGGTACGGCAATTGAATTGTTGTGGTTCGTGTGATAGGGGCGATCGGCCGTACTGTTGTGCTCTGGGGGGGGTCTCTTGACTAGACGCCTCCCTTCATTGTTTCCGGCACACGACCGGTCGCTTTGTTTTGAGGATCCAGCATTCTCCATTGGTATGCTTTGCTGTCCTTCTAGGAGTACCGTGAATTTCACATGGTTGATCAAGTATGTGGCTCGGGCCGGATAGGCTTGAGCTGCTCTTTGTCCGTTGACCGGACTGGGAGTTGCTGGGCTTGGCACCAGCTTCCTTGACTTGACGTTTATGGCCGCTGCGCCGAGGCTTTAGGATGCCTCTTCGTGTATCCTTCTTACTTTCTTGGACCGTAGTGATGTGTGGACATCGGGGTGTGCGCCTTGGGTTATTCTGCATAGGTTGAGGCGGCCAGTTGTGCCGCGCGTGCCCTTTGTCGGGGCGGTCGAGTCTGTATTTTTCGGTGGCCAGGATCTTGGTCCACCTATCCACGAGCAAATCTTGGTCAGCTTTAAGTTGTTCTTGCTTCCTTGCAGGCTCTTTGCCGTGGCCATGAGCCGTCGCTTGAAGCGAACTTGTTCCACTGGATCTTTAGGCACACCTAATTCGTCATTGCTGAGGCTTACCTCGTCTTCGGAGGGGGGTGTATAGTTGTCCCTCTCCAAGTACCCCATCATGGCCAGTCCAGCCTGCTTGAAGGTAGGCTGATCAGGGTTGTATTCATCTTTAGCGCCATTCGTATTGTGTTCGTCTCCTGGGCCGGTATCGCTGTGGCGGGGCTTGGAGCGGCGCCGACAACACCCCTGCTTTGTTTTTCTCCCTGAGGGGTTATCCTCCGTTGCCTCATCGCCATTGGTTCCTTTCGGAGTGTCCACCATATATATCATATGAGGAGGTGGCTGTCCACCGCCCTGTGGGTGGCGGTTCCTGTACTCCTTCTGCATCGTCGTCCATACCGTTGATGTCTTCGGAGTCGAAGTCAAGCATGTTGGTTAAATCATCGACCGTGGTAATGAAGTGGGTGGTGGGTGGGTAGCGAATTCTTTCGTCGCCTGCTTCCCACTCGAGCCAGACATAGTTCGGCCCAGAGTCTCTTGACAAAGAGAGAGACTTTAATGAGTTCAGCATATCGCCCCAGGGCGAGTGCTGGAAGGTATCCGCAGCGGTAAACTCCATCACCGGAGCCCAATCTGGTTCGGTTGGCACGAGAGTGCGCGGGCTGGAATGAACAACCGGATACGAGTCCGGGGGTCCGGAGTCACAAGCTTCAACAGAGGTGAGGCCTGTTTTCGGCTCCACCGTCGATGAATGTGCGGCCCACGAGGTGGGGTCCATCCCTCCATCCTTGGGTGACGCAGCCTGCTCCGGGTTTAGGTCCGGGGCTATTGCAGGGGTGATATTCCGAACATTGTCCGACAGCAGGTCTAGGCCGTGTTCATCGCGACTGTTCGGTGTTCCTGGCACAGGCCCTACTCCGTCGAAGATCAAGTCTTCGCGAATATCCGCCGTGTAGTCCAAGTTTCCGAACCTGACCTGGTGGCCAGGGGTGTAGCTGTCGATCTGCTCCAGATGGCCAATCGAATTGGCCCGCAGTGCGAAGCCGCCAAACACGAAGATCTGTCCGGGGAGAAAGGTCTCCCCCTAGACCGTGTTGTTGGCGATTGAAGGCGCCATCAAGCCTTGCAGTGACAAAACAGAGGAACTCTCAATGAAAGCACCAATGTCGGTGTCAAAATCGGCGGATCTCGGGTAGGGGGTCCTGATCTGTGCGTCTCAGGCTGATGGTAACAGGAAGCGAGGGACACAATGTTTACCCAGGTTCGGGCCCACTCGATGGAGGTAAAACCCTACTTCTTGCTTGATTAATATTGAAGATATGAGTAGTACAAGAGTAGATCTACCACGAGATCGTAGAGGCTAAACCCTAAGAGCTAGCCTATGATGGTATGATTGTAATTGTGATCGGCCTTCTAAGGGCCGACCTCTCCGGTTTATATAGACATCGGAGAGGGCTAGGGTTTACATGGAGTCGGTTACAAGGAAGGAAATATAATATCCGGATCGCCAAGATTGCCTTCCACGCAAAGGAGAGTCCCATCCGGACACGGGCCGGAGTCTTGAGTCTTGTATCTTCACGCTTCAATAGTCCGGACGTTGTATATAGTCCGGCTGTCCGGATACCCCCTAATCCAGGACTCCCTCACACGGTGCAATAGACATAAGCGTCGGAATAACGGTGACAACACCGAAGATACGACAGTCAATGCTGGATTCAGCAACTCAAAATCCGGTCAGCGGAAAAAGCCGTTCAAAAGAAACAATTCGGGGTCATCCAGTCTGGACCGCATACTCGACCGCTCGTGCCAGATTCACGGCACCCCCGACAAACCAGCCAATCACACTAACAGAGATTTCTGGGTGTTCAAACAGTCCGGCAAGTTGAATGCCAAAAACAAGGACAAGGGGCTGCACAACGATGATGACGAGGAGCCCCGGCGTCCGAACACTGGGGGACAGAAGAAATTCCCCACCCCCCAAGTGAAAACAGTAAACATGATCTATGCCACCCACATTCCCAAACGGGAACGAAAGCATGCAGTTAGGGACTTCTATGCGATGGAGCCAGTCGCCCCCAAAGTTCAACCCATGGTCATCCTGTCCGATCACCTTCGATCGTAGGGAACATCCTACCAGCATCCGTCACGGCGGCTCAGCTGCATTGGTCCTTGACCCAATCATCGACGGATTCCATCTCACACGAGTCCTTATGGACGGTGGCAGTAGCCTGAACCTGCTTTATCAGGACACAGTGCGCAAAATGGGCATCGATCCCTCATGGATCAAACCTACCAAAACCACCTTTAAAGGTGTAATTCCAGGGGTAGAGACCCGCTGTACGGGCTCAATAACACTGGAAGCGGTCTTCGGATCTCTAGATAACTTCCGAAGCGAGGAATTAATCTTCGATATCGTCCCTTTCCGTAGTGGCTATCATGCACTACTTGGACGAACCGCGTTCGCTCGATTCAATGTGGTACCTCACTATGCATACCTTAAGCTCAAGATGCCCGGACCTCGCGGGGTTATAATAGTCAATGGAAACATAGACCGCTCCCTCTGTACGGAAGAGCACACTGCGGCCCTCGCGGCAGAAGTACAAAGAAGCCTTCTTCGACAGACAGCCCATTCGGCAATGACAACCCCGAACACCATCAAGCGAGTCCGGAGCACCCTCCAACAGGATCGTAAGGCACGCCAAGATCTCGATTAGCAATCCGGCCTCAGCCCCAGCCCCATTCAGGCGGCATTTGTGCCACGCGTACACAACTACGCACTCAAAATACCATGGGCATAGGTGGAGGCGAGTCGACGATGCAGCCCACAGTGCGGTTCAGCCGCCACGAGGTCCGCACACCCTTCTTCTTTATTTCTTTCAGGATCCTACTTTTGGGCAGCCCCTTCAGAGAACCGGACCATCGGACTCATCACAGGAGGGACAACCAAGGAGGCAAGCGGCGTTGCACACAAGGGAATACCCAGGTGGTCTCTGTCAATGATCGTTATACCTGTTTTACATACCCGCATGCAGCCTGCCCTTGGACAAGACATGTCAAATAGTCCTATTTGTTTCTGCTTAACGCATTAATTGTACACATACGCCTTGCCGTATTATACAAATAACAATGGGAAATAGTATACAACGTCAGCTTCTTATTACTATCTTCATATTTTCCCTTGAATATTTATTTAATATTGCATCCATACACCTTGGTACGATGAGTTTGCCAGGGGCTTTTTTATTGAGCCCCATAACATGGCAAGACAAGTCCGAACACTTCCGACAGTGCGGCACCCCGAACATATAGCATTATATGCATCAGCTCCGAATCAAGTCTTGGGTCAATAGTTGGGTTAGCCCGGCTCCCTTGTTTTGGTCCCTTACATTTCGTTATATCGGCTAAGGTAGCGCAGGGAGAACTACTGTGATTGTGTCCCGGTTCTTCTGGACGAGCACCTCGGTAGAGAAAGCCGAAAACTGACTATCATGATGCGGCGAGAGCTGGTCACTGTTCGAGAGGTACTAAATCCTTAGAGATTTTTTCCACTTAAGGCGAGGAATCGTCCTTGTTCGATTTAGCCGTGTATGGCGCCCCAGTTCGGCCTTCCGAATACTAGGGGCTTCGCCGGAATTTAAAATTATAGACTTCTATGGCCAAGTGAGAGTTATAAAGCCGCATAGTCCGATTGCCTTGTTCGTTGCGCCAAACACCTCCTTAAAGGACCAAAAACTTGGATAAAGAGTGTTTGGGTTTTCCAGGAACACCCCAGTACTAGCTACACGGGGGCGGAAGCCGACAACTGGCCTACTTTCAGAATTTTATAAACGGCCGCATAGAAGGTAATATTTAAATCAACAAAGCGTTATATAGCGCAAACAAACTCGTTCTCATATTACAAAGATGACATGAGTACATTCACTCAAAGATCATGTTCTTGGTGCATTCATCGGCCACAAGGCGAGCGCCTTTCATAACGCCATCATAATATTTTTCGGGGTAGCGATGCTCCTTACCCTCCGGGGGTCCATCCTTCACCAGCTTCTCAGCATCCAGTTTGGCCCAATGCATCTTCGCACGGGCAAAGGCCTGGCGGGCACCCTCAATGCAGACGGATTGCTTGATAACCTCAAACCGCGGACAGGCATTTACCATCCACTTTATAAGGCCAAAGTAGCTGTTGGGAAGAGGCTCACCAGGCCACATCCAGACTATCAAGCCCTTGATGGCTAGTTCGGCCGCCTTGTGGAGTTCGACCAATTGCTTCAGTTGGTCACTCAATGGCATCGGGTGTTCGGCCCCGGCATACTGGGACCAAAACAACTTCTCCGTTGAGCTCCCTTCTTCGGCACGGTAGAACTCCGTGGCATCCGATATGCTGCGTGGCAGATCTGCGAATGCCCCTGGAGAGCTTCGAATTCGGTTAAGTAAAAGAAAGGTCTCCTCCACATGCTTGCTCTGCATAATGAATGCCTTACCCGCCGCTATCTTCTTGGCCGCCTGGATTTCCTAGAGAGCCTTTTGGGCTTCGACCTTGGCATCTTTCGCGCTCTCGAGGGCTTTGGCAAGCTCGGACGCTTGCGTCTTGAAGTCATGCTCCAAGGTCTCGAACTTCTTGCTGAACTCCTGGAGCTCTTGTTGTACCTCCCCCACCCGAGCATCTTGCTTTTCACGCTCGGTGCGCTCTGTGGCCGCCTTGGCTTCAGCCTCGGACAACGCTTTTTTGAGGGCCGCCACTTCGGTCGTAGCCCCTATTAAAAATCATGATGCTTTTTGTTAGTGTCATCAATTTTTCTCCTCTACATGACACACAGACGAGGTATCACTTACCTTTGTTCTCCTCGAGCTGCCTCTTCATGAGGCCGAGCTCTTCTTCGGTCCGCCCCAGGTCCTGCCTGAGTTTGGTGACCTCAGCTATGCGCAGCGGCGGTCAGCAGTAACGCCTGCTTATTAACATAGACAAATACTGTCAGACTCCTGCGGATGAATAATTGACCCTCCGTTTGGCTTTTCTTTCCGAACACCAAACAGAGTATCAGGGGCTACTGTCTATCGGGTGATATTTTCTCACACTTTTCATTACTTACCTCAAAGCTTGTTAGGAGGCTGGTGCAGGCTTCGGTCAATCCGCTTTTGGCGAATCGGACCTTATCAATCACCGTACTCATAAGAGTACGGTGCTCTTCGTCAATGGAAGCGCCGCGAAGCGCTACCAACAAATTATCCAATGCCTCCGGCTGGGTGGAGGTCATTGGCACGGCTGGCTCGCCCTCCTTAGCGAGGGGCTGCCCACTTGAATCCGGAACCTGTGGAGGATCCGGTACTGTAACCGGCGGGGAGGCAGACTTGCTGTGGCTCCCGTCCGCATAATCCATGGGGATCTTACCCCCCATGTGCCCGGCGTCTGGGATTTTGCCTTGGGGCATCTCCAGAACCATCGCCCCCTGCTCTGGTATCCTTTGGGACAACATCTCAGTGTCGTCCGCAGGTCGTGGGGAGGTTGCTGTCGGGAGTGAATCCATCTCCGACTCACTCAAGGACCCATCCGAAGAAGATGCCCCAAGATTAGACCCGGCCGGGCTGCATACACATGTTCGGCGTTATTACAAACTATGAAGTTAAGGTCGCACGAAAGGTATTACAGAGTGCGGATACTTACGACCTCGCCCGGGGCTTGCCCCTGGGCAGCCACTCCTCCTCCCTGTAGGCGGCCGTGGTAGAGTGATCCGGAAGGGATGCCTTTCCCTCCTTCGGCGTCCTAGCCTCCCCCTGTGGGGCGGCTTTCCTTTTCTTCTCCTTCCCAGTGCGGGGAGGGGGCATTTCTTCATGTTTCCCCCGTCTCCATGGGAGGAAACTGCCTCGGCGTCCTCAGACGACGAGTCTATCATGGCCCTGCGCCGGAGACCTTTCCTGGTCCCCGCGGCCGCTTTCTTGGACCTTTCGGCCTCCCTGGTTGGGGCGGCCTTCATCTTCTTCTCCTCCCCTTCATGGGAGGAGTGCGCCTCATCGTCTTCGGGCGAGGCGTCCGGTGCAACCTCGTGTCGGAGACCCTTCCTGGTCCCCGTGGCCTTCTTTTTGGTCTTCTTCTCCGGCACCTTGTAAGGCGCCGGAGCCAGCATCTCCGTCAGGAGTGCGGTTGCTGGATCTTCAGGTAGCGGAGCCGGACAGTCAATCCGCTCCGCCATCTCCACGTAATCCTGTTTTGTCAGTATGATGACTTAAAGTCCTCCCACGAACACGTTGGGAAAGATTCATCTTGTGATACTCAGAGGACTTACCGGATTGGCAAAGCGCTTTGCGCTGAGTCCATGGTCCTTGGAAGTAGGGGGAGGAACTTCGCCGGTCTTCAACAGCACCTTCCAGACGTCCTTATGCATCATGTCGAAGAGCTCATGCAGCATCTGGTGTTCGGCCGGATCGAACTCCCACATATTGAATGCCCGTCTTTGACACGGGAGGATCCGACGGACGAGCATGACCTGGACCATGTTGACAAGCTTGATCTTCTTGTCCCTCATACTTTTGATGCAGGTCTTGAGTCCGGTCAGCTCCACAGGTTCGCCCCAGGCCAGGCCCTCCTTTTCCCAAGAGGTGAGCCGCGCGAGGATTCCGGATCGGAATTTAGGGGCCGCCACCCAATTCGCGTCGCGTGGCTCGGTGATGTTGAACCACCCTGATTGCCACCCTTTCACGGTCTCCACGAAGGAGCTGTCGAGCCGTGTAACGTTGGGCATTCTGCCCACCATGGCGCCTCCGCACTCCGCCTGCTGGCCACTCACGATTTTTGGCTTCACACAAAAGATTTGCAGCCACAGGCCGAAGTGGGGCCTGATGCGGAGGAAGGCCTCGCACACGACGATAAACACCAAGATGTTGAGGACGAAATCTGGGGCTAGATCATGGAAATCTAGCCCATAGTAAAACATTAGCCCGTGGACAAACGGGTGAAGTGGAAATCCTAGTCCGCGGACGAAATGAGAGAGGAATACTACTCTCTCCCTAGACTTTGGAGTGGGGGTGATTTGTCCCTCCGCTGGCAGCCTGTGCGCAATGTTTGTGGCCAGGTATCCGGCCACCCGAAGCTTGGTAATGTCCTCCTCCGTCTACTTGCCTCCCGCTCCGGACATGCTGCGAATGGTCCTACGGAGAAGGTGAGAACTTGGGCGTTGGGGCTCGAGAGTGCGAGAATGGATGAGCAAAGGAGGAAGAAGGCATGGGTAAGAATGGGGGATCCTTGTCCCTTTATAGAGGCAGTGAAAACTGTGCGCCTCCCCACTTTCCTGTTAAAAATCGCTTATTTTCCAAGCGCCACGTTAAATAACACTGTTGGGTTACCCGTACCCTTATTAATGAGAATCCCGTGACAAGGGGACACGATCTCTGCTTCGACAAGACGTGTCGAGGAAACCACCTCGCAATATGTGCGGTGGCCGGCTATGAGAAAACGGCTCGAATGATGACTCGGCCATGGTGTGATGTCACGATGTCAGCAGATTTGATTTGTGAAATATTTATCTCTCTACGGTGGTATGCGAAATTTGTCTTGCAGAGCCGGACACGATCCTTGTGTTCGGAATTTATCTTGAAGTATTCGGAGATGGAACCCGCCTTGCAATGCCGAAGACAATCTGCGCGCCGGACTCATCGTCATTGAAGCCTAGTTCAGGGGCTACTGAGGGAGTCCTGGATTAGGGGGTGTCCGGACAACAGACTATGTACTTCGGTCGGACTGTTGGACTATGAAGGTACAAGATTGAAGACTTCGTCCTGTGTCCGGATGGGACTCTCCTTTGCGTGGAAGGCAAGCTTGGCGATTCGGATGTTAGATCTCCTTCTCTGTAACCAACTCTGTGTAACCCTAGCCCCCTCCGATGTCTATATAAACCGTAGGGTTTAGTCCGTAGGACAACAACAATCATACCATAGGCTAGCTTCTAGGGTTTAGCCTCTACGATCTCGTGGTAGATCAACTCTTGTAATACTCATATCATCAAGATCAATCAAGCAGGAAGTAGGGTATTACCTCCATCGAGAGGGTCGAACCTGGGTAAAACATCGTGTCCCCTGCCTCCTTTTACCATCCGTCTTAGACACACAGTTCGGGACACCCCTACCCGAGATCCGCCGGTTTTGACACCGACAGGGGGAATGCCGACAGCTGGAATTCTGGCTGGAAAAGGAGCAAATATTGGAAACCTATTCTGCACAGCTCCAAAAATCCTGAAACTCCACGGAAGTCATTTTTGGAATTAATAAAAATTATTGAGCGAAGAAAACACCAAAGGGGGCCCACACCCTGGCCAGGAGGGTGGGGGACGCGCCCACCCCTACTGGGTGCCCCCTGTCTCCTGGGCCCCCTGGTGGCCCTCTGGTGCCCATCTTCTGCTATATGAGGTCTTTTACCCTGGAAAAAATCATAAGCACGCTCACGAGACGAAACTCCGCTGCCATGAGGCGGAACCTTGGCGGAACCAATCTAGGGCTCCGGCGGAGCTGTTCTGCCGGGGAAACTTCCCTCCTGGAGGGGGAAATCATCACCATTGTCATCACCAACGATCCTCTCACCGGGAGGGGGTCAATCTCCATCAACATCTTCACCAGCACCATCTCCTCTCAAAACCCTAGTTCATCTCTTGTATCCAATCTTGTATCAAAACCACAAATTGATACCTGTGGGTTGCTAATAGTGTTGATTACTCCTTGTAGATGATGCTAATTGGTTTACTCGATGGAAGATCATATGTTCAGATCCTTAATGCATATTAATACTCCTCTGATCATGAACATGAATATGCTTTGTGAGTAGTTACGTTTGTTCCTGAGGACATGGGTGAAGTCTTGCTATTAGTAGTCATGTGAATTTGGTATTCGTTCGATATTTTGATGAGATGTATGTTGTCTCTCCTCTAGTGTTGTTATGTGAACATCGACTACATGACACTTCACCATTATTTGGGCCTAGAGGAAGGCATTGGGAAGTAATAAATAGATGATGGGTTGCTAGAGTGATAGAAGTTTAAACCGTAGTTTATCTGTTGCTTCGTAAGGGGCTGATTTGGATCCATATGTCTAGTGTTGTGGTTAGGTTTACCTTAATACTTCTTTTGTAGTTGCGGATGCTTGCAATAGGGGTTAATCATAAGTGGGATGCTTGTCCAAGTAAGGGCAGTACCCAAGCACCGGTCCACCCACATATCAAATTATCAAAGTACCGAACGCGAATCATATGAGCGTGATGAAAACTAGATTGACGATAATTCCCATGTGTCCTCGAGAGCACTTTTCTCATTATAAGAAATTGTCCAGGCTTGTCCTTTGCTACAAAAAGGATTGAGCCACCTTGCTGCACTTATTTTACTTTCATTGCTTGTTACCCGTTACAATTTATCTTATCACAAAACTATTCGTTACCAACAATTTCAGTTCTTGCAGAGAAAACCTTACTGAAAACCGCTAGTCATTTCCCTTTGTTCCTCGTTGGGTTCAACACTCTTACTTATCGAAAGGACTACGATAGATCCCCTATACTTGTGGGTCATCAAGACTCTAGCTAATTGCTCTCACTTTTAATACGTATCCATATTGAGACTCAGAGTCATCCGAATCAGTGTCAAAGATTGCATCGACGTAACTCTTTATAACGACTTTTCTTATAGAAAAGAACAACCATTAAAGTATTTGAGCTTGATTTAGTCTCCACTCGACAGCGTATCTAGCTGGATTTACTCTCCACTTAACAGTCATCTGGATGTTTTAAGTTAAACCAGCCCAAAATATGTCTTCGTCGTGGTCGGATTGATATTGTTCATTTCCACATGTTTGAGTTTGCCCTCCGTGATTTACAGAGTGCGCCATATAACACGGGTTAGGTGCCTGGTACTTTTCTGTGCCCGTCTTAAAAACTAAAAAGACATCGACACTTGTATGTATATGGGACTATTATTACACATATGGCTGGATTTTTCTTGACTTTAGTCACTTTGCTCTCTATTATCCAATTTTTATTTAACAACCACATGATTTTGTTCTTCCTCCGGGAGTCGTGACATCCTATGACCATGAGTGCCTGGTGAACTGTCTGTCCTCATCACCCCGATAGTCGGATCGAATCGGCTGCTACCGCCACCCGTGCCATTCTCACGGACACGCCGCCCTATCTTACCATTATATCGTGTTTACCATGTCATTGTCACCTCAAGCTTTCCCTCAAACTTCACAAGCCTTCACACTAGCCACAATCTCAAAACCGAACTAATCAAGCCTCCGTCTCGGCTCCATCTATGATGACTTGGCCAACCACATTATCGCCGGCTCCAATTTGTACGTGACGAGCCCTCGTCACCTTGAGGCTCTGCGCGTGGGAGGGGGGGAATTGACTGACCTGCCAAAAAATAAAAATAGACGTTTGTTTATTAGCAAATTTGTATATGTATATGCACTCAGTTCTAGTGTTGTATATCTCTTGCATTTTTTTGGAACAAAATCTTTTTAGAGGATTGCTTCTTGTGTAAGTATAGTTGCTAATTACTCTCTCTGTTCCTAAACACAAGTCTTCTTAGAGATTTCAATGCGAACTACCTACCAAGCAAAATGAGTAAATCTACATTCTAATATATATGCATATATACATCTACATGTAGTTCATGTTGGAATCTCTAAAAAGAATTATATTTAGGAACGGAGGGAGTATTTCCCAACTGGTATTAGCGGTATTAGCTGACATCTAAGACATCTTCTTGTTTTACGTCTTCGATTTGATTAGCAAAAAATGTGTTATTTGTCATATAAAATATACTTGTGGCATGTTATATATATTTCAACTGTTAAACTGACGACCTAAGTTCCTGTGCCATACTTATATTCCCATCCGGAGAGATTATTCATCATGCAAGGACACACCGGATACTTGAGAAACCAAAAGAAGTTTGTAGATTTATCAGCAAAGGAAAATGGAAGCAACATAGGAGTGTCTTGATTTTATTAAATTTTCTACAATTAGGAGTGTCTTGATTATATGCCTATCCGGGCCCAAACACCAGGCGGCCGAGACACTAAAAAAACGTACACCCCAAAACTTCCACGCAGCTGCCACTGGCAGGTGGACCTACGAATCGACCCAGCTGCAAAATCCTTTGCCTGGACACGCTCCCTGGAATTCCCCATCCACCCCGTCCCCTCGCCACACGACTGCGCGAACACACATCCCACCACCGCACGTAATTACCCATCCACCCTTCCCGTCTCCCCACAACCACGAGCACGCCCCTCGGCTGAGGTCCCTCTGCACGAAAGCGCGGTGGCACGGGCGTAATTCCCTCCGAAGCCCGGGGGCCTTCTCTGGCGCGCTCTAGTATAAATAGGAGGCAACCCCCCTCCTGACGCCCCCCCGTCTCTTATAAGCCAGAAGAATTTTCTCTCGCCTCCTCCCCCTCCTCCAGTGCTCTCCCCGTCTCTCCTCCGATCTTTCTCTCGTCTCGTCCCGTTGTTTCCTCCCCTCCTCTCGTTCGGCCCCTGCGCTGTGAAGTTACCGTCCTGCCCCCGGTGGGCCCCACGGCCATCAACCTCCTGAAGATTTTTTTCCCTCCCAATAATTGTTTTTATTTCTTTCTTTTTTTGCATCCTCCACATACATACATATCCCATCAGAAACCGCTTTCCTCCCCATCGACGGCTCCTCTTGGCTGGCGCTGCTGACGTGGCGAGGTCCCAGCCGTTGATATGTCGCTGAGCGAGAAGCTGGAAGCGGCGCGTATCGCACTGGGCAAGCGCAAGGAGCGGGAGCTGCAGCAGCTGGGCCCCGCCCCGGCCCCGGCCCCGGCCCCAGCCCCAGCCCTAGCCCCAGAGCCTGCAGCTAAAGCCGAGCTGTCCAAGCCGGCTCGGGCCGGCAACAGCAAGCTGCTAGCCGGGAATCTGGCCCACGAGTTCCTGACCCACGGCACGCTCCTGGGCCGCCGGATCGAGCCGAGCCATCACCACCAACCCGCTGCCGCGGCCGCCTCCCCGCGGCCCGAGCCCGAGCCGAAGAGGAGGTACGCGGAGCTGTCCTGGCTGCTGATGACGAACGGGGCCCACATCCCCGGCGTCGTCAACCCCACGCAGCTCGGCCGCTGGCTCCAGATAAAGGAGTGACGCCGCCGCCCGCCGCCCCCATCGGCGCCCAGAAGAACCACCACCAGGAGGAGGAGGAAGGGCAGCAGCACATCAAGACAAAGCGGTTTCGTCGTTCGCCTCGCCTCTCCCATCCCCTCCCCTTGTCTTCTTTCCTAGATCTAGCGAGAAAACTTATTGCTGTTGCTGTTGTACTTAGCGCTATCCGTTCGATGCATTGGCACTGCTAGTCTTTAATTTCTTCTCCCGTATCATTCATGCGTGTTCGCTTCTTCTTTTTTATTGTCTGCGCCGCGCTCGACTCGATAGCAAAAGCCGATCGATGATGGATGGATCGATCGTGGCGGAAATGTTGCCATGTATGGCGACGCAACGAGCATGGCGTGCGCTGCTCGGTTGTTGGTCCCCGTTTTTATTTCCGTCTCCGTGTCTGGGTGGGCATGGGCGCATTCGGTTTGGTTTGGTTTGGGTGAGCGCCCCGGTCCGGAGCTCTGCTCCGTAATAAATACAGGCAAGCTGGCGCCCACCGCGTGCCAGGTGAAGGATCAAAGAACCGGGCGCGTGGTAGATATGTCATCCCATCTGTGTATGTTTCGTAGTAGTCGTATACTAGTAGTATACAGTAGTACGTGGTGCCGATTGATTATTCAGAGAGGCATTGGTTGTGACCTTTACATGAGATGATGCGTATATCCTTGTGGTTTTGAAGCCATTTAGATTTTGTTTATTGGATCAAGGGACGAAGGTGGTCTGGTCTGGACCCACTCGTGTTTCCAGACGAAAGCTTTGATTAGTTTTTTGTAGGGAAGCTTTGATGAGTTGGTCCTTGTTGTTTCCATTGATCGATGACAAGTATTTTGGCCCTTGCGCGCCTACCTGGTCCGTTACGACCTGTCTTGATTTCCATTTAAATACACGGGGATCGCTGCTGATTTGGTCGATCTTGATTTCCATCCATCGTCCACCGTATCGGTGCTGGTCAATGGTGGGAGAGAGGGCGATGCGAATGTGATCGTGCTAGTCCGTGGCCGTTGCTTGTGGAATCGTCTATCCAGATTTGTGTTGCACGAAAGAGGGTCCCTGGTCGGTCACCTCGCCTGGGCACGTAGCGTGGCTGGGATAGAAGCAGGGTCGCCTCTCGTGACATAGACTCATCGATCCGCCGGGTAGCAGGCGGCCACGACTCCAGAGGAGGCTAAATTTGGTGTTTTGATCTTTTTGTGAAAGTTTAGCAAGATCTGACACTGGTTCAAAAAATTTGCAGGATCTGACCATTTTTCTACCGCCAAGGTCAGACAGTAAGGTAATACCAGCCTACCGCGAAGGCCCCTTGCTGTAGGCAATCATAGAGCTGGCCTATCGCGGAACAGGCTGGCGGTAGCCTGTGTACTCCTACCACCGAGGTGCTCGGCGGTAGGTGAGCACGCACTGTATTTGATACTTAAAAATTATTTGTGTTAGGGCGTGCACCTCTTCCGCCAGTGGCCCCGATGATAGGATGTTATACCCTACCGTCATCGACCCTAACGGTAGAAAAATGGTCAGAGCTCGCAAAAAGTTCAAACCAAGGTCAAATCTCGCTAAACTTTTGCAAAAAGGTCAAAGCACCAAAATCGGCCTTCAAAGGGTGCACCGCCGAAAGCTTGTCGATTTGTTCGTCCCAGGGAGCTGCTAATCGGAACTCTGTACTTGATGCCTGCCTCGGGCTAGTGCAGGCTGCAAGGGAAGACTTCCGGATCCAGCGTCCAGACCTCCAAAATTCCAATAAAAACACACTCCGGGCAATTTCCGGGAATGGTCATGATGCCCTTGATGCCTTTCTGTTACTGGCGACGACCAGTATTGACATTCTCATCTAGTAGGATGAAGTCAGGTTGCCTTGAACCGAAATTACAGCTCGTAGACGCTTCTCTGAATTAAATTCTTGCTTGGTTGGTTGTCAGCCTCAGCCAGAATTAGTTACTACTAGTAGCAGACAGAGCGATGATGATTCGCGTCATTGAAGACAGCGGGCTGCTCTGTACCAACTGCGCCCGAAAAGGTAATACTACGGAGATTATTTGTATTGTGGCACAAAGAGAAAAGAGCATACTGCCTTCTCTCTTCTTCCCTACCTATAAGAAGTTAGTATAAAACATGTGAAAATCCATAGTAAACATGTGAAAACTCATGGATGAACAGTAAATTCAAATAAAATACAACAAAAATCTGAAAAAATTGTACAACAAAGATGAACAACTTTTCTGTGGGCGTGCAAAGTTTCATGGCAGTGTGACATAGGAGGAGCTCGGGACAGAGAAAACAAAATCAATGCTCCAAAATTAAAACTCTCAGAACTAGAACTCTGTTTTTTTTTGTTTTCTTGTCCAGAACTCCTATGATGTCATATCATCATGTATTTTTGCATAAATCTAGAAAACTGTGCATTTTTTGTGCCAATTTTTCTTTTCTTTTGCTATTATTTATTTTACTGTTCATCACCAGGAGCATATGGTCCCCACACCAAAACGCCGTCCTCGTAAAACATGCATCAATGAACTCTTGTTTGGGTTTCCCCCTTCTCGGAATGATTTGAGTCTTTTGTGTATCCTTGAATAACTACGTGCGGGTTTTATCGACAATTCAATGCACAATTTTTCATGTCCTAACATTGTAGCGGGAGAGTTTGGTTCTTGACAAAGCGCTTCATTGGAGAAGAGGAAGGGAAGGATGTACTCATGCGTCAACTCTATTGTGCGTCCTGAACTCTATTTATTTTATATACTTTTGCGGGAAACTTTCGATCTATTCATCATTAATCATGGTAGCACATCAAACACCGAAAATAATAAAAATTACATCCAAATTTATAAATCACTTGGCGACGACTATAAGCACTGAAGTGAACCGAAGGTGCGCCACCGTCATCGCCCCTCCCTCGCTAGAGCCGAGCACAATTTATTATAGTAGACAGTCGAGAAGTCGTCGTGCTAAGGCCCCATAGGACCAAAGCACTAGAACAACAACTCCCGTTGATGAAGAGAAGCTTAGATTGGAAGGATCCAACCCGAAGACACAAGAATAAAGACAAATAAAGACCGGATCCGAGCAGATCCATCAAAGACAACCACCAATCGAATCCTACGAGATCCGCCAGATACATACCTCCACACGCCCACCGACGATGCTAGATGCACCCCCGGGACGAGTGCTAGGCAGGGAGAACCTTATTCCATCTTCTGGGAGCCGTCACCATCTCGTCTTCCCGAGAGGACACAAACCCTAACAAAACTTGAAGACGCACCTAAAAACAGAGCCCTCTCGCCGCCAATGGCTGGGATCCACCTTGCACCCATGGCCATAAGGCCACATAAGACGTGGCGGTCGGCGGTGCCACCGATAGAAGGCAAAAACTCTAGCTGCTTTTCCTTACGAGGAGAGACGTAGCCAGGAGAGAAATCAAATTTGTCGTCAACTCTACTTCCCTAGGCAACGTATATTAACAAACATATACATCTGAAGTACTCGTGGGGTGTGCACCCTTATATGGGAAATAAAAAGACAAGATCTGGATAAGATAGATGCAAAATAAAATGGCATGATCCACATGTACCAAAATAACAATCCAATGCCTTTGTCACATATGATGACCACTTTGCCTCCCATTGAGCTCAGTAAGGTGACTTGCAGGGCTTAGGATAGGGCCGGGCCAACAAAATCATGGGCTTGTGCCAAACTCTAAAATTAGTCCTACACTCCTACCTCGCTAGAAAAATAGACCTATAATAGTAATATACATGCTATAATGTGTTACATAGCAATATGATATACCAAGAATCGCACCCATTCATTGAAAAACTTGCTTTCAGCTTAAACCGCTTTTCTACTGCGCGACACGGCCTTAAGCAATCTTCAAATCAATTATTCAAAAAAAAAAACTACATTTCTAGATGGAATCTTAGTACACAAACAGTACATGAGATATGGCATGAAACTGAAACACAAGAATATCGAGGATTGAGTTAAGTGTGTGATTCCCTTGATGACTTTGCCCTTGGACCACCTTGCTGCTAGATGTGGCCATAGGTAATGCCCTTGCCGTTGGACGTATAGACACCCATTTTCTCTCCAAGTTTATGGAGAATCGGGTTACGAGAAGACTATGAAATCAAATTGAACGAAGAAAAATAGATAAACCTAGGGATTATAGAAACAAGATTTTACCTATCATTGAAAGTCGAGGAGAAATTTGCTAGAAATCAACAAATTGTGATCTCGTCCTTCGTTAATTGAGGAAGAGGAAAGAGGAAAGAGCATCAACATCCATCATATGTTGATTGAGTTAAAGGAAAGGGACGACGAAGGACTCGAGGAGGCGGAAGGTGAAAAGAGGGAGGCGACTAGGAGAAGGTGTGGCTGACTCGCTCGGCTCGCTGCGTAGATGTCGTAATCCGGTTGCTAGCCTTTTGTTGTCATTGTCGGGCTGATTTCTTTCGTATTTTTCTTTGAGAAAATGTGTATATACGAACCTGAGTTGGGGCCCCTAAAATTTTGGGGGCCCAGGCCTGGCTTAGCGCCTATCCTACGGGGTCGGAAGGCGTGTGCCATTCAATGATTTTGTTTCCAGAAGACGTGGCGTTACTAGCATCCCACATGTGTCAGATTGGCACAAGCCCGTTGCTTTCTAAGGAACTCTTGTCATGTTTTTATAGCCCTTGTCGTATATATTACTTCAAAGTGGAGCCAACGACCCCACAAATGTCATACAAATCCTCAAAAAGAATGTAGCCAAATAAAAAGAAAAGTACAAAACATGTCCCCGAGGACACACGCCACACACTTAAACCAAGTCTATACATGCGGCCTCTACCCGCCACGTTAGTGCACACACGTCGAGAGATTTGCCTCCTAACCATATGCATCTATCATCGTTGTTGTTGACGAGCAAGTGCAGCCAAGACAAATTGCCTCCGCTTGGCTGGTTATCGAGCTTGTGTGAAGGTAGTCACCAACACCGACCATGAAGAAGATTCACATGTGACAACCACCAATTCAACCGATGGATGTGTGACCACGTAGTCCAGAATCCACAAAGACACTTCCTTGTATGGAGGTTGAAGTGAATCTCAATGGAAACCCATGGACGTCAACACAACAAGTTGCACTCACACTAGAGAAGGAGGACACCAAGAATATCCCCAGCAAAAATAAGATTCGGAGCTCATGCAATGCGATGCAACCATGCCCTCCCTATAGCTACAAGGAGACCAAGACAAAAACATGAAAACTCCCTTAATTAAGGAGACTTTGCATAAACATAGAAAGGACACATTGCATCTGACATAATTGGTTGTCGCCCCAGATAAGGAGGGTGACGATTGGTGTTGTAGCCATCAATGGTCGAGGTAACTACAAATGGAGGATCAAGGTTGATCTAGCATAGGATTATACTTCTCTTGAAAATGAATACCAAAAAGGACACTATGTCTAGCCCCCTGTAATAAAGGCGGGTGATCCTGATTGATCCGCCCACATTGAAAACCTCAACCTGGAATGCTTCAACATTTTCTGTAATTTTGTATGCCCCTACGTTTTTCCATCCCAAGGTCATGGTCTTGTTGGAGACACACCTCAATATATAACCGGTAGACAGTTCTGTGACAAATGATGAGTGTGGAGCTAAATAGTCTAGGAAAGTAATGATAAACGAGGAGTCCTTCTATTCAAAATGGGAAGCAACAAGATTAAGCTTTAAGCTTTGGTTGATTAAGCGTCAAGATAATATGGTGGCTCAAGAGATTGCTAAATTTAGCTTTGATAGAAGATCAGATGGTTGTCTTTTTAATAGTTCCCGCCCTCCGCGGCGTATGTTGTAAGGAACAATTGTAGAAAATAGTTAATTAATTAATACAAGTGGAGGTGTTTAAAGAAAGGGAAGCAACAAGTCGACTTCTAATTTGTAGCTAACCTTTTATTGATGTTTGACTGGAACAATAACATGATGTTTCTAGCAAATCATTAGCTTGTATTTGAGAGTTCATGAAAAAAGGACAAATAACAAATTATTTTTGCATGGACATTGTGATTTTCCATGGTTGGTTATGGGGATATTAATAAAATAATCCATGAGAAGGGTGGTGGGACTCAAATAGTACATGCAAGTGTTTACATGAAACTTCGAGTGGTCGCGGGTAGATGTTGTTGGTTTATATTGGTGATGTTTTCACCCAGAAAAGAGGAAGGAGACGATAACGGTTGGATCACAGAGTTATAAATAATGGAGTGGATATTAATATGCAGTAGTATAATCAGTCCAACCACTAAAAATCATTAACAAGCACTAATTAATATTCCTAGGAGCGGGATGGTAGGCGGGAAGATTCACGCTACTTCAAAGCTTGCTAGTTCTGCCAGGATGGATTTAATGAGGTGGTGCAACATGCATTTGAATAATCACACAGATTAAAGGATGCTCCATTTCATCTTTCACGTCATGCTCTGGTTTCAAGTTTCCTCTATGGTCTTGTAGCGTTAGAGGAAATCGTGTTTGTCCCAAAAATCTGCAACGTCCTCTCACACCTTTGGGGTGGGGGTAAATCAAAGGCGAGGATATGTCCTTGCTATGTTCATGCGACAACATCCTTATTTGGGGCGACAACCAATTATGTCAGATATAATGTGTCGTCACTGAACCGACTTGGATAGACATTTGTGATATCTACCTGCCACGTTAGTGCACACACGTCGAGAGATTTGCTTGGTAACCATATATGCATCTGTCATCATTGTTGTCCATGAGCAAGTGTAGCCAAGAAAAATTACCTCCACTTGGCTGCTTATCGAGCTTGTGTGAAGGTAGTCACCAGCACCGAAGATGAAAAGATTCAAATGCGACAACCACAATTTAATGGACAATTGTGTGACCGCATAGTCTAGAAACTGCAAAGACACATCTTGTATGGAGGTGGAAGTGAATCTTGATACATCTCCAATGCATCTATATTTTTTTATTGTTTCATGCTTTTATATTAACAATCTTGGATGCTTTATATGCTATTTTATATCATGTTTATGGGACTAACCAATTAACCCAATGCCCAGTGCTAGTTCCTGTTTTTTGCTTGTTTTTGGCTGTTTAGAAAATCAGTACCAAACAAAGTCCAAACGCAATGAAACTTTACGGTGATTTTTCTAGACCAGAAGGGACCCTAGAAGGTTTGGGGGGAGGCCAGAAGACCTACAGGAGAGTCACGAGCTCACAAGGTGCGCCCCTGAGCTTGTGGGCCCCACGCAGCTCCGTTTGACCTAATTCCACCTCTATAAATTCACAAAATATACCCAAACCAATAGAGAGCCACCTGAAAAACTTTTTCCGCCGCCGCAAGCTTATGTTCTTCCACAATCCCATCTGGAGGCCTTTTCCAGTACTCTGCGGGAGGGCGAATCAATCACGGAAGGCTTCGACATCATCCTTTGTTACCTTATGATGATGCGTGAGTAGTTTACCACAGACCTACAGGTCCATAGCTAGTATCTAGATGGCTTCTTATCTCTCTTTGATCTTCAATACAATGTTCTCCTCGATCTTCTTGGAGTTATATCTGATGTAATCTTCTTTTGTGGTGTGTTTGTTGGGATCCGATGAATTGTGGGTTTATGATCAGATTATTCATTGAAAGTAATTGAGTCTTTTCTGAACTTTATTATGCACGATTGTAATAGCTTTTATTTCTCTCTAATCTATCCGTTTGGTTTGCCCAACTAGATTGATTTATCTTTAGTGGGAGAGGTGCTTTGTAATGAGTTCAATCTTGCGGTGTCCTCACCCAGTGTCAGAAGGGATAACGAGGCATGTATTGTATTGTTGCTATTAAGGGCAAAACAATGGGGTTTAATCATATTGTTTGAGTTTACTTTGTCTACATCATGTCATCTTGCTTAAGGTGTTACTCTGTCTGTCATGAACTTAATACCATAGATGCATGCTGATAGCGGTCGATTGGTGGAGTAATAATAGTAGATGCAGGCAGGAGTCGGTCTACTTGTCACAGACATGACGCCTATATACATGATCATTGCCATGAATATGTCATAACTATGCGCTTTTCTATCAATTGCCAAACAATAATTTGTTTCCCCGCCGTATGCTATTGTTTCGAGAGAGAACCCTCTAGTGAAAACTATGGCCCCTAGGTCTACTTTAATCATATTATAAAAACCAAAAATACCTTGCTGCAATTTATTTACTTTTATTTTTGTTTTGCAATTTATCTATCTACTCACACAAGATTTGATCCTTGCAAGTAACGAGTTCAAGGGGATTGACAACCCTCTTGCCCGCGTTGGATGCTAGTATTTGCTTTTGTGTGTGTAGGTTTTGTTCACTAGGATTTGGTTGGTGCTCCTTCTGGTTCGATAAAGCTTGGTTCTCAATTGAGGGAAATACTTTTCGCTACTATATTGCTTCACCCTTCCTCTTCGGGGAAAATCCCAACGCAACTCACAAGTAGCAAATCTCAATGGAAACTCATGGAGATCAACACTACAAGTTGCACTCACACTAGTGAAGGAGGACACCAAGAATATTCCCAACACAAATAAGATCCGGAGCACATGCAATGCAATGCAGCCATGCCCTGCCTATAGCTACAAGGAGACCAATGAAAAACATGAAAACTCTCGAATATAAGGAGACTTTGCACAAACATAGAAAGGACACATTGTATGTGACATCATTGGTAGTCGCCCTAGATAAGGAGGGTGATGATTGGAGTTGTAGCCGTCAATGGTCAAGATAAGTACAAATGGAAGAGCAAGGTTGATCTAGCAAAGGATTATACTTCTCTAGAAAATTAATACCTAAGAGGACACTGTCTAGTCCCCCCTGCAAAATAAAGGTGAGTGATCATGATTGATCTGCCCACACTAAAACCTCAACCTTGGGAATTCTTCAAGATTTTTTGTACTTCTGTATGTCCCAGCGTTTTGCCATCCCAAGGTTGTGGTGTTGGAGACATGCCTCAATATATAACCAGCAAACCATTTTGCAATGGATGATGAATGTGGAGTTAAATAGTCTTGGCAAGTAACAGTAAACAAGGGGCCCTTCTATTCAAAAGGAAACAACAAGATTAAGCTTTAAGCTTTCAAAGATCAATAGTCAAGCTAATATGGTGGCTCATGTGATTGCTAGATTTAGCTTTGATAGTAGATCGGATGGTTGTCTTTTTAATAGTTTTCCGCCATGTGTGGCGTATGCTGTAAGGAACGGTTGTGAAAAATAGGTAATTAATTAATGCAAGTGGAGGTGTTTTCAAAAAAGGGGGAAGCAAGAACTCAACTTCTAATTTGTAGCTAACCTTTTGTTGATGTTTGAATGGAGCAATGACATGATTTTCTAGAAAATCAATAGTTTGTATCACTCCGTCTCAAAATAAGTGTCTCAACTTTGTACTAGCTTGAGACAATTATTTTGGGACGGAGGGAGTATTCGAGTGTTCATGGAAAAAATACAAATAACAAATTCTTTTTGCATGTACATTGTGATTTGCCATGGTTGGTTATGGGGATATTAATGAAATACTCCATAAAAAGGGTGGTGGGACTCAAATAGTGCATGCAAATTTTTACAGGAAACTTTGAGTGGATGCGGGTAGATGTTGTTGGTTTATATTGGTGATGTTTTCACCCAGAGAAGAGGAAGGACCAGGTAACGGATGGATCACACGGTTATAAATAATGGAGCAGATATTAATATGTAGTTTAATCAGTCCAACCACTAAAAATCATTAATGAGCACTAAATAGTATTCCTAGAGGCGGTATGATAGGCGGGAGGATTCATGCTGCTTAAAAGCTTGCTAGTTCCATCAGGATGGATTTAATGTGATGGTGCAACATGCATCTGAATAATCACACATATTAAAGGATGCTCCATTTCATCTTCCATGGCATGCTCTGGTTTGAAGTTTCTTATGTGGTCTTGTAGCGTTACAAGAAGTAATGTTTGTCCCAAAAATCTGCAACGTCCTCTCACACCTTTCAGGGGGGGAGGGTAAAACAAAGGCGAGGATATGTCCTTGCTATGTTCTCATGCCAACCTCCTTATTTGGGGCAACAATCAATTATGTGATTTCCATGGTTGGTTATGGGGTCCTTGATGAAATAATCTAGGAAAAGGAGGGTGGGTCACAAAGTGTATGCAAGTATTTTGCGGAAGTTTGATTGATTTTGGAACAGATAATGACTCATTATATTGGTGGCGTCTTCACTTAGAGAAGAGGAATGACAAGAAAACAATTGGAGTGGATATGCATATCGAGTTTAATCACAGTTACCACCAATCATCATTAATGACAATTGAATATTATGTATTCCTCAATATGGGCGATATGTGGGAAGATTCTTTTCGCTTTGAAGCTTTCTAGTTTTATGGGGATGGATTTAACGAGGTGGTGTGGCACGTGTGCCAATAATCGTCCTTGCATGACCATGAGGGGTGGAATACTATCCAAGTTAGGTCTACTCCCATGCACAAATCTAGTATGTTAGGGTTTTGGAATAAAATCCTATGTAGTTATTATGACAACCTCAAAGAGAACTTCAATGGGTGATGCACGAACTCATGCCAAATGATAACAAAGATAACAAAGAATTGGCATACAGAACTAGGAAAAAAATAGAGATGAGGGAACTCATTGGCGAAAAACATATCATGGGAAAATTGGTGACATGGATCTGACATGCTTCCAAGGTTTCTCTTCAGCTCATAAGAGCAAAATGATGGTTCACCTAATTCGGTGGAAAGTAAGAACTAGAAGTCGCCCTCTCACTGCAGCGGTGAAGGACAAGAAGAATATCTCGGGCACAAAAAAGATCCACAATCCAGGTAGTATGCTGCAATCATGGCTTGTATGCAACCCAACTTTTTCTATCCATGAGGTAACTAGGCAATGCAACTACAACAAAGAGGCTTGACGATAAGGATACTTGGCAAGCACACATGTATTTTCCAGAAGTGGTTGTGTCTCTTGATCATGATGACGAGGACTCGGGATGTGGATGTCCACTATCGGGGAGAGTAAAACACAGGGATGAGGTAGATCTAATATTGGATAATACCTCCTTGGAAAATGAACACCTAGAGGACACTATGTCTAGTCCCATCAAGTCAAGGGAGGTGATCATGATTGATACTCCAATGATAAAAATCTCAACCTCGAGAATACTTTGATAGTGTGCTAAAAGCCAATAAACTAATTTGTAATGAATGATGAATATGGCATGTTAAATAGTCAGAGAATTATCGGTGGTGATGGTGGAATGAGTGTTATTTTGTTTGAAAAAGGAAATGATATGTCAACCAATATTTTGTGGCCAACCTTTATTAATGCCATGATAGAGTAAGAACAATACAACAAATAGCAGTTCATTGCTTTGTATTGAAATTTCATGAAAACTAAAAATGGACAAAGACAATTTTTGCATGGGCACTACAATTTGCCATGGTTGATTATGGGGTTTTAAAGAAACACTCCATCAAAATGAGGATGTGATTCAAATAGTATATATAGGCTTTTTGTGAAACCTTGAGTGATAATGGATTATATATCGTTGATTATATTGGTGACCTTTTCACCTAGAAAAGAGGAAGTCCAAAAGAGCTATTCGGTCAAACAATTATGAATAGATAAATATGAATGTGGAGTTTAATCACTCGAACCACCCACCATCATTTATGAGCACTAAATACTATTCCTCAAGATGCATGGAGGGGTAGGCAGGAAGATTCATCTTGCTTTGAAGCTTACTAGTTCCATGAGGATGTGTTTTTTTAGAGAAAAGGCATATGCCCGACTTTATAAATAAAGCCACCAGGCAGAGTACACAACCAACAGAACATAATAGAAGTAGCAGCATCCCCATCGGGAATCAACCGAAATAAACAGTTTTAAAATAACAGGCACGCGGGCCAACAACCTACTACCAATGGCCTAAAAGATTGACCAACAACAACATAAGCGCAAAAGTTAGAATCATTAAGGAGCAGCTTGATCTTGCTGAGACAAAGTTAAAGCCATGCTTTGTACTCGAGAGATCAACAACTCCATAATGTTTTGGGTTTTAAAAAACAAAGAAGTGGTTATGACAAGCTCAAAGAGAACCACAATGGTTCATGGGAGGACATATGTCATGTGGTTATGAAGCAAAAGAGTTGGCATGCATGAGTGGGGAAAAATTAGGGCAAGAGGAAACACATTGGTGAAAAACAAGAAGTTGAATGAAAATGATGAGTTGGAAACGAGATGGTCTCTCTACAACTAAGAAATAAAAAACTTTCTACCAATATTTTCTCTGCAGAAAGGCCGAATGCCATATGTTAAATAAAATCACCCCTTATAAGATCTTCCTTATAGTAGTTAGAAATTAGAGTCAAGTCCTGTATGAATTTAACATCATCTTCCTTGTGCATCCACCAGCGACGCATCATGACCAAAACTCATTCCCGTCACTGGGCCTCCGCCATAGAGTAGTAATTCAGTTAAAACCCGAATAGCCTGTAGAAGTAACATCCAATGAGTTGTTGATTTAGACCAGAAGACGCCGACGACAATGATTTTGATATAACACCGCCCAAAGAGAGCCAAAAAATGAGAAGGGCCAAAAGACAATCCCAATTCCGGTGTAGCACACAAGATGCAATTCTATCCCGATCACGTGATGAATTCATGATTGGGACATAATCGCATTTCGAGCGCATAGCAAGGTGGATATCATTACAACATACCATGTACCGAATATATGAGAATATAAGACAAAGTCTTACACCCACCACAAGCTACAACATGAATACACCAATACATAGCAAACATCATATAGAAGAGCAGGATCCGACTCCGGATGAAATCAAACAAAAAGTACAACGACATTCACCCTGCTAATCCCAGGCTCCTGACCCCGAACCCATCCTATGATTATCGAAGAGGAGGAAGAAGAAGAACTCAAAATAGCACAAGCATGCATCTCTCTCACGTCAAAGCATCACTTTACCTGTACCTGCACCTGTTGTAGTAGTAATCTGTGAGCCACGGGGACTCAGTAATCTCATTACCAAGGGTATCAAAAACTAAGCTTAATGGGTTCAGAATGGTTAAGTGGTGAGGTTTCAGCAATCACTAAGCATTTGTATGGTGGCTAACTTACGAGTACAAGAATAAGAAGAGTAAACTAAGCATAATGGTCGCAAACTAGTAATGAGCAATAAGTGATCCTGAACTACTTACGAGTCAAACATAATCACACCATGTTCTCTTCCCAAATTCCCTCGAAAAGAGACGGTCACGATTACGCACGCGGTTGGTGTATTTTAATTGGGATTAGTGCCAAGTTCTCTACAACTAGACATTATAAATTTCCAAGTCGCCACATAACCGCGGACACGACTTCCAAAAAGATTTAACCCTGCAGGGGTGCTCCAAGTAGTCTGTTATAAATTACCACACGCATCCGATGGAACATCCTCACACTATGATAACATGATGCTTATGATAATGAATCCTGGTGGACAAGTCACTCGTCAAAGGTACAACTAAACCAGCAAGACCTCTCGGTGTGCCGACACCCCGATAGGAGCTACGCGTATCTTGTCTCAGGCCATGACCCGATGAATACTATTTATGGCAACTGGAGGCCCCAGTTAATTGGGTGGCACCACAAGTGGCTCTGTTTTGGACCAACACTCATGAGGAGCACTGGCCCGGGGTTATTGACTAATTATCCTCGGGTGCTAGCCGGTCCCTATGCAAGTTTTGGTTGTTATTAGGCAAATGGTAAAACCAGAGTTGGGCCTTGTTGGAAGAAGTACACCTAAGCAAATGATCAAGGGGGTCCCCATAAAACACCACACATGTTAGGAGCGCTCGTCATGGAAAATAACACCGGTATGACGGAAACTAGGGCGGCAAGAGTGGCACAAAACACCAAGCAAAAGGTTGAGCCTTCCATCCTTTACCAAGTATATAGATGCATTAATTAAGTAAGAGATTGATACATCCACTTTGCATCATGCTTTTATATCAATATTTATTGCATTATGAGCTGTTATTACACGTTATGCCACAATACTTATGGCTATTCTCTCTTATTTTACAAGAATGATCATGATGCCCTCATGTCCGTATTTTATTTTTATCGACACCTCTATCTCTAAACATGTGGACATATTTTTTGATTTCGGCTTCCGCTTGAGGACAAGCGAGGTCTAAGCTTGGGGGAGTTGATACGTCCATTTTGCATCATGCTTTTATATCAATATTTATTGCATTATGGGCTGTTATTACACGTTATGCCACAATACTTATGGCTACTCTCTCTTATTTTACAAGAATGATCATGATGCCCTCATGTCCGTATTTTATTTTTATCAACACCTCTATCTCTAAACATGTGGACATATTTTTCAATTTCGGCTTCCGCTTGAGGACAAGCGAGGTCTAAGCTTGGGGGAGTTGATACGTCCATTTTGCATCATGCTTTTATATCAATATTTATTGCATTATGGGCTGTTATTACACGTTATGCCACAATACTTATGGCTGTTCTCTCTTATTTTACAAGGTTTACCATGAAGAGGGGGAATGACGGCAGCGGGGATTCTGGTTGGAAAAGGAGCAAATATTGGAAACCTATTCTGCACAGCTCCAAAAGTCCCGCAACTCCATGAAAGTCATTTTTGGATTTATTAAGAATTATTGGGCAAGGAAAGTACCTGAGGGGTCCAACACCCTGGCCAGGAGGGTGGGGGTGCCCCCCCGTACAGGGCGCGCCCCCTGTCTCCTGGCCCCCCTGGTGGCCCTCCGGTGCCTATCTTCTGATATATGAGGTCTTTCAACTGGAAAAAATCATAAGGAAGCTCACAAGACGAAACTCCGCCGCCACGAGGCGGAACCTTGGCGGAACCAATCTAGGGCTCCGGCAGAGCTGTTCTGTCGGGGACACTTCCCTCCGAGAGGGGGAAATCATCACCATCATCATCACCAACGATCCTCTCACTGGAGGGGGTCAATCTCCATCAACATCTTCACCAGCACCATCTCCTCTCCAAACCCTAGTTCATCTCTTGTATCCAATCTTGTATCAAAACCACAAATTGGTACCTGTGGGTTGCTAGTAGTGTTGATTACTCCTTGTAGTTGATGCTAATTGGTTTACTTGGTGGAAAATCATATGTTCAGATCCTTAATGCATATTAATACTCCTATGATTATGAACATGAATATGCTTTGTGAGTACTTCCGTTTGTTCCTGAGGACATGGGTGAAGTCTTGCTATTAGTAGTCATGTGAATTTGGTATTCGTTCGATATTTTGATGAGATGTATGTTGTCTCTCCTCTAGTGGTGTTATGTGAATGTTGACTACATGACACTTCACCATTATTTGGGCCTAGGGGAAGGCATTGGGAAGTAATAAGTAGATGATGGGTTGCTAGAGTGACAGAAGCTTAAACCCTAGTTTATGCGTTGCTTCGTAAGGGCTGATTTGGATCCATATGTTTCATGCTGTGGTTAGTGAGGGAGTCCTAGACTAGGGGGTGTCTGGATAGCCGAACTATCATCATCAGCCGAACTCCAAGACTATGAAGATACAAGATTGAAGACTTCGTCCCGTGTCCGGATGGGACTTTCCTTGGCGTGGAAGGCAAGCTTGGCGATACGGATATGTAAATCTCCTACCATTGTAACCGACTCTGTGTAACCCTAGCCCTCTCCGGTGTCTATATAAACTGGATGGCTTTAGTCCGTAGGACGAACAACAATCATACCATAGGCTAGATTCTAGGGTTTAGCCTCCTTGATCTCGTGGTAGATCTACTCTTGTAACACACATCATCAATATTAATCAAGCAGGACGTAGGGTTTTACCTCCATCAAGAGGGCCCGAACCTGGGTAAAACATCGTGTCCCTTGTCTCCTGTTACCATCCGCCTAGACGCACAGTTCGGGACCCCCTACCCGAGATCCGCCGGTTTTGACACCGACATTGGTGCTTTCATTGAGAGTTCCTTTGTGTCGTCGCCGATAGGCTCGATGGCTTCTTCGATCATCATCAATGACGCAGTCCAGGGTGAGACCTTCCTCCCCGGTCAGATCTTCGTATTCGGCGGCTTTGCGCTGCGGGCCAATTCGCTTGGCCGTCTAGAGCAGATCGAAAGTTACGCCCCTGGCCGTCAGGTCAGATTTGGAAGTTTGAACTTCATGGCTGACATCCGCGGGGACTTGATCTTCGATGGATGCCAGCCACAGCCAAGCGCGCCGCACTGTCACGATGGGCATGATTTAGCTCTGCAGCCGGACAGTACCTTGGAGGCCGCACTCGAGTCCGCTCCGATCTTCAATTCGGAGCCGGCTGCGCAGATCGTAGACGGATGGCTAGACACCGCCTCGGGGGCTGCAACCTCTATGGCGATAGAGCTGAACACTGACCTTGTCCCTCACGAAGCTCGTGACTCCAAGGTGCCGGACTCCTTTCCAGACTCTGAACCTCCCGCGCCCCCTCCAATCGAATCCGATTGGGCGCCAGTCATGGAGTTCACCACAACAGACATCTTTCAACACTCACCTTTTGGCGACATCTTGAGTTCGCTAAAGTATCTCTCGTTATCAGGAGAACCCTGGCCGGACTGCGGTCAGGATGGTTGGGATGCGGACGACGAAGAAATTCAAAGCCCACCCACCACCCACTTAGTAGCCACTGTCGACGATCTAACCGACATGCTAGACTATGACTCCGAAGACCTCGACGGTATGGACGACGATTGCGGAGACGACCAAGAACCAGCGCCTACCGGGCACTGGAAAGCCACCTCATCATATGACATATACATGGTGGATATCCCAAAGGATGGGAATGGCGAAGCAACAACGGAGGATGACCCCTCCAAGAAACAGCCCAAGCGCCGGCGTCAGCGGCGCCGATCTAAATCCTGCCACAGCAAGAATGAAGATTCCAGCACCGGAGACAATAACACACCGGACAGTTCCAAAGACAACACACTCTAGCAAGATTCAGCGCTAGAGGACGGAGACGCCAGCCCTCATGAGAGAGCGGCAGAAGAAGAGGTAGAGGATTATATGCCTCCCTCCGGAGACGAGTCAAGCCTCGACGATGACGAATTCATCGTGCCTGAGGATCCCGTCGAACAAGAGCGTTTTAAACGCAGGCTTATGGCCATGGCAAACAGCCTCAAGAAAAAGCAGCAACAGCTTAGAGCTGATCAAGATCTGCTAGCCGACAGATGGACTGAAGTCCTCACGGCCGAAGAGCATGAGCTGGAACGCCCCTCCAAAAGTTACCCTAAACGCAAGCTACTCCCCCATTAGAGGAGGATGCGTATGAACCTGCATCACCAGCAGACAATACGGCTGACCGACCACCCCGCGGTCGCGACAGAGAGGCCCCTAGGCCCTTCACTAGAACCGTACCCCAGCATCGCTCGAAGAGCACAAAGCCACAGGGGAATGCTCCAGACTTGCGAGATATATTGTAGGATAAGGCAAGACAATCAAGATCAATCTATGGATCGCGTGGGCACCCCATGATATGTGACAACAACCGTCGCGCCGGACACAGTAAGTCCGGCCGGGCCGAACAAAATAGACAAAGCTCTTTCGAGCCCCGTCGTGATATCGCCCAGTACAGAGGCGCCGCACACCCACTATGCTTCGCAGATGAAGTAATGGATCATCAAATCCCCGAAGGGTTTAAACCCGTGAACATTGAATCCTACGATGGCACAACAGACCCCGCGGTTTGGATCGAAGACTATCTCCTTCATATCCACATGGCCCGCGGTGATGATCTTCACGCCATCAAATATCTCCCACTCAAACTTAAAGGACCAGCCCGGCATTGGCTTAACAGCTTGCCAGCAGAGTCAATCGGGAGTTGGGAAGACCTGGAAGCCGCATTCCTCGATAACTTCCAAGGCACGTATGTGCGGCCACCAGACGCCGATGACCTAAGCCACATAATTCAGCAGCCAGACGAATCGGTCAGACAATTCTGGACACGGTTCTTATCCAAGAAAAACCAAATCGTCGACTATCCGGATGCGGAAGCCCTCGCAGCCTTCAAACACAACATCCGCGACGAGTGGCTTGCCCGGCACCTGGGACAGGAAAAGCCGAAATCCATGGCAGCCCTCACATCACTCATGACCCGCTTCTGCGCGGGTGAGGACAGCTGGCTAGCACGCAGCAATAACCTGAGCAAAAACTCTGGCAGTCCGGATTTCAAGGACCGTAATGGCAGGTCGCGTCGCAACAAAAACAAATGCCGCATTAACGGCGATAACAGTGAAGAAACGGCAGTCAACGCCGGATTCAGAGGCTCTAAACCCGGTTAGCGGAAAAAGGCATTCAAAAGAACTACTCTGGGTCCGTCCAATTTGGACCGAATACTCGACCGCTCGTGCCAGATACACGGCACCCCCGAAAAGCCAGCCAACCACACCAACAGGGACTGTTGGGTATTCAAGCAGGCAGGCAAGTTAATTGCCGAAAACAATGACAAGGGGCTGCACAACGATGACGAGGAAGAGACCCGACTGCCGAACAATAGAGGACAGAAGGGTTTCCCCCCACAGGTGCGGACGGTGAACATGATATACGCAACACACATACCCAAAAGGGAGCGGAAGCATGCACTCAGGGATGTATACGCGATGGAGCCAGTTGCCCCGAAGTTCAATCCATGGTCCTCCTGCCCGATCACTTTTGACCGAAGGGACCACCCCACCAGCATCCGCCATGGCGGATTCTCCGCATTGGTTCTAGACCCAATCGTCGATGGATTTCACCTCACCAGAGTCCTGATGGACGACGGCAGCAGCCTGAACCTGCTTTATCAGGACACAGTGCGCAAAATGGGCATAGACCCCTCAAGGATTAAACCTACCAAGACGACCTTTAAAGGCGTCATACCAGGTGTAGAAGCCAATTGTACATGCTCAGTTACACTGGAAGTGGTCTTCGGATCCCCGGATAACTTCTGAAGCGAGGAGTTAATCTTCGACATAGTTCCATTCCGCAGCGGCTATCATGCTCTGCTCGGACGTACCACGTTCGCAAAGTTCAACGCGGTGCCGCACTACGCATACCTCAAGCGCAAGATGCCAGGCCCTCGAGGAGTCATCACAGTCAACGGAAACACTGAACGCTCTCTCCGAACGGAGGAACATACATCGGCTCTTGCGGCAGAAGTACAGTGCAGCCTCTTAAGGCAATTCTCGAGTCCGACCGTTAAGCGATCGGACACGGCTAAACGCGCCCGGAGTAACATACAACAAGACCACTGGCACGTTCCGAGCACGCGTAGCAGTGCGGCCCCAACCCCAACCCCTGCAAAACGTCAAGATAGGTCCTTCGCGTACACCATTACGCTCTGAAGATACCATGGGCATGGGGAGAGGGGCATGACCACGATAGGCCCAGAATACGGCTTAACCACACCAGGGGCTCTCAAGTGTGTCGTTCTTTTTTTCTTTTCTTTTTATTTTTTTCCACAGGACTCCGTTTGTCAGAGGCCCTGTCCGGCAGCAGACCTGCCGAACTCACGATGCAACAGCCAGGGAAGGATAAAGGCTACAACGAATATCCAGGTGGTCTCCATTACGAGCATTAAATCTGTTTTATGCACCATTCCGCAACCTACCCCTGGAGGGGGACATGTTTAACAGTCCCATCCCTTGCTTATCGCACCATTTGTATCGTTCTGCACTTACATCAGTTTTTCTTGAATAAGTAATGCAGCACCCTTTTGCTTCCAATTGCATTTCTCTCTTATACATATGTTCATTTGTGACATGTCACATCCGTACGTTTTGGTACGGCTAAATACACCAGGGGCTTATGTTTCCCGCATCACGGTGTGATAAGTCCGAACACTTTCACAAGTGCGGCACCCCGAAGTTATAGCATTATATGCATCGGCTCCGAATCATGTCTTGGGTCAATAGTTGGGTGTGCCCGGCTCCCATGTTTTGGTACCTTACGTTCCGTTGTATCGGCTAAGGTAGCACTGGGAGAACCACTGTGATTGCGCCCCGGTTGAGCTGGGCGAGCGCCTCAGTGGAGAAAGCTAAAACTGACCGTCATGATGAGGCGAGAGCTGGTCGCTGTTCGAGAGGTTTTTTGCGAGTCCTTAAAGACTTATGCCGCTTAGAGCGAGGAGCCGACTTTGTCCGGCCCAGGCGTGGATAGCGCCCCAAATTCGGCCTTCCAAAGACTAGGGGCTTCGCCGAAACTTAAAATTATAGAATTCTATGGCTAAGTGAGAGTGTTCAAGCATTATAAGTCCGGTTGCCTTGTTCGTTGTGTTGAGCGCCTCCGTAGATGGACCCAAATATGGGAACAAGAGTGCTCAAATTTATCCCGAACACCCCAGCACTCGTGGCATGGGGGCTGAAGCCGACGACTTGCCATCTCTCAGATTTGATAAACAGCCGCACAGAAGGTAATATTTTAAATTCAAATGCATTGCTTAGCGCAAATGAACTAAGTTTTCAGCGCACAGGATAACAAAATGCGAGTCTACTCAAATATTACATCTTTGGAGCACTCACCTGCAATAGTGCAGGCACCCTTCAGCACACTCTTGTAATACATCTCGGGCATGCGATGCTCCTTGCCCTGCGGTGGCGGGTCCGTCACGAGCTTCTGGGCATCCATCTTGTCCCAGTGCACCTTTGTGCAGGCAAGGGCCCGACGGGCACCTTCAATACAGGCGGAGTGCTTGATGACTTCAACCTACGGGCACGCATCCACCAGCCGCCGCACCAGGCCGAAGTAGCTCCTAGGCATGGCCTCCTTAGGCCACAGCCGAAGTATGAGGCCCTTCATGGCCTGTTCGGCCGCCTTGTGGAGCTCGACTAGCTGCTTCAGCTGGTCTCTAAGGGGCACCGGATGTCCGGCCTCAGCATACTGAGACCAGAAGACCTTCTCCGTCGAGCTCCCCTCCTCGGCCCGGTAGAACGCGGCAGCATCGGACACACTGTGAGGAAGATCTGCGAACGCTCCTGGAGAGCTCCGAACTCGGGTAAGCAACAGGTAATTAACACTCACATGCTTACTTTGCATAAAAAATGCCTTACCCGCTGCTATTTTCTTCAACGCCTCGATTTCCTAGAGGGCCTTGTAGGCTTCGGCCTTAGCGGCTTTGTCACTCTCAAGAGCTCAGACCCTCGAGTCTTCGAGTCACGCTCCAGGCTATCATGTTTTTTCACGAGATCCTGGATCTCCTGCTGTACCTCCGCCACCCGCGCCTCCTGCTTCTCTCGCTCGGTGCGGTCCGCGGCCGCATTGCGTTCGGCCGCGGCCACCGCCTCTTCCAGGGTCGCCACCTCGTTAGTGGCCCCTGCAATACCCACGTTATCCTTGTCACTTTTTTTTGCAACCAAAATCCTTTTTTGTAAGGTACAATTTTAATAAGGTGTTACTCACCTTCCTTGTCCTCGAGCTGCTTATTGGCACGGACGAGCTCGTTCTCGGACCGCTCGAGGCTTTCCTTCAAAGTATTGACCTCCGCAGTCTGTGCGGCAGAGGTCAGTAGCGCAGCAATCCCATATTGACATATTTTTTATGACTCCTGCGTATATCTTCTTAGATCCTCAGTCCAGCTTTTCTTTCTGAACACCGAACCGAGCATCAGGGGCTACTGTCTATGCGGTACTATTTTACATATATCAAAATTCTTACCTCAAAGCATGTTAGAAGGCTGCTGCAGGCTTCGGTCAGCCCGCTCTTGGCGAGCTGCACCTTCTGAATCACCGCACTCATAACAGTGCGGTGTTCCTCTTCGATGGAGGCGCCATTGAGCGCCTCCAGCAAGCTATCCGGCGCCTCCGGTTGGACGGAGGCTGCCGGTGTCACGGTCTTGCCCTTCTTATGAAGGGGCCGCCCGCCGGACTCCGGAGCCACTATGGGATCCGGAGCCGAGTCCGGTGCAAAGTCCGGGAGGTTGTCCTACGACACCTTCGGGGCCTCCTCCTCCTAGCGGGTCCCTTCCCAGGATCCCACCTCGGCATCGTCCGTGTCACGGGGGGTGGAGGCGGTCGGAAGAGAATCCATATCCTACGCACCTAAGGACCCGCTCGACGAAGCGGGAAGATCGTCCTTGGGCAGACTGCAGGGTTGTATGCGGCATTAGAAAGACATTGTGTGGCAAAAAAGAAAAACCATGAAGTTATTCGGGAGTCCGGATACTCATGATCTCGCCAGGGGCTTGGCCCTTGGAGGCCAATCCTCGTCGTCGTCACTGGCGTTGGCAGAACAGTCCGGGGGAAGAGTTTTTCCCTTCTTGGACCTTTCGGCCTCCCTCGTTGGGGAGGCCTTCCTTTTCTTCTCTCCCCCCCACTGGGGGAGAGGCTTTCTTCTTCTCCTCCTCGCCTTGGTGAGAGGAGTCGGCCTCGGAGTTGTCATCCGATAGCACCTGAAAACGGGAACTCTTCCGAGTCCCCGTGGCCTTCTTCTTGGCCTTCTTCTCCAGCACCACGTGGGGTGCCGGAGCCATCAGCCCCGTTAGGCGGGTGTCCGCTGGGTCCTCTAGCAATGGGGCCGGACAGATAGTCCACTCGGCCTTCGCCAGCCAGTCCTGTCAAAGGAAAGGGAGTTTATATCCCGCATAGAGTCAAACTATGGAAAACAAGCATCCCGTAAAGGATAAAATCGCTTACCTCGTCAGCCGGACGCTGCGAGCTGAATCCGCGATCTTCGGTAGCGGATGCGGGAGCCTCGGCGCCCTTGAACAACACCTTCCAGACATCTTCATACGTAGTGTCGAAGAGCCCGCTCAAAGTCTAGTGCTGCGCCGGATCGAACTCCCACATGTTGAAGCCCCGTCGTTGGCACGGGAGGATCCGGCGGATGAGCATGACCTGGACCACGTTGACAAGCTTGAGCTTCTTGTCCACCAGCTTTTGGACGCAGGCTTGGAGTTCGGTCAGCTCCTCCGAATCACCCCAAGTCCGGCCGCTCTCTTTCCAGGAGGTGAGCCGTGCGGGGATGCCAGATCTGAATTCGAGGGCTGCCGCCCATTCAGGGTCACGCGGCTCGGTGATGTAGAACCACCCCGATTGCCACCCCTTGATGGTTTCCACGAAAGTGCCCTCAAGCCAAGTAACATTGGACATCCTGCCCACCATGGCGCCTCCGCACTCCGCTTGGCTGCCCTTCACAACCTTCGGCTTGACACTGAAGGTCTTGAGCTACAAGCCGAAGTGGGGCTGGATGCAGAGGAAGGCCTCAAACACGACGATAAATTCCGAGATGTTGAGGATGAAATTCGGGGCCAGATCATGGAAATCCAGGCCGTAGTAGAACATGAGCCCCCGGACAAAGGGATGGAGTGGGAAGCCCAGTCCGCGGAGGAAATGGGTAAGAAATACTACCCTATCATGGGGCCTGGGGGTGGGGATGAGCTCTCCCTCGTCGGGGAGCCGATGCGCGATGTTGCTGGACAAATATCCGGCGCTGCGCAGCTTCTGGATGTGCCCCTCCATAACGGAGGAGGCCATCCACTTGCCTCCTGCTCCGGACATAGTTGGAGGAGGTTGAGGTGAGATGTGCGGACTTGGACGCTGGAGCTCGAGTTCGCAGGGATGGATAAGCCAAGGAGGAAGAAGGCGCAGGTGAAAGGGTTGGATCTTTATCCCCTTATATGGGCGGACGAAAACATGCGTCCCCACCAGCCTGATAAAACTCACTTATCCCCCAAGCGCCGCAATCAATGGCGCGGTTTGGTTACCCACGTCCGTATTGATGGGAATCCCGTAATAAGGGGAACATGATCTCTGCTTCGACAAGACGTGCCAAGGAAACCGCTTCGCTAAACGCGCTGAGGTGGTATAATAAAAACAATTCGAGTAAAGGCTTGGCAGCGGCGTGGCGACACACCACGAAATACGTCAGCAGATTGAACTTGTGTAAATATTATTCTCTCTACGGTGGTATGTGGAAATTATTTTGCAGAGCCGGACACTATCCTGGTGTTCACAATCTTCGGAGGAGGAACCCGCCTTGCAATGCCGAAGACAATATGCGCGCTGGACTCGTCGTCATTGAAGCCTGGTTCAGGGGCTACTGAGGGAGTCCTGGACTAGGGGGTGTCTGGATAGCCGAACTATCATCATCAGCCGGACTCCAAGACTATGAAGATACAAGATTGAAGACTTCGTCCCGTGTCCGGATGGGACTTTCCTTGGCGTGGAAGGCAAGCTTGGCGATACGGATATGTAGATCTCCTACCATTGTAACCGACTCTATGTAACCCTAGCCCTCTCCGATGTCTATATAAACCGTATGGCTTTAGTCCGTAGGACGAACACCAATCATACCATAGGCTAGCTTCTAGGGTTTAGCCTCCTTGATCTCGTGGTAGATCTACTCTTGTAACACACATCATCAATATTAATCAAGCATGACGTAGGGTTTTACCTCCATCAAGAGGGCCCGAATCTGGGTAAAACATCGTGTCCCTTGTCTCCTGTTACCATCCGCCTAGACGCACAGTTCGGGACCCCCTACCCGAGATCCGCCGGTTTTGACACCGACAGTTAGGTTTACCTTAATACTTCTTTTGTAGTTGCGGATGCTTGCAATAGGGGTTAATCATAAGTGGGATGCTTGTTCAAGTAAGGGCAGTACCCAAGCACCGGTCCACCCACATATCAAATTATCAAAGTACCGAACGCGAATCATATGAGCGTGATGAAACTAGATTGATGATAATTCCCATGTGTCCTCGGGAGCGCTTTTGTCATTATAAGAAATTGTCCAGGCTTGTCCTTTGCTACAAAAAGGATTGGGCCACCTTGCTGCACCTTATTTACTTTCATTACTTGTTACTCGTTACAAATTATCTTATCACAAAACTATCTATTACCTACAATTTCAGTGCTTGCAGAGAATACCTTACTGAAAACCGCTTGTCATTTCCTTCCGCTCCTCATTGGGTTCGACACTCTTACTTATCGAAAGGACTATGATAGATCCCCTATACTTGTGGGTCATCAAGAATCTTTTCTGGCGCCGTTGCCGGGGAGTGAAGCGCCTTTGGTGAGTGGAACTTGGTAAGGAAACATTTATATAGTGTGCTGAAATTTTCTGTCACTTTTTACTATGGAAACTAATCCTTTGAGGGGCTTGTTCGGGGTATATTCACCCCGACCAGTAGAGCAAAGAGTTGCTCCTCAACCTACTGAACTTACTGAAAATGTTTACTTTGAAATTCCTTCGGGTATGACAGAGAAACTGCTAGCTAATCCCTTTGCAGGAGATGGAACATTGCATCCCGATTTACACCTTATCTTTGTGGATGAAGTTTGTGGATTATTTAAGCTTGCAGGTATTCCCGATGATGTTGTTAAGAGGAAGGTCTTCCCTTCATCTTTGAAGGGAGATGCATTGACATGGTACAGGCCATGTGATGATACGGGATCTTGGAACTATAAACGATTGAAGTTGGAATTTCACCAGAAGTTCTATCCTATGCATCTTGTTCACCATGATCGTAATTACATATATAATTTCTGGCCTCACGAAGGAGAAAGCATCGCTCAAGCTTGGGGGAGGCTTAAGTCAATATTATATTCATGCCCCAATCATGAGCTCTCTAGAGAAATGATTATCCAAAAAAATTATGCTCGGCTTTCTCTCAATGATCGCACCATGCTCGATACTTCCTGTGCTGGATCTTATATGCTGTAAACTACTGAATTCAAGTGGGACTTATTGGAAAGAATTAAACGCAACTCTGAAGATTGGGGTTCTGACGATGGTAAGGAGTCAGGTATAACACCAACGTTTGATTGTGTTAAATCTTTTATGGATACCGATGCTTTTTGTGGATTTAGCACTAAATATGGACTTGACTCTGAGATAGTAGCTTCTTTCTGTGAATCTTTTGCTGCTCGCGTTGATCTCCCTAAGGAGAAGTGGTTCAAATATAATCCTCCCATTGAAGTAAAAGTAGTTGCACCTATTACAGTTGAAGAAAAGACTATTACTTATAATGATCCTATTGTTCCTACTACTTATGTTGAGAAACCACCTTTTCCTGTTAGAATAAAGGATCATGCTAAAGCTTCAACTATTGTTCGTAAGAGCAATACTAGAACTTATACCCCTCCTGAGCAAATTAAGGTTAAACCTAGTATTGCTATGGTTAAAGATCTCTTGGATGATAATATAGATGGGCATGTTATTTACTTTTGTGGTGAAACTGCTAATATTGTTAAACCAGATGCTAAAATACATAGACCTGTTGTAGGCATGCCTGTCATTTCTGTTAAAATAGTAGATCACTATTATCATGGCTTATGTGATATGGGTGCTAGTGCTAGTGCAATACATTCTTTCTTATACCAAGAAATTATGCACGATATTACACCCGCTGAGTTGGAAGATATTAATGTTACAATTAAGCTTGCCAATAGAGATACTATTAAGCCAGTTGGGATTGTTAGAGATGTTGAAGTCTTGTGTGGGAAGGTCAAATACCCTACTGATTTTCTTGTTCTTGGTTCCCCACAAGATGACTTTTGTCCCATTATATTTGGTAGACCCTTCTTGAACACTGTTAATGCTACGATTGATTGCGAAAAGGATGTTTTTATGATTGGCCTCGATGATATGACTCATGAGTTTAATTTTGCTAAATTTCGTAGACAACCCCATGATAAAGAATTACCTAGTAAAGATGAAATAATTGGTCTTGCTTCTATTGCCGTGCCTCCTACTGATCCATTAGAAAAATATTTGCTAGACCATGAAAATGATATGTTTATGAATGAAAGAAGGGAAATAGATGAAGTATTCATGCAACAGGTTCCTATTCTAAAACACAACTTACCCGTTGAAATTCTAGGGGATCCTCCTCCACCCAAGGGTGATCCCGTGTTTGAGCTCAAACCATTACTTGATAATCTTAAATATGCTTATCTTGATGAAAAGAAGATATATCCTGTTATTATTAGTGCTAACCTTTCAGAGCAGGAAGAGGAATGATTATTGAAAACTCTGAAGAAGCACCGTGCTGCTATTGGATATACTCTAGATAATCTTAAAGACATTAGTCCTTCTCTATGCCAACATAAAATAAAAGTGGAGAAGGATACCAAACCCGTTAGAGATCCTCAACGACGACTAAACCCTAAGATGAAAGAAGTGGTAAGAAAGGAGATACTAAAGCTCCTTGAGGTAGGTATAATTTACCCCGTTGCTGATAGTGAATGTGTAAGCCCTGTCCATTGTGTCCCTAAAAAGGGAGGTATTACTATTGTCCCTAATGATAAAGATGAATTGATTCTGCAAAGAATTATTATCGGTTATAGGATGGTAATTGATTTTCGTAAATTAAATAAAGCTACTAAGAAAGATCATTACCCTTTACCTTTTATTGATCAAATGCTAGAAAGATTATCAAGACATACACATTTCTGCTTTCTAGATGGTTATTCAGGTTTCTCTCAAATACCTGTGTCTGTGGAGGATCAATCAAAAACTACTTTTACTTGCCCTTTCGGTACTTTTGCTTATAAACGTATGCCTTTTGGTTTATGCAATGCACCTGCTACCTTTCAAAGATGCATGATGGCTATATTCTCTGACTTTTGTGAACAGATTTGTGAGGTATTCATGGATGACTTCTCAGTCTATGCATCCTCTTTTGATGATTGCTTGAGCAACCTTGATCGAGTTTTGCAGAGATGTGAAGACACTAGTCTCGTCCTGAATTGGGAGAAGTTTCACTTTACGGTTAACGAAGGCATCATCTTGGGGCATAAAATTTCTAAAACAGGTATTGAAGTTGATAAAGCTAAAGTTGATGCTATCGAGAAGATGCCATGTCCCAAGGACATTAAAGGTATAAGAAGTTTCCTTGGTCATGTCGGTTTTTATAGGAGGTTCATTAAGGAATTTTCTAAAATCTCTAGGCCTCTGACCAATTTATTGCAAAAATATGTTCCTTTTGTCTTTGATGATGATTGTGTAGAAGAATTTGAAATACTTAAGAAAGCTTTGATCACTGCACCTGTTGTTCAGCCACCTGACTGGAATTTACCCTTTGAAATTATGTGTGATGCTAGTGATTATGCTGTAGGTGTTGTTCTAGGGCAGAGAGTCGATAAGAAATTAAATGTTATTCAATATGCTAGTAAGACTCTTGATACTGCCCAGAGAAATTATGCTACTACTGAAAAAGAATTCTTAGCCGTTGTGTTTGCTTGTGATAAGTTCAGACCTTACATTGTTGATTCTAAAGTTACTATTCACACTGATCATGCTGCTATTAAATATCTTATGGAAAAGAATGATGCTAAACCTAGACTTATTAGATGGGTTCTCTTGCTTCAAGAATTTGATTTGCATATTATTGATAGAAAGGGAGCCGAGAACCCCGTTGCAGACAACTTGTCTAGGCTAGAGAATGTTCTTGATGACCCACTACCTATTGATGATAGCTTTCCTGATGAACAATTAGAGGTCATTAACACTTCTCGTACTGCTCCATGGTATGCTGATTATGTTAATTACATTGTTGCTAAATTTATACCACCTAGTTTCACATACCAGCAAAAGAAAAGTTCTTCTATGATTTAAGACATTACTTCTGGGATGACCCACACCTTTATAAAGAAGGAGTAGATGGTGTTATTAGACGTTGTGTACCTGAGCATGAACAGGAACAGATCCTACGCAAGTGTTACTCCGAATCATATGGAGGACACCACGCTGGAGACAGAACTGCACATAAGGTATTGCAATCTGGTTTTTATTGGCCTACTCTCTTCAAAGATGCTCGTAAGTTTGTCTTGTCTTGTGATGAATGTCAAAGAATTGGTAATATTAGAAGACGTCAAGAAATGCCTATGAATTATTCTCTTGTTATTGAACCATTTGATGTTTGGGGTTTTGATTATATGGGACCTTTTCCTGCCTCTAATGGATATACACATATTTTAGTTGCTGTTGATTACGTTACTAAGTGGGTAGAAGCTATTCCAACTAGTAGTGCTGATCATAACACATGTATTAAGATGCTTAAAGAAGTTATTTTTCTGAGGTTTGGAGTCCCTATATATCTGATGACTGATGGTGGTTCACATTTTATTCATGGTGCTTTCCGTAAAATGCTTGCTAAGTATGATGTTAATCATAGAATTACATCTCCTTATCACCCACAGTCTAGTGGTCAAGTAGAGTTGAGCAATAGAGAGCTCAAATTAATTTTGCAAAAGACTGTTAATAGATCTAGAAAGAATTGGTCCAAGAAACTTGATGATGCATTATGTGCATATAGAACTGCATATAAAAATCCTATGGGTATGTCTCCGTATAAGATGGTTTATGGAAAAGTATGTCGCTTACCTCTTGAACTTGAACATAAGGCTTATTGGGCCATTAAAGAGCTCAACTATGATTTCAAACTTGCCGGTGAGAAGAGGTTATTTGACATTAGCTCACTTGATGAATGGAGAACCCAAGCATATGAAAATGCCAAGCTATTTAAAGAAAAAGTTAAAAGATGGCATGACAAAAGGATACAAAAGCGAGTGTTTAATGTAGGTGATTATGTGTTTCTATTCAACTCTCATTTAAGATTTTTTGCGGGAAAACTTCTCTCTAAATGGGATGGTCCTTACGTTATCGAGGAGGTCTATCATTCCGGTGCCATAAAAATCAACAACTTTGAAGGCACAAGTACGAGGGTGGTGAACGGTCAAAGAATCAAACATTATATCTCAGGTAACCCTATTAATGTTGAAACTAATATTATTGAAACCGTAACCCCGGAGGAATACATAAGGGACACTTTCCAGAATGTTTCAGACTCCGAAAAGGAATAGGTATGTGGTACGGTAAGTAAACCGACTCCAAAACAATTCTAATGGCAATTTTCCTCCGTTTTGGAATATTTAAAAATTTATGAAGAAAGAAGTAATCCGGGAAGGACACGAGGCATCCACGAGGGTGGAGGGCGCCCCCCCTACAGGGCGCGCCCCCTGTCTCGTGGACACCTCGTGTGCCTCCCGGACTCCGTTTTCTTGCACATTACGTATTTTGGTCGGTAAAAATTCATTATATAATATCATGCTAGTTTTAACCACCGCATCACGCAAAAATCTTCTGTCTTTGTTTCGAGCTATTTTTCTGACAGATCTAGAGCACCATGACGTCTCCAAGCGCTCCCAAGGACAAGTTTTTCGAGAGGGTTATCAACCCCTATCTAGCGAAGGTGCTGCAACACCCTCAAACTATTGAGACGCGTGAGGGGTGAGGGAGTCCTGGATAAGGGGGTATCCGGGCAGCCGGACTATATACATCTTCCGGATTATAGAAGCGTCAAGATACAAGACTCAAGACTTTGGCTCGTGTCCGGATGGGACTCTCCTTTGCGTGGAAGACAAGCTTGGCGATCCAGACATTATGTTTTCTTCCTTGTAAACTGACTCCATGTAAACCCTAGCTCTCCGGTGTCTATATAAACCAGAGAGCATGGTCCTTAGAAGGCCGATCACAATTACAATCATACCATCATAGGCTAGCTCATTTGGTTTAGCCTCTACGATCTCGTGGTAGATCTACTCTTGTATTCCACATATCTTCAATATTAATCAAGCAGGAAGTAGGGTTTTACCTCCATTGAGAGGGCCCGAACCTGGGTAAACATTGTGTCCCTTGCTTCCTGTTACCATCAGCCTAAGACGCACAGATCGGGACCCCCTACCCGAGATCCACCGGTTTTGACACCGACATTGGTGTTTTCATTGAGAGTTCCTCCGTGTCGTCACTTCAAGGCTTGATGGCGTCTTCAATCGTCAACAACACGGTCCAGGGTGAGACTTTTCTCCCCGGACAGATCTTTATGTTTAGCGGCTTCGCACTGCGAGCCAATTCACTTGGCCAGTTGGAGCAGATCGACAGCTTCGCCTCTAGCCACCAGATCAGCTTTGGAAACTTGAACTACACGGCGGATATCCGCGGAGACTTGATCTTCGATGGATTCGAGCCTGCGCCAGGAATGCCGGACAGCCACGACGAGCGCGGCCTAGACCTGCTGTCGGACAGTGCCCGGGACATCATCCCCGAAGCAGCCTTGGATCTAAATCCAGGGCAGGTTGCGTTGTCTAAGGACAGAGGGCTGGATCCCGCTCCGCAGGCCGCACACTTATCGGCGGTAGAGCCGAACACGGGTCCCACCGCTATGGAGGCATGTAATCCCGGACCCCCGGACTCATATCCGGCTGTTGGTCCTGGTCCGCTCACTCTCGAGCCAGCCGAGCCAGGTTGGGCTCCGGTAATGGAGTTTACCGTTGTGGACATCTTTCAGCACTCACCCCTTGGCGACATGCTAAACTCATTGAAGTATCTCTCTTTGTCAGGAGACTCTGGGCCGAATTATGTCCGACTGGAGTGGGAAGCGGGCGACAAAGGAATTCGCTGCCCACCCACCACCCAGTTTGTCGCCACGATCGATGATTTAATTGACGTGCCCGACTTTGACTTCGAAGACATCAACGGTATGGACGACGATGCAGGAGACATACAGGAGCCACCGCTCACAGGGCGGTGGACAGCCACCTCTTCAAGCGATACATACATGGTGGACACTCTGAAAGAAACCAACGGCGACGAGGCAGTGGAGGACAACCCCTCCGATGCCACTCCAAGCCCCGCCACATCAATACCGGTCCCGGAGATGATCTGGATAGTACCGAAGAGGAATACAGTCCTGATCAGCCAACCATCAAGCAGGCCGTACATGCCACGGTGGGATACTTGGAGAGGAACAACTATACACCCCCTCTGAAGACGAGGTAAGCCTCGACAATGACGAATTCAGCGTGCCTGAAGACCCAGTGGAACAAATTTGCTTTAGGCGATGACTCATAGCCACTGCAAAGAATCTACAAAGGAAGCAAGAATAGCTTAAGTATGAACAGGATTTGCTAATAGAATGGTGGACCAAGATCCTGGCCGCCGAGAAGTACGGACTCGACCGCCCTAACAAAGGGCACACATGGCACAACTGGCTACCTCAACCTAAGCAGCAAAATCAAAGGCACACAACCCGACGTCCGCACACCACTACAGTCCAAACCAACAAGAAGGATACACGAAGAAGCAGCCTCAAGCCCCGGCGCAACGGTCATAAATGGCAAATCAGGGAAGCTGGTATTAAGTTCAGCAAATCCCAGTCCGGTCAACGGACAAGGAACGACTCAAGCCTATTTGGCCCAAGCCACAAACTCGATCAGCCGTGCGAAATTCACGGGACTCCCAAGAAAACGGCAAAACATACTAATAGAGAATGGCGGATCTCCAAAGTATAGCAACCGGGCGTGTGCCGGAAACATTGAGGGGAGGCGCTTAGTCAAAAGCCCCCCCCCCCAGCACAACAGTACGGCCGATCGCCCCTACCATACAAACCACAGCAATTCAATTGCATACCCCCAGACCTAACAGTACAGGCGCTCCTCAAACAATAAAATCCCGCCCAAGCGGGCGTACAAATAAACACCTTCTATAAGGTGCCAGGCATAAAGGCCAGGATCATTGGCCCGCGGCCCTAACGGTTGTTTTCAGATAACCAAATAAGGGCGCGCCATCGATGCATTCCCCCTATACGGTATCACACTGTATGCTAACAAGATGAACCACGTTGGCTAGATTCCACGTGGTAAAACATCAGGCCAACACCGGTAATACACTCACGCCTACGTGCAGAGCCAAACCCCACCCTCAGAAGCGGGGATCATACAGCTGCAAGAGTTGCAAGTCGCGCATGCCTGTCAATATTTTGATATGACAGCCAACTATCCGGACACCAACCGAGGAGTCTGGTCTGCTTCTCGAATAGCGGCTGGGGTCACCAGGGTCCGACCAGGAACCTTTGGACCAACCACAGGAGGACGTTCGGCGCCCTCCGCTCACTTACCTTCACAAACTAACTCTTATGCAGAATAGGTTTGGCAGCGTGAAGTCGGCCCGGACACACAAGGAGATGACCATGCAGGTAGACGACATTTCAGATTCACTTTCGATGCATTCACAGCCCCCTCCAGTCCGGCCACCATAGGTTCCACCAGAAAACCATCTCTTTTTCATAATCATAAATCGCATTCATATGCATGGACATATCATATTACTGCAATGCGTAGACTTAACTAAACATGCACCAGTCGTCGTTTATCATCGGTGCCTCTTCGCCATAAAAGTGGCAGCCACGGTTCACGTTACGCCCGGTTATGCCAGGGGCTCCACAGTACAGCAATAAAGTCCGACCACCTTCTCGGTCGCTCAGCACCCTGAACTTACAACACTATATGCATCTGCTCTGAATCATGTCTTGGGTCATTGGTTGGGTTTGCCCGGCTCCCATGTTTTGGTACCTTACGTTTCATTCCGTCGGCTAAGGTAGCACTGGGAGAACTACTGCGATTGTGTCCCGGATCTGCCGGACGAGCACCTCAGTAGAGAAAGCCGAAGACCGACTGTCATGATGCAGCGAGAGCTGGTCAGCTGTTCGAGCGGTTGCAAAATCCTTAAAGATTCATTCCACATAACGCCACTATAAAATGCAGATTGCGATGGATCGGTCTACCGATCAGGCGCCAATAGAGCCCCTAGTCCGGTCTTCCGGACACTAGGGGCTGCGCCGACCATACTCGTATTCCTATGGCTAAGTGAGAGTAGTAAAGCCCTATAGTCCAATTGTCTGGTTCGTGGTGAGAAACGCCTCCTTATAAGGACCCAACAATGGGATAAAGAGTGTTCATAAATACCCCGAACACCCCCGTACTTTTCTCGTGGGGGCTGAAGCCGATGACTGGCCAACTCTCAGAATTTATATACAGTAAACAACCGCAAAGGAAGAACACATGTTCAAACCAAATAGGCAACATATAATAAAAGTGCCATTATCTCATATTACAAACAATGGCAAAAATGCCCTCAGTGAAATATAATGTCTTTGGTGCACTTGTCCGCCGCCAGGCGGGCACCCTTCATTACACCTTCATAATACAGTTCAGGCTTGCGATGCTCCTTACCCTCTGGTGGCCCCTCAGTTATCAGCTTTTCTGCGTCAAGCTTCCCCCAATGCACTTTTGCATGGGCAAGCGCCATTCACGCACCTTCTATACAGACTGATCGCTTGATAATATCAAGATGAGGACAGGCGCCCACAATCCGCTTGATGAGTCCGAAGAAACTGCTGGGAATTGGCTCTGCAGGCCACAACTGGACGACCAAGTCCTTCATGGCTAATTTGGCCGTCTGGTGCAGTTCGACCAGCTGCTTCAGCTGATCGTTAAAAGGCACCGGATAGTTCGGCGCCAGATACTGCGACCAGAAGTTCCTCCCCGCAGACTCCCTCTCCTCGGACCGGTAAAATTGGGCTGCATCTGATGTGCTATGAGATAGATCCGCAAACGCCCCTGCAAAATCAAGAATTCAGCTTGCCGCTTAGAGTTCTCCATATTATAACATCATAACGGCCATAGATACAACAGGCCTTACCAGCCGCAACTTTCCGGGCCTCCTGAAAGTCCCGTACAACACCTCGGGCTTCTTCCCGAGTATCTTCCGCGGCTTGGAGAGCTTGGGCGAGTTCAGATTCTTTCCCTACTAAACTCCGCTCCAAGCTCTCGCTTTTTGTCACAGCATCCTGAAGCTCCCACTCAGCTATGACGACCCTGGCCTCGTGTTTTTCGCGCAGAGCCTGTTCGGCGGCAGCCTTCTCTTGGGCATCAACCGCCGCTTTCTTCAGCGCCTCATATTCGGCACTCGCTCCTAGGGTGCATAACATAAATACTTTTCAAATAGGCACACTTATTGATTTGTGCCCAACGCAAGACAATGTCCAAACATACCTTGCCTCTCCTCCAATTGCTTCTTCACACGGCCAAGTTCTTCTTCGGCCTGTCTCAGGCTCTCTTTTAGCTCGGACACTTCCGCATCATGAGCGGCCGTCCTCTCCACAGACGCCTGCTTTCAAAAACATGGGTATACATCATTACAAAGTTCCCATTACAACTGAGGATTTGATCCCCTGCCCGGCTTTCTTTTTCCGGACAGTGCATCAGGGGATACTCCTCATATCATACTAATTCTTTAAAGGTTCCTTAGAAACCATACCTCAAAGGCCTTTATAAGGCCAAGACATGACTCATTCAGCCCGCTTTCGGCAGCCTGAATATTTCCAACCACCGCACCCACAAGGGTCCGATGTTCATCAACGACAGACGCGTTCTTTAATGCTGTCAACAAACCTCCCTCCATGGAGGATGGCCGCTGGCCCGATCCTGGAACCCTAGGGGCCTCCAGAACTTTATCCGGCCCCGAGTCTCTTTGAGACGACACCTTGGTCTCACGCCCGGACTTTGAAAAAGGAATCCCCGGAGGCGTCTCGCTCACCACAGCATTCGAGCTCAACGAATCCTCCGACGAGGATTGTCCAGCAGGAGACCTTGCCGGGCTGCATGAGATATGACGACAGTTAAAACTACAATACCCGGACAACCCTGGATACATAGGCGTATTCGGATTTCGGTTACTTACGATTTTCCCAGGGGCTGGGCCTCGAGATCCCACTCCGGGATGTTATCGGCAGCCGGGGTGGATGCCTCTGGAGGGGAACCTCGCCTTCTCTTGGGCGACTCGGCCTCCAGGGACGGGGAAGTTGCACATTTCTTCCTACTCGCAGAGCGAGGCTCGTCCTCCTCCGCCTCCTCCTCTTCGTCTTCGGAAGAAGGAGCATCGCTAGAGCCTTCCAACCGGGTGTCCGGAGCCTCGCGACCACGAAGGCCACTCCGGGTCTTCTTGACCTGTTTGGGGGCCTCCTTCTTGGGCGCCTTGTAAGGTGCAGGGACCAGCATCTTCGTTAGAAGAGGTCCGGTCGGTTCCTCCGGCAGTGGGGCCGGACATTGTATCCTCTCCACCCTTTTTATCCATCCCTAAAGCCACAATGAAGCATGACTAAAACGCCCCCCTTACGATATGCCGGCTGAAGCCCGGATGGACGGGGCGTAGCTATAACTTACCGGGCTTGCAGAATGGGATAATTGATACCCCTGGTCCTTAGAAGAGTCCGGCCATGATTTGCTAGACTTAAAGAGCACCTTCCAGATATCCTCGTGGGAGGAATCATGGAGCTCCCGGAGGGTTTGGTGCTCGGATGGGTTGAATTCCCATAAAGTACAGGCTCGACACTGGCAAGGGAGAACCAGGCGAACTAACATCACCTGGACCACGTCAACGAGCTTGACGTCCTTGTCGACCATATTCTGAACACGCGTCAGGAGCAGTGACAGATCATCGGACGAGAACCAGTTCGGACCCTTCTTGGGCCAGGACGTAAGCCGCAGTGGAGCTCCGGATCTGAACTCAAGAGCTGCCGCCCATTCTTCGCCGTGTGGTTCGGTGACATAAAACCACTGCTGCTGCCATTCCTTGACAGAGTCGTTAAAAGTGCCCTTCGGCCAAATGACCTTGGGCATCTTGCTCACCATGGCACCGCCGCACTCGGCGTGTTCGCCACTCACCACCTTGGGCTTCACATTGAAAATCTTCAACCACAGGCCGAAGTGAGGCGGAATCCGGAGGAAGGCCTCGCATGCGACGATGAATGTCGAGATATTGAGAAAGGAGTTGGGAGAAAGATCATAAAAATCAACCCCATAGTAATACATGACTCCACGTACAAATGGGTGGAGGGGAAACCCGAGCCCGCGGACAAAATGGGGAAGGAACACGACTCTCTCGTGGGGCTCCGGAGTAGGGACAACCTGTCCCGCCGGTGGGAGATGGTGGCCAATCTCCTTGGCCAGATACCCGGCTTCCCGGAGCTTCTTGATGTCCTTCTCCCTGACGGTAGAGGCCATCCATTTGCCTCCTGCTCCGGATCCGGACATCTTTGGAAACCCTCTTTTCGATGGAAAATAAAGGCGCTCGGGCATTAGGGCTCAAGCAGTGGGAAGTGAGTTAGCGGAAGGAGAAGGCGTGGGTAAAAGAGGAAGATGCCCTATCTCTTTATAAGAGAAGGTAAGAGCTTTTTGCGCCTCCCCACTTGCCTGGTGGAACCCGCTCACCTCCCGCTCGCCACGATTAGTGGTACGGTTGGATTACCCATACCCGTATTTATGAGAATCCCGTGATAAGGGGACACGATCTTCGCTTCGATAAGACGTGCTGAGAAAACCGCCTCGCAGTATACGCTATAGCTGGTTGTGGGAAAAACGGTTCGAACAATAACCCGACCATAATGACATGTCCCGTCGTCTAAAAAGTTGTCAGCTGAAGTATCATTCTCTCTACGCTGGTATGTGAAGATCATTTTGCAGATCCAGACACGGTCTACGTGTTCGATGATAAACCTTGGAGTATTTGGAAGGAGGAACCCGCCTTGCAATGCCGAAGACAATACTACACGCCGGACTCATCATCATTGAAGCCTGGTTCAGGGGCTACTGAGGGAGTCCTGGATAAGGGGGTATCCGGACAGCCGGACTATATACATCGTCCGGACTATAGAAGCGTCAAGATACAAGACTCAAGACTTCGGCTCGTGTCTGGATGGGACTCTCCTTTGCGTGGAAGACAAGCTTGGCGATCCGGATATTATGTTTCCTTCCTTGTAAACCGACTCCATGTAAACACTAGCTCTCCGGTGTCTATATAAACCGGAGAGCATGGTCCTTAGAAGGTCGATCACAATTACAATCATACCATCATAGGCTAGCTCATAGGGTTTAGCCTCTATGATCTCGTGATAGATCTACTCGTGTATTCCACATATCTTCAATATTAATCAAGCAGGAAGTAGGGTTTTACCTCCATCGAGAGGGCCCGAACCTGGGTAAACATTGTGTCCCTTGCTTCCTATTACCATCAGCCTAAGACGCATAGATCGGGACCCCCTACCCGAGATCCGTCGGTTTTGACACCGACAAGGGGGGGTGCACATCCGTGATGTGGAGGGACCAAGGCGTACCGGACACGTGGAGACAAAGCTCGAGGCCCTGGAGCAACAAGTTTTCAAGTGTCAGGGGATGGTGGTGCGTGGACTCGACGCCAACCAGATGATGATCACGGAGTTTACCAACAACCATAAGCTGGACGCCAATATCATTGGGGAGACCATCTTAAAGCTTCAAGAGGATGGGTTTGGCTGCAGATTTGAGGATCCTGGAGACTCGATCATCCTTCTATGATGGTGAGCCTATGCCTTGGAAGATGGACGACAAGCCTACATCATCAACAACTCCTACTTCACCACCTCCGAGGACATAATCACATGGGTATGGGCACTCCCCTTAGCAACCGCCAAGCTTGGGGGAGGTGCCCCGGTATCGTATCACCATCACACTCCTATCTTTACCGTTTTATTTAGTTCAATTCTTTAGTAATATCTTGATATAGTAGATTAAAGTCTTGGTATGAATTAGTTTTGAGTTTTGCTTTGTGATCTCTATGTAATCGAGTCCGTGAGTTATCTATAATAAAGATTAGTGTTGAGTCAAAGGGCTTTGCTATCTTGCTATGATCTTGAGAAAAATAGAAAGAATATAAAAGAATAAAAGAGTTTATATTGATCTTGTGGATAGTAATGACTTCACATATAGAAAGTATGAGGCTTAAAAGTTGTTGAGAGTTGACAAACATAGTTTTGGTCATCGTTGCAATTAATAGGAAGTAATAAGGAAAGAGTGGTTTTCACATATAAATACACTATCTTGGACATCTTTTATAAATATGAGCACTCATTAAAGTATGACATGCTAAAGAGTTGACGTTGGACAAGGAAGACAACATAATGGTTTATGTTTTCTCGCATCTCAGTTAAAGTATATTGCCATGGATCATTCAAACATGTTGAGCTTGCCTTTCCCCCTCATGCTAGCCAAAAATTCCTAGCACCAAGTAGAGATACTACTTGTGCTTCCAAATATCCTTAAACCCAGTTTTTCCATGAGAGTCCACCATATCTACCTATGGATTGAGTAAGATCCTTCAAGTAAGTTGTCATCGGTGCAAGCAATAAAAATTTCTCTCTAAATATGCATGACTTGTTAGTGTGGAGAAAATAAACTTTATACGAGCTTGTTATGGAAAAAATAAAAGCGATGGACTGCATAATAAAGGTCCATATACAAGTGGCAATATAAAGTGACGTTCTTTCGCACTAAGATTTTGTGTATCCAACCCTAAAAGTGCATGACAACCTCTGCTTCCCTCTGCGAAGGGCCTATCTTTTACCTTATGTCTTTAACTTTATGCAAGAGTCAAGGTGATCTCCACCTTTCCCTTTTTCATTTTATCCTTTGGCAAGCACCTCGTGTTGGAAAGATCCTGATATATATATATATATATATATATATATATATATATATATATATATATATATATATATATATATATCCAATTGGATGTTCGTTAGCATGAACTATTATTGTTGACATCACCTAAAGGTGAATACGTTGGGAGGCAACATTATAAGCCCCTATCTTTCTGAGTGTCCGATTAAAACTCCATAACCATAAGTATTGCATGAGTGTTGTAGAAGACTATATGATAGTTGAGTATGTGGACTTGCTGAAAAGCTCTATTCTTGACTCTTTCTGATGTTATGATAAATTGCAATTGCTTCAATGACTGAGATTGTAGTTTGTTAGTTCTCAATGAAGTTTATGTTCCTTATTTGACATTGTGAATAGATTTTTACTTGAGGATGAGAAATCATATGACAAAATCTATATATGTTGCTGTTATAAGAATGATCATGATGCCCTCATGTCCGTATTTTATTTTTATCGACACCTCTATCTCTAAACATGTGGACATATTTTTCGATTTCGGCTTCCGCTTGAGGGCAAGCGAGGTCTAAGCCTGGGGGAGTTGATACGTCTATTTTGCATCATGCTTTTATATCAATATTTATTGCATTACGGGCTGTTATTACACGTTATGCCACAATACTTATGGCTATTCTCTCTTATTTTACAAGGTTTACCATGAAGAGGGGGAATGCCGACAGCGGGGATTCTGGCTGGAAAAGAAGCAAATATTGGAAACCTATTCTGCACAGCTCTAAAAGTCCCGCAACTCCACGAAAGTCATTTTTGGATTTAATAAGAATTTTTGGGCAAGGAAAGTACCTGAGGGGGCCCACACCCTGGCCAGGAGGGGGGGGAGGGGGGCGCCCCCCCTACAGGGCGCATCCTTGTCTCCAGGGCCTCCTGGTGGCCCTCTGGTGCCTATCTTCTGATATATGAGGTCTTCCGTCCTGGAAAAAACCATAAGGAAGCTCACGATACGAAACTCCGCCGCCATGAGGCGGAACCTTGGCGGAACCAATCTAGGGCTCCGGCAGAGCTGTTCTGCCGGGGACACTTCCCTCCGGGAGGGGGAAATCATTACCATCATCATCACCAACGATCCTCTCATCGGGAGGGGGTCAATCTCCATCAGCATCTTCACCAGCACCATCTCCTCACCAAACCCTAGTTCATCTCTTGTATCCAATCTTGTATCAAAACCAGAAATTGGTACCTGTGGGTTGCTAGTAGTGTTGATTACTCCTTGTAGTTGACGCTAATTGGTTTACTTGGTGGAAAATCATATGTTCAGATCCTTAATGCATATTAATACTCCTCTGATTATGAACATGAAGATGATTTGTGAGTAGTTCCGTTTGTTCCTGAGGACATGGGTGAAGTCTTGCTATTAGTAGTCATGTGAATTTGGTATTCATTTGATATTTTGATGAGATGTATGTCGTCTCTCCTCTAGTGGTGTTATGTGAACGTCGACTACATGACACTTCACCATTATTTGGGCCTAGAGGAAGGCATTGGGAAGTAATAAGTAGATGATGGGTTGCTAGAGTGACAGAAGCTTAAACCCTAGTTTATGTGTTGCTTCGTAAGGGGCTGATTTGGATCCATATGTTTCATGCTGTGGTTAGGTTTACCTTAATACTTCTTTTGTAGTTGCGGATGCTTGCAATAGGGGTTAATCATAAGTGGGATGCTTGTCCAAGTAAGGGCAGTACCCAATCACCGGTCCACCCACATATCAAATTATCAAAGTATCAAACGAGAATCATATGAGCGTGATGAAACTAGCTTGACGATAATTCCCATGTGTCCTCGGGAGCGCTTTTCTCATTATAAGAAATTGTCCAGGCTTGTCCTTTGCTACAAAAAGGATTGTGCCACCTTGTTGCACCTTATTTACTTTCATTACTTGTTACTCGTTACAAATTATCTTATCACAAAACTATGTATTACCTACAATTTCAGTGCTTGCAGAGAATACCTTACCGAAAACCGCTTGTCATTTCCTTCTGCTCCTCGTTGGGTTCGACACTCTTACTTATCGAAAGGACTATGATAGATCCCCTATACTTGTGGGTCAACAGAGATATTGTGATATCCCATGATATCCATGTCCCAACATGGAACAACCTGCAACTAGCAATGCTATAAGAGGGGTTGAGCAAGCGGTAACATAGCCAAACATTGGTTTACTGGATGATGGAGGGTTAGAGGTTGTTTCATTGCATATTGAGAGGCTGACAGGCAAGTGGTAGGTAGCGAGACATAGCGATAGCATCGAGACAACTAGCAAGCAAATATAGTAGTGATATCCAAGGTAAGGGTCATCTTGCCTGGAATCCCGCTAGGAATAAGACCGAATCCATGAAGTAGACGAGCCCACGTAGTCGAACGGATCCTTACAATCGCAAAGTAACCGGAACTATCGAGAATAAGCACAACCGGAATGAATCAAACAACACGGTGAACAACCATCACATAAACATGGCATGATGCCCAATCAAGTATGATGCATGTTCGGTTTAATGAGTCATGATATGGCAAAGTGCAATGATCAAATACTACAAATAAAGTGCAGCTCAATATGCAACGAGTTGCATGTTGACAAAACTGAACAATCAAATTATTTAGTTCACTCCCGGTTATGCTACTCATCAATATTAAATGTTGGTTACGATGGCAAGAGGTGAAGCATAAGTAAACTACCTATTTAGGCAAGTTTAAATGACGCCGGAAACAACAAATAACAGTTCCGAAAAGTCTCCATATGTCATTTTCGAATTTGCTACTATTCTGCCCTAAACACAATTTTAAAGTTGTTAGGCATGCAAATGAAGTGCACCATGTTAACCTACACATTTCTCTACCCCATTTACATATAAAATTTATTTAATCCGGAGATCGGTTATTTAGTTATGAAATAAACCATTTTAACATGTCATTTAGCAATTTTAATGCAAACAACAATTTAAGTGTTCTCAACATGCATGAAGATGTCATATTCAAGTTATGCAATTTTTATGAAAACATTGACAGATAACATGGTATGGATTGGTCGCCATGGCAGAAAGAATTGGGTGCGACGACGGCAAAAACAGAAATGGTGCCATGGCAACATTCCGATTACCCGACAACTCTTTGAGATGCCGTTGCAAAAGAAATAAAGGATGTGCGGAACTTGCAAGAGTGACCGGAAGTGATCCCAGATACCGGGTGTCCCACGAGTCAGGGCATGGCAAGGAAAAAATTGGACACAGTGCGAACATGGGAATCTCATGCAAAACATGCATTGGTTCACGGGCGGTCATCTCGGTGGTTATACCTTAGAAGCGTGCATTTCAGAGCGGATCGAGTCGGTGTGGTGTAGATGTTCATGAGGTCTTCGTGGAAGTAGTGGTACATGTTCCGGAAGCGGTTCACGACAATACTAAATGTACACGCCGTGTTCCAAGATCGATGTGGTGTGTAAGTGCATGCTTCCTGGGCATCTGGGTACTTGGCGGTCTTCTAAAACAACGGTCTTTGAGGTACCTGGCATCCCAGTGGGCTCTGGGGGACTTTGCGAATCCATGTAGGCATACCACTTTTCATGGTGTAGTTGAACTTGGTGAGCAATGGTTGTCGATGCCGTGCTACTTGGGGTCTTGGGTCTTGGCGATAACCACGAACGTAGTCTTGGCGTTCCTGGTCCGGTGGTCTTGGCAAAGACAAGAGGGGCAGCTTGAAGTGGTGGCTGTGGGATCCTTAGGTTGGTGGCGGTCTTGCAATCTTGGCGGCCAAAGGAGCAAGGTAGCCCACCGGCGTTAGGACAGGGTCCACGGGTCGACGACGGGTCTCTGCGGCCATGAACAAGAGGCAGCAGGGTCGGCCATGGCAAGAGGAGGCAACAGGGGCACCTTGGTCGGGGCGGAGCAACACGTGCAGAAGGCGCATAGAGGCGGAGCAGAGGAAGGGGCGGAGCAACGAAGGCTTGAGGTACATCCGGAGGCGGTGTTGGGCAACGGTTGGAGCTCCTCATGACGCACGGAAGGCCATCAGCAATGTCGGTCATGGCTACGCGCGTGGGCATGCGAGCTGGTGCAGGGCAGTAGCAGACATGCCGTTGGGCACAAGGCAAAGCAGAGAGTGGAGCAGCTTGGGTGCGGAGACAGGGCGAGGAGGCGGAGAGCTTGTCCGCGTCCTCTGGCAGGGCTATTCGTGTGAGGTCGCCGGGGCGGATGGGCGGCACGCGAGGAGGCAAGGTGGCGCGGCGGCGAGGATAGGTTTGGGCTCCTGGTCACGGCGGCGCGAGCATGGATGAGGCTGCGCGCTCGCCGGCCGGAGGGGCGGATAGGAGGTTGCTGGCGAGGGCGGCAGAGGAGGATCGAGCAGGGGGTAGGGGAGATGACTACGCGTGCGTGTGTGTGTTAGTGGTGGCGCTGGATGGATCGAGCAGGGGAGCGAGTGGGGTTCGAGAGGAGGGTTCGATCGGGCTAGGGTTATAGAGGGTTTAGGTAGGCTACGGGGGATTGTTGGGCCTTTTAATTTCTCTTTTCAGAAAATAGAGAGCGATCAAAAGAATTACAAGAAGAGGCCATGGACAAGAATAAATTGGTGGGACATTTTTGTCAGGCTTGATTGAATATTTCCAACCCAACAACAGTAGTTCCAACAAATTAGGAGAAGTTAAATTCAAACTTATTTGACATGAGCCAAAGGAGTTTGAATGGAGGCTAGGTTATAGGGGTGTCCAAAAATGTTGAGGGTTTTGGAGGAACCTCTATATATGGGAAAATAATTTTGGGAAAAGTTTGGAGAGCAAACTTGAAGCAAAAATGGCACGGGATTATTTTGAAAGTGTGTTTATGGGTGATTCCAAATTAGTGGAATATTTATTAGCTCCCTAATAATATTGGGAGGATAAGGTATATGTTATACAGAGAAATCACCATGTGAAATCCCTCAATTTAAATGGATCAAAGATCCATGCAATTTATTTGGTTGGATTTAAAAAAATTTATGGCATGATGACATGATGCAATGCAACAAACAAACAATTAACACGGCTATCACGAAAAACATGGAAGGCATGTGGAGCATCGGTCTCGGGTCATTACAACTCTCCCCCACTGACAAGGGACTCCCCCAGATCTTAAGAACGAAACAGATGAACAGGTAGAGGAAGAGGTAAAGCAAAGTTGCTTCTTGGACAAATGAGTGAAACCATGATTCTGGAGAGGTTAGACAACTTGAAAGAAAGAATACAACTGAGATGAATGAAGGTGAGAGCACTCTGGTAGAAAATAGGCACAAGCAACACCATGAGAAAGTTGGAGGTTGCAAATGCATCAATGAAGAAATTGCTGAACAAGAATTAATTTGAAACCACTTCGGTTAAAACAAGATAGACGAAGAATGAGAAGAATGCATTTGGACAACACTCCTGTTGAAAAGAGAGGCAAGACTTGATAAGATTAAAAGAACTTGAAAAGAGAACACAACACTCCGGCCAAATGGATAAGCAAGGAAAAGAACATGATCTTGCCAAAACGAGATGAGGGGTCAAAGAGCGTGATACGTCTCCAACGTATCTATAAGTTTTTATTGTTCTATGCTATTATAGTATCAATCTTAGACGTTTTATATACATTTACAAGCAATATTATATCATTTTTGGGACTAACCTACTAAATTAGTGTCCAGTGCCAGTTGTTGTTTTTTTGCTTCTTATTTACTTTGTAGAATATCAAAACCAAACAAAGTTCAAATGCCACGAAAGTTTTTGGAGATTTTTTCTGGCTATAAGAGACCCTGGAAGCTTCGGGAGGCCACGAGAAGACGAAGGAGTGGCCCACTAGGCACCAGGGTGCACTAGGGGCCTCTAGCGCCTTGGTACCTAGTGGGGCCCACAAACCTCCATTTGACCCAACTCCGCCTCTATAAATTCCCAAAAATCAGAAAACCTACCGAGGAGTCCACAAAATAATTTTTCCACTGCCGCAAGCCTCTATTCTCGAGAGATCCCATCTGGGGACCCTTTTTGGCACTCTACCGGAAGGGGAAACGATCACGGAGGGGTTCTTCATCATCCTTGTTGCCCCTCTAACGATGTGTGAGTAGTTTACCATAGACCTACGGTTCCATAGTTAGTAGCTAGATGGCTTCTTCTCTCTCGATGTTCTTCAATACAATGTTCTCCTTGGTGTTCTTGGAGTTCTATCCGATGTAATTCTTTTTTGCGGTGTGTTTGTTGGGATCCAATGAATTGTGAGTTTATGATCAGATCTATCCATGAATATTATTTGTGTTTTCTCTAGACTATTTTATACATGATTAATATAGCTTCATATTTCTTCTAAGATTTATTGGTTTGGTTTGGCCAACTAGATTGATTTATCTTGCCATGGGAAGAGGTATTTTGTAATGGGTTCAATCTTGCGGTGCTCAATCCTAGTGACAGAAAGGGACATGACACATATGTATTGTTGATATCAAGGGTAAAAGGATGGGGTTTATACATACGTGAGTTTATCTTGTCTACTCATGTCATCTTGCTTAAAGCATTACTCCATCTTTCCATGAACTTAATAGAATGGATGCATGCTAGAGAGCGGTTGATGTGTAGAATAATAGTAGTAGATCCAGAATTGTTTTGGTCTACTAATCTTGGACATGATTCCTATCTATGATCATTGCCTTGGATATCGTCATAATTATTTGCTTTTCTATCAATTGCCCAACAGTAATTTGTTTACCCACCGTATGCTATTTTCTCGAGGGAAGCCTCTAATGAAAACTATGCCCCCCAGGTCTATCTTTTATCATATATTAAAACTGAAAATACCTTGCTGCAATTTTTCTTTATTTATTTTATTTTGTATTTTTGTTAGATCTATCTATCAAAACCTATAAAATTGCATCTTGCTTGTAACAGTTGATTGATTGACAACCCCTCTACGTGTTGGGTTGCAACTATTTGTTGTTTGTGTGCAAGTGTTGTTTACATAGTGTTTCTTGGTTCTCCTACTGTATTGATAACCTTGGTTTCATAACAGAGGAAAATACTTATCTCTATTGTACTGCATCATCCTCTCCTCTTCGAGGAAATCCCAACGCAGCTCACAAGTAGCAGGAAGAATTTCTGACGCCGTTACTGGGGAGACATCATCAACATCTATCAAGTACCCACGCATAAACTTTCATCTCCTTGCATTTACATTGTTTTCCATTTGCCTCCCGTTTTCATCTCCCCCACTTCTAAAAAGTTTAGATCAAGAAATTCACCTAGTGGCACAGCATTATCAAGCAAGGTAATAGCATCGTCATAAGCATCATTCATAGCAGAAGTAGCATCATCAATTACTTGTGAAATATTAGGATTAATAGCATGTGGAGGTGTTGCAAGCTTATTCAAAACAGAAGGTGAATCAAGTGCAGAGCTAGATGGTAGTTCCTTACTTCCCCTCGTCTTAGAGGGAACGATGTTGGTTCTTGTATTTTTCAAATTCTTCATAGTGATAAATCTATATAAATCCGAAGTGACTCAACAAATATATCTATGCTCCCCGGCAACGGCGCCAGAAAATGGTCTTGATAACCCACAAGTATAGGGGGTCGCAACAGTTTTTGAGGCTAGAGTATTCAACCCAAATTTATAGATTCGACACAAGGGGAGTCAAAGAATATTTGTAAGTATTAGCAGTTGAGTTGTCAATTCAACCACACCTAGAGATTAAAGATCTGCAGCAAAGTGATCAGTAGCATAGTAGTATGATAGTTGGGTGGTAGTAGTAACGATGGCAGTGGTAACAATAATAGTAAGGGTAACAGTGATAGCAATGATTTTGTTGCAGTTGTAACAGTAGCAACAATAGTAGTAACTTAGCAAGAGCAATATGTGGAAAACTCGTAGGCATTGGATCGGTGATTTCGTTGGATGATATTCATCATATAACAGTCATAACCTAGGGCAACACACAACAAGCTCCAGTTCATAAATATAATGTATGCATGTATTCCGTAAATAGTCATACATGCTTATGGAAAAGAACTTGCATGCCATCTTTTGTCGTACCCTCCCATGGCAGTGGGGTCCATAAGGAAACTAGGGATATTAAGGCCTCCTTTTAATAGAGAACCGGAAGAAAGCATTAGCACATAGTGAATACTAATACGTCTCCAATGTATCTATAGTTTTTTATCGTTCCATGCTATTATATTATCTGTTTTGGATGTTTAATATGCATTTATATGCTATTTTATATTATTTTTGGGAATAACCTATTAACCGAGAGCCCAGTGTCAGTTTCTATTTTTTTACCTGTTTTAAAGTAACTAGATGGCTTCTAAATCAACACCATTACCCTTCCGATGAAGCGTGAGTAGTTTACCACAGACCTACGGGTCCATAGCTAGTAGCTAGATGGCTTCTTCTCTCTCTTTGATTCTCAATACCATGTTCTACTCGATGTTCTTGGAGATCTATTCAATGTAATATTCTTTTGCGGTGTGTTTGCCGAGATTCGATGAATTGTGGATTTATGATCAAATTACCGATGAATATTATTTGAGTATTCTCTGAATTCTTATATGCATGATTTGATATCTTTGCAAGTCTCTTTGAATTATCGGTTTAGTTTGGCCTACTAGATTAGTTTTTCTTGCAATGGGAAAAGTGCTTAGCATTGGGTTCAATCTTGCGGTGTCCTTTCCCAGTGATAGTAGGGGCAGTAAGGCACGTATTGTATTGTTGCCATCGAGGATAAAAAGATGGGGTTTTCATCATATTGCTTGAGTTAATTCCTCTACATCATGTCATCTTACTTAATGTGTTACTCCATTCTTTATGAACTTGATACTCTAGATGCATGTTGGATAGCGCTCGATGTGTGGAGTAATAGTAGTAGATGCAGAATCGTTTTGGTCTACTTGACACGGATGTGATGCCTATATTCATGATCATTGCCTTAGATATTGTCATAATTATGCGCTCTTCTATCAATTGCTCGGCAGTAATATGTTCACCCATCGTAATTTTTGCTATCTTGAGAGAAGCCACTAGTGAAACCTATGGCCCCCAGGTCTATTTTACATCATATTAGTTTCCCATCACTTTGCCAATTTCTATCGCTGTTACCTTAATTTGCAATCTTTTACTTTCCGGTCTATAAACCAAAAATACCAAAAATGTTTACTTTACCATTTATCTATCTCTGTCATATCTCACTTTTGCAAGTAACATTGAAGGGATTGACAACCCCTTGATCGCGTTGGGTGCAAGTTTGTTGATTGTTTGTGCAGGTATTCGGTGACTTATGCGTTGTCTCCTATTGGATTGATACCTTGGTTCTCAAACTGAGGGAAATACTTACTCTACTTTGTTGCATCACCCTTTCCTCTTCAAGGGAAAACCAATGCAAGCTCAAGAGGTAGCAGGAAGAATTTCTGGCGCCGTTGCTGGGGAGATCTACGCCAAGTCAAGACATACCAAGTACCCATCATAAAATCTCATATCGTGCATTACATTATTTGCCATTCGCCTCTTGTTTTCCTCTCCCCAACTCTAAAACGATTTTTGGAAAGATTTGCCTTCTCTTCGCCCTCTTCCGTTTGTTTTTTCTCGCTCGTTTTTGTGTGTTTGTGTGTTGGTGTGCCTGTTTGCCTTTATGGCGCAACCAAAAAGCGTTGATCCTCACCTTAGGAGGTTGGAAGAAATTGAAAATAATGTTAGAAGCTTTATGTCTTTACAATTTGAGCATAATAGTTTCTTTATAAGGGAGCTTAAAGAACAAAAGAGTTTTATGGAGTATATGAAAAAGAGCTTGATGATATGTCTAAAGAATTTTATGGTTTGAAATCTCAGTTTGCTCATCTTGAAAATTTAGTAGGCCAAAATTCTGATAAACAAGCCACCTCAGTTAATAAGATGGCCGCAAAACCTGAGGCTTTAAATAATAATGATGAGGATCTAAAAGTGATTGATGTGACTCCTATTGAATCTTTGTTTTCCAATATTAATCTTGATAAAGATGGGACTGGAGATGAGTCAACTTTAGTTAAAAGGCGTCCCAATGATTCAGAGTTTTTAGATCTAGATGCAAAAATTGATAAAAGTGGGATTGGAGAGGTCAAGACTTTAAGTAGCAATGAGCCCACTCTTTTGGATTTCAAGGAATTTAATTATGATATTTTTTATTTAATAGATTGTATTTCCTTGTTGCAATCCATGTTGAATTCTCCTCATGCTTATAATCAAAACAAAGCTTTTACTAAACATATCGTTGATGCTATGATGCAATCCTTTGAAGAATTAGAAGTTTGTATCCCTAGAAAACTTTATGATGAGTGGGAACCTACTATTAAGATTAAGAATAAAGATTATGAATGTCATCCTTTGTGTGATTTGGGTGCTAGTATTTCCACGATTCCAAAAACTTTGTGTGATGTGTTAGGTTTCCGTGAATTTGATGATTGTTCTTTAAATTTGCATCTTGCGGATTCCACTATTAAGAAACCTATGGGAAGGACTAAAGATGTTCTTATTGTTGCAACAAATAGGATTTATGTGCCCGTAGATTTCATTGTTCTTGATATAGATTGCAATCCTACATGTCCTATTATTCTTGATAGACGTTTCCTTAGAATGATTGGTGCAATTATTGATACGAAAGAAGGAAACATTAGATCCCAATTTCTGTTAAGGAAAGGCATGGAACACTTTCCTAGGAAGAAAATTAAATTGACATATGAATCTATTTTGAGAGCCACTTATGGATTACATACCAAAGATGACAATACCTAGATCTATTCATGTTTGATTTTGGAAGAGTGTCAACTTTGCATGAATTTTTGAGAGTGGGTGTTAAACAATAGCGCTTGTTGGGAGGCAACCCAATTTTATTTTTGTTCTTTGCTTTTTGTTACTGTTTAGTAATAAATAACTCATCTAGCCTCTCGTTAGATGTGGTTTTATGTTTTAATTGGTGTTTTTTCCAAGTTAAATCTTTAGGATAGCTTTCGGTGATAGTTGTATTGATCCTCCTAAAAATCAGAAAGTTTTGCGCCCAGGAAAATAACTTTAAAAATTCACAGAAACCTGATTTTGATCTGATTCTTCTTGCTCTGGATTGGTACACAAGTTGCTCAGGTTTTCCTAATTCTTTAGAATTTTTGGAGTTACAAAAGTATTTGAGAGTTACAGATTGCTAGAGACTATTCTGTTTTTGACACATTCTGTTTTTTGTGTGTTGTTTGCTTACTTTGATGAATCTATGGGTAGTATCGGGGGGTTGCTACGTCTTGAGCTTGCATTGGTTTTCCTTGAAGAGGAAAGGGTGATGCAGCAATAGTAGCGTAAGTATTTCCCTCAGTTTTTGAGAACCAAGGTATCAATCCAGTAGGAGGCTCCTCACAAGTCCCACGTACCTACACAAACAAACAAGAACTCGCAACCAACGCAATAAAGGGGTTGTCAATCCCTTCACGGCCACTTGCGAAAGTGAGATCTGATAGAGATAATATGATAAGATAAATATATTTTTGGTATTTTATGATATAGATTGGAAAAGTAAAGATGCAAATAAAAGTGGATTGAAAGCTTATATGATAAGAGATAGACCCGGGGGCCATAGGTTTCACTAGTGGCTTCTCTCTAGATAGCATAATTATTACGGTGGGTGAACAAATTACTGTCGAGCAATTGATAGAAAAGCGCATAGTTATGAGATCATCTAGGCATGATCATGTATATAGGCATCACGTCTGTAACAAGTAGACCGACTCCTGCCTGCATCTACTACTATTACTCCACATATCGACCGCTATCCAACATGCATCTAGAGTATTAAGTTCATGAAGAACAGAGTAACGCATTAAGAAAGATGACATGATGTAGAGGGATAAACTTATGCAATATGATATAAACCCCATGTTTTTATCCTTGATGCAACAATACAATACGTGCCTTGCTGCCCCTGCTGTCACTGGGAAAGGACACTGCAAGATTGAACCCAAAGCTAAGCACTTCTCCCATTGTAAGAAAGATCAATCTAGTAGGCCAAACCAAACTGATAATTCAAAAGAGACTTGCAAAGATAACTTAATCACACATAAAATAATTCATGGGAGATTCAAATATTTCTCATAGATAAACTTGATCATAAACCCACAATTCGTCGGATCTCGACAAACACACCACAAAAAGAGTTACATCGAATAGATCTCCAAGAAGAGGAAGGAGAACTTTGTATTGAGAATCAAAGAAAGAGAAGAAGCCATCTAGCTAATAACTATGGACCCGAAGGACTATAATAAACTACTCACAACTCATCGAAGAGGCCTTGGAGATGATGTAGAGGCCCTCCATGGTGGATTCCCCCTCCAGCGGAGCGCCGACGACGGCTCCAAGATGGGATCTCGCGGATACAAAAGGTTACGGTGGTGGAAATAGTTTTTCATGGTCGCTTATGATGTTTTCAGGGTACATGGGTATATGTAGGAGGAAGAAGTAGGTCGGTGGACGCTCAAGGGGCCCACGAGGGTGGGGGGCGCGTCCACCTGTGGGGGCGCGCCGAGCACCCTCGTGGCCGCCTCGCTTGTTCCTTGACTTCCACTCCAAGTCCTCTGGATCACATTTGTTCCAAAATGATCGCTCCCGAAGGTTTCATTCCATTTGGACTCCATTTGATATTCCTTTTCTTCGAAACACTGAAATAGGTAAAAAACAGCAATTCGGGATGGGCCTCTGTTTAGTAGGTTAGTCCCAAAAATGATATAAATGTGTAAAGTAAAGCCCATAAACATCCAAAACGGGTAATATAATAGCATGGAACAATCAAAAATTATAGATACGTTGGAGATGTATCAACCATCCCCAAGCTTAATTCCTGCTCGTCCTTGAGTAGGTAAATGATAAAAACAGAATTTTTGATGTGGAATGCTACCTAGCATATTTCTCAATGTATTTCTCTTTATTGTGGCATGAATGTTCAGATCCAAATGATTCAAAATAAAAGTTCATATTGACATAAGAAATAGTAATACTTCAAGCATACTAATCAAAGTAATCATGTTTTCTCAAAATAACATGGCTAAAGAAAGTTCAGCCCTACAAAATCATATAGTTAGGCTACGCTTCATTTTCGTCATACAAAAGTGCTCCCATCTTGCACACCCCCGATGACAAGCCAAGCAATTGTTTCGTACTTGAATAATCTCAAACGTTTTCAACTTTCATGCAATACATGAGCGTGAGCCATGGATATAGCACTATGGGTGGAATAGAAAATGATGATGGAGGTTGTGTGGAGAACACAAAAAAAAGAAAGTCTCACATTGACGAGGATAATCAACGGGCTATGGAGATGCCCATCAATTGATGTCAACATGAGGAGTAGGGATTGCCATGCAACAGATGCACTAGAGCTATAAATGTATGAAAGCTCAACAAAAGAAACTAGTGGGTGTGCATCCAACTTGCTTGCTCATGAAGACCTAGGGCATTTTGTGGAAGCCCATTGTAGGAATATACAAGCCAAGTTCTATAATGAAAAATTCCCACTAGTATATGAAAGTGACAACATAAAAGACTTTCTATATGAAGAACATGGTGCTACTTTGAAGCACAAGCGTGGAAAAGGATAGTAACATTGTCCCCTTTATATATATATATATATATATATATATATATATATATATATATATATATATATTGGCCCTTCCTTTTTTTATTTGGCCTTTCTTTTTTTTCTTTGGCCTTTCTTTTTATTTCTTTTTTGGCCTTTTTTAAGGGGCAATGCTCTAATAATGATGATCATCACACTTCTATTTATTTACAACTCATGAATTACAACTCGAAACTAGAACAAGATATGACTCTATATGAATGCCTCCGGCGGTGTACCGGGATGTGCAATGAATCAAGAGTGACATGTATGAAAAATTATGCATGGTGGCTTTTCCACAAATACGATGTCAACTACATGATCATGCAAGGCAATATGACAATGATGATGCGTGTCATGATGAACGGAATGGTGGAAAGTTGCATGGCAATATATCTCGGAATGGTTATGGAAATGCCATAATAGGTAGGTATGGTAGATGTTTTGAGGAAGAGATAAGGAGGTTTATGTGTGATTGAGCGTATCGTATCATGGGGTTTGGATGCACCGGCGAAGTTTGCACCAACTCTCAAGGTGAGAAAGGGCAATGCACGGTACCGAAGAGGCTACCAATGATGGAAGGGTGAGAGTGCGTATAATCCATGGACTCAACATTAGTCATAAAGAACTCATATACTTATTGCAAAAATCTACAAGTCATCAAAAACCAAGCACTACGCGCATGCTCCTAAGGGGATAGATTGGTAGGAAAATACCATCGCTCGTCCCCGACCGCCACTCATTAGGATGCACAATCTAAGAACACTCCATGTTTCAAATTTGTTACACAACTTCTACCATACGTGCATGCTACGGGACTTGCTAACTTCAACACAACCATTCTTTAAATTCATAATCACCCAACTAGCATGACTCCAATATCACTACCTCCATATCTCAAAACAATTATCAAGTATCAAATTGATCATAGCATCCAATTCACTTCCTATGATAGTTTTTATTATACCCAACTTTGATGCCCATCATCCTAGGACCAATTTTATAACCATAGAAAATACCATGCTGTTCTAATAGACTCTCAAAATAATATAAGTGAAGCATGAGAGATTAACAATTTCTACAAATTTAAGCCACCGACGTGCTCTAAAAGATATAAGTGAAGCACTAGAGCAAAAACTATCTAGCTCAAAAGATATAAGTGAAGCACATAGAGTATTCTAATAAATTCCAATCAAGTAGGTTTCTCCCAAAAGGTGTGTACAGCAAGGATGATTTTGGTAAACTAAAAAGCAAAGACTAATATCATACAAGACGCTCCAAGCAAAACACATATCATGTGGCGAATAAAAATATATCTCCAAGTAAAGTTACCGATGAACGAAGACGAAAAAGGGGATGCCTTCCGGGGCATCCCCAAGCTTAGGCTATTTGTTATCCTTGAATATCTTGGGGTGCCATGGGAATCCCCAAGATTAGGATTTTGCCACCCTTTATTCCATAGTCCATCAAATCTTTACCCAAAACTTGAAAACTTCACAACACAAAACTCAACAGGAAATCTCATAAGCTCTGTTAGTGCAAGAAAGAAAAACCACCACATAAGGTACTGTAATGAACTCATTATTTATTTATATTGGTGTTAAACTTACTGTATTCCAACTTATCTATGGTTCATACCCCTACATACAAGCCATAGATACATCAAAATAAGCAAACAACACACTAAAAGCAGAATCTGTCAAAAACAGAACAATTTGTAGCAATCTGTAACTTTCGAATACGTATGGAACTCTAAAAATCCTACCAAAATAGAAATTCCTGGGAAATGTGTCTATTGATCTACAGCAAAAATAATCAATGCAAAAGCATGTTTCTGTGATTTATTGAATTGTTTCTCGTGATCACAAAGTTTCTGTTTTTCAGCAGAATCAAATTAACTCTTACCATAGGTTGTCCTATAGGTTCTACTTGGCACAAACACTAATTAAAACAAGAAAACACATCTAAATAGAAAGGTAGATGCAACATTTATTACTAAACAGAAGCAAAAACAACAAAAACTAAAATAAAATTGGATTGCCTCCCAACTAGCGCTATCGTTTAACGCCCCTAGCTAGGCATAAAAGCGAGAATAGATCTAAATAGTGCCATCTTTAGTTTTCAGTTTTTTAATAGAGTCATGCTCAAATCCGGGAGGTTCTTTACGTTTCCCTTCATACTCAGAAAATTTTAGATCTAAAGAATCCAACCGCTTATTGCAAAGAGTAATCAACATATTCATACGGTGAAGATTCCCGCTAACGCTCTTAAGAGGTTCAAGAGACTTTTGTAAGATCTTTGTTACTTCGCAAATCTTTTCAAAAACTTGTGTCTCTTCTTGGGTATGATGTGACCCCCCTTTTTGAGGTAGTGTTCCCACTATTTCCTCTATAATTTCATGAGCAATACTGGGATCGATTTCAATAAAATTTCCTTTGGCAATGCAATCCAAGATAAAATTCTATGGGACATATTTAGTCCAACATAAAAATTGCGAAGTAAAATTCTAAAATTCACCTCTAAGGTGCAATTACGATAAGATTCCATCATCCTATACCAAGCATCTTTTAAGTTTTCTCCTTTCCTTTGTTTGAAGTGAAGAAATTCAAACTCGGGAGACATAGGAGCAGATAAGGGACTAGCCATAATAACGAGAGAAATAACTAACACACGAGCACACAAAAAGGCAAGCGAAAGAGAGAGGAGATTGGGAAAGAGAGGGTGAATAAAACGGCAAAGGTGAAGTGGGGGAGAGGAAAACGAGAGGCAAATGGCAAATAATGTAAGTGCGAGGGAGATGAGTTTGTGATGGGTACTTGGTATGTCTTGACTTGAGCGAAGACCTCCCCGGCAACGGCGCCAGAAATCCTTCTTGCTACGTCTTGAGCTTGTGTTGGTTTTCCTTGAAGAGGAAAGGGTGATGCAGCAATAGTAGCGTAAGTATTTCCCTCGGTTTTTGAGAACCAAGGTATCAATCCAGTAGGAGGCTCCTCACAAGTCCCACGCACCTACACAAACAAACAAAAACTCGCAACCAACGCAATAAAGGGGTTGTCAATCCCTTCACGACCACTTGCGAAAGTGAGATCTGATAGAGATAATATGATAAGATAAATATATTTTTGGTATTTTATGATATAGATTGGAAAAGTAAAGATGCAAATAAAAGTAGATTGAAAGCTTATCTGATAAGAGATAGACCCAAGGGCCATAGGTTTCACTAGTGGCTTCTCTCAAGATAGCATAATTATTACGGTGGGTGAACAAATTACTGTCGAGCAATTGATAGAAAAGCGCATAGTTATGAGATTATCTAGGCATGATCATGTATATAGGCATCACGTCCGTAACAAGTAGACCGAATCCTGCCTGCATCTACTACTATTACTCCACACATCGACCGCTATCCAGCATGCATCTAGAGTATTAAGTTCATGAAGAACAGAGTAACGCATTAAGAAAGATGACATGATGTAGAGGGATAAACTCATGCAATATGATATAAACCCCATATTTTTATCCTTGATTCAACAATACAATACGTGCTTTGCTGCCCCTACTGTCACTGGGAAAGGACGCCGCAAGATTGAACCCAAAGCTAAGCACTTCTCCCATTGCAAGAAAGATCAATCTAGTAGGCCAAACCAAACTGATAATTCGAAGAGACTTGCAAAGATAACTTAATCACACATAAAATAATTCATGGGAGATTCAAATATTTCTCATAGATAAACTTGATCATAAACCCACAATTCATCGGATCTCGACAAACACACTGCAAAAAGAGTTACATTCAATAGATCTCCAAGAAGAGGAAGGAGAACTTTGTATTGAGAATCAAAGAGAGAGAATAAGCCATCTAGCTAATAACTATGGAACCGAAGGTCTATGGTAAAGTACTCACAACTCATCGAAGATGCCTTGGAGATGATGTAGAGGCCCTCGATGGTGGATTCCCCCTCCGGCGGAGCGCCAACGACGGCTCCAAGATGGGATCTCGCCTATACAGAAGGTTACGGCGGTGGAAATAGTTTTTCGTGGTCGCTTCTGATGTTTTCAGGGTACATGGGTATATGTAGGAGGAAGAAGTAGGTCGGTGGACGCTCGAGGGGCCCACGAGGGTGGGGGCGCGCCGGGCACCCTCGTGGCCGCCTTGCTTGTTTCTTGTCCACTCCAAGTCCTATGGATCACGTTTGTTACTCCCGAAGGTTTCATTCTGTTTGGACTCCATTTGATATTTCTTTTCTTCGAAACACTGAAATAGGCAAAAAAACAGCAATTCGAGCTGGGCCTCTGGTCAGTAGGTTAGTCCCAAAAATGATATAAATGTGTAAAGTAAAGCCCATAAACATCCAAAACGGGTAATATAATAGCATGGAACAATCAAAAATTATAGATACGTTGGAGACGTATCAGGGGTATGAATCATAGAAAAGTTGGAATACAATAGATATTACACCAATATAAATAAAGCATGAGTTTTCAACAGTACATTAAAGTGGTGATTTATTTTCTTATACTAATGGAGCTCATGAGATTTTCTGTTGAGTTTTGTGTTGTGAAGATTTCAAGTTTTGGGTAAGGATTTGATGGACTATGGAATAAGGAGTGGCAAGAGCCTCAGCTTGGGGATTCCCAAGGCACCCCAAGGTAATTTCCAAGGACAACCAAAAGCCTAAGCTTGGGGGTGCCTCGGAAGGCATCCCCTCTTTCGTCTTCGTCTATCGGTAACTTTACTTGATGCTATATTTTTATTCACCACATGATATGTGTTTTGCTTGGAGCGTCTTGTATGATTTGAGTCTTTTTCTTTTAGTTTACCACAATCATCCTTGTTGTACGCACCTTTTGAGAGAGACACGCATGAATCATGATTTATTAGAATACTCTATGTGCTTCACATATATCTTTTGAGCTAGGCAATATTGCTCTAGTGCTTCACTTATATCTTTTTAGAGCACGGCGGTGGCTTTATTTTATAGAAATTTATGAACTCTCTTGCTTCACTTATATTATTTTGAGAGTCTTTTAGAACAGCATGGTAATTTACTTTGGTTATAAATTTAGTCTTAATATGATAGGCATCCAAGAGGGATATAATAAAAACTTTCATATAAAGTGCATTGAATACTATGAGAAGTTTGATTCTTTATGATTGTTTTGAGATATGAAGATGGTGATATTAGAGTCATGCTAGTGGAGTAATTGTGAATTTGACAAATACTTGTGTTGAGGTTTGTGAGTCCTGTAGCATGCACGTATGGTGAACCGTTGTGTAACGAAGTTGGAGCATGAAGTATTTATTGATTATCTTCCTTATGAGTGGCGGTCAGGGGCGAGCATTGGTCTTTTCCTACCAATCTATCCCCCTAGGAGCATGTGCGTAGTACTTCAGTCAATGACTAATAGATTTTTGCAATAAGTATGTGAGTTCTTTTTGACTAATGTTGAGTCCATGGATTATACGCACTCTCACCCTTCCACCATTGCTAGCCTCTCTTGTACCGTGCAACTTTCGCCGGTACCATACACCCACCATATACCTTCCTCAAAACAGCCACCATACATACCTATTATGGCATTTCCATAGCCACTCCGAGATATATTGCCATGCAACTTTCCACCATTCCGTTTATTATGACACGCTTCATCATTTTCATATTGCTTTGCATGATCATGTAGTTGACATTGTATTTGTGGCAAAGCCACCTTTCATAATTCTTTCATACATGTCACTCTTGATTCATTACACATCCCAGTATACCGCCGGAGGCATTCACATAGAGTCATATTTTGTTCTAAGCATTGAGTTGTGATTTTTCGAGTTGTAAGTAAATAGAAGTGTGATGATCATCATTATTAGAGCATTGTCCCATGTGAGGAAATAAAAAAAGAGGCCAAAGAAGCCAACGAAAAAGAAAAAAATGAGAGAAAAAGAGAGAAGGGGCAATGTTACTATCCTTTTTCCACACTTGCGCTTCAAAGTAGCATCGTGATCTTCATGATAGAGAGTCTCCTATTTTGTCACTTTCATATACTAGTGGGAATTTTTCATTATATAACTTGGCTTGTATATTCCAACGACGGGATTCCTCAAATGCCCCAGGTCTTCATGAGCAAGCAAGTTGGATGCACACCCACTTAGTTTCTTTTTGAGCTTTCATACACTTACAACTCTAGTGCATCTGTTGCATGGCAATCCCTACTCACTCACATTGATATCTATTGATGGGCATCTCCATAGCTCGTTGATATGCCTAGTTGATGTGAGACTACCTTCCTCTTTTTGTCTTCTCCAAAACCACCATATTCTCTTCCACCTATAGTGTTATGTCCATGGCTCACACTCATGTATTGCATGAAAAGGTTTGAGAACATCAAAGTATGAAACAATTGCTTGCCTTGTCATCGGGGTTGTGCATGATTTGAGTATTTTGTGTGATGAAGATGGAGCATAGCCAGACTATATGATTTTGTACGTATAAGCTTTCTTTGGCCATGTTATTTTGAGAAGACATAATTGCCGTGTTAGTATGCTTGAAGTACTATTGTTTTTATGTCAATATTAAACTTTTGTTTTGAATCTTTTGGATCTGAACATTCATGCCACAATAAAGAAATACATGGATAAATATGTTAGGTAGCATTCCACATCAAAAATTTTGTTTTTATCATTTACCTACTCGAGGAGGAGCAGGAATTAAGCTTGGGGATGCTTGATACGTATCCAATGTATTTATAATTTTTGATTGTTCCATGCTATTATATTATCTGTTTTGGATGTTTAATATGCATTTATATCCTATTTTATATTATTTTTGGTGACTAACCTATTAACCGAGAGCCCAATGCCAGTTTATGTTTTTACTTGTTTTAGAGTTTCGCGGAAAAGGAATACCAAATGGAGTGCAGACGGAATGAAACTTTCGCGGTGATCTTTCTTGGACCAGAAGCAAACCAGGAGACTTGGAGATGAAGTCGGAGACTCAATGATAATGCCCAAGTGCAGGGAATCATCGTAGCAATTCCCAAAGGTGGAAGTGATAAGTATGGAGTGTCGAACCCACAAGGAGCTAAAGGTAGGATCAATATTCTCTCAAGTCCTATCTGCCACTGATATGACTCTACGTACACCGAACGTTTGCTTCCAACTAGAAACGAGAAATAAAACTATGTTGTGGGTATGAAGAGGATAACTTTGCATGATATCGGAGAGCTAAAACATAAAGTAGGTGTTGTTATCATAAAGTTAGAACGAGTGTGGAATAATGATGGGTCGGTGTGCGGAATTATCCTATGCAATTGTTAACAAGACCGGTAGTCGTCATTGCAATTTCATATGTGGGAGAGGCATAAGCTAACATACTTTCTCGTCTTGGGTCATATGCACTTATGATTGGAACTCTAGCAAGCATCTGCAACTACTAAAGATCATTAGGTAAAACCCAACCATAGCATTAAAGAATCAAGTCCCCTTTATCCCACACGTCGTGACCCACTTATCCGTGTTTATGCTTCTGTCACTCAAGCAACATAGACAATAAGTAAACCATGGACATATTGCAACACCCTACAATGTGAATCCCTCACACTTGCGCGACACGGAGGTCACCATAGGACATCACCAAAATAAAACATACAACTCATACCAATCTAGATCATCAATCAACCCAAAGAAAAAGGATATCTACTCAAAACATCATAGGATGGCAACACATCATTGGATCATAATATGTGGCATAAAGCACCATGTTCAAGTAGGGATTCCAGCGGGGTGCGGGAGAGTGGACCATGTAAAAGAGATGAGGATGGCGATGATGGTGGTGATGTTGATGAAGACGATCACTATGGCAATGATTCCCCTCCCGATGGCACTCTGACGCCACCGAGAGAGAGGAGGAGAGGTTCTCCTCCTTGTGCTTCCTCCTCCATGGCCTTCCCCTTAGATGGGGAGAGGTTCTCCCTCTGGTCCTTGGCCTTCATGGCGATGATGGCCCCTCTGAGATCCTCCATGGCCTCCGGTGATGATGGCCCCCTCCGGCAGGGTGCTGGAGAGGGCCTAGATTGATTTCTCGTGGCTGCAGAGGCTTGCGATGGCGGAACTTTTGATCTAGGTCAAGTTCTGGAAGTTTGGGGATTTATAGGAGAGGTTGGCATCGAGAACAAGTCAGGGGGGCCCACGGGGAGTCCATAAGGCAGGGGGGCGCGCCCCAGGCGGCTGGGTGTGCCCTCCACCCTTGTGGGGCCCATGGTACTCCCCTCTGGTAACTCTTCGTTCCAGTATTTTTTATATTTTCAGAAAAAATCTCCGTTGATTTTTAGCCCATTCGGAGAACTTTTATTTCTGCACAAAAACAACACCACAGTAGTTCTGCTGAAAACAGGGTCAGTCCGGGTTAGTTATAATCAAATCATACCAAAATCATATAAAACTATTGTAAACATGGCATGAATACTTCATAAATTATAGATACGTAGGAGACATATCAGCACCCCCAAGCTTAATTCCTGCTCGTCCTCCAGTAGGTAAATGATAAAAGAAATAATTTATGAAGTGTGAATGCTATCAAGTGCATAAGTTTGATCAATGATAGTTCCAATCACTTTTATAACATCATTATATATCATAACAGTAGCTCAACTCATAAAACTTCTCATGATCAAGTAACAAGTTATTCACATGTCAAAGTATAGATCATAAACTTTCTTGAAAACTAACAAAACGTGCTCTTAGTCATCAAACAATTGCAATTCATCTTATTTTCAGGAATGGTCCATGTCAGAGCTTTGATTTAGCAAACTCCACATAGTCAACTATCATTTAATATTTCACAATTGCTAACACTCACGTGATATTTATGGGTTCAAAGTTTTAATCGGACACAGAGAAAGATATGGGCTTATAGTTTCGCCTCCCAACCCTTTACCTCAAGGGTAATGTCAACAATAATACCTTATGAAAACCTACAGCCAAGGGGATATATATATATATATATATATCCGGATCGCTCCAACACAAAGTGCTTGCCAAAGGAAAAAGTGTAAAAAGGAAAGGTGAAAATCACCATGACTCTTGTGTAAGGGTAGAAGGTAAAAAAAGGTAGGCCCTTCGCAGAGGGAAGCAGAGGTTGTCATGAGCTTTTATGGTTTGATGCACAAAATCTTAATGCAAAAGAACATCACTTTATATTGCCTCTTGTGATAAAGACCTTTATTATGCAGTCCATCGCTTTTATTTCTTCCCTATCACAAGTTCGTATAAAGCTTATTTTCTTCGCACTAATATAGCATACATATTTAGAGAGCAATTTTTATTGCATGTACCAATGGCAACTTACTTGAAGGATCTTACTCAGTCCATAGGTAGTTATGGTGGACTCTCATGGCAAAACTGGTTTAAGGGATGTTTGGAAGCACAAGTAGTATTTCTACTTGGTGCCAAGAATTTGGCTAGCATGAGAGGGAAAGGAAAGCTCAACATGTTGGATGATCCAAGAGAATATAACGTTTCAGATATAGGAAAAAGTTGTCTTCCTTGTCCAACATCAACTTTTTAGCATGTCATATTTTAATGAGTGCTCACAATTAAAAAAACATGTCCAAGATAGTATATTTATATGTGAAATCTCTCTTCCTTCAATATTCTTTCATGAATTGTTCAAGTGACCAATCCTGCGTTTGCTAACTTTCAATAAGTTTACTACCTATACTGTTTTTTGTGAAGTCATTACTCCCCATCGTATAAGCATATGAAACATATATAAATTCAGATTTATGATATCCAATTCATTCAACCATTTACTCATAGGATATACGTGAAGCACATGAGTAAATGACAAACTACTCCAAAAAGATATAAGTGAAGAACATTGAGTAGTC